>NC_087580.1:19244279-19955662 GCF_036250125.1 Pseudopipra pipra | reverse complement strand
TGACCAAAACATCTGTTCTAGAGCAAGCAGCTGTCACAAGTATTGAGGTCAAGTTACTGAGAACACAGCTGCGCTGGGCAGGGCACGTCTCCAGGATGAAGGACCAACCACCGCCTCCCTAAGATCTTGCTTTATGGTGAACTTGCCACTGGTTGCCGCATGAGAGGAGCCCCGAAGAAAAGACACAAGGACTGCCTGAAACAACATCTTAGCCTTGGCCATATTGATCACCGTAACTGGTCTACTCTGGCCTCAAATCGGGAGTCCTGGAGACACCCCATCTATAACGCAGCTGTCTCCTTTGAGAACACACGCAGGATCACCCTCGAGGAAAAAAGGCAACGCAGAAAGATCTGTGTATTGCAGAATACACCATCTAAGGACTCTTTCTGCTGTGCCTTTTGCAATCGGATACGTCTGTCACGTATTGGCCTCATAAGCCACCAGCGTGCTTGTAGCAAATGTGGATAGAGCCTTCCCAAATCTATCTTCGTTCGCGAAGCGTAGCCATGAATTATTTTTATTTTGCTGATCTGGAGTAGATACTCCTCAGATCCTTCCCGTTATCTACCCTGGATCCTCAGGCTTTTTAATTTGTAACAACAGATGTTTACACCAAGTCGGTGAAATTAAACGTTGTGATTCCTGGAGGGTCCCACCGTAAGGGAGTTTCCTACAGCCCTCGGGTCCCCACTGGACAATGATGTATTCATCGGGTACCCTAGGTTTCCAGGCTGTTGCCACTGTTTCACAGCTCCAATAGCCACAATAATAATGTCTGCTCTTTTACTTCTGAATTTATCCCCAATTCTATTATTAGATCTCTTCCTAATAAATTATACTCAGCCTCAGGAACTAACAAAAATGTTATTAGTGCATATTTATTTTGAGCTTCTATTTTCACATCTTTAATAAGAGGCACTTTAAAGGGTTCTCCTTTAGCCCCTACCACTTGGACTGTGTCTGATGAAGCCATACAGCCCCAGGATAGTATTTTTTTGGTTTTTTTTTTTTTTTTGAACAATTAATCTTTCTGCCTCGGAGTCCACTAGGAACTCGATCTTGTTGCTGGGGACCTATCTTAAGTTTTATCAAGGGCTCAATGTTCTTTTGCGTCCCCAGCAGCTAGAGCCCATGACTTCATTCTTTAAAAATTTACTCATCCTGCAGCCTTTTTCTGCAGTTTCTTCTCACGTGTCTTCTTTCCCCACAGTAATGGCACTCTAATTCACTTAGAGATTGTCTTTCACGTTTTATTGACCACTCACGTCTATCGGACCCATGAAGGATCTTTCGTCTCTGGTCTCTGTTTTCCCTCTGTTCATCTCTTATAGCTGCCACTGAAATCTTTGTCTGCCTCCTCAGCATTTCCATCTGCTTTTCCTGCATCTCTTCCTGCATTTCCTTCTTCTTTTTCTGCATTTCTTCTTCTCTCCTTTGCCTTTCCTCCTCTTTTTCTTCATCCTTTCTTACATACACCTGAATCATAATCCCTAAATGACTATCTGGAGATAACCTTGCCACTAACTCATTTTCTGACCTCCTCTTATCCTGCGGAGCACCCTGCAACTTTTCTTTCTTAGCACTTAATTCAGCCTTCTCTTCTGGTTTTTCCTCAACCTTAGGACTATCTTGACTAGTTTTACAGTCACCCATGGGAACAGAAGATTTACTTTTCTTCTGTCCCATATTCCGGAATGCCTTCAAACACGCACGTTTCACTCAATTCAGTCGCTTCCCCTCGTTCGTGAATCACTCCCTCGCGGGCGATGAGAAATGCACTACTGGAGGGTCCCCAATCGCCTCGCCCAACTGGACGTCCCACTCATTCACATTCCGGGAATCCCTCCCAGCCAAAAATGGGGTTAAATACTTACCTTCCTTCCCGAGGCAAGAATCCGTTCAGTTCCTCACTGAACGGTTCTCCGACCGGGCAAAACAACTCACACACAACCCCCCTTCTCCGGGCCTGTGCACAGAGATTATGAAGAACTTCAGTAATTTATTTGCTTATCTGCCCTTTTCTAAATCTTTTCGGTTGGAATTTCAGAGCCGGTGCCGTGTGACTGTTGCAGAGCAATTTAAATTTAGTAGTAGAATGGCTAAGGCTTAGTAGGAGAGTAGGCCTAGAAAGCAACACTCCGAAGTAGTAAGTTAACAACCTTGTTTGGGTGCTGAAGAAGTGGAAACAATAATCAAAGGATCTAGTCAAGCATGTATATAACGATTTTTTACCTTGGATGTGGCAAGGGTCTGTTAAACAGTTTCTAGGAGTAATAAAACTTAAGCAGATTTATGATTAGAGTAGATGATTATTAATTGTTATCAGTATGAAGTATAAGCTTGTTTGTAACTGCACCTGGTTTGCTGTGGAAACTGTAACTGTTTTGCTGTGGAAACTGCACGTAAACTTGTTTGTGTAAAAAAGCTGAACTGAGAATGAGGGTCTTCGGAATCCTGACTTGGGACATGAGTCCGCAGGTTCCTGGGCCCTGATTAAAGCACGCATAAACTGGCACTCTGTTGGTTTGTGTTTTTTTTGGTAACGGGCAACAGGACTCCCACCAGGACCGTCCAAAAAGGGATGGAGCGCCCGCCCCAGAGGGGATCCTACTGCCCCAAAAGTTCAGATCCCAGTCGCAGCACTGTTATAGGTAAATAAACCAAATCAAAATTTAGCAGCAAAATTTATTGTGAGACTTATATAAAGTGCAGATAAGCAAATCAGCATGCTGGGTGGCCTGGAGAGACCCCTGCTCCCCACCAGCCCACAAGCTCAATAAAAACAAACCGCAACTTTCATACTTTTTCAACTCCCCCTCCAGTAGTCACTTGTTAGCTCTTGATTGGGCTTGGGTTCGCGGGCTTCTTTCTGGTTGGTTCTGTTGTAGGCCCATTTTGGTTGCCTGGGACTTTCCATCAGTACTTTCCATCAATAACTTTAATTAGCACAATGTCCTTGGAGCTGAATATGGGAAGGTGTCCAGATGGTCCAGATGTTCTCCTTGGCTCTTTCTTTATCATGTCCATCCTTGACCCTCTGATCCTCGTTCTCGTCTTCTTTCCTAATGAGTAACTTAGACAATATTTTTAGAAAAGCAGGATATGGTATACGTGTTCAGTAAAGCAAGATACTCTATCTTTGCCAACTTGGGAACTGCCAGTTGCAGGACAGTCAACTTACTGCTGTTAACTACTCCACAGCTTACGACTCCCTAGTCCCAACCAAGTATTAGCTATAATATACAGAAAATACAATATATATATTTTGACGAGTAAATTTTACCATTGCTTACTTATTACAAGGGGAAGACTGATCTAAAAAGCAACTGCTGAAAACAAAGGGCGTGAGTGTCCTGGTGACACTACAGGAGATTTCAGGCACTGGGGGGAAATACCACCACAAGCGGTCCAGTATGTCAGGGACACCCAATGTATCTGGGAGAAGAAGGAAATGATGACTGCAGGTGACACAAATTTCCTGAGCCAGCACCAGCCCCGTGCTGAGGCTGTTCCCAAAAACAGCTATGGGGTAGGTCATGAGAGAAGGAGGAAGATGTTTTCTGAAGGATGGGAAATTCCCCCTTCCCACCAGGGGAAATTCCATTGACAGTGTCTTATTGTCCTAGTCCCCTTTCCAGGGAAAGTTTATGTGCTCCTGTCCCCTCTCTCCTGCTTGGACTGCTGTGAGTGAGAGCATTTCTTTGTCTGGTGCTCACTGAAGCTGTGCAGGCAGCTCAGAGGGTGACCCATGGAGCTGTGGGTGCCTTTGGCTGCATCCCAGTGCCCAGCTGTGCTCTGTGCTTTGGGAAAGGGCAGAAGTGCCTCTGCTGGAGGGCAGTGCTGCTCCTGCCTGCAGAGCCCTTCCTGCCTGCACAGGGGCAATGCTGCCCAGCCGGCTGCTTTCCTGCTGGGCAGGGAAAGGGATGGGGCAGAAGGCAGGGCAGGGATGGAGCAGACATGCTGAAGTGTCCTCAGTACAAAGCAAACATGGACTTCTGATGTCCCTCCATGGAGGGACAACCAACCTTGTGCAGGTGGGGTGAGAGGCCAGGGCTGGGAATGGGGGTTGCAGGGGCTGCTCTGTGACAGTGGCCCTGGGGCACCTTCCCAGGCTGTCCCTGAAACAAAGACACAGCCCAGCCCCTGCTCTGCTTCTCCCTTGGGTCTGGGCCAGGAGCTCTGGCTGTGCAAGGACACTGCTGCGTGCCCCCACCCTGCACACTCCCGCTCTCAACTGGGCTCAGGCAGTTGCTTTGCCAGGGCATTCCTGGAGCACATTGCTGACAGGGACTGTGGAGGAAGAGCCAAGCCTTCCTGCCCTGCCCTCAGGAGATGCCCTTGGCTGATGGAAGTGCTGGGGTGGAGCCCAGCTCTGTGCCAGCAGTGCCCAGGGCCTGTCCCTGCCTGTGATCCCAGCATGGACACGCAACAGGGCTGTGCCCAAGCTGCCAGACCACTCAGGCCTTGCACCCACCAGCAGGGCTGGGAAGGACAGTGTGGAGTTGGAAAGAGCAGATGTGGAAAGAGCAAGTGCCCTTGTCCCTGGCTGTGCTGCTGTGCTGGGAGTCTCTTCCCTGAAGCTCTGCACACAGACACTGCCCCTGCAGCTTCAGAGAAGGGCTGAGGAAGCATCTTGGACGCACGAATAAAGGCGGGGTACTTTATTCTACTCAAATGTACCGAGAAAAAGCCTTTTAAAAGCCTTTGGATTAGAGAAGGATGGTAGGTATTAATGTAGAAATTTATGAGCAATGCCACTGATTTTTTGATAACATTTATAAATGTAGAAAAAGAACAAGAAAATGCATCAACAAAAAATAGAATAAATAGGAGAAAAAAAGCTCAAACTGTAGTTACCTTCTACATGCTCTGCAGAAGAAACGACACACTTTATTTTTGCCTCTAAATCCAGCCATGAGTTTCCTCAGAGAGTCCTTGAGCTCCTGGTTCCTCAGGCTGTAGATGAGGGGGTTCAGTGCTGGAGGCACCACCGAGTACAGAACTGACAGGGCCAGGTCCAGGGATTGGGAAGAGATGGAGTGGGGCTTCAAGTGGGAAAACATGCCAGTGCTGAGGAAAAGGGGGACCACGGCGAGGTGAGGGAGGCACGTGGAAAAGGCTTTGTGCCGTCCCTGTTGAGAGGGGATCCTCAGCACAGCCCTGAAGATCTGCACATAGGAGAACACAATGAAAATGAAACAACCAAACCCTAAGCAGCAACTAACCACAAGAAGCCAAACTTCCCTGAGGCTGGAGTGTGAGCAGGAGAGCTTGAGGACGTGTGGGATTTCACAGAAGAACTGGCCTAGGGCATTGCCCTGGCACAGGGGCAGGGAAAATGTATTGGCTGTGTGCAGCAGGGAATAGAGAAACACAGTGCCCCAGGCAGCTGCTGCCATGTGGGCACAAGCTCTGCTGCCCAGGAGGGTCCCGTAGTGCAGGGGTTTGCAGATGGCAACGTAGCGGTCATAGCACATGATGGTGAGGAGGGAAACCTCTGCTGACATAAAAAAGGTAAAGAAAAAGAGCTGTGCAGCACATCCCATGTAGGAGATGGTTGTGGTGTTGCAGAGGGAATTGTGCATGGCTTTGGGGACAGTGGTGCAGATGCAGCCCAGGTCTGTGAGGGAGAGGTTGAGCAGGAAGAAGCTCATGGGGGTGTGCAGGTGGTGGTCGCAGGCTACGGCGCTGAGGATGAGGCCGTTGGCCAGGAGGGCAGCCAGGGAGATGGCCAGGAAGAGCCAGAAGTGCAGGAGCTGCAGCTCCCGCCTGTCTGCCAATGCCAGGAGGAGAAACTGGGCGAGGGAGCTGCTGTTGGACATTTGCTGCCTCTGAACATAGGGACCTGTTAAAGTGGGAAAGAACAGTGACAAGTTAGGGTTTGGGTTTTTTCTGACTACCTTAATCTCTCCTGAGGAGTGTTCCTGGATGTCAGAACCCCTAAGCACTTCTGATGCACTCAGGGAGAACAGAGCAGGTCCTACCAGGCAGGAGGATGGTCTGGGGCTTAGTGCCGAGTGAGGGGAGCAGGTCTGTCCCTGTCTCTTGTTCCCAGCTGCCCTGGCTTTGCTTCTTCCTGAGATGGATATTGATCATACACTCCCAGTTTCGTCTGAAAAGCCACCAGACACTGTTGAGAGCAGAGGGATCCATCCCAGACCCCTCAAGGTCTCAGCCTGTCTCAAGGGCTCAGCACCCCACTTGGAGCCAAGGACACCTGTGGCTCATCTCCCCAACCCAACAGCATCTCCTGGCATGGGCACAGCATCTCTGCCCCTCTCCACTGGGGCTTTCATAGAACACAGCTGTGCTGAGAGGATGATTTGCATTCTCGAGGGCAGCTCCCAGCTTGGAAGGACACCTCAGAAAAGAGCCAAGTGTCCTAATGACAGGGTCCGATTAAGGGAAAAAGTACTCATTATCCAGGCCCACAGACTTCACTGCCCGCAGCCCCACAGGGCAGAGGACAATTGGAATGTCTCATTCCCAGGGACTCACCTGCCTGAGGGGAATCCCAGGATCAGTGTTGGACTGTATAGCTTGAACTGCCCTCCCCAGTGAGCCTGACTGAGAGAAGGAGGGAATAACCTCAGGACCACGGGCAAGCTGAAAACAAAGGAAATGCACAGGGAGGGTCCAGCTGGGAGAGGCCAGGGCAGAGCCCACTGGGCACTCAGGGCAGCATCGCCCTGAGCCAGCTGTACCACCTCCCAGACACCAACAGAGCCAGGAGTTGTTCTCAGTCCTGTGCAGCTCCTCAGAGTTCCCTCTGGTACTCAAACCACCATCCATGCGGCTTGAGAGCTTGAGAGAAAACCCTCCTTGGACCTTCCCCTTGAAGTATCCCCTGCAAAATATGCTGGGGTGCTCTGGTTCTGTGAGCAGCCCTGACCCATGAAACTCTCACTTGATAGCGGAAAAAACCTGTCCTGCCCTGCCAGGCTTTGCTCTTTCCATCCACAGCCTCTGCCCAGCTGAGGGACCTGAGGGACCTCCCCAGCCCGGCTGAGAGCTGCCCCTGGCAGTGGCAGAGCTCCTGCCCTGGCACAGCCCTGGGCTGAAGGACCCTGCTCTGCAGGACAGCTTGGGGCAGCCTGGGTGGCACAGCTGAGCTTCATAACCCTGTAGCTATCCCTGGGAGAAGGGAACCCTACTGGGATGTGCCTGGGATGGTGCAGAAGGGAGTGGGATATGCCAGCGTTAGGAGATCTTTGCACCAACTGCAGATATATTGCCCTTCATGCTGACTCACCATGAGGAAGCCAGGAAAGATTCCTCCTCCAGTGGATCTTCCTCTCGACTTCCCTCCCAGTCCAGGCTGTGTGTGACCTCTGTCTGCCTTGTTTTTTGCCCTCGGTGCTGCAGGCAGTGCCCTCAGCCCTGCTGGGCTGTGCAGAGGAGCTGCTCCTGGGCAGAGCTGTCTCTCTGCAGCACTGCCCGCTTGCCAGGAGCTCCCTGTGTGCCAGGAGCCTGGCCCAGCTCAGCAGCACAGCAACAGCCCCAGGCATTTCATGACCCCCTGGGGGGTTTGGTGTTGTTTACATGAGACTCAGTCCCTGAGAGTAAGTTCAAACAACCTTTCAAGAAGTCAAAGTGAGATTGAAATTGCAAAGTTTCTTGTAGTGCTAATGAGTCTCACTGAGGGACAGGACTGTGAAAGTGTCCCCAGATTCCAGTTGGGACAGAAAATTGCAGACAGTGATGACAAGGATGGACAAGCAAGGGAAAGGTGGCTCTGATGCTGAGGAAACCTGGATGTGTTTCCTTAATCCAACAGGCCAAGCCCTGACCCCCAGCCCCTGGGAAGGCAGATCCTGTCCCTGCCTCATTCCTCAGGGCTCTTCCTGGGGCACTGGGATGTGGGATGTGCAATGCCAAGGGCAGGACCATGGGGTGGCACCTGCCAGGCTGCTGAGCAGGGACAAGGAGGCCGTGAGGCCCCAGGGCTGCAAGGGCCACTTGTCTCCTCCTGGCATCAGTGGCACAGAGAGCAGCCGTGGCCAAAGGCCTGCAGAAGGTGGCTCTGTCAGGGCTTTGCAGCTTCTCCCCCTCCCTGTCTCCTCTCCAGCCCAGGCTGTCCTACGGTGTCCATGCCCTGCCCCTTTCCCTGCAGGCTGTCGTCATCCCCCCGGCTGCCCCACCTGGCTGGCACCTTCCTGCACTGACATCTCTGCGTCCTCCCTGGCTCTTCCTGGACACACAAAGCCTTGGGCTCATCCAGACTCATCCTTTATGACATATTCCACCACAACACTGACCTTGGAGGGAAATTTCTTACTTCTTGTCACCAGTCCAGGCCACCCCAGCTGCCCTTGGTGGCCCTAGTTCTTTCTTGTGCTGTCTTCTGCCATGAAGAAAAGCTCCACCAGCTCTGACACACCCTTCCAGACCTCTCACGCTACTCCTCTACTGTCCTCAATCTTCACACCACTGACCCCTGAGTCCTCAGCCTCTATATATGGGTCATGTGCTTGAGGCCCCAAATTCCTTCCTGGGAGATCTCTCTGACCTCTCCAAGGTTTTGGAAGATGACAATAAAGTGCTTTTATCCCAGAAAACACAGAGTGACACTTTATTCCAAGGGTTGTCGTGGCAGAATGAGGCACAATATCTTTAAAATTTCTGGCACAACGGAGCTTTGAGCTCTGGGTACAGAGGGAGGTCCAAGTGCCAACCACTGGAGTGGGAGCTACAAATCATCAAGTCTTGTGTTCTTTGGAGGGTCAGACACTGATGAGACTGCTCTGTGTGTGCACATGTAAGGACTTGAAGGGCAAAATGAACTGTCTCAAAATACTGTCAAAGAAGGAAAAATCCCAAAAGGGGCCACAAGACATAAGCACTGGTGGCAAACAGGAAGGCCTTTAATTCCAAGGCCTAAACAGAGGTGAAGCTTTGGAAGTAGCACTCAGGACAGTATTGCACTGTGCAGACTGGGGGAAAGAGGAGACAGCCCCAACAGGAAGCCAGGGCTGGTAAGGCAGGTCTGGGGAACACATCCAGAAAATGTTCCCACCTGCAGACTGGAAGCACACCAGGAAAAACTGCCGCCGTGGCAAACTGTGGGAAAGGAAGCAAGTCCTTGTACAGGTGCCAGCCCAAGCTGTGGGAACAGTATCTACCCCCCTGAACACCCAGGGCTTGAGCTGTATAAAAGTGATAGCCCAGAAGCACAACTTGGGGACCCACCACCGAGCAGAGCACGGGGAAGAAGGACGGTTGGGACACCTCAGGGATCTACATGGTGTGATATATTTACTTAATCTCTTTCTCTCACTGTCTTCCCATCACCCCCTTCTTCCCTTTCTCTCTTTCTATTTCTTTCTCTCTTTCTAGTTCGTATTTACTGTTAAATCAAACCTGGACTACGGACTTTAGCACATAGTCTCCTTTGTAGCTGAATTTGGGCAGAGGTGTCTTTTGATAATCGGAACCTGACAGTATCCATGAGGTTTTACAGTGTGGGAATGGCCACTGGATTCCATGAGGTTCCACAGAGTCGCAGGGTCCTTTGGCTTCATAAGGCTCTGTAGTGTGATAATGGACCCTTGATTCCATGAGTTTTCAAAATGTCTCAGGACTCCTTTGGTTCTAGGAGGCCCCACATATCACAGTGGCCCCTTGGTTTCATGAGATTCCACATTGTCCCAGGAATCCTTTGATTCCATGAGGCCCTGCAGTGTGACAATGGCCCCTTGATTCCAGGAGGTTCCACAGGGCCAATATGGGCCCTTGATTTTTTGAGGTCCGCAGTGTCCCGGGGTTCCTTTTTCTCCATGATGATCTGCAGTGTCACAGTGGCCTAATAATTCCATGTGGTTCCACATTGTCCCAGGGTTCTGTAGATTCCATGAGGCCCTGCAGTGTCATAGTGGAGTGTCACTCCTGTTAGGGCAGGGTGAATGGGTGCAGTGGGGTCAGAGTTGCTCACAGCTCCATATCACCCCGGGGGCCTTTAAAGAAAGACATCAAGGCAGCATTAACCTGAAAGGGAAGGAGTCTGTGCTGTGAGATTTCTGCTCCTAATTGCTTGGAGAGCAGTGGGAGATGGGAATTTATTTCTCCATTTTGGTGAAAGCACTGAGACCTCTGCTCTCATGATGACCTTTCTGGGCTGCTCCTAAGCCCCTGCACAGCCCCTGCACGGCAGAGCTGAGCCCCCGGGGCTGGGATGGGCTCTGGCAGCACTGCCATGGCCCAGCCCTGGGCCCAGGGAAGCATCTACTGGTAGGGACAGCAGAGCCCAGGGCAGAGACTGAGAGGGAGCTGCTGCTGAAATGCCCCGGGAGGGGGTTAGGGCAGTCCTGGGCCCTCCCCTGCACTGCTGATTTCTTGCCCAGAACAAGGCCCTGATCTCCTCCACCACCCAGCAGAGCCTTTCCCTCCATGGCCGGGGGGGCAGTGACATGAGTTACCTTCCTGGCAGTGGAGCCCAGAGGAGGGGAAACTCCCTTTACCCATCTGTTTGTCCCTGTAGGGCCTCCAGAGGAGGGGGGGAACGTCTCCACTTTCCCCTCCTCTTCATGCTACCTTTGTTCAGAGCTCAGGTGGGAGCTCTGGACAAAGGGTCTGCCAGACGCTCCGTTCAGGATGCAACATCTTTAGGACATGCAGTTCTCTCCCTGGATGACCCTGCTGTGCTTTAGGCTGCCTTCCTGACCGGCACAGCTCTCCCATTCCAGCTCTGTGTTCCCCACAGCCCCTCAGCACTGAGGCCATGGCAGTGGGGCTGGAAGGTATGTGCAGGCAGCTAGAATGAGCCCTCTGTGCCCCTGGCTGGGAGGGCAGAGCTGAGATCTCCCTTGGTAGGATGAGAGAGGAAAAGGAGTTTGGAGATCTGGAGACACCAGCTCCCAGCAGTGTCCAGTTTCTCCTCAGGGGAACACCTGGGTGCCTTTACCCTCCAACTCAGGGAGGTGACAGCCTTGGGCAGCTGAGGGCAGGGCTGATGTACAGACTGTCTTCCCCACACTGCAGGAAGGGATGATCTCTGTCTCACAGGACCCACAGAGTGTCTCGTAGACAGAAGTATAAATGCCAAGGATTTCTGCCTTAGAAATTCCACCCCCTCTGGTGGGGCAACTGGAAGAAAAAAAACCAGCTCCCCTCACAGTGTTGGTTTGACTGGTTCCCCCCCCAGGGGTCCCGAGTTAGAAATGGTTAGTCTCAATTGAGATTCCAGTCAGGGGAACCAAGAGCAGCTTGTTTTTTTCGCTCCTGTGAAATCAGATAGCACAAGAACAGGAAACTGTTGGCAGTCTCTGTGTGTGTGTGTGAGTGAGAGAGAGGCCAAGGGGGGATGGGGCCCCAGCCCAAGGCCCCACGCCCCATGGCCCTGGTCTGGCTAGAGTCGAAGGCAGGATGTAAGAATGAGTGTGTGTTGTGAGGGAAGACACTCACAACAGCTGGTAAGAGGGAGAGAGAGAGGCAGAACTTCAGCCAAGTCCTCTTTCCTCCCCCTTTTGCAGCTAAGCTGCGGGTTGCTTGGGACAGTTATAACTGGACCGAACGCCTGGAGCGAAAGCTGAGTGGGGACTCTCTTTCCCCCCTCATAGAGGGGGGTGGATTTTAAGATTAAGTCTTTTAAGCTAAGCCAATGGTGACGGGCTGATAACGAACATCTTGGTGCCAGGTGAAGAAGGAAACTCCAGGCGAAATTGGAGACGGGCCGGGGCAGGTTCGGAGGTGCCTATGTTGGATTTAGAGGTGGCTACTGAAATTGAAGTTGCGACAGCTATGGAAGAGAGCCAACTCACAGCAGATGTGTTCCTGGTAAGAACTTAAAACAGCATCTTACCCCTGGGAGGAAAAATCTTCACAGAACCAAGGAAGAAAGACTCAGAGCTATCTCCTTGGAACTCGTGATGGAAGAGGAGGCTTCAACACGGACCTAAGACTGGTGGGGGGGTGGATCAGAGGAAACCCTTTTCCCTGAACACTCCAATGAGAGAAAGACTGTTTACCTATCAGCCTAAGGGCTTCTCCTGGACTAAATTTTGGGAGGGGGGTGGAGGGATGATAGAAGTATGTTAATATTGTATATATATAGTTGCTTTTAGTGGTATAGTATTTATTTGTATACAATAAATGTATATATTTCCCTCCCGCCCTGCAGAAGTGTGCCTGCCTGAGAGTTTCTCTTTGATGTTGAGGTAAATTACGAGGGAGGTGGGGGAAGCTTGGAGATTGGATTTTTGTGGGGGTCAAACCACCGCACTGCCATATTGTTGAAAACTGAGGCAAAGTACCTCAGCCATTTCCTCATCTTTGCTGACTATGTTCCCCTCCATGTCCAACAAAGAACAGAGGTTTTCCTTGTCCCTTATTTTGCTATTGATGGATTTGTAGAAGCACTTCTTGTTATCCCTGACAGAAGTGGCAAGACAGAGTTCAAATTGTGCCTTGGTCTCTCTAATTTTCTTTCTACATGACCTAACTATATTCCTAAACTCTTCCTGGGTAGCCAGCCCTTTTTCCATAGTCAGCAAGCTCTCTTTTCTCCCTAATTTCCTTCAAAATCTCCCTGTTCAGCCAGGCTGGTTGTCTTCCCTGCCAGCTCGCCTTTCAGCACACTGGGACAGCTCCTGTGTGTTCAAGACTTCCTTCTGGAAGCATGAGCATCCCTCCTGTACCCCTTTGTTTTCCAGGGTTGTTTCCCAAGGTACCCTCTGAACCAGTCTTCTGAGTAGGCTGAAATCTGCCCTCTGGAAGCCCAGGGTAGAGGTTTTATTGATGACCCTCTTTGCATCCCTGAGTATTGAAAACTCTCTTATTTCATGGTCACTGTGCCCCAAATGGCCTCCAGCCACCACCACATCTCCCACCAGCCCCTCTCTCTTTGTGAACAGCAGGTCTAGTGGGCCCCCACCACTGGTAGGCTCATTTACCAGCTGAGGCAGGAAATTATCCTCCATACACTCCAGGAATTTCGTGGACTGCCTCTTCTCTGCTGTTTGAGTTTCCAGCAGACATCCCTGAGGTTCCACAGTGTCACACTACTCTCTCGATTCCATGAGGTTCCACGGTGTCACAATGATCTCTTTGGCTCTATAAAGCCATGCAGTGTCCTAATAGACCCTTGATTCCTGAAGATTCCTCAGGATGACACCTGGGAGGTCACCATGGAGCCCTGGAACATCCCATGACCTCACGGCTCTTTAGGAGCCCTGAGAACTTCAATAGGGGGAAGTGCCGGATTCTGCCCTGGGATGGGGCAACCCCGCATGGACGGACAGACTGGGAAGGAGAGGCTGGTAAGCAGTACCGGGAAAGGGCCCTGGGGGTGCTGGTGGGTGGCCAGTTGGCCCTGAGTCAGCAGTGCCCTGGCAGCCAGGAGGGCCAAGCCTGTCCTGGGGGCATCAGGCCCAGCACGGCCGGCCGGGCCAGGGAGGGGATTGTCCCGCTCTGCTCTGCCCTGGGGCGGCCTCACCTGCACCATTGGGGCAGTTTGGGGGGACCCAAGGGAAGGGAGAGATTGAGCCATTAGAGAGTGTCCAAAGGAGGCAATGAGAATGGGGAAGGGCCTTGGGGGGAAGCCGTGTGAGGACACTGAGGGCACTTGGTGTGTTCAGATGGAGAAGAGGAGACTGAGGGGAGACCTCAGTGCAGGTACAACTTTCTGGGGAGGGGCAGAGGAGGGGGAGGTCCTGAGCTCTGCTCTGTGGGGACCGGGGACTGGATTGAGGGAATGCCCTGAACTTGTGTCAGGGCAGGGTTAGGTTGGATCTCAAGAAGAGGTTGTTCCCCCAGAGAGTGGTTGGGCACTGAACAGGCTCCCCAGGGCAGTGGGCACAGCGCCAAGGCTG
The DNA here is from genome assembly GCF_036250125.1 of Pseudopipra pipra. Classification (NCBI taxonomy): domain Eukaryota; kingdom Metazoa; phylum Chordata; class Aves; order Passeriformes; family Pipridae; genus Pseudopipra; species Pseudopipra pipra. The sequence goes on along the minus strand of NC_087580.1, from coordinate 19,941,854 downwards.
ACAGAGCTCCAGAAGTGTTTGGATGACACTCTCAGGCTCATGGTGTGACCCCTGGGGATGGTCCCGTGCAGAGCTAAGGGTTGGACTGGAGGATTCTTGTGGGTCCCTTCCAACTCATCCTATTCTGAGATTCTGTGATTATTAACCCTGTGTTCAGCACAAATCCAAAACACAGACCTGCACTGGCCATGGGGAAGAAATTTAACTCTACTCTACCTGAAACCAGCACACCCTTTCTGGGCTCTCACAAAACATCACACAGTCCATTTTCCACCTGGAACCAGTGACTTTGATTTCCTGCTTGCCCAGCCCCAGGGGTGGTCTCCTTGTCTGCTCATTCCTCCGCACTCTCCTTTCAGTGATGGCATCTTAACAAGACAAGCCCCTGGGAATAATTTACTTGTAAGTCTTCAATTCTTTTTGGTTAAATAGACAGATCTCAGAAGTGCATTCAAAGTGAATATCTTGTATTAATAAAATAATGAGAATAGATTTTTTTTTGTGGCCTGTTTACTTTTTTCCTGTTTTTGCATTGATATCAGCAATCCTCAGTCGATATTGATCCCAAGCACATCCTAATTCAGTCTGAATAGGTAAGAAAATCAAGACCCTTTATGTCTGACAATCCATCGGACTTCATCCCTATCCCCACCCCAAAAATTCCCTCATCAAAGCCGTGGGACTCAAAGCAGCCTTGGGCCAATCTGAGCTTCCTCCACTGAAGGCTGGACCTGCAGTTTTCAGCTCCTTGGCACCAACTCCCACCTGCTTGGCTTGGACAAAGAGCTGCACGAGACACAGAGGGATGTTCATTTATTGCCAGCAAACAAAACCAAAGGAAAGCACAGCTCAATGAAAGAAGAAACCCTTAATCCCCTGCTGTGTATTAAGTCCACATTGCCTCCACTGAAGTCCACTTTGCACAGTAGGTAGACCAATGGCAAACCCCTTCTGTGTCAAGCACAGATCCCAAGATACTCCCAACACTCCCTGCCCTGGATTCTGTCCATGTTTTCCCTTTGCACACAGGGAATAACACACTGAAGTCACAAGTTCCCTCGATCCACAGAGGGAGGAAAAGATAAAGTTAATGATTTTTTTGTGCTGTGCAGAGCTAAATCTGCACTCATCCCAATATTCTAGGCTTACAGGACCTTTATCAAACACGTTCTGCAGCATCTGTTCACTGGGCAAATATCTGTGTGGATGGCCAGGACCAAGGAGTGGTGGGGAATGGAGTTCCCTCCAGGGGTGTTCCCAGTGCTCAGCACTGTGCTCAGGGCAGTTCAATCTCTTTCTCAATGCTCTGCACAAGGACATCGAGTGCAGCCTCAGGCAGTTCCCAGGGGGCACGAAGCTGGGGGGGAGTGTTGATGTGCTGGAGGGCAGGAAGGCTCTGTAGAGGGATCTGGACAGGTTGGATCCATGGGGAAAGTGAACAGCTGGTAGGTCTGTCTTACCTGCACTGGTGCCCCAGACTCCCAGCTTATCGAGGGTGCTCATGGCCTGTCCACCACCACCTGCACTTCAGGCCTAGAGAAAGACTCCACACAGCAGCACACATGGGACTGCAGGAGGAGGGGAGGTGGACCAAGCTCTGCAGGAAGGTTTGGGAATCCAGCAGGGACTGTTTGCTGCAGGGAGGTTTGCAAAGAGAGGGAAGAACAGAATCCAGGAGCCTGCATGACCTGGTTTTGCCACAGAGATCAGGGAATCTTGACTTGCTTGGCCAGAGGGGATTTTATTAAATGGAATGCCCAGGGATAGAGGAGAAAAAAAGGAAGGAAATGGATAAATACCAGCACCTTGCTGAAAAGTCTGGCTTACATTCCTTGTCCAGATCCTGAAGAGATGCATTTAATGTAAGAACATTGAGAAGAAAGAGGGTGAAAAAGGAGGAAAGCGATGAAAACAGGGAAGCAAGGCAACGCAAGGGAAGGGAAGGCAAGGAGAGGCAATCCAAACAAATGGCTCAGTTCTTAGACCTTAGTGAGACAGCTCTCCTCACATATGGGAGCTCATCCTCTGGCTTCCTGTGAGCACACAAAGATCTGGGAGTCTGCCCAAAATCTGAATCATTCACCTTTTCCTTGTGAGGGGTGAATCCGATTGGAAGTAAACCAGGTTTCTCTCTTCCAGTGAATCCAGTGGCTCTGATGCATCCATGGGGCGTTTTAGCAAGACAGGAAAGCAACGGTTCATGCAAAAGTAACAAGGGTTCTAACTGTACTAAAAGACAGTTTCATGCAAGCTGTGCCGGTGTGTCCTGCAGTTTTCAGTCATCCAGAGAAGAAAGTGGTTCAAAGAGGGTGATCTCCCCACCATACCTGATTTGCCTGAACAGGTCAGGTTTTATAAGTTCTGAAAGAGTCACTGATAATTCAACATTCCTGACCTTGCTGCTCTGTCCATGGGATTCCTGAGCCCGCACAAATCCAGCCCAGGGCGTGCTCGCTCCCATCCCAGCCCTGCAACCCTCCCCAGTGCCCTGCAAGCCCTGGCAGAGGCCCAGAAATGCTCCTGCTGCCTGGGGAGCTGAGCCCTCCCTGTGCACTCCCCACCCTCCCAGAGAACAGAGACTCCCTGCAGGGCTCATTGGCGGGGGGGAGCTACAAGGCAGCAGCTCCTCCATTGCAGGTGCCTCCTAATGAAGCCACAACTCAGCTGAAAAGGGGTTTCAGGAACTCACTTTGGCCTGGGAAGGGAATAGCCTCTCCCAGGCGAGGGCTGAGGATGCTGCTGTGCCTCTCAGCCTGCTCTAACACCCACTGAGAAGTCTTCTTCAACCCGGAGGTGTAAATGATGAGAACAGCAGGTCAGAAAGCATCAAGTATCCAATTAGCCAAGGGACAAGCACAGGGCATTTTTTCAAGAGGAAAATCTGAATTCACACAATGTCATCCTAATACTTTTCATGTTTTCCTACAGTATTTGTGCCATTTTCCTGTGAGTTTTATCTGTCTCATAGAGTTGTCATTCAAAATTTCCAAGATCAAATTAAAGTTTGCATGAGAGAAAGTCACAATCATTGTTTTCTAATCTATAAAATTCATAATATATATATACAGAAAAATTAAATATTCCTATTTAAAACCCAAACAAATCATTGAGATACTCACATTTATTGTAATTCAGTGCTTTAACACAAAGAAACCATTCTCATGCAGATTATCCACATACCAGCAATCCCTGCTTGTTCCCAAATGATGTCAAAGGTGCAGCATCCTCTTTTTAATTCCCAGGTGTCTCCGTGCTCCAAAGATCTCGGGTGGAGCCCAGGGCAGGCGAGCCTTGCTCCCAGGAACCTGCCAGAGCCCTTCTTAGGTGGTACCAATCTCACAGGCAGCTGTTCCCAAAGCTGGAGGAAGCCTGAAAAGGAAGAAAAATTCCCCAAAACGAGCCAGGCTTTTCTCAGTACCTGAGCTGCTGCCCAGAGCCTTTGCCTCCCTGCAAACTGGACCTCCAAGGATCTGCTGGAGAGTCCCTGGGGACGCTTTGTCAGGAATGGCCCTCGGGGGGCTCCTTAATGCTTCAAGGACCCGCAGGATTTTTAGAGCAATTTGAGTTTTTCTTTTGATTTTGCATTTCAGAGAGGTTTCTACAACCGTCGCCTCCAATTATGTGCTGTAACGAGTCCCTTGGGAGCCTCAGACAGTGACAACGCTCAGTGGGGCTCATTAATGCTTCAAGGCACTCAGGGTTTATTAAGACACTTCTTTTTGACGCTGAGTCTCTGAGAAGTTTGTTCAGTCATGACCTCCAATTATCTGCTCTAATGAGTCCCTAGATAGTCTTTGTCAGGAATGGCCCTCAGCAGGGCTTGTTAAAGCTTCAAGGTACTCAAGGTTTTTTAAGATACCTGCCTTTTCCTTTAACTCGAGTTTTTAAGAGGTTTGTTCAGTCATGGCCTCCAATTATCTGCATTAATTAGTCCCTGGAGAGACTTTGTCAGTAGTGACACTCAGTGGGGCTCATTAATGCTTCAGGGTACTCAAGGTTTTTTAAGGAACTTTGGGATTTCCTTTGGAAACTGAGTCTGAGAGGTTTGTTCAGTCATGGCCTCTAATTATCTCCTCCAACGAGTCCATGAGGAGCCTGTATTGGGAATGACCCTCAGTGGGGCCCATTATTGCTTTGAGATACTTTGGGTTCTCCTTCTGACTTTCACTTATTGACAGGTTTGTGCAATCTCCCCTCAGTACCTGAGGTTCAAGGACTCAGCACCAAAAGCCCCCCGGGGCTCATTCAGATAAAGCAAGTCCTAACACACCACGGCCCTTCCTGGGATTTTCCTCTAGTCTAGACAGTAAATTAGGAATGTTGTCCCATGGAATCAGGGGACCATTGTGACACTGTAGGGCCCCAGGGAACTCTTTTGCCTGCGACGAGGGTCAGCACAAGAGACACCGACACCAACTTTGGAGAACAAGTGTGTAATTTTCCTGCAGTGCAAAGCAGCAAAGAATGACGAAAGGCTGAGCTCAGTAACGCACCTCATCGTTCCTACCAAGAGTGCCTGGAGTGAGTGGAAAAGATCCCTGCCCAGTTGCCCTCATCTGTTCCCCTCAGCCAGGCCCGCACGGCAGCGGGGAACCCAGGTCGCAGCCAAGGGTTGGAGAACCCCTCCCGGGCACGGGAAATCCCACCCAGGGCGTCCACTCCTAGGGGAGGGCTCCATCTCTGCTGGGAGGGGGTCCAGCTTTTCTGGCCTTGCAGAAACAAGCTCACAGAGCTACCAGTGTGTAAAACCATCTGACTCCCTTCTCCTCCTGGGTTCCACCCACAGCCTGGCCAGGGCTTAAGGGGAAAACCCAGGCAGTCAACCTGCCCCATCTGCTGCCAAACACGGCCACACATCCACTGCCAGGGCCTTGACCACTCTCTAAACACATAAAGATCATATGTTGCTAACAATCATACACATTTTGTTAATGAACAGATACAAGCAGTATTCACTAATGAGTAGATACTAATACATCTTTCTAATAAGCACACATATTTTGTTGGTGAGCAGATACACAGCTGTAGTCTTATCACACTACATCTTTTACTCGTAAACATACATAGTTTTAGCTAATGGACAAATAGAATATCAGGTAACACATGCAGGATCACTCTCGAGGAAAAAAGGCAACGCAGAAAGAACCGTGTATTGCAGAATACACCATCTAAGGAGTCTTTCTGCTGTGCCTTTTGCAATCGGATATGTCTATCACATACTGGCCTCATAAGCCACTAGCGTGCCTGTATCAAATGTGGATAGAGCCTTCCCAAATCTTCGTTCGCGAAGCCTAGCCATGAAGAATATCAGGTTGGAGTTCTAGAAGTCAACTTTACTCAGGGCCTGTTGTTCAGCCTCAGGACTTCAGTGACAGACAGACAGGGATTTATGTTACACACACAGTTTACTCATTAGATATTCCCCCTTAACACAAATACATTATTTTGCTTTACACCCTCCCACCTCCTATCCCAAGTCCTTATTTGGTCCTTTGCGATCTTCTTCCGGGCTCTCTGGTGGGTTTTTTTGGCATCTGGTGCCCCCCAAAGTCGAGGTGTCCTCTTCTTGACCTCAGTTCTGAGTAGGCACAGTGACAGTGTTTTTCACTACAAAGACTGTAACATTTGGTTTTGATCTTCTCTGGGTCCACAGAGTTCAGCTGACATCCTGTTTGCTTCACGTACATTCCTGATCAAATTCTCTAGGATTTCTTTCAGATTCTGTTGTTCCTTATTTGGCCATAGTGGAATATTTTGGGCAGTGTTCTTTTTCTCGTATCAAATCCCCTTTTTCCATGCGATTAAGTTTATTAAGGGAATGAGTCTGTCAGTATCTATATTTCACTTTCTAGCTTAAGGCATTGCCACAGCTACAACACTGAATCATGACGCAAGCTAAAATACAAATGATCCTTATTAGGATTGGAGCTACAAAGAACTTCTTTAGCCACCCAAAATCAGATAACCATGAGGTCAGGGTATTCCAGATTCCTTGAAGACCTAAAGGGGTGCCATTGTGAGCTTCCTGATGTAAAATTTGGCTTTGTTTCCGGATTTCCTGGACATCTGGAGACACTCTCCCACTCTGGTCACTGCACACAGCAGCTGGAGCTATGACACTGCACACTCCTCCTTGGGATGCTGAAAGAAGGTCTAGGCCATTCAGTTTTTTAAAACAACCTGTGACAAGCCATTCACTTCTTCCTGGAAGGCAGGAATGGCATCTCTTGCATGACTTTCTATGGAAGCAGAAATGTTTACTATTGTTTTCTCTAATTCCCTCACTCCCAGCGTGGGTAAAAACCATCTTACAAACCTATGAAATGCAGTTGGTCACTCTGCTGGAGCATTCAAGGTATGTTTTGTGCGCCCCAAAGAGCTTCTTCTCCAGTCCCGAGGGTACTTGACCTTTATCAGTTGCTGTTATGTAGGGGACTTAGGCTCCTAAACCACAAAGGCCTTTCCAGCCTCAGGGTAATTCTTCATGGGCTTTATTTCCACATCTCCAATACCACCCCCTTCCTTTGGCTACCAGCCAAGGATGAGTCATTTCCCCGATAGGAAGTGTTTGAGTACACTGTCTATGATTTCCAAAAAAACTGCCATTTCCATTCTCCTGTTCCTTTAGGGGGTTACAGCTTTGTACGTAGGCATGATTTTAAGAGATGTTGGTGAATATTTGCACACTTGACTGCCAGGTCTAGGTTTTGGTGAAAGGAAGTGCTTACCCAGAAACTAGGAATAATTTCTCCTGGAACTGAGAAGGAATAAATGGTTCGTGGTTTTCCTGTGTTTTATGGTAAATGACTGCACAAAACAATGGCTTTGAGGCAACACTTGGGTCACATTTGTTACTGAGATATAAATTTTTCTCCCAATTCAAGACCAAATTAACAATTGTCAGGAGAGCGAAACAAGACAGAAGCATTTTGTTTCTGCAATCAATTGGGAACCTCTGTCTGATGACATTCCCAAAGGTGCCCTGAATCCAGGGATTCTTGGATTCAACAGTATTCCACTCACTTCCCTAGCCTGGTTGGTGTGACAAGGAAAAGCCTCTGGCCACTCAGAGAAGGTATCCCCCAAGACTAGGAGATCTTTACACCCCCCTTTTCTGGGCAATTCAGTCACATCCATCTGCCAACATTCTCCTGCAACATTTCTACATTTTCCATCACCTGTTCCCACTCCAGTGGCAGGGTTTGGATTATTTCTCTTCCACACACTGCACTGTTGACTCACTGCTTGTACAACTGGGGTCAGTTTTGGACCAAGAACCCACTTGGGCAAATGTTACAGTGCAGAAACAAATACAAACACAAAACAAGAATCAGTGGATAAAACAAAGCCAGAGACCAAATTGGGGAACACCAAATAACCAACCCACCCAAAGAGCTGGAAGATCCACACGTCTTAGGGGGACAGGATTCCCCAAAAGAATGCCTTATTATCCAATGGGATCTTCCCCCATCCCAGACCAGTCCGGGGATCTGTGGTCTTCTCCAGGAAAGTCCTGGGGCCGGCGTGAAGATCCAGAGATCCCTCGGATCCACGGGAGATCAGGCAGAGGGTCCCATCTGGGGCCAGAAATGGTGCCCAAAATCAGCAGAAAGCAAGTCCTTAACCCCAACTGGGAGGTGTTAAGAAGCAGGCATTCTTTAGGGCAGCGTGCTGGATGCCTGCAGGAGAGTTCTTCTAATCCAGCCTGCTCAGGGACACAGGCAGGGCTTGGGATTACACACACTGATTCCAGAGTCATTGGATATTCCCCCTTACTGAACACATGTCCATTACTGAGCTTTACACAGTAACACCCCTATTGCAAGTACCTACTTGGTCATTTGGAGTCTTCTTTGGGGGTCTCTGGTGGGTTTTTCTGTGTCTGGTGCCCCCCTAATTTGAGGTCTGCTTCATGTCCTCAGTTCTGAGCAGGCACTGAACAGTCAATATATTTCACCACAAAGACTGTACCATTTGGTTTTGATATTCTCTGGGTCCACAGAGCTCAGCTTACATCCTCTTTGCTTCATGTACATCCTTGATTAAATCCTCGAAGACTTCTCTAAAGATTCTCTTGTTCCTTATTTGACCACAGCAGAATATTGTGAGTAATGTTCTATTTCTCCTACCAAAAAGGTTCATCCATCTGGAGTCCAGCAGGTCTCAGGGAGGCTCTGGGAGGGATGGAGGCTTGTGGTAGAAGTAATGGAGGTGCAGAGATATTCCTTTTCTTTCTTCTGCAATGCTGGCTCGAGAGAGCACCCTGGAGATGGGAACAGCTGCCTTTGCCACTGGAGGATCTTGTCCAGCACTGCTTGGAGGGTCTTGTCCTACAGCACCGTAGGACTAAGAGCCTTGGATTGGGCACTGGCAGATCCCAGACATTTGCTGATATGCCACTTACTCCTGGAAATGCCTTCCCTGGGAGCCTGGAAAAGGTTCATGACTTCCAGGCTTTTCCTGGCAATGTCCATCCTCAGGGATGAGCGGGGTCTGCTGATACCCACGGCTCTGAGGCAGCACTGAGACCTGTCCACAGGGTTCCCTCCACCTGGATTCCAGCAATTCTCACAGAGGCCCTTTGGAGGGATGGAGGCTCTTACCAGAAGTAACTGAGTTGTGGAGATATTCCTCATCCTGTTCCTCCACAGCTGGATCGAGACAGAACCCTAGAGATGGGAACACTTGCCTTGGTTGCTTGAGGATCTTGTCCACCACTGTTTGTAGGGTTGTCCCACATGGCAGCATCCTGGGAGCCGTGGATTGGACATCGACTCCTCCAGGAAATATTCTGCCCTGCCACTTGCTCCTGGGAACGCCTCACTTGGGAGCCTGAAAAGGGCGCATGACTTCCAGGCTCTTCCTGGCCATGGGCATCCTCAGGAATCAGCAGGGCCTGCTGGCCCCAAGGGTAGAGGGAGTCCTGTCCACAGGGCTTCCTTGGTCTGGAGCGTGTCAGGGCTCAGGGAGGCTCTGAGAGGGATGGAGGCTCTTGTCAAAAATAACTGAGGTGTGGAGACATTCCTAATCCTGTTCCTCCACAGCCGGATGGAGAGAGCACCCTGGAGATGGGAACAGCTGCCTGTGCCATTGAAAGATCTTGGCTAGGACTGCATGGATGGTCTTCCCATATAGCAGCATCCTGGGAGCCATGGACTGGGCATCAGCACCTCCAGAAAATTTTCTGCTGTGCCACTTGCTCCTGGGAAGGCCTTAGATGGGAGCTTGGAATGGGCTCGTTTCTTCCAGGCTTTTCCTGGTCATAAGAATGAACAGGTTCTGCTGATCTCCACAGCTCCATGGGAACAGGCAGTGCTATCCATGGGGGCTTATCTCTATGAGGCCTGGCAGGTCTCAGGGTGGCTCTGGGAGGGATGGAGGCTCTTGCCCGAACTAATGGAGGTGCAGAGATTTTCCTTATCCTGCTCCTGCAATCCCAGATCAATAGAGCACCCTGGAGTTGGGAACACCTGGGAGACCTGTCCTTGGGGCTCATCCCTGGGGAGTCAGGTAGTTCCCACACAGGCTCTGGGAAGGATGGAGGCTCCTGCCAGAACTAACGGAGGTGCAGAGATATTTGTCCTCCTGGTCCTCCACAGCCAGATCGAGAGAGTGCCCTGGAGATGGGAACAGCTGCCTTTGGCACTGGAGGATCTTGCCAGGACCACACAGAGGGTCTTCTCCTACGGCACCATTGCGGCATCCTGGGAGCCTTGGATCAGGCACTGGAAGCTCCAGGACTTTTCCTTGTGTGCCACTTGGTCCTGGGAACATCTTACTGGAATGGGCTTGTTACTTCCAGGCTTTTCCCAGCCATGTGCATTCTCAGGGATTAGCGGAGTCTGCTGATCCCCTCGGCTCCAAGAGACCTGGGTGACCTATCCAGGGGGGCTCTTCCATGTGGATTCTGTGAATTCTTACAGAGACCCTGGGAGGCATGGAGGTTCTTGCCAGTTCTGGAGGTGTTCCTTATCCTGCCCCTCCACAGGCAGATCAAGATAGCACCACGGAGTTGGGAACACCTACCTTTGGCACTGGTGGCTCTGGAACACTTGCTGCTGTGCCACCTGCCCCTGGGAATCCATTAATGGAATGGGCTGGGCTCCCACTGTGACTGGATTAGTGAGGTCTCCAGATACCCACTGCTCCAAGGGAACAGAGTCTTATCCATGGAGGCTCTGGGAAGGATGCAGGCTCCTGCCAGGAGCAACGGAGGTGCAGAGAGATTCCTTATCCTGCTCCTCCACAGCCGGATCGAAAGAGAGCCTGGGGATGGGAACACTTCTCTTTGCCATTGGAGGATCTTGTCCAGCACCATGCAGAAGGTCTTCCTATATGGCAGCATCCTGGGAGCCCTGGATTGGGCACCAACACTTGCTGCTTTGCCACTCGATCCTGGGAATTCCTTACTGGAACAGGCTTCTTTCTTTCAGTCTCTTCCTGGCCATGTGCATCCTCAGGGATGAGTGGGGTCTGCTGATATAAAATATAAAATAAGATCCTTAATTTCCAGGAGCTACAAGCTGTAATCACACACAATACATTTGTCATTTTTTGGTTTTGCAAAAGCTTGGGAAACTTTTCCCTTTTATACTTTTCCCTTCTAACTCATCTCTTCCCTTTCTCTCCCTTCCTCTACTCAGAAGACTTTTCCTATGGTTTATTCCTGTACAGACTCTCTGATCCTTCCACAGGACTTTATAGAGATGTAGCTGCAAAAAATTGCAAAAAATAGATACTTTTGGATTTTGATTTAGACTATGTTCAGATGATGAAACACATATTTTACATTATCCTGAACTGGAAATTTGTTACATAATTATAAGAAAATATATTAAGAAAGGTTTGAATAGCATAATTTAAAAAAAGGTTCATTACCTCTCCAATTGCCATAAAGTAAATCTGTATTTGTCATCTAAAGAGGAAAAAAGCTTTTTTCCCCCTTTTGATTTGACACACACATTTGGACTTTTTTCTTGTATCAAATGAACCAGAAAGAATATGTTATTACAGCTTTATTATTTCCTAAGTGCATGATGCGTGCTACAGACCACCACTGAACTGTGCCAACATTCCTGCAGGCTGGATAAACTCAGTGTAGATTTGCATCAAGAGTTATAAATCATTAACCATCCTCATGCCCTGAGGTGGAGCCCTGACTCCAGCAATGCCTTCTCCTGACAGGTTCTCCATGTGTGCAGGCATCCTCCCTCCCCAGAGGTGTTCCAAGTTCCCCTCTCCCACTCCCCTCCATCTATCCATGGAATACTGACAATCCAGATTCGTTTATACACTGGGATGTATTTTTTCCTTTGGTAGATCTGTGGCAACCTAGAACTTGCTCAGCCTCTTGTGCCCTGTTCAAGTGGGCATCTGTCACTTTTCTTCCTGCAATAATCCAACCAAACTACTTTTTTACTCCTCCAAGTAATTACCAGAAGCTTTTGCTGTATTTTCCCATTATGTATGTATTTTATAAAACCCAAGGTTAATAAGTACCATTAAAAAAAATAATAAAAAATGACAGACTTGTAGAAATCAAAGCCCTGCATCCTGCTCAGCATACCTGATTCCTCCTCTCCACTGACTGTCAGGAACAGGAGACTCCCATATTGCAGGGTCTCATCTGTAGATACTGGACTAAGAACTCACAACTTTTTAAGAAAAGCAACATTATAATCTCACAGTTCTGGAAAGGTTTTGTTATCAGCTGGGTTTAAAAGCAAAGCCCTGTTGCCAGGACCAATGATGCAGGACGGTGCTATAATGTCAAAGGTTATTTCTGTTGCTGCTTTTGTTACACTCTCTAATAACTTCTGTAGAGATCAGTGCTGGCAACCAGAATTCCAATAGTACACTTGTTTCATTTTTCAGACTTTGCATTTCAAGAATGGTGAATTTTTCTTGGAAACTTTGAAACGGTTGTAACAAACTGCCTCAGCGATTTTATTTTATTTATTTCTAAGGCAGAATTTTCAAACATATCCTTTGGGTATGCAAATAGTTGATGAGTTGTAATGATTTTTATTTACAATTGTACATTTGCCCTGATTAATATCCTAATTTATATTTTGCTAAATATGAGTTCTTTTGGTGTTGCCTTCTGTAAAAAATGGTTTTTCACTATTTTTTTAAAAATATAACCCATAAGCATAAAGATGATCTCCGAAAGTGTTACAACCTTTTAAATCCACTTGTTCCCACAGAAGCACAGCATGCAAATATTACATCCAAAGATACTGATATTTACACCAGAAAGTTTTGACTTTATGAGAGTTCTACATAGTAATGAACAGAGGACTGGGTTTATGTGTCATACAATTGTGGTGACCATGAACATATGATCTTAGCTTTCATTTATTGTCCCCATTTATAACTGCCTGCCTTCCCTTCGTGGGGAACACAGGCCTGTATTTTGCATGGTCATTCTTTTTTTACTTTGCAGTGTAGAGTAGGGGTAGAAGACATTTTGGAGCCCAATAGTTTGATCCCCATTCAATTTGTTTATAGGTGCCTAGAAATCAGGAGCTGGACTCAATGATGCTGAAGGGCCCCTCACAACTCAGCACATTCCATGAAGTCCAGCTGTCCACCCAGCACTGCCCCAGGAACCCCCAAACCACTGAACTGTGTCCTTCATCACCAGATCCAGATGCCTCTGGAACACCTCCAGGGATGGGGACTCCACCTGGGTGACCTATTCTAGCGCCCGACAACCCTGTCGGTGAAAACAACTATTCCAATCTCTGACCTGGATCTGCCCGGCCTTGGTCCGAGGCTGTTGGGTCCTCCCAGGGCTGGCTCCTTCCCAGCAGCCACCTGAGGAGAAGGCAGCTCACGGCTTCCCTGTGCCCCCCGGCCGTCCCCGCTCAGCTCCGGATGTGGAGGGAACATTTCCTGCTATGGTTCCAGTCACTCCCAGCTACTCCCAGTTGCCTCCAACATGCTGCCAGGTGCTCCCAGTATGATCCCAGTTGCCCCACTTCTGGTCCCGCTGGATCCAGTCCGGGTCTCAGTGTATCTCGGTGTTCCCCGTCCCCCCACCCCGCTGTCACCCCCTTTTCTCTCCCCACAGAGCTCCTGAGCCGCCAGTGGCTGCAGCCCCTCTGCAGGGCCTCAGGTCCAACCTGGACCCCGCCCCACTCCCTGAGGATTTTGGGGGGCCTCATGTGTCCCCCCTCCCCTGCTGTCACTCTGCCTCCACCCAGCTTCTCCCAGTGATCCCAGTAAAGCTTCCCAGTTCTCCCCAGTCCTGGTTATTGGGGGGCACTGGGGGAGTGGCTTGGGGGAATCCCAAGGGGTGGAGCCGAGTTTGGGGGGGGCAGAACCGGCCCTGGGATGGATCGAGAGTGGGGACCCCCTGTGTCCCCCTGTGTCAACCCACTCTGGAGGGGCTTTGGGAGGGCACCTGCCCCTCAATAGAGCACCCAGCTCACCCCAAAAGGTGCTGGGACCTCCCCAAAACCTCCTCACAGCCCCCCAAGGACCCCCAAACACACTCAAAGCCCATCCAGGACCCCACCTAACCCCTTTTTTGGAGGGACTTCTCCAGGCACTGGTGGTGCTGGGAGTTCCCCCGGCTGTGGGCGAGGAGCTCTCGGGTGAGCAGGGGGTGGGAAGGGGGTGGTCGGTGGGAAAAGGGGGGTCAGAGGGGATAAAGGGGTGGTGGGACCCTGTGGTGGTTTCACTCCTGGCCTTCCTGGAGACCAGCTTGTAACCAGGAAGGAACTAGAAAAGTGATCACAGAAGTATTCCATGCTATTTCCTGGGTTTACCTATAACAATTCCCCCCTCCTAATTTCCTCATAAATTTGCTGTTCAAGAAATAGGTTGATCAAGTTGTTATATTATTAAAAGTTATGAATAGAGTGATTATGGAATCTTTAACCACAAGTTTGATTACTGCAGAACACAACGCAGAGTAATTCAGTGTTTTTGAAGTTGTTTGTTATAGGCACATTGATGTGGACTAATGTAAGAGAGGCAAGCCATGAGGAGTCTTGTGACTAGATGACATCACCCTATGGAAAACTCCAGAACCACGACCTCATAGAGATTAATGACTCTAACATCATTGGTGGAAACCCCTCAGCAACGACGACGCCCACAATTAGAGACACCAACCACAGATCTGCCCGCGAAAGAGGAACCAAACAGGGAGCAGCTTGCGAAACCTCAACCAATGGACTATTGACATGACTCAGGGGGGTGGTGTCAACCAAGGGTATAATTGTTGCTGTTTCGGTTCCCCATTTTGCTGACTGTGGTGGAGCAAGGGTTTCCCCCGGTCGCCTGGCTGGCCGCTTTTGCTTGTTAGCATTAATAAACCTGGTTTTACCTTGCAATCGAAATTATAGCCTCATTTTATCTATATCAACGGGAGACCAATGGGAAAAGCATCCCATTGTGACGGGGCCAGAGGCCCCTTGCATCCTTGGTATGGACTACCTACTTCAAGGACCCGAAAGGGTACCGGTGGGCTTTTGGTATAGCCACGGTGATTGAAGAGGAGTCCAAGCAATTGTCTGCCCTTCCTGGCCTTTCAGAAGACCCTTCCATTGTAGGACTACTGCGAGTTAAAGATCAAGAAGTGCCAATAGCCACAACAACTGTACACAGACGACAGTATCGGACAAACCGAGATGCTGTGATCCCTATCCACAAAATGATCCGGAAGTTGGAGAGCCAAGGGGTGGTCAGCAGAACCCATTCACCCTTCAACAACCCCATCTGGCCTGTGCGTAAATCCGATGGAGAGTGGAGACTGACTGTGGACTATCGTGGCTTAAATGAAGTTACGCCACCGTTGAGTGCTGCCGTACCAGATATGTTGGAGCTCCAATACGAGTTGGAGTCCAAGACAGCAAAGTGGTACGCCACCATCGACATTGCCAACGCGTTTTTCTCCATTCCTTTAGCGGCAGAGTGCAGGCCACAGTTTGCTTTCACCTGGAGGGGTGTTCAATACACCTGGAATCGACTGCCCCAGGGGTGGAAACACAGTCCAACCGTCTGTCATGGACTGATCCAGGTCACACTAGAGAAGGGTAAGGCTCCCAAACACATCCAGTACATCGATGACATCATTGTATGGGGGGATACAGCAGAAGAAGTTTTCAAAAAAGGACAGAAGATCATCCAGATTCTCCTCGAGGCCGGTTTCGCTATCAAGAAGAGCAAAGTCAAGGGACCTGCCCGAGAGATCCAATTCCTAGGGGTGAAATGGCAAGATGGATGACGCCAGATACCAACAGACGTCATCAACAAGATTGTAGCAATGGCTCCACCCACAAACAAGAAAGAAACCCAAGCTTTCCTGGGAGCAATAGGTTTCTGGAGGATGCATATCCCAGAATACAGTCAGATTGTGAGCCCTCTTTACTTTGTGACCTGTAAAAAGAACAATTTCCAGTGAGGTCCTGAACAACAACAAGCTTTCAGGCAGATCAAGCAAGAGATTGTACATGCCGTGGCTCTTGGACCAGTTAGAAAGGGACCAGATGCAAAGAATGTACTCTACTCTGCAGCTGGAAATAAAGGTCCCTCCTGGAGCCTCTGGCAAAAGGTGCTTGGCGAGACGCGAGGGCGACCACTGCGTTTCTGGAGCCGAAGCTACAGAGGTTCTGAGGCCAATTACACCCCTGTGGAAAAGGAAATCTTAGCGGCGTATGAAGGCATACGAGCAGCTTCAGAGGTAATTGGTACCGAAGCACAGCTTTTCCTGGCACCCCAATTACCAGTCTTGAGCTGGATGTTCAAAGGGAAGGTGCCCCCTACACATCATGCCACCGATGCCACGTGGAGCAAGTGGATCGCTTTGATTACGCAACGTGTCCGAATCAGGAACTTGAATCGCCCTGGCATTTTGGAAATCATAACCAATTGGCCTGAAGGTGGGAACTTCAGTCTGGCAGAAGAAGAAGAAGAGCCAGTGAGCCGAACCGAAGAAGCTCCGCCATTTGATCAGCTGCCAGATGAAGAAAGGTGTTATGCCCTTTTCACTGATGGTTCTTGCCGAATTGTAGGAAGGAACCGGAAGTGGAAAGCAGCCGTTTGGAATCCCACCCGACGAGTGGCAGAAGCCGCTGAGGGTCAAGGCGAGTCCAGTCAATTTGCAGAACTCAAAGCAGTCCAATTGGCCCTGGACATCGCCGAACGAGAAGGATGGCCGAGACTCTACCACTACACAGACTCGTGGATGATAGCCAATGCTCTATGGGGATGGTTAGACCGATGGAAGAAGATGGAGGCGTGGAGGAAAACCTATCTGGGTTGCTGACTTGTGGCAGGACATCGCTGCCAGAGCGAAGAGTCTGAATGTGAGAGTCCACCATGTAGACGCCCATGTGTCCAAGAAGCGAGCTAATGAAGAACATAATAACAACAGAGAAGCAGACCGAGCTGCACAGATAGGAGTGTCACAAGTAGACCTAGACTGGCAGCAGAAGGGAGAGCTGTTTCTGGCTCGATGGGCCCATGATGCTTCCGGTCATCAAGGTCGAGATGCCACCCATAGATGGGCACGAGACCGAGGGGTGGATTTAACCATGGCTATCATTTCTGAAGTTATCCACGACTGTGAGACTTGTGCCGCTATTAAGCAGGCAAAAAGACTGAAACCCCTGTGGTATGGTGGACGATGGGATAAGTATAAGTATGGAGAGGCATGGCAGGTTGATTATATCAAACTGCCACAGACCCGCCAAGGTAAGTGCTATGTACTTACCATGGTGGAAGCAACAACGGGATGGTTAGAGACTTTTTCAGTGCCCCACGCAACGGCCAGGAATACCATTCTGGGCCTTGAAAAGCAAGTCCTGTGGAGACACAGGACCCCAGAACGTATTGAATCAGATAAGGGGACTCATTTCAAAAATGAATTAGTCACCACTTGGGCGAGGGAACATGGTATCGAATGGGTGTACCACATTCCTTATCACGCACCAGCTGCTGGGAAGGTTGAGAGATATAACGGACTATTGAAGACCACTCTAAAGTCATTAGGTGAAGGAACCTATAAAAACTGGGACAAAAACTTAGCCAAGGCTACCTGGCTAGTTAACACCAGGGGTTCTGTCAATCGAGCTGGCCCTGCACAGGCAGAATCCCTTCACATTGTTGATGGAGATAAAGTTCCAGCAATCCATTTGAGGGGAATGCTAGGGAAAGCTGTTTGGGTTACCCCTGCCTCAGGCCAAGACAAACCCATTCGTGGGATTGTCTTTGCTCAAGGGCCAGGACATACGTGGTGGGTAATGAGGAAGGATGGAGTCATCCAGTGTGTGCCTCAAGGAAATTTAGCCTTGGGGAAAAACTAATTGTATGTCCTAAGTTGTGTTTTTACAGGAAGCCAGTCACCAGATGAGAGAGAGAGAGACCTGAACTAAGCTGATGCTGGTATCCGGTGATGAGACAGTCCAGTGATGAAACGGCCATAAATCAGAACTGTAATTGTGACTGAGGAGACCAAAGATCTGGACTGAACTGAACTGACATCGGTATTGATTTTCCAACGACGAGACAACTGTGCCGAGAGACCAACAAGAACTATATATATATATATATGTATATGTGTATATATATGCGCGGGATGTAGGCGAATGTGAGACATAGGTGTTACGTAAAGAAATAGTATGGAATAAGGGGTGGAGAATGTGGTGGTTTCACTCTAGGCCTTCCTGGAGACCAGCTTGTAACCAGGAAGGAACTAGAAAAGTGATCACGGAAGTATTCCATGCTATTCCTTTACGTAACTTGAGGTATAAATAAAGCCAGCGGGAGGGACCTCGCTCTCTTCCTTTCCGGCGAGGTTCGAGAACGGTGGGTCCCTGTCTCGGTCTGCCTTATCTGGAGCTGAGGCCTACAGTGACTGCTGTTATCTGCCACGTGTGAGGGGGGAGCCTTAGGCCGTGTCCAGCCATCCTACCTGTTCGAAGGGAAGTGGTGAGATTTTTGCTAGTTTGCCTTCGGTTGGCTGGTTGACTTGCTCGGTCCTTGCCCCTTTTTGTCCTTCTCCCTTCTCCCTCCCCCTCTTCCCTGGAAGTGCTCCTGGTGTGTGGTATTCTCATTTTGTGTATCTGTCTCATATGTAAAATATATATATATATATATATTTTTGCTATAGCTTTGGTTGCTTGGGTTTTTTTTTCTTTTCTCTTCCCTCTCTGGGAGGCGGGTCCTTGTTGTCGGGTTTCGGGGGCTTGGCCGGAAGCCAGCTCGAAACTTGCACAGACCCCCAACTGAGTGGGAGGGGAGTGGGACCCCCCAAAAGTGGAGGGGGAGGGACACTGAGGTTTGGGGGATGATGGGAAATGGGTGGGAGAGGTCAGAAGAGTGGGGAAAGGGGAGGGTGGGACCCTCAAACTGAGCATGAGAGGGCTGGGGAGTGGGGGGATGATGTGGAAGGGGTGGGAGAGGCAGAAGACATGGAGGTTGGGACCCCCAAAGTGATCCTGGGGGGGGGGCTGGGGATTGAGGGGACCATGGAAAAGTGGAGGGAACAGGGAGAAGGGTGGAAAAGGGGAGGTGGTCTGGCAGGTCCAACGGTCCCATGGGGGTCTTTGGGCACAGGGGGGCTGGCAAAGGGGGATGGCCCCCCTGAGCTCCCAACTTACTGTGGGGTGCTGGGGGCTGCTTGATCCAATCTCAGCCTTGGATTATGCCAACAGTTTCAGTTTAGAGGAAATACAGAGGTGTGACTGAATGACTTTTGTCCCCCAGGTTTTAATGATGGCAAATCAGATCTATTGATAGAAATGAATTATTTAGGGTTACAAATGATCAGACAAAAGATCTTCATCAGAATTATTTACTGCACAACAGAGACACTAAAACAACCAGTAGTACAGGATGAGATAAGACAGCGCTCTACACTAAAGCAACAGTTGAAGCAATTCTACTAAAGCTGATACAAAAGTAATAATTATTAATTAGAGATGTATGGAACTCCCCTAGACCAACGCTTGTGGGGAGATCTCTGCTCTCAAGCTCCAGGAGTGACCTTGGGGGGGTCCCCAGCCAAGGCAGGAATCTCCACACACATCCCCAGGAAGGGTTCTGTTGGAAGAAGCTGCCCCTGTGAAAGGGACTGGCCCTTTGTGGTAGAAAGGGATGGACTGACAGTCACTGGACTCCAGGGGCTGCCTCACCATCAGGGGGTTCATTCTGGGTGGAAACAGCAGCTGACACTCTTCCTGCAGTCGGGGCACTCGCAGGGCTTCCCTTACTGATGGGTCTGTTGGTGTGAGGTCAAGGTAGAGCTCCTGGTGAAGCTCTTCCCACACTCGTCACACTTGTAGGGCCTCTCCCCGCTGTGGATGCGTCGGTGCCTGATGAGGGTGGAGTTGCGGTTGAAGCTCTTCCCGCAGTTGGTGCAGTGGAATGGCCTTTCCTCCGTGTGTGTCCGCTCATGCCTGAGGACATCTGAGCTGGTCTGAAACCTCTTCCCACATTCCAAGCACTTGTAGGGCCGTTCCCCGGTGTGGATGCGCTGGTGGGCATGGAGGTGGGAGTTGATCCTGAAGCTCTTCCCACATTCCCTACACATGTAGGGTCGCTCCCCAGTGTGGATGTGCTGGTGTCGGATCAGGTCGGTGCTGTCCCTGAAGCTCTTCCCACATTCCACACACTTGTAGCGCCATTCCCCAGTGTGGGTGTGCTGGTGTCGTATCAGGTGGTCTCTCTTGCTGAAGCTCTTCCCACATTCTAAGCACTTGAAGGCCTTCTCCCTGCTGGGAGGCTGCTCAGGGACCACCAGTTTGGAACTCCGGCTCAAGCTCTGGCCGCCTTCCCGGCACAGGCTGGCTCTTTCCTCCTCAGAGCACTCTGGGCTGGCTTTGGAGACCCTCCTCCTGGGGTACCTTCGTGGCTTTCCCTCCCCGCTGCCTTCCTGCGCCGTGGAGTCCTTCAAAACGGCCTCTCCCACCAGGCTCTGCCGGGGGGATTTGTCCTCCGGGCTCTCCGTCCTCAGCTCGGGGCCTGGGGCAGGAAGGAAGAAGGACAGGGAGGGGATTTGCTTCCGGCCCAGAGGGAAGGCCAAGGACATCCCCCCAACTCCGGCCCCGGCAGGACGGCGGCGGCAGCGGGGTTGTCCTGCAGCCGGGGGCGATGCTCAGCTGGGAGATACAGGACAAGACAGGGCAAAGGGGCACTGACTTCCTCCTCACCTGCCTGGGGGTCCTGGGGCATCTTCCTCTTCCTCGCAGCCTCCTCCTCCATCCACCCAAGGTTTGGGAAGGAGAAATCCTGCTGTGGGGGGAAAACAAGGGCTGAGCGCGTTGGCTTGGGGGTTCCTCCTGCCCAAGTCCATCTCTAGAACTCACCGGGCATCCTGTGACCATAAAAACCTCCAAAACACCAAGATTCAGCCCAGAAAAACCCAAACCACCCAGATTCAGGCAAAAAGCCCCTCAGAAATAGCAAGACCCCATCCCCCCAAACTGCAAAACCTTGAGATTCAGCTGAAAAATACTCTAAAACACTCCCAGAAGTTCCCCCTCTCTGATCTCTCCCCTCTGGGATTCAGAGGTTCTCCCCTCTCTGGGATGCTGGGGGTCCCACTTACAGATGCTGGGAGTGTTGGGGGTCCCAAGGGTTCCTTCTCCTCTGACTCTCACCTTCAGGGTGCTGCATTCCCAGACATTCCCTCTCTCCAGGTTCTCCACTCTGTTGTCCCGGGGATCCCAGGGGTCCCCACTGTCCAGGCTTCCCCTTCTCCACACCCCATTTCAGGCTCCCAGGGGTCCCAGGGCTCCTCTCTCTCCGTGCTCCCCCCTCCAGGCTGCCGGGGGTCCCCCAGCTCTGACATCTCCCCGCTCCGCCCTCCACACTCGGCAGCTCCCGGGCTCCACACCCACCCCCGGCACTCCCGGGGGGCCCCAAACCCGCTGTGTCCCCCCTGCCGGCACCGGGCTGACAATGGAGCCGGCGGGGCCTGACACAGCAACACCAACCCCCAACACGGGGGGGACGCTCATCCCCCTCCCTACCGCCGGGGCTCTGCCCCTAACCCAGCCCGGCATCCCAAAAAACATCTGCTCTCCGCCAAGAGCCCCCAAGGGCACAGCCCTGCACAAGGGCCGGCTGTGCCCAAGGCAACCAAACAGCCCCACAGGTGGGGGGACACCAGAGGCTGCCCCAGGGCAACGAGAGCAGGGAGTGGATCGGGCCCCCTGACACGTGGGCGGGCTCTGGGCTCAGCCTGACCAGGGGCAATGTGGCACCAAAAGCACGGCCCCGACCACTGCCCTGGCACAGGGGGCCTGAGCTCCCCCCTCTAAAGGCTCTCAGGGCTCTCACAGCTCTCCCCTCTCTCCAGCCTCCCCCACCCTCCAGGGATCAAGGCATGGGGACACCGAGGCACCCCCACAGCAATCCCACTCCCGCTCTCCTGTCGCTGGAACAGAGATTTCTCTGAACAATTTTTCCTGCACTCTGTAGGCCTTGCTTGCCATGGAAGTGACAAGCATGTATTGTTTATACTTATAGACTGTGTGAAAATATGTGATGCTTATACTTGTTAGCTGTGTGTCTAATTATAAGGTTTGAGAACATAATATGTTTATAGAAAGAAAACCTGAGAAACTGAAGATAATGAAACACCTGCAAATTTAGTAAAACCCTAAAAGCAGATTAATTAGAAAGAGGTTTCTATGCCAAAGATGATTTCAGATCGCGTGGACAGAACATCAGGTCCAATGAACTGGAGACATGAGACGCGTGCACAAACTGAGCTATCCAATCATCTTGTTATGAGCACGTACCCTGAGCAAACTAAACTGTATAAAAGTTAACTGATTTAAATAATAAATTTGACATATTGCCGATCCTAAGGGTCTGTGAGCTTATGTTCGTGCCCCTCTGCCGATAACTGGTGCCCGAAACGGGACTTCTACTTCGCCGAGTTCTGCAGGGACGTAAGGTGAATGGTAGGAGCTGAGGGAAGCGGTCGTGTGAGGTAGTGCTGTCCCCGGCGCCACGAGAAAGCCGCGCATGGTGGTGTTGGAATCTCGCCTTGGCCAAGCGAGTCGACCAAAGGAGGAGGCATGGGGCCCACGGCATCCAAAGAGGATGAGACTGCGGAAACGCTCCTCCGATATACAGTCTCTCTAAGAGAGCCAAATTATGATAAAAAAGCCCTTGAAGGGTTAATAGTCTGGGCGAGAGCTAAGAATTTACTCCCTTCTGCTCAAGCCACCTTTGAGGTATCCATTTGGGACGCTATAAAGGAACAGTTAGGGGAAAAAATCACAAAAAGATTTGACGAAGCAGCTCACTATTTTACATTGTGGCAGCTGCTGACTGAAACAGCAATTTTGAAGGACTGAGAGGTAAGTTACAGCTTTAGCCTATGCTGCGTTAGCGAGCAGCGAAACTGAAAGCAAAGAGAGCGAGTCATTTTATCAGCTTTTATTCATTTTGTCAACGATCGTGCTGCCGGCGAGTTTCAAAGTGCAGGCTTCTGCCCAACCGTCAGCCAGCGGCCTTAGCCCCAGAGAATTCCAAAGTGCAGGACGTTAGGGAGGCCACTGCCAGCTGCGCCTTCCCTCACGGCGAGCTCTCCACCACCCCGCCCGCCGCCACTTTTCCCGCCGCTGATTCTAAAGTTGCTGCCGCTCCGCCGCCTAAAGCCGTGCCCGGTGCTGTCCTGCTGCTGCGTGGAGCCGCTCCCCCCGCTGCTCCCCCACCTGCACCGAGCCCCAGCTGAGAGTCCCGAACCGACGGAGCCCCTCCGGCGCCACCTTGGCCAGGAGCCGCTGCCGCCGCTGCTGCGAACCCCTCTGCCAGCCGCTGCCGGCACTGCCACTGTGAACCCCACGCCCGACGCCGCTTGCCTGTCCACAAACGCGATCGCTGCTGCCGCGACCCCGCCTCCACGATAGCCCGCGCTGACCGACCACTGTCGCACCCTGATCGACATCATCACCGCGCGACACCGACCCCGAGTCGCCAAAAGCCGCCATTACCCTCCCCCGCCGACCCGGCAAGAGACAGTCTCGGTAAGAAGAAAGGGGGAGGGGGGAAGGAACCACGAACCAACCCAATCCCGTACCACCCTATCTATCGCTGCTGCCATCAGCCCCCCTGTTCCCGATTCGACATCGAACTACGAGAACAGATAGAGACTCAAAGACCCGAGCGCAGCTGCAAGAAAAGTTTTGCAGACCTCTGTGGCAGAACAGAAGTTAAAGCGAGAAAATCCCTCTTGCCAGCTCCCTGTACCCCCATGCAGGCAGGTTCCCCCAAGTCCTTTTCTGTCGCTTCCACCACCTCCTCAAACTCTATTTCAGGGAGGGGGGAGGAGGGTGGGACCGTGCTGGAAAGATCTGTAAATCTGCTGTTTGAAAGATCAGGGGCTGGCGAAAGCGAAAAGTCTGGAGCAGAGATAGAAAGAGATTCTGTGAAATGCTATAAGAACAAGTTTGGTTGTTAAGTCCTAACGCATTCCCAGTTATAACAGATGTGGGAGACAATAGAAGCTATTAAGCATTAAATTAGAAGATGTTAAAAGAAGCTAAATCTATAATTATTCAGTATGGGTTGAGATCAGGTTATACTACATTTGTGTTACAGCATTTTAAGAATAAGTATTATCTTCAATAATAAGGACTTTCCTTTCTTTTTTTTTTCTCTTAGCTCTTTAAACTTTATCTGAGATTCTAGTAGCAAGAATGCTTGTATAAACTGGAAACGCTGAAGTCTGTAAGAGTCTGTACTGTTCCTTGCACTGCAGTATTTTAGATTTTTGTTTAGTTTGTAATGATCTTTAACTATTTGAGAAAGCTTTGAAGTTCTTGGACCCCTAGAAGAAATATTAGAGCTTAGTTTTTATGCTCCTTGTCAATTTGCTAGTTTAATATCAAACACCTGACGTAATTTTTATTTCTTCTCTTTTTGCTGCATATATAATTTAGCTTTCTTAGGACCTTGTTATGGTTTAGAGAAGACTTAAGTTACAGCACTATTGATTGAGAAAGTTTAAACATAAAACATGTTCCCTGAATGCTTACCTTGTTTGTATGCTCATTTGAGCTAAGAAAACTAGAAAAGGATTTTTTTTTAATTTAGGCAGATGAAACATTTTATAAGAAAAGCAAATGCTGTTGCAGCCCAGAGCAAATGTTACCGAGTATGACTTATGCAAAATATGTCCTTTTTCAATGAGAAGGAGTAGAAGTTATAGACCCACTCTTTTATAACATTATTTTTGTGCTGACTTTTCACAGTAACATACTAAGCAGCACAAAACTCTCACTAATTGCCTATAAACTCAGTCATGTGTATCACATCCTACAGTTACCAGAACTGATTATACATTTAAAACAAACTTGATCTAGAAATTGAAACTCTTACTGAGCTTTCTTCATCGGCTTCTATTTTCTTTATTTAACCTAATTGAAAGCTGCTTTAAAATGCATTGATGACATCATCATTTGGATAAAATTCTGAACTGATGGTTCTGGGATCCAAACTTTTGAAATCAATGAAAGTTCTTTTCGAAGCATGAAATTACCTTTTTCTTGCAACTTTTTTCTTTATTTAAAATTGCTAATCCTTTGAGACTGCCTTCTTTGCCAGGTGTTAGTATCTACTTGCAATCTGCATATGCAGAATTGGTAAATAGTGAGAAAAATTCTCACTCTTGCAATCTTTGATCACTTCATCTGTAAAGAAAATATTTCTTTCTCTGTTATAGTTTTAACTTATTCATTTGCATTCTAGAGATTTTAAGCAGAGAATGCTCAGTATTCTTTTTGATTTTACACTCACAAATGCATGTGTATTGAAGATTCTTCACTCCTTTCCCAGTGACTTTTGCTTTGCTTTGCATGTATCATCCATTAGCACTTCAGACTATAGGCTGAAAAGAGTAATTAGGACTCTCTTGTCTAAATCTAAACAGTCTGGGGAGAGAAAAGTTACTTCTCTGACTACTGCTTCTTTTTGCTAAGACAGATTTGCACCCATCTTCTCTAACCTTTCTTTGCAGGCCAAGCCTTTGTAAGAAATCCAACTTTTTTGTGATCAATACAATCAAAATCATTTTAATACCAGATGAAAGTGTTCTGCGGTTTTCCTTAAACATTCTTAAAGCAAACAATGCCTTTTTTTTCCCTTTTATCTATTCCTACTTTGTAACACAGCTGTGAATTTTAATCAGAAAAGCACTACAAGCAGTACATGATGATAAGACAGCTCCATCCTTTATTCCAGTACGACAGGAGCTAACAGAACCATTTGGGAAATTTATCGGTTGCATCATGTAATCAATACCCATCCTAACCCAGATGAGAATATGAAAGTAGAATTTTTGAACATGTTAACCTATAATTTTATCAGAATTGTTAGAAGATGTAGATAGTATTAGCATGCTCTGTTATGAAATAGAACTGTTATAGATTTTTGTTATTAGCACAAAGGTATTAAGTAAAGAGATTAATAATTCAAGAATTCTTATCACACTTTTGCAAAGTGAAACGGGAGGGAAGGCTGTCAGCCCTCCTCTATTGACCTGCAAAAGTGTTTCATGTGTTTAAGTTTTTTGCACACAGGTGTACTCTGGTTATCTGCATGATGGATGAAGCCTTGGTAAGAAGCTGGTTCTTCAGAACAAGGTTGATGTTGTTCCTGCAGGTGACTGTGACACCAGAAGTTGTTGTAGCTAACAGTCTCTTCAATATTATTAAAGCACAATTTTTTAGTATTATGAGCACAATTTTTTAATACTTTTAAGGCACATAATTTTAGAAGTTAAGAGGTATATAAATTATAGAGGGTAAGAATTTAAGTATAATGTATTGTATGACCTTTGGATTACTCACTAGGTATTGGTAAAAGAAAGTCTATCTATCTGGTTAATTTTATTTGTTTAGTTAAGAAGCTTTAACATTATAAGGTACTGAGAATAATTATGGTTTCTTAGTTTATGAAACACAGTGACATGAAATTCAAAAGTATGTTTGTGTGAAATGTGTTTGGATGATGGTGGCCACCGTGTGAAAGTGAATGAATGAAAGCGTATGCATGTATGTGTGTGAATATATGAACAAATACACAAACAACTTTGACACAAACACCTTAAATAAAAACAGAAGTTCCATTTGCAGAAGTGTTTTTAGATTGAATAAAAGCTTTCAAGAATAAATCCTATATTTAGAAACACCTTTAAGCACAGAGTTAAGAGCACAAACTTTGAGATCAATAGGTTGTTAAGTTTGTTAATGGTAGTGGTATTATTATATGTAATTGTGTTTGGTAATATGTTATAGGCATGATGAAGAATGTTGCAGGAATGCAGTAAAAATTGTTCAAAGCAGAACTGGGGAATTGTCGCCGGAACAGAGATTTCTGTGAACAATTTTTCCTGTACTCTGTAGGCCTTGCTTGCCATGGAAGTGACAAGCATGTATTGTTTATACTTATAGACTGTGTGAAAATATGTGATGCTTATACTTGTTAGCTGTGTGTCTAATTATAAGGTTTGAGAACATAATATGTTTATAGAAAGAAAACCTGAGAAACTGAAGATAATGAAACACCTGCAAATTTAGTAAAACCCTAAAAGCAGATTAATTAGAAAGAGGTTTCTATGCCAAAGATGATTTCAGATTGCGTGGACAGAACATCAGGTCCAATGAACTGGAGACATGAGACGCGTGCACAGACTGAGCTATCCAATCATCTTGTTGTGAGCATGTACCCTGAGCAAACTAAACTGTATAAAAGTAACTGATTTAAATAATAAATTTGACATATTGCTGATCCTAAGGGTCTGTGAGCTTATGTTCGTGCCTCTCTGCCGATACTCTCCCCCCTCCCCTTAGCCCCCTTCTCCCACCCCTTTCCCATCAGTCCCCCAAACCCTGGCTCCCCCCAGCTCCCTTTGGGGGTGACCCACCGCCCCTCGCGCTCCATTTGGGGGTCCCACCCTCTCTTTTCGTTCTCTCACCCCTTTCCCATCGTGGCTGCTCCGCTCACCGACAGCGGCAGGAAGGGCAGGGACAGGGGCGGAGCAGCAACAGCAACAGCAGGAGAAGAATCACTCCCCCATCCCATGGCTTCCTGGGAAGGGGGAACTCATCCCAAATATCCTGGGGGGGAACGCGCGGGGGGTCGGGACATACTCAGGCTGCCAGCACAGATTTCCCTGCAAAGTCTACAGTGAGTCAAGCCCTGGAGAGCAGATTATGCCCCATGGGTGGGATTGCAGAGGGTCCCTCAGGTCCCCAGCGTGAATCAGCAACCAGGAATATACACAAAAGGCCCCCCCAAAGATTTCTGGGGGAGTGTCCTGTAGGGAGGGGACGGTGTCACCCCACGAGGGTGGGACTGGTGAAACAGAGCAGGGATTTTTAGATGCTGAATCCTGCTCTGAGAAGAGGCTCACAGATCCCACTCTGAGGAAAGCTGCACTTAGGTTAAAATGAAAGAGATAGAGAACATGTGTTATGAGATTAGTTAAGGGAGAGAAGGTACCAGGTTCCGAGAGGCCTGTTTGTCCTTGGTATGCTCTATTCTAATGAAAGATAACAAAATGGTTGGCCTAGTAGTCATAAATTAGATAGGATGGACATTTAGGGGGGGTGAAGAGCTGAGTAAAGGGGTTTTTAGTAAGACTTTCGCACACAGTCAGGAAGAGTTAAAAAGTTCATGACGATGAGGAACAGAGAAACGACCCTCATGAGGCTGGAGAAACAGGAACGACCCCCAGAAACCTCCCCAAAAGGATGGCTCTGCCTCAAGCTCCACCTGAACCCCACCTAATATGAATATTATAACTAGGTGATGTAATTTTAATGAATATTCACCTAAAATATCGTAATCCCTCACCAAGACTGTATAAATTGCATACCTTTTCACTGAAAACTTTAGAGCTATTTTGCCCAGTGCAAATTGGTAGCTCTTCAACGTTGCACAGAATAAATACCCTTGCTGCTTAAAGATCAAATTTTGTCTCTGAGCAGTTGTCTTATGCTGTTTTTGGCATCACTGGCAAGTGTGAGGCTGCTCCAGGTGTCTGGAAGAGGCCTCATGCTCTGCCTGGCTGGGCAGCTCTGCTGCCAGAGGCTGTGCCCTGACCCTGTCTCTGCAATGTCCCTGGCTGTCCCCTCACCCATGTCCCTGTCCCTTGGCTCTCTCTCTGCCAGCTCAGTGTGGGGCACATGGGCTGGGGGTCCCTCCCAAGCCCCCCGGGCAGCCGGCGTTGGCTGGGGGGATGTGAGGGCTGGGCCTGCTCAGCACAGCCCCGGCCTCGTGCCCAGCGCCTCTTTCCTGCCCCACACAAGAGCTTCCCGCCCCCCCCAGGGCTCCCCTGCTGCTGCCTCTGCTCCTGGCCCTGCCTTTGCTGCTCCCTTGGCTGGGGCAGCGGCTGCAGGGGGGGGATGGCAGCAGCTTCAGCTCCACGGCACTTCCTGGGGGGAGCTCAGACTGGGGGGGACGGGCAGGGACCTGATGAGGATGGACAGGGGCCCAGCAGGGACAGACAGGGCCTGCAGGGGAAGGCACAGGGACAACCAGGCCCCCCACACTGCCAGGGCTGTCTCTGCTCCTCCTTGCAGGCTCCGTGGCCAGGCAGAGTTTGTGTTCCTGGGTGCCCACCATCTCAGCACTTGCAGCCGCTCAAATCAGCGCCCGCAGCTCTGCAGCAAAGCCCCAGTTCACCTGGCACACAGGGGATGGAGACAGCACCTTCTTGGGGCTGGGCACTCACAGCTTGGCCTCTTCCCCACCACGGGGCTGTCCTTCCTCAGCAGCACCTCTGCCTTGCAGTTATTCTCAAGGTCACCTCAGGGCCAGCTCTGGGCTCACCTCCAGGCCAGTTCTCAGGCTCACCTCAGGGCCTGGGCTCAAGGACATGAACCTGCAGGGAGGGAAGATGAGGTGGAAGCTGAGGGCTGCCTGCTTGCTCTGGGCTGGGGGCTTCTTTCTCCTTCTAGAATCATCCCAGAACTTAGCCTGCTTTTCTAACACCACATATTTACAGACTAACCTCAGAGATATATATGGACAGACATCTCTATCACCCTGGGGATAGAGCCTCAAGCAGGTGCTGCCATAGGAATGGGAATCAGAGAATCACAGAATCAGCCGGGATGGAAAAGCCCTCCAAGATCATCAAGTCCAACCCTTGATCCAACCCCGCTGTGCTTCCCAGACCATGGCACTGATGCCACATCCAGTCTCACCTTCAACACCTCCAGGGACGGGGACTCCACCCCCTCCCTGCCCAGCCCATCCCAATGCCTGATCACTCTCTCTGGAAAAAATTTCTTCCTAATATCCAACCTAAACCTCCCCTGGCACAGCTGAAGACCCTCTTGTCCTACTGCTGGTTCCTCGGAGAAGAGCCCGACCTGGCTACACCATCCTGTCAGGGAGTTGTAGAGAGTGAGGAGGTCTCCCCTGAGCCTCCTCTTCTCCAGCCTCAACACCCCCAGCTCCCTCAGCCTCTCCTCACACCACTTGTGCTCCACTCCCTTCCCCAGCCTCGCTGCTCTTCTCTGCACCTGCTCCAGCCCCTCCAGGGCCTTCCTGAGCTGAGGGCCCAGAGCTGGACACAGCACTCCAGGGGTGGCCTCACCAGCGCTCACTCCAGCCCAACAATCACTTCCCTGCTCCTGCTGCCACACTCTTCCTGAGCCAGGCCAGGATCCATTGGCCCTCTTGGCCAGCTGGGCACACTCTGGCACCTGTTCAGCTTCCTGTCCATCCCCACTCCCAGCTCCCTTTCTGCCTGCCTGCTCTCCAGACACTCTGTCCCCAGCCCGTGGAGCTGCCGGGGCTTCTTGTGGCCAAAGGGCAGGACCCAGCACTTGGCCTGGTTGAACCTCATCCCCTTGCAATCAGCCCATGGATCCAGCTTGGCCAGGTCCCTCTGCAGAGCCCTCCTGCCTTCCAGCACATCAACACACCCCCAGCTTGGTGTCAGCTGCACATTTGCTGATGAAATGCCTGGTTCTGCAGGAGCTGCAGATGCTCAAGGGGCAGCAGGAACAAGTCAGGGGCCTGGGGGGGCCTGGGGGTCTTTGGGGTCCAGGAGGGTCCTGGGGGAGCTGGGGAGGGACTTTGGGGATTGGGAGTACAGACTAGGAAAGACCAGTACAAACCAGTATAGACCAGTACAGACCAGTACCTCCTCACTGCTCCCCAGATCTCTCCTGGAGCTGGGCCACTGTCACGGGTGACAGCGGGTCTGTCAGCACCTTGGCACATATTGATGAAGCAATAGATGTTGACCAGATCAAAGTATCCCCCTGAGATGGACTGAAAGAGAGGACTGAAAATGGAGGCTCTGATCCTGACAACATACTGATGCATCCTGAAGAAGCTGTCCCGTGGGAACAGAGAATACTGTCTCATGAGAACAGGAGCACTGTCTCATGAGAACAAGGACCTGTTTTGAACGAGAGTAGTTGGGAAAAACATCAACATGAGAGAAAAATAAGAGCAGGTGCTCAGGACTGTTGTGGGAAAGAACTGGGCTGTTTTGAGAAAGAGCAAAGTTGTTGTGAGAAAGAAGAGTTTTAAAAAATGCACCTATTAGCTGTAAGAATTCTGGTGTGAAAGTTTGAACTGTCCTATTCGTGTGCATTACATGTGTTCAAAAACTGTACTTAAGGGGCTGCGCAGCAGCCCCGGCGTCCCTGCTTTTTTCTTGGAATAAACTTTGCTGGAACCTTTTTTCGTGTCGCTTTGGCCGTTCCGACATTATCAGTGACAGGCCACGTTGTCGTGGGACACCTGAGCCCCCCCAGTGCCCTCCCAGTACAGCCCAGTGCCCCCAGTACAGCCCACTGTGCTCCTGTCACAGGGTGCCAGGTGATCCCTCTTTGGGAGGGGTTGGAAGAGATTTGAGGGAGGGCTGGGGGAGATTTGGGGGGATCTGGGAGGGTTGGATGGGGATTTGGGGGGTTTTGTGGAGCTTTGGGTGCATCTGGGGGAGTTAAAAGGGGTCTTGGGGGGTCAAAGGGATCTGTGGGGAGAGGGGATTAAAGAGAAAAGGGGGGTTGGGGGACATTTGGGGGGGGTTAATGGGGTCTGGGAGGAGAGAGGAAGGGCAGCACCACAAGCAGGTGAGTCCTGAGACCCCCCTGGTGTCCCCAAGACCCTCTGGGTGTCCCTAATTCCCCACTTGACACCCTGAGACCCCCCTAGTGTTTCCAATGTCCCCAGGGCCTCCCCATGGCCCTAATTCCCCCCTTGACAGTCCCAATTCCACTGTCCCAAAATTCCATCCCTGATGTCCCCAACCCTCCATCTCACCCCAGAAGCCCCCCCTGGACACTCTGACCCCAAAAACGGCCCCACCCCATGCTCACAGAAAGGTCAAGGGCATCTGGGGACACTTTGGGGACAGCTGGGGGGCTTTGGGGGGCACTGGGTGATTACTGGGGGATACTGGGACATACTGGGGGGAAGCAAGGGGCACTAAGAGGGACTGGGGGATTTCTGAGGGATGCTGGGAGGGCACTGGGAAAGACTGGGGAGTTACTGGGGGATTACCAGGACACACGAGGGGATACTGGAAGGTTACTGGGCCATACTGGGGGTTACTGGGTGGTCACTGGAGCATACTAGGGGGCAGTGGGAGGTCACTGGGACACACTGGCTGGTCACTGAGGGGGTTACTGGGCCGTACTGAGGGTCACTGGGAGGTCACTGGGCTATACTGGGGACACTGGGATCCCCTTACCCGGATGTGGTACATCTCCCCCCCAGACTTTAGGGGGCACCCTCAGGACCCCTGCCCTAGGGGCTGGGAGATCCCCTGAACCCCACTGCTGGGCTTTAGGGGGCCCTCGGACCCCCCTCCCTGTGGGGTCTCTGTGTGCTGAGTGTTGGGGGTCTCTGGGGTTCGGGGGGGGCATTGGGATCCCCTTTCCCCGGGGTCGGCCCGCCGGGCCGGCAGAGGCGCTTGGCAGGAAGAGTAATGGCGGACCGCGCGGAGCCTCATGGGAGTTGCAGTTCCCTCATGACTACTCCGCCCGCGCGCCTGCGCAGTGCAGCCAGGGCGTTGGCAAAGCCCCCCCGAGTGGGTTCCAGGCCCCGTGCTCTGACCCTCGGGAACCCCCGAACGCCTCGGCCAAACCCTCCCGAACCCTCCAGCCTTTCCACCCACAGCCGCGCTCCCCGCAGCCCCGAGGGGATACCCAGAGCCCCGCTCTCCCGCAGCCTCCGCCAGCTCTCACAGCGCAGCCGCAAGCACCGCCGCCATCTTTTCCCGGCAGCCAACACGGCGCTCTGCGCGCGCAACGCCTTCAGAAACTCCGGCGCAGCGAATCAGTACGCGGCCGCGCCCTCCACTGCCCGCCCACTCTGCTGCGCGGGGCACCACGGGAGTTGTAGTCCTTAAGGGGCCCTTGTCCACCCTTCTCCCTGTTCTTCCCACTTTTCCATGGTCTTCTCGATCCCCAGTTTCCCCCCAGGATCGCTCTGAGGGTCCCAACCCCCACTTTTCCCCCCCTCACCCCTTCCACATCATCCCCCACTCCCCAGCCCCCTCATGCTCAGTTTGGGGGTCCCACCCTCCCCTTTCCCCACTCTTCTGACCTCTCCCACCCATTTCCCATCATCCCCCAAACCTCAGTGCCCCTCCCCCTCCACTTTTGGGATGTCCCACTCCCCTCCCACTCAGTTGAGGGTCCCACCATCCATTTTGTCCTCTCTGACCCCCCTTTTCCCACCGTCCCCCCCCTTCCCACCACCCGAGGAGCTCACCCGAGAGCTCCTCGCCCACAGCCGGGGGGGCTCCCAGCACCACCAGTGCCTGGAGAAGTCCCTCCAAAAAAGGGGTTAGGTGGGGTCCTGGATGGGCTTTGAGTGTGTTTGGGGGTCCTTGGGGGGCTGTGAGGAGGTTTTGGGGAGGTCCCAGCACCTTTTGGGGTGAGCTGGGTGCCTATTGAGGGCTAGGTGCCAGCCCAAAGTCCCCCCAGAGTGGGTTGACACAGGGGGAACACAGGAGGGTTGCAATTCCCGATCTATCCCGGGGCCGGTTCTGCCCCCCCCAAACTCAGCTCCTCCATCTGGGTCCCCCCCGTGCCACTGCCCCCCAATAACCAGGACTGGGGAGAACTGGGAAGCTTCACTGGGATCACTGGGAGCAGCCGGGTGGTGTCAGAAGAAAAGCAGGGCTGGGGGGGACACACAACCCACCCAAAATCCTTGTGGGGATGGGAGGGGGGTCCAGGCTGAGCCTGAGGCCCCGGGGAGGGGCTGCAGCAGCCACCGGCTCAGGAGCTCTGTGGGGAGAGAAAAGGGGGTGACAGCAGGGTGGGGGGTCCCCAGGGGGGCACAGATGCTCTGAAGGGGACACACGACCCCCTGGGCCCCCCTCACCTTCTGGTGCAGGTAGAAGCCAAGCCCCAGGACCAGGGAGACGAAGTCCAAGATGAAACCCATGGCCCCTAATTAGGAGCAATTCCTCAGGCTGATGAAGCCCAGCAGGGCTGGGGTCACCGGCGGTGTCCGATCCCGGCAGGAAGCGGGAAGGGCCCGGCGGGGTCTGATAGAAATAAATCAAGGCAGAGCTCTCTTTTGTCCCCTGGGCAGTGACCATGAAGAGATGTCCCTGCTTCACAGGAGAAGCTCCACACACTTCAAGAAAGTCTGTGGAAGAATCTGCTCTATGAAAATTGGCCCTAGGCTTTTATGCTTATCCAGTCATGGATCGCCAGTCACATATTCCCAGGCCAGTGAGCAGCTGATCTGTCAAACTGCTTCCAAAGGCAGAATATGTGTTCGAAGGTTGGGGAACCAGGCTGGTTTTGGCACAATTCAACACTAAACCAACCCCTTGGCACCAGCAGTAACTCACCACAGAGAGCTTGCATTGCTTGCATTCTCCCATCAGATTCTTTTCCAGGTAGAACATCCTGCTACAAGGGGTCATTGTGACACTGCAGAATATCATGGAACGACGGGAAGCCTGGGACACTGTGGATCCTGATGGAATCAAGGGGCCTTTGAAACTCTGCGGAAACTCATGGAATCAAGGGGACACTGTGACACTGCAGGGCCTCATGGATTCAAAGCAAACCTGGGACACTGTGGAACCTCCTGGAACCAAGAGGATATTGTGTCAGGCGGGAACTCATGGAGCCAAAGGAACCCTGGGACACTGCAGAACATCATGACATCAAAAGGCCACTGTCGGAGGACAGAAACTGTGTGAACAGTTTCCATTGCATTTCTGCGACCTTCACCTTGGCATGGCTGGGTGCAGACAGTAAAAAAAATACTGCGCCACTAATATGACTGCAGGTCCTGTGCCAGGGTGAAGGAGGAGTTATGCTGGCAGGAAAACAAGTTTTATGGACACCTGGTGTGGTCCAATTAGTAATGTACAGCTCAGTGTGTTTACCTTATGTATCCAATGTAACCTGAAAAAGAATCACATGTCTCTGCATCACAAGCAGCATATAAGCTGCTTTTCCTCTAATAAAGCGGACATTTTTGCCAATCATATTGATTTGTGTGCATTTCTGTCTGACCCCCTCCGCCGTTATCTGGTGCCCGTTTAGCAGGGAGTTCTACTTCGTCGAGTTCTGCAGGGACGCAAGGCGAACGGAAGGAGCTGAGGGAAGCGGTCGTGGGAGGTGATGCTGTCCCCGGCATCACGGAACAAAGCCATGCGCATGGTACAGAGGAATCTCACCCTGGCCCGGTGAGTCGACCGAGGGAGAGAGCATGGGGCCCGCGGCATCCGAAGGGGATGAGGCCGCGGAAACGCTCCTCCGATATATATTCTCTCTAGGAGAGCCTGTTTCTGATGGAACCGCCCCTAAGGGGTTGATGGCATGGGTGAGAGCGAGGACTCTACTTCCCGCTGCTCGAACCGCCTTTCAGGTGTCCACAAGGGACGCTATAAAGGAATTGTTTTGGGACGAGATCTCTACGGGGTCAGGAGCCCCTAGAACGTGTACCCTGCTTTGGCGTCTGGCAGTTCAGTCGCTACGAGAGTTAAGTTCTGAGCGACGGGAACTCATGAAGGTTCGGACGGCTCTGTCGGGAGATGGCGGGACTACGGTGGGTCCCCGCCCCGTTCGGTCTGCTGTAGGGGGGATCTCCGTGCCTGCGGCTGCGATGTTGCGAATGCTAGGACCCTTAGACGCAGCGAGATCACCTCCGTTTAGCACCGTGCATGTAGCAGCAGGACGTGTAGGGGCTGCAGGAACATCACTAGCGGCGGAGAATGAAGCTGGAGCCGTGCCAGCAGCACCGCTCTCTCCTGCGGCTGCGCAGTCGGCAGTGTCGCTCCTCACTGTGCCTGCTACTGCGCATGTGCCAACTGGACCGGCACTGCTGGGAGCCTCCGCGTCCCTAGATGGCGCTGCACCGCTGGCGCCTGAAGCCACCACGAAACCCGGAAGAAAGCCACTGAATCGCTGCCATGGCAACAGACGCTGTTTTCGGAAAAAAAAAAAAAAAAAAAAAAAAAAAAAAAAAAAAAAAAAAAAAAGACAAACCATGCCGTTTCCAGGTGTGGTACATATGAAAGAAAGTAGCAGCTATTGGGCCTTGCATTGGAAGATGCTATATTAGCACAACGAGCAACACCGAAAAAGTGCCACTTCTCGTTGACAGGAGAGGCAGGCTAGAGAACTGCCTTTCCGTATTTTTTGTTAACTCTCGTGTTAATTGTGTTGTGTGTCCAACGTTGTTGTGAGCTCACTGTATTGTTAACGGTACCGTGCTTGTGTGTGTGTGGAGAAGCGGCCATACGTTTGTTAGTAACTGTTAAAAGCCAGAGGTGAGAGTCCGGGAGAATTTCCTCCCGTTAGAGTGTCTCGGGTACACATAACAGCATAAAAATTCCCTTTAGGATTACTCAAACAGCTGCCAGAGTCCGGCGTGCGGGTGCTGAGGCCGCGCTCCAGGGCTGGGGGCTGCGCGCTGGGGCTGCCGCTGCGCCGGCTCGGCCGTGGGGGAGGCGGCGCTGGCAGCCACGGCAAAAGGCGGCAGGGGCACCTCGGCGGCAGAGGCACCTCAGCGACAGAGGCAACGCCGACAGCTACTTCTGCAGAGCCAGCCAGACTTCTGCGGGCATCCCCGGGAGCTGCACGGCGCACGGAGCAGCCCGGGGAACAGCAGCTCGGCGGTGACTGGCTTGCGGGGGAGTTGCCCCGCAGAATCCAGGCATGTCGGTAACTGAGAACAGAAAGCAGAATCTCTCTCTCTTTAGTCCTTCTGCTCACTTGTGGATAACTTAAAACTAAAAGATTGTGTTTTACTAAAAGTTAGCATGCAAGAAATTTTAAGAGTTTCCCAGAGAATGAATCTTTATATAAAAGCTTTAGTGAATTGCCTTGTTTTTAGTTACATTTTACCCCTGTAAAGACCTTCTGCCCAAATTTCGTGTTCAGTCTTAGCAGGAGACATAAGGTTCACACAATAGAGATCATTTGTTGCTTAGCAACTGGGTGGGACTCAAACCACCTCCAGCAGTTTCTCAGGACTAGGGAGAGAGTAGAACTTATACACCAAAAACTACAAATCTGCAAATAAGATAAATGGAAAGCTAGCAGGCTGAGGATTTCCTTAATTCTTAGGTAAAACATCTCTCTATCTTCCTGTTATAAACTGAGAAGTTATTGTGACAGTGGAAATCACATCTTTAGAATTGTATTTAAAAAGGTTTACTCAGCTGATTTTAACATTTGGATGTTTAGTTTACATTCCTGTCTGATATTATTTCTTTTCCTTGGTCAAGCTTAGTGAATTCATTATTTTTTCCTTTCTTTTTTTCTTCTGTGTTTATGACAGAGTTGCAACTTTGAGTTGCATTTCATGTGCTGTTTAAGCAATTGTTAATATTCTATTTATAACCTAGCAGCAAGTACATTTTTTTTTTTTCAGATTTTAATATATATCTTCTGTCGTGGATTCGTACAGTATGTACAGAGCAGTTTGGTCAAACGAAACGTATTATATGTTTTTAAATGTTTTATAACTGCTGATATAGCATACAGCCTAATTGCTTTTCTAAAAACACTACTCAGGCACACACTATGCTGTGAAGTTTGACTTATCTCTCTTGGCACTGATGTTATGTCAACAGTTATACTACATGAATTTCAGATTATTTTTAAAATAACCTAACAAGATGCAAAATGCGTGTGTTTATACCGATAAAAGAGCAGATTGCTAAATTACACTTTTCCAAAACTATTGATGCGTGAATTAGAACTTTTTATGCCCATTTGATTTATAAAGCAGAAATGTCTGGAGACCACATGATAATCTGTCAGGAAATCAGTAGAGATTGCAATAAAGCTGAGTTACTAGAGTCAGGTTGAATTTAGTAAAATTTTTCTAGTTTGCCTCCCAATATAACGATCTCAAAGCTAGATTTAGTTAGCTTTACATTTGGGAAATTAATTAAAACCTGTGAGTGATTTAGGATTTTAATATAACAGGTGTAGTTTTTACCTGTTCTGTGCTGTTGTTCCACGATTATGGAGTTACATGTTCTTATAACTAGTTATTTGTTTTCCTTTGTGCTGCTTATGTTGTGAATTTTGTTCCCTTACCGAAATTTCATAGATAAAAGAACTAAAAATACGAGCAGATGATGTAGATCACATCTAAGGAACCGGCAGCAAGCTGGAATCTGGCCTTCTATATCCTTCTGAACTGCACATGTAGCTTAAGGCTGAGTATTAAACAGAATGATCAAACAGTATTTTTTCACTGTCATAGACTTAAATGCGAACTTTTGAAAAAGATGAGCTTGACAATGACTATAATAACTTGATGGCACAATTAAGTGTGACAGATTCAGGCAGGGGAAGTGCATCTGTCAGTGCATCTACTGCTGAATCTTCTATGGGACTTGCTCTTAATATGACCTCAACACAGATATCTGCAGTAAAACACATCCAATTTGGAAACCATGGGCAGCTTTTGCCAATACAAAAAATACCAACACGTTGTGATGAAGGTTTCTTTCTCAGTGACTTAGCAAATAAGAACTGCTCTCTAGTAAGCAGCTATGAGTTTCAGACACTGGCTGGACATGGAGCAGAATCAACTGTTACAGACTGTCTCCTCAGGTCTGGGGAGAGTAATTTGAAAACTATGCAAGAAACGGATTATGGACAAATATCTGCAGAAGGCATAACAACAGAGACAGATTTTTCCTCACAGGAGACAACATATCGATGTCACCCTTTAGCTGTTGCTGCCAGTGCAAGTTACAGCCAATCTGCAGCACCAGTAGAGATGTCTGAAAAAGAGATAATCTGTATGGAAACAAACACAGATAGTTTGGCAGAGGTTATGCCAGAGGTGCTTTCATTCATATCTCACAAAGAATATGAATCCAAGGATGAAGACTTGTCTTCACTGAATCATTATGAATTCAAACATACAGTGATGCAGAAATAATTAACCAATTAACCAGTAGTGCAATCAACTTAGAAAAAAAAAAAAAATATATTGGAAATTACACCCGGACAGATTGAAAGTTTACCTGACAATCCAGAAGCCAAAGTCCAAAGTGTAACTGAAGACAGCAGTGGAAAGGATTTTAAAGACATTAGTGTATCTCAGAATCCAAAGAAACCTACTAATATTGTAGCTTGTGAAGTTCAATGTGAGTTTAATACAAATCTGTGCCTGATGCATGAAGAAGTGGACAAAGATGAACTGCAGGAAGCCAGCACTGAGGTAGAACATACTCAGGAATCAAAAGCACTCCTGCATTCTGGCAGC
Organism: Pseudopipra pipra; assembly: GCF_036250125.1. Lineage (NCBI taxonomy): Eukaryota > Metazoa > Chordata > Aves > Passeriformes > Pipridae > Pseudopipra > Pseudopipra pipra. The sequence goes on along the minus strand of NC_087580.1, from coordinate 19,903,145 downwards.
CAACTTGAACCAAACAGCCTTTGCCAAAGAGGAAAAAGTGAGAAAACAGAAATAGGTCTACCACTGAATGTACACAAACATTCAGCTGTTTGGAAAGCAGCTCCACTGCAGACTGCTTGTCACTGGTATCTAGGACAGAGGAGGATTCTCTCCCCACAACTCATCCAGAGCTGCCAAAAGATCACACTCTGCGAAAAACACCTTTTGTCTCCGTGTTGCCTGTGCAAACTGTGGAGCAGAGGAATGTCTGTTTAGATGCGGATTTAGAAGATGATTTCTTGACTGAGATAGGGCAGACATGTCACTAAGGGGAAAGGAAGACAATGGAAAACTATAGAACTTTTAACATCCTGAGGCCTAAGGGTTGTCGCTGTATACAACGATCTGTTTCTGTGCTGCTCATGTCACATCAGTGATGTTTGTGAAGATCAGGCAGACTGGTGTGGTTTGGGAACTCTACATCAGACATTAACTATTTTGCAGTGCTTGTATTTGTGTTTCATCTCAGTAGTGTTACAGTGGGTAGCAAGATTTATTTGGAATCAACATATGACAGAAACCTTTTGGCTTACGAGTCTTCCCAAGATTATATGTGATTGTGCAATAACAATTTTTGGGGTAAAATTCTATATCATATCCAAACTAGAAAAACTTTAAAAGGGTGGATTGCTTGTCCAGTTTGAAAACTACTACCAAGTTGCCAGACAATGCTATGTATTTGGTATAGGGGTCAGTGATTTAAGAATTTGTAAAACACTTTTGCAAGACAGAAACGGGGAGAGAACAGGTGGCAACCCCCTCAGTTCATTTGCAAAAGTTGTTTCATATGTTAAGTTTTTTTTTTGTACACAGGTGTTGGTAGCTGCCTGCATGATGAATGAAACCTTGGAAAGAAAGAACAAGGTTGATGCTGTTTTCTGCAGGTAACATCAATGGTAACATCAGGAGCTGTTGTGGCTAACAGTTTCCTCAACATTGTTAGAACACAGTTTTTGGAGCACAATTCTTTTTGGTATTATAAGCATAGTTTTTCTTAGTCATATACACCTTTTTAGTATATTTTTGTATATTTTTTTTTAAGCACATGAAATTAAGGATTTAAGAGAGTGTACGAACTTTAAAGTAAGTATTACAGGAGCACAATTTGTCAGCATTATGAGCACATTTTAGTGTTGTTAAGGCACAGTATTTTTAGTTTTGTTGGAGCACAATTTTTTAGTATGTTTAAGCATATAATTATAGAAGGTTAAGATCTTAGATTATTCACTGGGTATTGGTGGAGGAAAGTTCACCTGTTTGGTGGAGAAGCTTTAACACCATAAGGTACTAGAGAATTAGTATGGTTTCGTAACTCATGAGACAGTAAAATGAGATTCAAAAGTATGTGTGTGTGAAGTGTGTTTGAATGATGGTGGCCACCGTGTGAAAGTGAATGAATGAAAATGTATGCATGTATATGTGTGAATATTCACTTACACAAACACTTTTGGATAAACAAATACACCGATACCTTTCCATAAAATGGCAAGAAATCCTGAACAAACTCTCCGGGCTGCAATAGAATGGTATGCAAAGAGTGCAATAGAAACGGAAGATCCAGTGTTAATATACGATCATGTCATTGTGTTATTCAAGGGCCAAGGGGTGAAAAAGAATAACAGAAGACATATGGCCCAGAGTTTAATGGAGTTCCATTTCCAAGGATGTTCTGAACAGAGTGGAAGTTTTAAGAATAAACCCTACATTTAAAGAAGTACTTTTAGGCACACTTTGAGAGCACACATCTTAGGGTCAATAGGTTGTTGAGTTTATTGGTGATGGTGGTGTTGTTGTATGTTTGCGCTTATTGAGATGTTATGGATACAATAAGGAATGTTACAGAAATGCAATTTAAACTGTTCAAACTTCAATGGGGGATTTGTCGGAGGACAGAAACTGTGTGAACAGTTTCCATTGCATTTCTGCGACCTTCACCTTGACATGGCTGGGTGCAGACAGTAAAAAAAATACTGCGCCACTAATATGACTGCAGGTCCTGTGCCAGGGTGAAGGAGGAGTTATGCTGGCAGGAAAACAAGTTTTATGGACACCTGGTGTGGTCCAATTAGTAATGTACAGCTCAGTGTGTTTACCTTATGTATCCAATGTAACCTGAAAAAGAATCACATGTCTCTGCATCACAAGCAGCATATAAGCTGCTTTTCCTCTAATAAAGCGGACATTTTTGCCAATCATATTGATTTGTGTGCATTTCTGTCTGAACCCCTCCGCCGTTAGGCCACTGTGGCACTGCAGGGCCTCATGGCACAAAACCAACAGAGGGACATTGTGGAACCTCGTGGAATCAACAGGACATTACAGAAGCACAGACTCAAAGAATATGCCAAGGTGGTAGGGACTCAACAGGATCACTGAGTCCAACACTTAGCCCTGCTCAGGATCACCCCCAAGAGTCACATCGTATGTCTGAGAGTATCATCTAAACACTTCTTGAGCTCTGGCAGCCTCGGTGCTGTGCCCACTGCCCTGGGGAGCCTGGTCAGTGCCCAACCACCCTATTGGGGAACAACTTCTTTCTAATATCCAACTTAACCCTGCTCTGACACAACTTTAGGCCATTCCCTCGGGTTCTGTCACTGCTCATGAGTGATCAGTCCCTGCCCCTCCTCTTCCCTCATGAGGATGTTGAAGGTTGCGGTGAGGTCTCCCCTCAGTCTCCTCCAGCTGAACACACCAAGTGCCCTCAGTGTCCTCACACGGCTTCCCCCCAGGGCCCTTCCCCATTCTCATTGCCTCCTTTGGACACTCTCTAATGGCTCAATCTCTCCCTTCCATTGTGTCCCCCCAAACTGCCCCAATGGTGCAGGTGAGGCCGCCCCAGGGCAGAGCAGAGCGGGACAATCCCCTCCCTGGCCCGGCCATGCTGGGCCTGATGCCCTCAGGACAGGCTTGGCCCTCCTGGCTGCCAGGGCACTGCTGACTCAGGGCCAACTGGCCACCCACCAGAACCCCCAGGGCCCTTTCCTGGCACTGCTTTCCAGCCTCTCCTTCCCAATCTGTCCGTCCATGCGGGGTTGCCCCATGCCAGGGCAGAATCCCCTTGTTGAAATTCCCATGGTTGGTGATTCCCAGCCCTTGGATCTGTCGAGGTCTCTCTGCAGGGCCTCCCTGCCTTCCAGGGACTCAACAGCTCCTCCCAGTTTTGGGTCATCTGCAAACTTGCTCAGTGTCCCTTCCAGTCCTGCATCCAAGTCATTGATGGAGATGTTGGAGAGCATAGGGTCCAGATGGAGCCCTGTGGAACCCCACTAAGTGATCCCCATGTGATGTCACCCCAGTCACTGTCACCCTCTGTGCCCGACCTGGTGTCAGAGACTGAAATGGTTGATGATTTATGCATTCTAGGAGACTCTTGCAGGCTTTTGACTGCTGCATTATACCTCTGATGGGCAATTGAAGGTGTCAAGCCCTGAAAAGGCAGGACCTCTGATGGCCCATAAAAGCCCATCCCCCCCTCTGCCCATCTAAAAAAAGGTGGGAACCAGGCCAGACACAGAAACTCTTGCGCAGGGCCCAGGGAGAGTTTGGAGGCTGGAGGCATGGCCCATGACACTAACCATGGATATAATAACTCATAACTTCTTGGCGTGTGGGGGCTTCCCTCCTTCACCCCCAGCAGATCAAGGCCACCACTTCAACTGACAGACATGGAAGCGGCAACTACCAAGTGTCATCGCTGGACCCCGTGGGCGGTGACTATATACGTTTTTTTCCACTGTTATCTTTTCTTTTTCCTTACTCTCAGTTATCCTGTCTTTCTCCCTTATGCATTTTCTCCCCCCCACAAAGGTTATCTCTATGCCACGTTGTTATATGACAACACCCAAAATGCTAGCAATACCTGTTGATACAAAATTGTTAAAATAAACCTTACCAATATATGTTTTCAGACACCGATTATTCAGTGTCGTTTCACTCTAATCCACCCCAAGGGAATTATTGATACACCCCCCTCCCCTTTTCCTGGGGCAGGTTGTAACACCTGGGAGCCAATTGCTCACCCGGACAGGATGTGTTTATCCAGCCATGGGCTGGACAGTTTGTCCAGAGGGATCCTGGGAGAGACAGGATAGAAACCTTTACTGAAATCCAGAAAGATCACATCAACTGGCTTCCCTTGATCAGCCAGGTGGGTCACCTTGTCATAGAAGGAAATCAGGTTGGAGAAGCAGGGCTTTCCACTCCTGAAGCCCTGCTGGCTGTCACCAATGACTGCGTTGTCTTTCAGGTGTTTTTCAACACCTCCCAGAATAATCTTCTCCATAACTTTACCAGGCACTGAAGGGAGACTGACAGGGCTGTAGTTTCCAGGGTCCTCCTTCTTGCCCTTCTTGAAAATCGGGACAACTTTCACCAGCTTCCAGTCAGCCGGGATGTCCCAGGATTCCCAAGACCTCTCAAAAACCATCGAGAGAGGTTTTGTGATGACATCAGCAACTCTTGGAGGATTCTGAGATGAATCCCATCAGGCCCCAGAGATTTGTAGGGATCCAGCTGGAGCAGCAGATCCCGCTGTCAGGCCTGAACTGGGAGTTGCTCATTCTCGCAGTCATGGTCATGCAGCTCAGGGCACTGAGACCCCCTTGGCCCCTCATCCGTGTTGAAGACAGAGGCAAAGAGAGTGTTAAACACCTCTGCCTTGTCTCTGTCCCTGTTTGGGAGGTGACTGCCCCCATCCTGGAGCAGGCCAGTGATATTTCTGTACTGCCTATTGCCATTAAACTATTTGGAAAAAAAATCCTTTTTTTTGTCCCCCACATTTCTGGCAGCTTCAAGTCCAGTTGAGCTTTGTCCACATGAATTTTCTCCCTACAACAGCAAGCAGCATGTCTAAATTCTTCCCATGTCACTGGACCTTCCTTCCAGTGGGCACACACTTTCCTTTTCTGCCTTATCTGCAAGTCATGATGGCCCCTTTATTCTGTAAGGCCCTGCAGTGTCACTTGACTCCATGAGGTTCAGAAATGTTTCAAGAGTTCCTTTGGTTCCATCAGACCCTGGATGGCACAATGGCCCCTTGGTTCCATGAGACTCCACAGTGACCCTGCTTCCTTTGGCTCCATCAGGCCCTGCAGTGTCACAATGGTCTCTTGATTTAAGGAGGCCCTGCAGGGTCACAAAAGGCTCCTGGTTCCATGAGGTTCCATCTTCCTGGGCTCTTTGGTTTCAATAAGGCCCTGCAGTATCACAGTGGCCACTTGATTCCATGAGTTTCTGCAGCTTCCCAGGTTTCTTTTTTTCCATGTGGACCTGTAGTGTCAAAACTGCCCCTTTATTCCATAAGGTTCCACAGTCTCCCAGGTTTCCTTTAGTTCCATGATGCCCTGCAGTGTCACAATGGCCCCTTGATTCCATGAGGTTTCACAGTGTCACAAAGGCCCCCTGAGTCCATGAAGTCCTGTAGTGTCGCAATGGCCCCATCATTCCATGAGGTTCTACAGTTTCAGAAAGGCCTCTTGATTGCAAGAGATTCTGCAGTGTCCCAGGTTTCCTTTGGTTCCACAAGGCCCTGCAGTGTCACAATGGTTCCTTTGGCTCCACAGGTCCTTGCAGTGTCACAATGGAAACTTGATTACACGAGTTTCTGGAGAGTAATCATGACCCCTGGCTTCCATAAAGCTCCACATTGTCACAGAGGCCCTTTGATCCCACGAGGGTTTGCACCGTCTCAAAGGCCCCTTGATTCCAAGATGTTCCGCAGTGTCCCAGGGTTTCTTTGGTTTCAAGAGGCCCTGCAGTGTCATAATGGCCTTTTGGTTTTATGGGGTTTCACAGTGTCACAATGGTTCCTGCGGATCCATAAGGCCTTGCAGTGTTAAAAAGGCCCCCTGATTCCAAGATGTTCCACAGTGTCCCAGGGTCCCTTTGGTTCTGTTAAACCATGCAGTGTCACAAAGGTGCCTCGATTCCAGGAGGTTCCACAGAGCCGCAATGGTCCTTGATGCTACATTAGGGCCTGCAGTGTAACAATGTCCCCTTGATTCAATGAGGTTCCACAGTGACAGAAAGGCCCCTTGAGTCCATGAGATTCCATAGCGCCCCAGGTTTCCTTTGGTTCCATTAGGCCACACAGTGTCACAATGGCCCCTTGATTCCATGATGATTTGCAGCATCCAAAAGACCACTGGATTCCACGTGGTTCTGCAGTGTCCTAGGGTTCCTTTGGTTCCAGAAGACCATGCAGTGTCACAATGCACCCTTGAGTTTTTAAGGTTCTGCATTGCAACAGTGATCCCAAGATTCCAAGAGCTGCCACAGTGTCCCAAAGGCCCCCTTGATTTCAGGAGGTTCCTCAGGGTCACAATGGTCCCTTTGGCCCAAGAAGGCCCTTCTGTGTCACGATGGCCCCTTTGGTTCCATGAGATTCCACAGTGTCACAATGGCCCCTTGATTCCATGCAGCTCCACAATGTCACAATGGTCCCTTTGGCTCCATAAGTCCCTACAGTGTCCCAATGGACCCTTGACTCTACAAGTTTCCACAGTGTCACAATGACTCCTTGATTCTACAAGGTTCCCCACTGTCACAAAGGCACCTTAATTCTATCGGGTTCCAAAGTGTCACCATCATCCCTTTGTCTCCATAAGGCCCTGCAGTGTCACAATGGCCCCTTGATTCCATGATGTTCCACAGTGTCCCAATGGCCCCTGTGCCTCCATAGGATCCTGCAGTGTCACAATGGCCCCTTGACTGAATGGTACAATGGACTGTGAAACATCCCCTTGAAAGCAACAGGCAGTGGGACCTTCAATTTGCATTTAGCAAAGGGCACTTGGTTAGTTCACATCCCAGGCTCTGCCCGTGGAGCTGGCCCTGCCCAATCAGAACCCCCACATACCACTGGAAGAGATACAGCGCCCATGGTGCACATGAGAAATGTGTTAGGAAAGACAGTTTGCATTAGTCCTGCCTCAAGCAAAGGCAAACCCACCTGTAGGATTGGTTTTGCTGCAGGCCCTGGGTGCATTTGGTGGGTAATTGTAGCAGGGAGATTGCCGAAACTGAAACCAGTACAGCGTTGGAAGTTCAACAAAGCAACATTTATTACAAAGAAGTAGCCAACAAAAGGAGAAACCGAGAGACAGGAAAGAGAAGGGAAACAAGCCCCCGAGACAACCCCTCACTCACTCAGGCGTTACTGATGAGGTTGTCTTACTGACCCCGAAATGCTCAGAATTCCCCCATAGCAGGAGCTGCATCCCCAGAGCGTCGGCAGGCTTAGCAGGGTCCCTGCAGAGGTAACGTTGTCCTCCCTGTGCAGCTTGAATCTGCTCCCAGCACGAGCTCTCTGCTTTTTATACAATTAACCTGGGATGTCACCCTGGGCAGATGTGGCCAGCACCACCCAGCCAGAGGTCCTTGGTCCCTCCCCCCATGGTGTAAGTGGTGCCTCTTCTGTGCCGGTGTGCTGCACCTTGGGGGTCTGTCCTAAATGAGTCTGGGGGCTTCCTTCATCCTCCTTCTCTTCACTTTCTTCTTCAAATGGCCTTGGAGGCCCATTGGCCAATAGCCAGCCCCCAATTAATTCCAGTTTATACAAGATGCTTCCTTCAAGGATGGAGTTCTCGTTTCTCAGTGCTTGTTTTCACATAAGTTGGCAGGAGAAGAACAAATTCTTGGAGGTGGCTGGGCCAAAACACAGACCAAAATTAGCGGCATCTAATTAAGCGCGAATACATGATGATGGCAATATTCTATTTCAATTTGGACACCTTGAAAATGCATCTTTTAGACTTGTTGGACAACGTCTTCGGGGAGAAGGAGGATGTATTCCCTGACGTTTCTCTCTGCTCTGCTGCTCAGCCTATTGATATCCCCACTGATGGGGCTTTAGGACCTCTGCTGAGGGCTCTGTCTCCTACCTTGACTCGTGGGAATCTCCCTCCGGTGGGGGTTCTCTCTCCTGCCTTTAATGGTGTTCATTTACCTCTGGTGGGGGTTTTCCACCCCCATCCTTCCTCATGGTGCTTTTGGGAAACGGGGCTGCTTTTGGCTGCGGCCGTGCCGGGGCTGGATGCCTGAAGAATGGACACACAGCCATGGAACCATTGAATCTCCTGGATAATTGAAGTGCCTCTAAGGGAAGGTGCACGGCCTGCCTGCCCCTCCTGAGCACCAGCTCCATCTGCTGCTCCCACCCAGCAGCTTTCCAGAAATCCAGGGCTGGGTGTGGACTGAACGCTTTGGCAAGGGACAGGATAAAGTTGCTTGGCTTCCACCCTTGGTACCTCAGTGTTTGTGATGTTGGGAATCCTCACTAACCTGGAACAATGGCAGATTATCTGTTTTCGTAAGATATGTACATGGAGATTGTTCTGATATGTGTTTAAATCTTCCTTGAAAATACAACTGATAGAAAACAACAGGGAAAAAAAAGAAAAAAAAGGAAGAAAAAAGAGGGAAAAAAGAGAAAAAAAAAAGAAAAACCAGGAAAGAAAGACAAAAGAAGATAAAGAAAAAAGTGGAAAAAAAAGGGGGAGAAAGTAGAAAAAAAGACAGAAAAAAAAGAAAGGAAAGAAAAAAGAAAAAAAAAAAGACAGAAAACCAAAAAAACATAAATGTGGTCTTATCACTTGTGCCTATCTCAGGTGCAAGAAATGTGTGCTCTGGATTAAAAACCATTCTTTTAAAACAAAAAAGGGGGAATATGACACCCCAAGTAGACAAAGTTGTATTTACCCTTAGTTTTTTGAATTTGAATCAACAAGTATTGAACAAAAACCCACAAGAAGACACCTCATGACAAGGTCCTATGGAGTGCTCAGTATGGGGAAGGGCTGTGCTTGTGTTCTGTCTCCCACAGGACCCTGCTGGCTTCCAGCCCCTTTGATGGAACCTTATCCTGAGTGGAGCCGGTCTGCAATCCGATTCTGCAGACGCAGAGGCTAGAATCCTGGGAGGAGTTAGGGAATGCTGAGCACAGCAAGCCCTGCCCGGATGTCCCATAGGGAAGACACTGTTCTAGGGGGAATTCACTGTGTCTACTAACTCTTACTGACTGGCTTAATGACTCAGCCGTGGTGTGTCCCTGTCACTCAGATGCCTTCTTGGCTGCACCTGGTGTTGTGATTCGTGTGACTGACAATACATTTAACATCCTTGGAAGTAATCCTTGTTGTTTTAGTTGCATCACAGATCCCACAAGTCTTGCACAGTCCCCAAGTGTGCTTTCTTGTTGCCCATCATAAGTATCAGACCCCCATCTTCAACTGGCAAAGTCATCCTGGGAGGCTCTGCCATTGACCCACTTGGTGAAGCTCTCACACAGAGGTGTTGGAACTTTATTTGAATTGATTTTTTACCTTCTGAGTTTACAATGGCTTCTCCAAAAACATGGTAATTCATGTCCTAGCAATAGAAATTCTTTGGAGAAGGAGTTTGGGACTCAAAGAATCAAGAATGGTTTGGCTTGGAAGGGACATAAAAGCTCATGTGGTCCAAGTCCCTGGACATGGAGAGTGACGTCTTCACTAATTCTGGCTGCTCAAAGTTCCTGACCTTGGACAAATCCAGGGATGGGACATCCTCTTCTGTTGCAGTTCTTGCCAGCCCAATTGATAAGTATTTCTTTATTTTATCCAACATAAAGCTCCCCTATTTCAATTTAAAGCCATTGCCCTGTGTTCTGCCACTACAGGCCTTGGTAAAATGTATCCCTGTGACTTAGACCATGTTTTCATCTGTTGGCACCTTGGAGAGTGCTCAGAGATGCCTCCAGGAGCTGCCCTGCCCTGCAGCCACAGACTCACAGGGCTGTGGGGCAGAGCAGGGTCCTGCAGCCCAGGGTGCTGTGCTGGGCAGGGACTCTGCTGCCTGCCAGGGGCAGCTCTCAGCCGGCCCGGGGAGCTGCTGCCAGGGCTGGGGGAGAAGGGCTGTGGGCAAGGACAATGACTTGGAGGGCTGAGTCCTTATGTGGATAAGGTGCTCTGTGAGTCAGGGCTGCTCACAGCTGGAGAGCACAAGAGGAGATTTCACGGGAGACTTTTCAATGAGCACAGAAAGGCAGGGGCTGCCTCAGAGGGTATGATCCCATTCTTTCAACCTCATGCTCTTGTTTATCTCGTGAGTAATGAGAAGTACCAATCAATGTCTCATTTCAGAGGGCAGCACTGCAATTCCAAATCTGCTCTGTGCAGAGGTGAATAAACCAGGCAGTATCAGAGATCAGCACATGGTGCCTTACAGGCAGCATCAGTGTCGCTTTCCCAGCCTCCTCAGGGTTGCTCTGACATTGCCATCAGAGCCTGCCCAGCCAGAGATGCCCCTGGGCAGTGCCCTGTGCTGCTGGGAGGGCTCTGCAGGGCAGAGCTGAGCCCTCAGGGCTGGGATGGGCTCTGGCAGCACTGCCAGGGCCCAGCTCTGGGCACAGGGAAGCAGCTGCTGGCAGGGACAGCTCCCGGCAGCAGAGCCCAGGGCAGAGAGTGGGGGGCAAGTGCCCCCAAGGCCCGGGGGAGGGGGCATTCGGGCAGCTCTGGGGGCCCTTCCCTGCAGCTCTGCTGGGCACTGTGTGCTGGGTGAGGAGCTGCCTCTGCCTGGAGAACATCTCCCCTGCGGGACCCCCCCTCTCTGCTGGGTCTGTGCTGCTGGGCTTGGAGCTGCCCCCAGCAAGGCCTAGCTCTGCCTGGGCAGGATCCCGGGCAGTGCTGAACCTTCCCTTGGGGGTGGACACTCTGCTCTGCCAGCCCTTGGCTTCTCTGTGGGAGGACTCCTGTCCTGTTCTGTCATGGTTTTCAAGACTAATTTGTAGGTGAAGTCACCTTTGAGGCAGTAAATGGGAAAACTCAGGAGAGATGGGAAACAGACTGATGCCTTAAGCCCCTAATGTTTTTTTTATTTTTCTAATATTTGTAAGACTGGTAAGAATTGTAGGTTTTAAAAAGCAGAAACCCCTTTGTCCCTCGTTCCTTTCCCTTGTTTACACATTCCCTAACCTTTTTACCCCATTCTATGCCTTCCCATATCAAACCTACCCCTGAATTCAACAGCAGTGTTTAGTCTTTTGTCAAGGCAAAGGCCTAGACTGTTTGGAGAACAGCATATCAGGGCCTAAACCACAGAGTACGGTCAAAAATTAGGTAAATATGTACCCTTTGTACTCTGATGAAGTTGAAGATGATGAAGTAAGTGGTCCCAAAAAGACCCCAGACCCAATTCTCAGGGGGAGGGCCTGGGGCAGACCAGAGGAAGGGCCAAAGGGTGGACACCTCTGGGATTGGATGGATAATGTTATAAAATGTAACCTCTCAGGCACAGCCGGCGCGCGTCCTATAATATCTACTGCCTTGGCAAATAAACCCTTTCTTATCTCACCCCTAATTAACTGCTCCGGAGATTTTTTCAGCACAAAATACACCGGCAACAAGACTGATGGACATTGCACCTTTTCTGGCTCTACTCTAAGCCATAGAGAGCTGATCCGTTTTGCCTGTCCAGGTTCACATTCACAGTAACTAGAATGTGGATTTCTGCCCATAAAGAGTACATTTTCCAGATGTGATGGTGCAAAAGAAAAAACACAGGTAAAATCAGTAAAAGGCTGTGCTAAGCTTCTCTCTGCAGCCCACGGTCTTCTGAGTTACAAGGTCAGAGATGCAGCTTTTCCACTGGATTACATCTGATGTCCATTGTGGATGTCAGAGCTGTCACAAAGCAGCTCCATGTCTGCACTGCAGCAGAGCAAAGCTGAGTCCTTGGCAGCACATGGGCAGAGCTCCTGCTCCTCACAGCCAACAAAAACCAGGGAAAGGAAACAGATTTATTTTGGCAGGTTTTCCATTCAAAACTGGAGTGGCTTTGCTCAGAGACATCTGTCTTAATTATTCCATGTCTTTCCTTTCAGGAATAGGGACCCATACCATGAAACAACAAATGCCCAACAGCAGCTCCATCCCCCAGTTCCTCCTCCTGGCATTCACAGACAGGCGGGAGCTGCCTTATCAGTACAGCTTCTGGCTTAAGGGTAATTCTTACAGGTGCTGCCTTTCCTGATTTTCATAGAATCCCACTGGCCCACACGATAGGAACAACTGCATCTTCAGCTTCCCTTGGGATGTTGCTGCTAACTAGAGTTATTTCCTGCTCAAGGAGAGCTGCTGCTTCAACATATTTAGTCTCAGCAATTACAATTTCAGTGTGCCCATTTTTAAATTTAATTTCTGCCTCAAGTTTTCCAATCAATCTCTTCCTAGCAAAGGTTTAGGGGAGTTTGGCAAATAGAGAAACCAATGATTATTTTCCTAATTTAACCCCTGTCACACCAATAACCTTTGCAGTGTCATTCCTTAATTCTCCTTCTGTTGTGTTAAGAACTGAGTTGCACCTGTGCCTGACTAATACATGGGCAACCCAGACAGTGGGGACTCCACCCCACACCTTTGAACCAGACAATAGTGTCAACATCATGCTCAGGATATAAAGTGGGGGAGAGAAGGTGGAAGGGGGGACCTTTGGAGTGATGGAGTTTGTCTTCCCAAGTCACTGTTCTGTGGGATGGGGCCCTGCTCTCCTGGAGGTGCTGACCACCTGCCCAACCATGGGAAGCAGGGAATGAATTCCTTGTTTTGCTTGTGTGTGCAGGTTTTGCTTGTCCTTATTAAACTGTCTTTATGTCAACCCATGAGTTTTCCAGCTTTTCCCCTCCCAGTTCTCTCTCTGATCCTGCTGGTGGGGAGTGAGAAGTGGCTGGGAGGGGCTTGGGGGCTGGATGGGATGAAACCACAACAGCCTTTGTTGGTGTCCAGCGTGGAGCTGGGAGTGTTGGAGATACTGACAGGTGGGATTGGGATGTGCTGCTGGAATTTACAGCTGCTGGTGCTGTCTGGAGCTCCTGGCTGTCTGTCAGAATCTGGTGCTCCTTAGTGGCTGCTCGTTGCTGTCACTGCTGCTGAGCTGCTCAGCTCTGATCACCTCACTGTGCTGTGCCTGGGAACGTTGGGCAACAGCCCCGGCGATGTGCCCGGACTGGCAGGAGGCCCGGGAATTGCTGCTGCACTGGACAGGCTGGAACTCGGTGTGAACTTGAGCTGAAGGGCCTGTGACCTGTGGATGAGTCCAGGATGGAGCAGAGACCCCCCTGCAGCCTGGGGAGGAGCCCACGCCAGAGCAGGGATGCCCAAAGGAGGCCGAGAGCCCGTGGGAAGCCCCTGCAGAGCCTCGGAGAGAGGAGCCCACGCAGAACAAGCTCCTGCAGGACTTGTGACCCCGTTGGGTCACAAAATGGCGGCGGCAGAGCTCGAGTCCCGTCATGATTGGCTGCTTCTCCCGTCATTCCTCACCCTCGCGCGCTGATTGGTCGGATCGGGCGGGCACTCCCCGCCCCCTCCCTCTGCCGGGCCGGGGCAGCGGCGGCAGCGCCCGGACGGTGCTGAGGCGGCGGCGGAGCTCGGAGGTGGCCCCGGCGCAGGTGGGACCCGCGCTCGGTCCTGCCGGGGCTCGGGGCTCGGGGCTCGGGGCTCGCTGCGGGCGGAGGGGGCGGGAGGCGCCGCGGGAAGCGGGGTCTGGCGGGCTCGGCCTGCCCCGGGCGGGGCGGTGTCGGCGGCCCTGGGGAGCGGGGTCTGGCGGGCTCGGCCCGCCGTGTCCCCCCGTGTCCCCTCCCCAGGGGCCGCTGAGGGAGCGGCTGCCCGCGGGCTCCTCCTTCCCGCTGAGCCTCGGCGGGCTCGGAACGGGTTTGTGCCTCGGCCTTGGCCGCAAACATCGCATTCGTTCCCGGGGCTGCGACAAGCCGATAATGACACACTCGAGAGACACATTGAGTCGTTATTGTTTCAGAGTTGGCTGCTCGGGGCTGTTTTACAAGTCAAGTACCAACTCATAAAGCTTTTTACTATTTCTACATTTTAGCAAACAAAGCAAAACAAGCTTGCAAGCAGCTACGAGACATTAGAGCTGGAGAGAACACTTGCTGGTTTAGACTCAGCTGCTTTCCCTCCTGCAGGTTCTTGGAGAGACGGGGGGTGGCCTCAGGTGGGTCTGAAGGGCCGTCCAGCACCTTGGGGGGTGACCAGGGGGGCCTGGGACTGAAAACACCTCCCGGCTGTGCAAGTCCTTGGGACGACACCTTTCCAGGTGTGGTGGTGCATCCCCACCCCCCAGGCCTCCCTGTGATCTGAGAAATGCTCCTTAGGCCTCAGCCTTGATGAACAGCCCTGGGCTGAGCTGCTCTTGAGCTGCTCAGAAACACTCTCTGCTGCCAGGAACTGGTGCTGTCTAACCAACTCCTGCAGTTTAACCAACAGCCTGGGAAACTTCTTATTTTTCTTGCCTGAAGAACAACCAAGTGGAATCCTATTTTTGTTCTCCAACTTTCAGAGAAAGTCACGGATCTGACTTGGGGCCAGGATGGACAATTCCTGTGGGGGCCCCATAACCAGCGCTGCTGAGTGAGACCCTTTGAGGTCTCTGGGGCCGCAGCAGCTGCAGGGACTCTGCTCCAGCACGGGCTTCCCACGGGCTCACATCCTTCTTTTTGGGCCTCCCCCTGCTCTGTGGGCTCCTCTTTGGGCTGCAGGGGAATCTCAGCCCTGGTGCCTGGAGCACCTCCTGCCCCTCCTTCTGCACTGCCCTGGGGGTCTGCAGAGCTGTTCCTCTCCCCTGTTCTCACTCTGCTCTTCTCTGCACCCAATTCCATCTGCACAAGGACTTTTTCCTCCTTCAATACGTTTTCCCCAAGGTGTCTCTGCCATCTCTGATGGGCTCGGCCTTGGCCAGCGGCGGGTCCGTCCTGGAGCCAGCTGGAATTGGCTCTACTGGACATCGGGGAAGTTTCTGGCAGCTGCTCACAGAACCCAGCCCTGGAGTCCCCCTGCTACCGAAACCTGGCAAACCCAATACACTGCCCAGCATGGATCATCTGGAATGTGGGTCACCAGGTCCATGCCCAACCTGGATCGCAGTTGGGTCACTCGTAGGTGTTATTATGGACACAAGACTCCAAGTGACTTCTAGAGATGGACTTGGGCAGGAGGAACCCCTAAGCCAACATGCTCACACCTTGTTTTTTTGTCCCAATCCAGCATTTCTCCTTCCCAAACCTTGACCAAATGGTGGAGAAGGCAGTTCTGGCATTTATGATCATCACGAGGAAAGGGGACAAGAAGAGAAAGAGAGAGAAGGAGATTTGGAATCAAGGATCAGAGTCACAGTGACCAGTCCTGCTCCATTGGGGGTGGGGACCCACACATGCAGCCAAAATTGAAGGCTGCGAGGAAGAGGAAGATGCCCCGGGACCCCCAGGCAGGTGAGGAGGAAGTCAGTGCCCCTTTGCCCTGTCTTGTCCTGTATCTCCCAGCTGAGCATCGCCCCCGGCTGCAGGACAACCCCGCTGCCGCCGCCGTCCTGCCGGGGCCGGAGTTGGGGGGATGTCCTTGGCCTTCCCTCTGGGCCGGAGGCAAATCCCCTCCCTGTCCTTCTTCCCTCCTGCCCCAGGCCCCGAGCTGAGGACGGAGAGCCCGGAGGACAAATCCCCCCGGCAGAGCCTGGTGGGAGAGGCCGTTTTGAAGGGCTCCACGGCGCAGGAAGGCAGCGGGGAGGGAAAGCCACGAAGGTACCCCAGGAGGAGGGTCTCCAAAGCCAGCCCAGAGTCCTCCAAGGAGGAAAGACTCAGCCTGTGCCAGGAAGGCAGCTGGAGCTTGATCCGGTGCCCTGACCTGGAGGTCCACGTTCAGTTTCGCCCCAGGGGGAAGCCCTACAAGTGCTTGCAATGTACAAAGAATTTCAGCCACGTCTCCCACCTCTTCTACCACCAAAGCGTACACACAGTGAAATTATTGAAGAACTTTGGCCAGAGCTCCAAGCTTAGCACTCAGCAATCCCTGCACACTGGGAAACAGCCCTGCAAGTGCTTGGACTGTGGGAAGAGCTTCACTTGTAGCTCTGCTCTTGTTGCCCACCAGCACCTGCACACAGGGGAGAAGCCCTACAAGTGTCAGAAATGTGGGAAGAGCTTTGGCCGGAACTTTCACCTGAACCGCCACCAGGTGATCCACACAGAGGAATGTCCCTACAAGTGTTCTGAGTGTGGGAGGGGGTTTCGGAACAGGGCAAATCTCATAAGGCATCGGTGGACGCACACGAGGGAGGGGCCTTCCTCTACACCAACTGCAGGAAGAGCTCCAAGCACAACTCCAGCCTCATCACCCACCAGCACACCCACACTGAGAAGAGGCCCCACAAGTGTCCTGAGTGTGGGAAGAGCTTCAGCTTTAGCTCCTACCTGATCTGCCACCAGATAGTCCACACCGGGGAACGGCCCTACAAGTGTGGGGAATGTGGGAAGAGCTTCAGCCAGAGCTGAAACCTCACCAACCACCAGCGCCTGCACATGAAGGAACGGCCCTACAAGTGCCTAGAGTGTGAGAAGAGCTACAGCATCAAGTCCAACTTGATCCGCCACCAGAAGATCCACAGTGGGGAATGGCCCTACGAGTGTCTCAAGTGTGGGAAGACATTTCAGAGCAGCGCAAATCTCCTCGTGCATCAGCGGACGCACACGGGGGAGAGGCCCTTCCACTGCACCGACTGTGGGAAGAGCTTCAGCCAGAAGCCCAACCTCATCAGATGCCGGCACGTCTACCACAGAGAGTGGCCCTACAAGTGTCCCAAGTGTGGGAAGATCTTCGAGCAGAGCTGCGCCTTGACCACACACCAACAGACCCACCATTAAGGAAAGGCCTGCGACTGCTCTGACTGTAGGAAGAGCTTCATCCATTGCTCCATCACCCATGTGGGGCATAGACCCGCTGACCTAAGTTCCTGTTGACCCACATTGGGAAGACATCTGGCTGGGGGTCTGCACATCCTTATGGTTCCCTATAGGCACGTGGGTGAATGCAGGGGGAGGAACATCCATCAGGACACAGACCAGATGTCAGAAATTCATTGGTAAGAGTGGATTTGTTGTCTTTAGACCGCCAAAGAATTTCACCTGCTCATTCCAATCATTTGATTTGGCATCAAGCAACACTGGGTGATCTTCGAGATCTTTTCCATCCTAAATAATTCTGTGTTTCTAATTCTCCATGGCTGACAGGCCACCCGAACCAACCTCACAGGATGCTGACATGTAGATCCTTTTATGTTGGCCCTGATTTTGTTTTGATCCATCTTCATTCCTTAAAAACACCTGAAATTGGGGTAAAAATAAAGAAATACAATAAAGATATTTAAAGCCCTACCATTTTTCTGGGATTCTGGGAGGGGAAATTTGGGGTTCAAGGGGATATTCAGGAGGATTTGTGGGTTCTGGGGGGATGTGGGGTGGGGGAGTTTTCCCTCAAAATTGGGAATACCCAGGTCGGGTGAGTTTTCTCCATCACTTTGCACTCCAAAAGCTGAGATGGATCAATCTGTCACCTCATAATGACTCAGTCCCACTCCAAAATGCCTCAATCACACAGTCCCTCCAAAGCCCCCTCCAATCACCCTGTGGGGTGTCAGCAACCAGAGAGGGGGAAGTTCACGCCCAGGAGTGGTAGGATGGGGTTGGAGGGCTGGGATGGGGCTTGGAGAGAGATGGGATGGAGTTTGGGGGGGGGTGGGATGGGGTCTGTAGTGAGAGAGCTGAATGTTGGGGATGATGAGGCCAGGAGGCACCCCTTTCCTGACGGGTTTTTGGGGTATCCCATGTTCCTGGGGGGTCTTTGGGGTGCCCTCTAATACTGAGGGAGTTTTTTGGGTGCCCCCCAATCCTGAGAAGAGGTACTGGGAGATGGGGTGGGGGATGCGTGGCTCCAGTACTTGGAGTGGGACACCACAAGGAGGGACCCAGGGAGCCCGTTTTGGGGAGGGTCCTGGTGCTTTCCACCAATTTGGGGGATTATAAACATCTTTTGGGGGTCCCCCTCCTCATTTTCAGGGGCTGAGATAAACCCCTCACGTTTTGGGAGGTGAGATGACTCCATTTTGGGCAGGATCCTGCTGTTTTCAACTAATTTTTAGGGGTTATAAATGGCTCTTGGGGGTCCCCCCCCTCATTTTGGGGGATTGGGGTGACTCCATGGCTCCACTGATGGCTGAGGAGGGGTTATACCCCCAGTTTTGTGGGGTTAAAAGGGGCTTGTGGAGGTCCCACATTTGATGGACGTCCCACCTGGAGGAGGGTGTCCCTCCTTCCTCCAGGCACCCTGCAGCAGGTCTAGGACCCCTCCCCACATGGGGGGCACCCACATTTTGAGAGGGGGGAAGAAGAGGCTCCTTGTGCACTTAGACCAGTCCAGCTGGTGTCACAGCATCACAGAATACACTGAGCTGGAAGGGACCCACAAGGATCATGGAGTCCAACCCTTGGCCCTGAACAGGACCATCCCCAAGATTCACCCCATGTGCCCCAGAGGATCATCCAAACCCTCCTTGAGCCTTGGTGCTGTGACAACTGCCCTGGGGAGCCTGTTCAGTGCCCAATCACCCTCTGGGGGAAGAACCTTCTCCTAATATCCAACCTAAACCTCCCCTGACACAACTTCGGGACATTCCCTCAGTCCTGTCCCTGGTCCCCACAGAGCAGAGCTCAGGGCCTGCCCCTCCTCTGCCCCTCCCTAGGAAGTTGTACCTGCAGTGAGGTCTCCCCTCAGTCTCCTCTTCTCCAGCTGAACACACCAAGTGCCCTCAGTGTCCTCACACGACTTCCCCCCAGGGCCCTTCCCCATCCTCATTGCCTCCTTTTGGTTGCTCTCTAATGGTTCGATTTCTTCCTTACATACATATCCCACAGGAGCCCCGGCAGCCCTCAAGGAGCCAGAGATGTCCCAGGGCCAAAACCAAACATTCCCCCACTCCTGGGGGCTGTCAGCACCAAGGAGGTGCTGCTGTCCCGCTGTCTGGGCTGCGGGGGGGATCCCCACATGCTCCCTCCAGACAAAAGGTGCCCCAGAGCAGCCGAAATGGCCCCGCCCTGAGCGGCTGTGCTGGAAGGGGCTGCTCGGGCCGATTCCAGCTGGTTCTGGGCACGGGCGTTTCCATGGCAAGTGCCAGGGCTGTGTGATGTGGGGCCTGCGGGTGCCCAGGGGCCACTGTGACACTGCGGGGCCTCCTGGAACCGAGGGGACATTGTGACGCTGCGGGGACTCCTGGAACCGAGGGGACATTGTGAGCCTTTGGGCCCCGCCCTGCCCTGGGGTGTTTGAGGAGCCCCGCCCACAAGGGCCGGGGCAGGAGGAGAGGCCGCTGGTGGGCCGGCACCGGGCTCCCCAGCACTGTGCCGAGGCAGCCGCCTCCCGCCCAGGCCTCCTCCTGCCGCCGCCCTCAGCTGCAGCAGCGGCAGCCTCAGGGCAGCCGGGCCGGGCCTGGTCCCTGGGCGGGGCCGGGCCGTGCTGGCCCCGCAGCCCCCGGAGCTGCAGGAGCCCCGGGAGCCACGGCAGCCCGGCCCCGGGGGCACAGGGCCGAGGGCCGCAGCGGGGCAGGGCCTGTGCTGGGGGTCCCTGGCAGCCGGGCAGCCCGGCCAGCGGCACCGCAGCCCGCGGCCAGCGCCGGCGGGGCAGGAGCTGCCGGGGCTGCGGCGGCTGGGGGGGCTGGAGCCCCAGCGGCACGCCAAGGAGCCGGCAGTGCCGAGCACGGAGGGACACGGGCAGGGCCCGGGCCCGGGAGGCTCCCTCTGCGCCGCAGCGCTGCAGCCCCGGCATCTGCCCAGCCCTGGGCCAGCAGCCGCTGCTGGCGGGGCCCGGCAGGCCTTGGCTGGGGGGAGCCGGGTGGCCTCTGCGCGTCCCCTGCTCTCCTTTCAGCCCCCCCAGGGCAAACTGTCGGAAAAATCCTTCCTTTAGATTTAAAAACGGCAAAAAAATACCTGTAGGACAAGGAAAGTGTAGCGAGAATTTTTTTAATGCAGCGCGCTGGGCGCTCCAAAATCACAAGGATCTAAAAAGCACACCAACGGTTTGAAAATCGCGCCTTTTGTATTCTTTCCATTACATAAACTTGTGAGAAATAGAAACCCAGTCGGGCAATTTCCAATCAGAATTTTATTATATGATAAAAGCAAATTCAGCGCTGGGTGATCAGGGAAGGGGTTCAACAACTCCCAACGCCTGTCACACCCAAAGAAGACATTTGTTCTACATTTATTTCCAGCTACTACATGAATATTCATTATACATAAGTATAAACATTACACACTGTTTGATCAGACATTCCACAGATATTTCTTAACAAGAATGTTATCTATAAGCATCCATAATATATTGTTAAATCAGACTTTCAGCAGATGTTCGCTTGTTATCTATACAAAGTTATAAATTTTAAGAAAGGTGCTATTATCTAGCTAACTAACCAAAATTCTCTCACTATAAATCCTACACAAGGTAAAAGGGAGGTAACTTGTTTTATCCCTTTATAGGGGCCCAATTAAGTTTTATGACTTGTTTTTCTTTTCTCTCCAGGTCATATTAACCTTACACAGTTTTCTCTTAATTAGCTCGAATCATTTTCTCAGTTTATCACAAACTGTTATGTATTCATTGACCACCGGTTTTTTGCCTTAAAGGGTAATTTCTCTGACCCAGAAGGGGGTTTCTCTTGATTGATTGTGACTTATCCCCCTGGACCTGTACGGGGGGGGTCCCCCTGTACACAATAGGCTGCTGCATGGAGGATACATCTTTATTTTTGTATTTTTCCCTACTCCCAGCCGTGAAAGGTTCCCTGTCATCAGGTCCAGGCAGGACCATCCACCTTACAGCCTCCGCAGTATGCCTAAAAAAACCTCTTAGAAAATAAAAAACCCACCCCCTTCCATCTTCCTATCAAGTTCATTTGCTTATAATAAAACCAGGTTATTTATTTCTCATACAAACCATCTCCTGCCCTGCGCCGGCCACACCAGAGGCAGCCCAGGGATGTCCCAGGCCAGAAGGAGCAGGTGCTGGTGGGGCTGGAAGCCCCTGGCCCCGGCCAGCAGCCGGCGGGGGCAGCAGGGCGGGCAGGCCTGGCAGTGCCACAGAACCACAGGGCACTGCCCACCCCGTGCGCCCCTTGTGCCACAACAGGAGCCCAGCTGGGCCCCACTGTGTCCAGCAGCAAACCCAGACACACCCCCTGGCACAGGGGGCTGAGACGCTTAGAATGATAATAAACAATCCAGTCTGAGGGTCCGAAACAGAATAGTTTATTGTACAAAACTTTTGGTTTATATAGGATTCAGAGAAGGAGGGGCATACATTGTATTCACAGCTAGGGTTAAAGGTCTCGGAAGTGCAGGGAGATATTTTTCTTCAAACAGATAAACAAATATTTCTTTATCACAATCACAACAGATGGGGGTAAACAAAGGTGGTAAAGGGATTTACTTCTGTAGTCTAGAAGTCTATTTAATTAAAAGTTAGTGTAAGGATATCAGAGAGCAAATGTAAACAGGCTTTCTTGTCTGTGTTTAAATCTCAAGGTTTCTGGCTAAGATCATTTCTTACGTCTGCTGTGTCCTAAAGAATTCCTACCGCAACAGGGGGCAGCTTCAGCTGCTCCTCCATGTGACCAGCAGGGCACAGGACGGAGACCCCGGCACAAGAGGAGGCACATTTGGCTGCTCCTGAGCCAGCAGAGCCCCAGAGCCCCTGTGCTACTCTAGGCCTGCAGAGCTTCCTCCTACCCTGCACAAAATCATCTCAGGCAGCTGGCCTGGAGCAGTCTGGGGCTGATCCCTGGGATCTCGGTTCCCTTGAGGAGATGTGAAAAGACTCCAGGAGATGCCTGTGAGGAGTCTCATGTAGATCCTGGAAGACGCAGAATCTACAAAAGAAGAAAAATCATCTTGCCTACCTGCCTTGGAGGAGTCTGGACTGACACACAGGATTTCAGATGCTGAAATCAGAGACCAAGACTCCAGGAGAAGCCTGGGAGGAGTCTCAAGTAGATCCTGGAAGATCCTGGAACTACAAAAAGGAAAAAAACGATATCTGGAATCATCCCTGGAATAGTTTAGGGTTGCTATCCAGGATTTCAGGTCCCCAGATGAGAGATGAAGACTCCAGGCAATGTTTGAGAAGGCTCCAGCTGGGTCCCAGAGGATGCATTTTCCTTCAAAAGAGAAAAATCATCTTGGATACCTGACTGAGAGCTTCTATCCAGGATATCAAGTGCCTGAATCAGAGATGAAAAGACTCTGGGAGATGCCAGGAGGAGTTTCTAGTGCATCCTGGAGTAGAGAGCTACTTCCAAACAAGCAAAAACGTCTCGGAAAGCCTCCCTGGAGGAATCTGAGGCTGCTTCCTGGGAACTCAGCTTCCTCGAGGAGATGCAAAGACTCTGGGACACACCTGGGTTGAGTCTGAGGTGGATTCCACAGCAAAAATTTACCTCCAAAGAAATAAAAACATATTGGATACCTTTCTTGGAAGATTCTGAGCCTGGGGAGAGCAACTCAGGTCCCAAAATCAGAGATTAAAATACTCCAGGAGAATCATGGGAGGAGTCTTGGGTGAATACAGGAGGACACAGTTTCCTGCAAAAGGGAAAAAATCATCTTGGGCAGCTTCCCTGGAGTAGCCTGGGGCTGCTTCCTGGGCTCTCAGCTCCCTTGAAGAGATGTGAAAAGACAGAAGAGTCTCTGCCTGGGAAGAGTCTCTGATAGATCCTGGAAGATTCAGGATGCAAAAAAAAGGAAAATCATCTGAGATACCTGCCTAGGAGGAGTCTGGAGCCGCTACCTGGGATCTCATCTCCCCTGAGGAGGTGGCAGGTGGGGGGCACCCAACCGGGCCTGGGGAGGGGAATAAACTGGAGAAAAATTAGGAAATTGTTGTTTTTGCTGTTTAATCTATTTATTCTTCCCATGTGGAAACCAAAGGTTTAATGTGATTGAGGGAGGTAAAAATGTAATGAAATTACAAATGTTAGGACTCTATTTATGATGTAAAAATTAATTATAGTTAGTAGAATTATTAATTAGAATTAATAGAGTAAATAGCATTATTACTCTACTAATATATTAATATGTTTCTATAGAATTATAGTCAGTACAATAACTGTATCTATCACTGGTCATTACCCAGGGCCTGGTGACCCCGAAAAGATCAGGGTACCTCAATGGGGCACAAATGAGGGCCGTCCAAAATCAACAAAATATCTGAGCGAAAACAGCCTCAAGTTGTTCCAGGGGAGGTTTAGATGGATATTAGCAAAATGTTTTTGCCAGGGAAAGGGTTGTCCAGCCCTGGCACAGAGCAGTGGTAGAGTCACCATCCCTGGAGGTGCCCAAAACAAGCGTGGATGTGACACCTCAGGACATGTTTTAGTGGTGGCCGTGGCAGTGGTGGGTTAATGGTTGGCCTTAAAGGTCTCAGAGGGTTTTTCCAACCTCGACCATGAGATGACCATGAACACAAGGTGATTGTGACCATGATGTGATCAAAACCATGAGATGACTGACCATGAGATGATTGTGATACTTAGATGACCATGAGATCCACAACACAACCATGGCCATGAGGTGATAAAAACCATGAGATGGCCATGACCATGCCCATGAGGTGCCCCTGAGTTTCCCTGAGGTGACCATGACACTGAGATGCCCCTTCAGCCCCTTCCCCAGCTCCAGGACCCCCCTGCAGCCCTTTATCCTGCACCAATACCCTCCTACTACTACTTTCCCAGGCACTCTCCCTCTTCCAGACCTCCTCTTTTCCTTGACACTGTCACTCCTTTGAACCCCCATTCCTGGGCACTGGGACGCCCCTGCACCCATTTCCCTGGCTCTGCAACCCCTTTTCCAGCCATCCCACCTCTCTCAGTCCCTGATCTCCTGTTTCCTTGACCCTGGGGACTCCCAGACCACCATTCCCAGCCATCCCAGGTCACCTCGCCCCCAGCCCTGCTTTCCTTGAACCCAGGTACCTCTGAAGCCCCTTCCTGCCTCTTCCAGTTCTCCCAGTTCCCCCTTTTCTTAATCCACGGACCCTCCAAACCCCCCCAGTATCCATGTCCCCCCAGTTCTCCACTCCCAGCTCTTCCCACACATGGCTCTGTCAGAGCCCGTGTCATGACCGGCCCCAGAGGCACCGCAACAGGTTCTTTTCCTGAGGGGAATGAAATTGGAGGGAATGAAAGAGAAACACCGCTGGAGAACTGTAAGGGGGGTACTTTTGAATTAGATGATCAATGGAGCATAGAGGCGTGAGAAAGGAATCATATTAGGATGTGAAACCAGCTAGAGTATGGTACAATGTAACTTCATGGCACAAGCTAATTGTAAGGTCCATTGTGCTTTTTAGCAAGTCAGCTTGATATCCCCTATTATCAGAGCTGAGTTCTTCCTTGGTTTTGCTACATACTGCAAGATAGATACATCTACCCTTGAAACACAATGGTAGAGGTCATACCTAGGGGTGAGAAAGATGATGATGGGAGGAAGATGATGTGGGCAGGGGTCGCTGGCCCCTTGCCCTACAAGTAGGGCATGCGCAGACTGTTGCCATGAGGTGATGATCAGGCGGGGTTTGGCTGCCATTCAGGCATCACCTTATACTGCGTACTGGCCCTACGTGGTGTAATGTAGAACTGATAAAATGGGGTGTCGGGACTGCTGAGTCGAGCGATCCTCATCCTACCACCGAGACTGTGTTGCTCCGCGGGGACGCCCGCTAAGCACGGGCACCGACCAGCTGCTGCAGATCCTGACAGCCCTGGCCTGTCTGTGTGGGTAAGCACAGTTTTTGATAGGAAGCAACTGAGAGAACAAACTTTTTAATGTTTAACTTTTTAGTGTTCCCTTAATTCCCCTTTTATATTTATAGTATTTTTTCCTTTTAATTTCCCTTTTTACTAACCAATATCGTGTTATCCATAATATTGTGTTAAGATCCTTTTTTGGTATCCCTTTTCACTAGTTAATACTGTATTAAATGCTGTTCATAGTATTTGTTTTAATGCCACCCGATAAGGTAGTTATTTTGTATCCTTTTTTAGTTTTTAATTCCTCTTGCTAAGTTTATTACTATTATTTTTATTCTCACTGTAATAAAAGATATTTTGTGTGTTTGAATATTTCTGGCACTTGTCTTTATTCCAGACATGTATCCAAACGAACTGTTACAAGAACTGGAGTGACAACAGGAATGGCTTTTATTTTTGGCAACTCTGGAACCATAATGGGTAATCCGTGGCTGGGGAAGGGAGTCTACAGCAGTTCTGGCATTTATGATCATCACGAGGAAAGGGGACAAGAAGAGAAAGAGAGAGAAGGAGATTTGGAATCAAGGATCAGAGTCACAGTGACCAGTCCTGCTCCATCGGGGGTGGGGACCCGCACATGCAGCCAAAATTGAAGGCTGCGAGGAAGAGGAAGATGCCCCGGGACCCCCAGGCAGGTGAGGAGGAAGTCAGTGCCCCTTTGCCCTGTCTTGTCCTGTATCTCCCAGCTGAGCATCGCCCCCGGCTGCAGGACAACCCCGCTGCCGCCGCCGTCCTGCCGGGGCCGGAGTTGGGGGGATGTCCTTGGCCTTCCCTCTGGGCCGGAGGCAAATCCCCTCCCTGTCCTTCTTCCCTCCTGCCCCAGGCCCCGAGCTGAGGACGGAGAGCCCGAAGGACAAATCCCCCCGGCAGAGCCTGGTGGGAGAGGCCGTTTTGAAGGGCTCCATGGCGCAGGAAGGCAGCGGGGAGGGAAAGCCACGAAGGTACCCCAGGAGGAGGGTCTCCAAAGACAGCCCAGGGTGCTCTGAGGAGGAAGGCGGCCAGAGCTTGAGCTCTGACCTGGAGGTCCATGAGCAGCTTCACACTGGGGAAAGGCCCTACCAATGCTTGGAATGCACGAAGAGCATCAGGAAGAGATACAACCTGATCTGCCACCAGCGCGCCCACACCGGGGAAAGGCCCTACAAGTGCTCGGAGTGTGGCAGCAGCTTCAGCCGGCGCTTCTGCCTGATCCGCCACCAGATCATCCACACTGGAGAACAACCCTACCAGTGTGGGGAATGTGGGAAGAGCTTCAATGACCGCTCCAACCTCATCACCCACCAGCGCCTGCACTCCAGGAAACGGCCCTACAAGTGCTTGGAATGTGGGAAGAGCTTCAGCCTGAGCTCTGACTTGATCTGCCACCAGAAGATCCACAGTGGGGAACAGCCCTACAAGTGTCCTGAAAGTGAGAAGAGGTTTCAGACCAGCTCACATCTCCTGCATTAGCAGACACACAAAAGGGGAGAGGCCTTTCTGCTGCACTGACTACAGGAAGAGCTTCAACCACAACTCCCACCTTGTCATCCACTGGAGAACAAAAATCGGATTCCACTTGGGTTGTTCTTCAGGCAGGAAAAATAAGAAGTTTCCCAGGCTGTTGGTTAAACTGCAGGAGTTGGTTAGACAGCACCAGTTCCTGGCAGCAGAGAGTGTTTCTGAGCAGCTCAAGAGCAGCTCAACCCAGGGCTGTTCATCAAGGCTGAGGCCTAAGGAGCATTTCTCAGATCACAGGGAGGCCTGGGGGGGTGGGGATGCACCACCACACCTGGAAAGGTGTCGTCCCAAGGACTTGCACAGCCGGGAGGTGTTTTCAGTCCCAGGCCCCCCCGGTCACCCCCCAAGGTGCTGGACGGCCCTTCAGACCCACCTGAGGCCACCCCTGTCTCCACACCCTTTGCAGGGCAGCTCATGGAGCCTCCAGGACAGGAGATGGTGCCTCTGGACCTGCCTCACGAGGGGCTTCTGCCACCCCCGGGGCCACAGAGGGGACATGGGCACCCTCAGCTCCTCCTGCCACAAGCTGATCTGGGACAACACCCCGAGCTCCCAGGGCCTGCACAGGTCCTGCTCCGTCGTGGGCTTTATCAGGATCTTCCTGTTCTCCTCAAATGAAAACACACAAAGCTGATAATTCCCCCACGGCCCCCAGAAGTCACACGTCTCCTCAGCAAAGCAAAACTGATCCCATAGGAGCAATTTGTGGAATATTTATAAGGAAAAAAATCCAGAAAACAGAACAAGGATCAACTGACACAGACTAGGAGTACCTGTGGACTCTGCTGCCGAGTCACTGGCAAATGTAAAGTGTTTCTATACTTACTAAAACTATATAAACCCCCTTAGCAATGCCCAGCAGGTGTTCTTGGCATCACTGTAGGGAACAGAGATTATATGACCTGGGAGAAACTTAAGGGGAACTTGGCAAGATAAAAGTGGACGTGGTGAGATGTATCTTTGTGTGGGGGAAATTGCTTGGGAGTATTTTTCTCATGGGCAGTGAATGCTTAACTAAAAAGTAGATCTAGAGAAAAATTACTAACAGGAATTTACTGCTGCTGTAATGGGGTATATAAACCATGAAAGAACTGTAATAAATGATTCCATTATACCACATGGGATCCGTGTCTGAGACGTCACGAATGGCATCCTGAACGTGGGGTTTGCAAAATTTAATCCAGAAAATATAGCTGGAGCTCCGGTGGCATAGCCCTGGTGAACCATGGAAAGAGACCGGGATCAGAATTTGACTACACGCGCCCATCACCTCTGCAGGACAGCGGGTGAGCAGCTGGGAACCATGGGACAATCACTAACACGAGAACAAAAAAGAATTAGATGGAAATACTCACAAAGATATTAAAGATTTACGGCAGTAATGTATGCCAGGTATCATTAGTAACACTGTTAGTTTGGGTAACATACAATTGTTCCTGGTTTCCCCGAGAGGGAACTTTGAATGTTTCCATATGGAAGCGAACTGGGGAAGAGCTGGGACGAACGCCGGATGAAAAAGCTTTAAGTTTACTTTCAACGTGGCAACAGGTGTTTTCGGCATTAACCCGCCTACAAGCCACAAATGTAACTGATTTACCTTCTTTGGCAAGTGCGCCCCTCGCCAAGAATGATCCTAAAGAGAAACAATCCCCGTTTACTACCCAAGACTCAAACCCTGTTGATCCTCTCGACCCACCCTGGATCGATTCTGAAAAAGAGCAGGATTTATATCCGCCTCCTGCTGACAATCTCACCGCAAAGTACCGCGCGCCCCTCGGGAACAGCCCTGCTAAACCCCTCGCTCCGCGTCGCCGCTTCTGCCGCGCCGGCAAATCCGCCGCTAAAACCCCTCCACGGCGAATTCCGTGTCTTGGGCAAAACCCGCATAACTCGAGGTGGGAAGCGAGAAAAACAGTGATTCTTCACAATATTGTGGGACTCTTGAGCAGTGTAGGAAGGAGAAGGACAGGAGGAGGGAAAAGGACAGGAGGAGGGGAAGACTGGCTTCGCTCCCGCCGCCATCCCGCCCTCTGTCCGCCCTCCAGCGCAGCGCTCAGCCCGCTCCGCCCGCTCAGTCCGCTCGGCCCCGCTCCGCCCCGCTCCGCCCCGCTCGGCCCCGCTCGGCCCCGCTCGGCCCCCCTCTGCCCCGCTCCGCCCGCTCCGCCCGCTCCGCCCGCTCAGTCCGCTCGGCCCCGCTCAGTCCGCTCCGCCCCCCTCCGCCCGCTCCGCCCGCTCCGCCCGCTCAGTCCGCTCGGCCCCGCTCCGCCCCGCTCCGCCCCCCTCCGCCCGCTCAGTCCGCTCCGCCCCGCTCCGCCCGCTCCGCCCGCTCAGTCCGCTCGGCCCCGCTCCGCCCCGCTCCGCCCCCCTCCGCCCGCTCAGTCCGCTCCGCCCCGCTTCGCCCGCTCCGCCCGCTCAGTCCGCTCAGCCCCGCTCCGCCCCGCTCCGCCCCGCTCAGTCCGCTCGGCCCCGCCCCGCCCCGCCCCGCTCCGCCCCGCTCCGCCCCGCTCCGCCCCGCCCCGCCCCGCTCCGCCCCGCTCAGTCCGCTCGGCCCCGCCCCGCCCCGCCCCGCTCCGCCCCGCTCCGCCCCGCTCCGCCGCCGCCCCGCGCATCCACTTCCACCGCCGCCTCCTCCTCGCCGCCGGGGCCATGGGAGCCCAGCGGGCCGGGGGCAGTGGCCCCCACGGCCTCAGACTGCCCGGCCGTGCTGCTGGCGCTGTCAGCAGCGGGGAACGCGCGGCTCCCAGCGCCGCTGGGAGCAAACGCATCTCCCGCTCCGGCGGCCCCCTGCGAGGGTCGCCGCTCCCCGGGCCTCTCCTCACCATGAATTGGGTGCGACCGCAATTAGGCATATCTACAGAACAATTGGCCTCATTGTTTGAGTTGTTAAAGCGTGATTCTGTCTTATCTTCACTTCGTTCATTAACTAATGAAGCAGAACAGCTTTGTCTTTTGTGCTTCAGGCTATTCAGGGTCGATATAGCTGTCGCAGACTGGAATTACCAGTCTTTTAAAATTTAATTTATAATACCTTTCAACCTTATGCCCGCTTATGCCAGTAGGATGAACCCCTTACAAGTTCTGGAGTGGGTTTTTCTGCCTCATGCCTTTCCTAAAACAGTAACCACAGGTATTGAAATGTTGACTATGCTCATACAGCGAGGCAGACACTGCTTGCAACAATTAATGGCATGTGATCCTGCAGTAATTTATATAGCGGTTGCAAAACAAGATTTTGCTTTTTGGCTTCAACAGCACATGCCATTGCAGATTGCCTTAGCAGAATTTACTGAAAGAGAAAATTTTCTCTTCCTCGTCACAAGCTGTTACATTCACTGTCAGCCTTGCCTTTACAGTTAAAGACCCACCTTTCTCGAGCTGCTATCCCAAATGCTTTAACTGTTAGATGGGTCGGGGGCAACGGGAAAAGCCGTGGTAGCATGGGAAACAGACAGTGATAAATGGAACTCAGATGTTAGTTTTGTTACAGGCTCTACAAAGGTAGTGGAACTGGCAGCTGCTGTTCGTGCCTTTACTCTTCTTTCACAGCGTCCTTTGAATGTTGTTGCTGACTCACTTTATGTCACGGGTATTATTCAGCGCTTAGACAGAGCATTTCTCAAAACAGTTTCTAATCAACGATTGTTTTCACTCCTTAGGCAGTTGTTGTTTTTATTAGAATACCATCACCATGAATATTTTGTTTTACGTTCAATGTTGCCAGGCCCAATTGTACAGGGAAATCAAATAGCAGACTCCCTCGCTTGCAGCAGCAAAAACCCCTAATGCCTATCAGCAGGCCAGACTTTCACATGATTTTTTCCATCAAAATGCAAAAGCTTTGCAAAGGTCCTATGGTTTCACACAGGAGAACAGGCTCAAAACATTATTCGCAGTTGCCCTGATTGCCAGGATATAAGTCCTTTGCCTTTGCCACATGGTGTGAACCCTCGGGGCTTACAGCCCTGTGACATCTAGCAAACTGATACTGCTCATTATCCCTCCCTTAGCAGACTAAAATACATTCATGTATCTGTTGATACCTGTTCGTGTATGCTTTTTGCCACTGTAATGGCAGTAACTCAAGGATGGCTGGTGGCTCAACTGAAACAGAACGTATGGGTTACATTAGCCAATGTAACGGGTCAGGATACCTTGTGTCTTAGCACTGCAACACCCAACAACCCTTTTTTGACTTGCTTAGTAGGTGTTCCTCTAGATCTGCAGGAATTGTTCACTCTTTGTAATTACTCACTGCATACACCATCCTCCTGCCAGAATCTTATGAGAAACAACACTTATGACTCCTGGGATGAGTGGTGGCCTCACATAAGTCAGCCAGGTACAAATCCCCCTCAAGAACTGGAATTGTTAGAATCCCTGGATGCACATAGATGCATAATGTTTAGGAACAATGTCAGCACCTTGTGGAATGTTACAGGTACCAGACCATTTAGTAACGTGTCTCTATGGTGTTCACATGTAGATAATAGTACCCTATCCTTTTCCAGTCCCATGACCTTACCATCCAGTCTTTTCCTCTTTTGTGGAGATCGAGCCTGGGTTTTGGTACCAGCACAAATTATTGGAGGACCTTATACAGTAGGAAAATTAACCTTGTTCACTCCTAATACAACAATGATCCTAAAACACTGTTACAGATACGAGAGACATGTACACACCTTCACTAGTGAAT
The DNA here is from genome assembly GCF_036250125.1 of Pseudopipra pipra. NCBI lineage: Eukaryota > Metazoa > Chordata > Aves > Passeriformes > Pipridae > Pseudopipra > Pseudopipra pipra. Next base: position 19,872,244 of record NC_087580.1, on the reverse strand, counting down.
GTAGGGATAACGTAGAATTTTGGAATCAGGGGACAAGAATTGCTGCCTCTTTCCTAGCACTTGGAGTGGCAGCTGCAAAAACTGTAGCTACATTAAATAAATTAGGATGTTGGTTAGCAAAACAGACAAATGCTACTAGTCAGGCTATTGCAGATTTATTGACTGATGCTCAGTCAGTGGGACATGCTACTTTGCAAAACAGAGCTGCTATTGACTTTTTGCTTTTAGCACAGGGACATGGATGGGAAGGATTTGATGGAATGTGTTGCATGAACTTGAGTGACAAATCAACCTCCATTCACAAAAGCTTTACAACAGTTACAGGACCTAACAAAGAAACTGATGGTGAACAACAGATGGAACCCCTTTGAAGGATGGGATTGGACTTTGGGATTGGGGCCATGGGTGAAAAAGATTCTAATGTGTGGCTTGGTTCTAGTGTTGTGTCTATTGGGGATGATTCTCTGTTTACCATGCTTGATTGGGATTGTATGATCTATGAAACAAAAGGTAATACATCGAGCCTTGGTGGTACAAGTCCATACAGCTTTACCTTTAACTGCCTTAGAAAATAAAGAAGAGGGAGATGTAGGGAACCAAGATTATGTGACCCTGGGAGAAACTTAAGGGGAACTTGGCAAGATAAAAGCGGACGTAGTGAGATGTGTCTTTGTGGGGAGGAAATTGTTTGGGAGTATTTTTCTCATGGGCAGTGAATGCTTAACTAAAAAGTAGATCTAGAGAAAAGTTACTAACAGGAATTTACTGCTGATGTAACGGGGTATATAAACCGTGAAAGAACTGTAATAAAGGATTCCATTATACTGCATGGGGTCTATGCCTGAGATGTCATGCATCGCCACTGTAAATAAATTTATTACAGCCCCTGCACCTGGTACTTCCCCAGGTAAATATTTTCCAGGTGAGAACCCCCTGCCTGTGTTTGCAAAGGCAAGACTCAAAAGGATGTTTTTTTCCTGTCCAAATGCTTGAATTTTTAATAAGGTTTAATTGATGCAGCCCTCTGTTACTGTCTCCATCCCTCAAATTCCTCCTGCTCCAGGCTGCAGCTTGGGGTGTTTCGGGGTGAGAAACAAGTTGGGAAGGAAGAAGTGGGAAAACAGGATGGAGGCACAGGAATCTCTCTCCCTCAAAGCTTTTCCCCCCTTCCAAGGGCCCCTCCAACCCATTCACCCACCAGCCACAAGTGCAAGGGGTGGGTCAGGGGGAATGGATTCCACCAGCCTTCCCCACGCAGAACCATTTCCCACCCCTGAGCAGGGCCTCTGCTCCAGGGAAAGGCTCCATCTCTCTCCCAGAATAAGAGATTTAACAAAATCAGCCCCAAATAAGAATCAGCTGTGGGTGCTGAGCAGCAGCTGCAGCTCCAAAATTGTTTCTGGGCTGGGAAGCAGGAGGGTGATGCAGATTTTTTACTCTCTCCTCTCCCAAGTGCAGAGGAAGAGGCAGGAGGGGGCAGAGCTGGGGAGGTTCAATCAGACTTGCATAATCCTTTACACAGAAACCATTGAAGAAGTCTGGGGCTAAGATTGGATCTAGCCACTGCCACACTTCTCTGGGGGAAGTAGTTTAGAAAGCCAGGGGGTCTGGGGGGGGGGGTTGGGGGTCTCTGGGGGGTGTTGGGGGTCCTTTCTGCACCTCATGACTCAATGGGAGCTTCTCTAATAGACTTTGCCTTAAACTCCCACTGTGCCCAGGACAGGAACCCCTGTGAGTGTCTGTGACATCCCGGCTCTTTAGCAGGCTGGAGATCCTTGGAATGTCCCCATGGAGCCCCTGCGAGTGCCTTTGACAGGTTGGAGCTGTAGCAGCCAAAGTCCCTGGGATGTCTCAGAGGGAGAAAAATATTCTTTACCTTTCAGTTCCTAGATTTTAAGAAAAATCTGAGATCATAATACTTTACTAATGACACCTGGATTTCTATTTTTCTTCCTTCTAATCCAAATACCCTGACTTCTGTGCTAGCTGGGAAACTGCCATACATAGAGCAGTCATTTCAGAGACCCCACAGTTCCAGAACCTCTTAACAATCAGGCCTCCAGTGTTAGAGGAGCTGGGCAGGGCAGAGGTGGTGCTGGGGCCGGGGGTCTCTCCTCTGCAGCAGGGGGGACACACCCATGTCTGCTCAGGGGGTTTTGCTCTCCTGGGGCTGCATGGAGAGGTCTCAGGGCCCCTCTAATCCTGACCCCCCAAAGATGCCTCTGCAGGAGCCTCAGAATCAGCTGTGGGACAACTCCAATGTGGGTGGTGGGTGAAGAAACCTCATGGCACCCCCGGCGAAGGCTGGAGGGGAGGAGGGGATCTGTGGGAGGGTGTCAGGGCTGCTGCAAGCAGCCCCTCCCAGTGCTCCCAGTCCATCCCCCCTCACAGCCCTGGTGCAGAGCGGTTCCAGGGGCAGTGCAGTGCCATGGGGCAGCCCCACTGAGCTTTGCAGCCAGGAAACCTGATTTGGGGGTTTTGCTCCCGGTTCATCACATGCTTGAAAACACCAGAGGGGTACCCGGACCCCTCCACCACCACCCCAAAAAGCCCGTGGGGGCCATTCTTCACCCAGCCCGAGGGATAGCGCCAGGGTGACTGTAAGGGCCCCGAGGGGACAGCAGGGGGACAGCTGCGGTCAAGGACCCCTCGGGGCACTGGATGCCAGATCCTGTGTTCAGGAAGGAGTACAGAAAAAAGGAGGGGCTCAAGAGCACCCGTCACCCCCTCAACCCCCCAGAGGCCAAGGCAGGGTGTCCTGGGGCAAAGCACCCTGGTGAGACTCCCCCAAACCCCTGCAGACCCCCCTGCACAGGAGCAGGAGGAGCTGCGTGTCCCCAAAAATCCCTCTGCTCCCTCTTTTGGGATCCCAGCTTAGGGGAGTGGGACAGCAGCCAACCATAGGCTCCGCAGGCTGCAGGGCTGCTGTGTTTTGTCGGGGCTCAACATATCGGTTTTATTTATTCCCAGAAGGGAAAAAGGCCCCCAGTCCACTTGGCTGAGCGGAGGAGGGGGCGGATTTCTGGCAGAAAACTCCAACAATGGGTTTTGTTCAGCCTGGGAAGCACAAACCAAGCCGAACTGAGGTGGGACCCCCCAGCAGCACTTGTGTGCTGTCCCCAGCAGAAGCCGGGGCTGCCGGCGGTGTCCGATCCCGGCAGGACGCGGGGAGGGCCCCGGGAAGCGGCGGCGGTGGGCGGGCCCTGGGGGAGCCGCCCTGGGCCGGGCGGGGTGGGCATGGAATCAAATCCAGACAAGAGAGGAAAATACAGGAAAAGAAGCGCACCGCGGGACGAGCCTTGTCGGGTGTCGCCAGAGAGGGGGGGCGAGGTCTGAATAGAATAAAATACAGAGAATAAAACAAAGGAAAACAAAATAGCCTCACTGGGGGACTCTCCGCCACCCCATATCTAAAAGAGCTGCACTGAGGAACCGGGGGGGGTGAGGGGTTGATGACACCCCCCGGGTGTCCCGGCCGGCCCGTGTCAGTGAAGAAGCTGCACAGCGGAACAGGCGAGCTATGAATACAATAAAGAATAAAATAAATAGAAAAAAACCTGCACTAGCGAGGTCCCCGCTGCCCCGTATCTAGAAGAGCTGCCCCGAGGGACCGGTGGGGCGGCACCGGGAAGGTCGGGCGATTTTCGGTGTCCCCGAAAAAGCCGCATCACGGGGCGGCGATAAAAGGGCAGCACCGAGAACGGGAGGTGTGAAAGGAATAAAATTCACAGAGTAAAATATAATAAAAGAATCGCATCGGGGGGTCTTCACCGCCCCATGTTACCGAAGGAGCTGCACGACAGGACCTGCAAGGTGTTAAATAGAATGAAATATAGAGAATAAAATAATGGAATAAAATATCTGCTCCGAGGGGTTTCCACCACCCGGCATCTAAAAGAGTTGTAGTGAGGGTTCGGCGGGGCAGCCCCGGGGGTTGTGAGGGAGCGATGAACGGCACCGAGGGGCCTCTGCCGCCCCGTGTCACTGAAAGAGCTGCCCCGAGGGACGGGCGGGGTGAGAATAGAATAAAATACAGAGAATAGAGTAAAATAAATAGAATAAAAAGCTGCACTGAGATGTCCCCGCCGCCCTCTGTCTCTGAAAGAGCTGCACCGAGGGACCTGCGCTATCGGGTGTCGCCAGAAGGGCCGCGCCGAGGGCGGGGGGCGAGCTGTGAATGGAGTAAAATATAGAGCATAAAATAAAACACCATAAAAGCCGTACTGGGGAGTCTCCACTGTCTTGTATCTAAAAGACTCGCCCCAAGGGACCGACGAGGAGGCACAGAGAGGTCTCTGCCGCCCCGTGTCCCTGAAGCAGCTGCGCGGCAGGACCTGCGAGGTGTGAGTACAATAAAATATAGCGAATAGAATAAAATCAATTGAATAAAATAAATAAAGAACTGCGCTAAGGGGTTCCTGCCGCCCGTGTCACCAAAAGAGCTGCGCTGTGGGCGGGACGGGGTTTAAGGAGCCGCCGTGGGGTGACTGTCGCCTCGTGTCACGAAAGGAGCTGCACTGCGGGACGGGCGAGGTGTGAACACAAAATAGTGAACGGAATAAAAATCGGTACTGAGCGGCCCCCGCCACCCCGTGTCACCGAAAGAGATGCACCGAGGGACAGGAGAGGTGCGAATAACCATAAAATATAGAGAATAAAATCACTGGAGTAAAAGGTTGCGCTGAGGTGCTCCCGTTGCATCTAAAAGAGCTGCCCCGAGGGACCGGCGGGGCAGCACCGCGGGGTGTGAGGGGGCGATGAGTGGCACCGGGGGGTCCCCGCCGGCCCGTGTCACCGAAAGAGCCGCCCCGAGGGACGGGCGGGCGCGGCCCCGACTGACCCCTCCACCCGCGCGAGGAGCGGCGACGTCCCGCGGGACCGGCCGGGGCCGAGCGGAGTGTTCCCAACCGGGTCCGCTCCGCCCTCGGGCACCGCGCTGGGGCCGCCCCGCAGTTCCCAACCGGGTCCGCCCGCACGGCCCGGGCCCCGCGTGTCCCGCTGCCGCCTGCCCGGCCCCGCCGAGCTGAGAAACGCCGGGAAATCGCTCAGACGGATTAAAAACCTTTCTTATGGGCAGGAAGGGGCGCTGGTCGCTATGAATCCCCCTCCCCTCATTCACTCTTGGGCACTGCTGGGCATTATCCCGGCTCCCGGGGCTGTGTCACGGGACCGGCTGCTGCCATGGGGCAAGGGGGGCTCGCTGCAGTTTGGAATCAAACCCAACAAGCTGGGGAGGGGAGGGGACAGCCCTAGAAGACAGGATTTGGCCTCTGGCGCTTGAAGTAGCACGAGGGGGTTAAAGGATCCCTCGGACTCCCGGTGCTCCCAGCAGTGGCTCTGCCCCCCCGAATGGGGCCGTGTCCCAGACCCTTCGGTCCATCCTGGGCTTTGGGGGGTGAGTGCGGAGCAGGCGCGGAGCTGCCGGATGGAGCTTCCAGCCCCGCCAGCCGGAGCTCGGATCCCTCGGGGCACGGCGCTGTCAGAGACTGGTGTCCAGCGGCACTCGGGCTCTGTCGGGAATGTCATCCAGACGGAAAACTGAGTCCGAACGGGCGGCCATTTCCACCACCTGCTATTTCTCCTCCCTTTTCCATGACGGAATTCACGGCGCTTCCTTTCACCTCAGAGATTTGGAAAGCAACGTCGCGGCTGCCCCGCAGCCACCGCCAGCGCCTTCCAGAGCTCCAGCCTCGTCCCTCCTCCTCTCCCCTTTACTCGGTACCAGGTTCTCCCTCCTCTCCCTGCCAGCCCGGAGGAAGGAGATTTCCCCCCTGGTACCCGCTTCCCCTCCCCCTGTCCCGTTGTGCCCAGCTGGTATTTCTGGGGCCGCCTGCCCACGGCTGCCTTACAGATGGAGCCGGATGGAATTCTTGCAGATTCCTGGGCTGGGCTGGCCCTGCCTGGGGGCCCGGGGCCACCAAAGCCACTCCTTCACTCCCCTCCACATCAGGGCAGGGGACAGAAGGAAATGCTCGTGGGTCGGGATAAGGGCAGGGAGAGGTCAGTCACCCATCGCTGTCACAGGCACAACAGACACGACTTGGGGAAATTAACTCAATTTATGACCAGCCAAATCAGAGCAGGAGAATGAGAAGTGAAACAAATCCTGAAAAAAACACTGAGCTTCACTTTGTCCCCGATTCCCTCCCTCCTTTCCCTTGGTGGTACAGGGGAGATGGGAATTGAGATTATGGTCAGTTCATCACATGTTTGTGGCTGTTGCTTCCCCCTCAGGGACAGAAGTCCTTCCCCTGCTTCATTGTGGGTCCCTTCCATGGGTTCAGTCCCCTGGGAACAGGCTGCTCCACCGTGGGTCCCCAACGGGGTCACAAGTCCTGCAGGAGCTTGTTCTGCGTGGGCTCCTCTCTCCGAGGCTCTGCAAGGGGCTTCCCACGGGCTCTCGGCCTCCTTTGGGCATCCCTGCTCTGGCGTGGGCTCCTCCCCAGGCTGCAGGGGGGTCTCTGCTCCATCCTGGACTCATCCACAGGTCACAGGCCCTTCAGCTCAAGTTCACACTGAGTTCCAGCCTGTCCAGTGCAGCAGCAATTCCCGGGCCTCCTGCCAGTCCGGGCACATCGCCGGGGCTGTTGCCCAACGTTCCCAGGCACAGCACAGTGAGGTGATCAGAGCTGAGCAGCTCAGCAGCAGTGACAGCAACGAGCAGCCACTAAGGAGCACCAGATTCTGACAGACAGCCAGGAGCTCCAGACAGCACCAGCAGCTGTAAATTCCAGCAGCACATCCCAATCCCACCTGTCAGTATCTCCAACACTCCCAGCTCCACGCTGGACACCAACAAAGGCTGTTGTGGTTTCATCCCATCCAGCCCCCAAGCCCCTCCCAGCCACTTCTCACTCCCCACCAGCAGGATCAGAGAGAGAACTGGGAGGGGAAAAGCTGGAAAACTCATGGGTTGACATAAAGACAGTTTAATAAGGACAAGCAAAACCTGCACACACAAGCAAAACAAGGAATTCATTCCCTGCTTCCCATGGTTGGGCAGGTGGTCAGCACCTCCAGGAGAGCAGGGCCCCATCCCACAGAACAGTGACTTGGGAAGACAAACTCCATCACTCCAAAGGTCCCCCCTTCCTCCTTCTCTCCCCCACTTTATATCCTGAGCATGATGTTGACACTATTGTCTGGTTCAAAGGTGTGGGGTGGAGTCCCCACTGTCTGGGTTGCCCATGTATTAGTCAGGCACAGGTGCAACTCAGTTCTTAACACAACAGAAGGAGAATTAAGGAATGACACTGCAAAGGTTATTGGTGTGACAGGGGTTAAATTAGGAAAATAATCATTGGTTTCTCTATTTGCCAAACTCCCCTAAACCTTTGCTAGGAAGAGATTGATTGGAAAACTTGAGGCAGAAATTAAATTTAAAAATGGGCACACTGAAATTGTAATTGCTGAGACTAAATATGTTGAAGCAGCAGCTCTTCTTGAGCAGGAAATAACTCCAGTTAGCAGCAACATCCCAAGGGAAGCTGAAGATGCAGTTGTTCCTATCGTGTGGGCCAGTGGGATTCTATGAAAATCAGGAAAGGCAGCACCTGTAAGAATTACCCTTAAGCCCTTAAGGGTAATTACCCTTAAGAATTACCTTACTGATAAGGCAAAAGCAGAATCCTTTGAAATTAGAAAGCCAAGTTGGATTGGTTCCAGTAGCACACAAATTTGCTAAGCATGATTTGCTTGTAGACTGGGAATACAAGTACCCATTAAGAAAGCAAATGGGAAAGATTATTGATTAGGGCAGGACCTGAGAGAACTCCCTTAAATGATAACCTGTAATCATTTACAGTTTTAGATTTACAAGATGTCTTTTCCTGCATCCCCTTGAGCAAGGAAAGCCAAGAAATCTTTGTTTAGGAATGAGACAATCCAGAAACTGTGAAGGAGGAGAAGAAGCCACCTGACTCCTCCCCGAGCCATGAACAGTTCATGAAGTGCCTTCTTGGGAACGGCAGGATGGTGTTGACTCTGGATTGCTCACTATGGACTTTGGTAAGACCATTAGATGAGCTTTTAAACACAGCCTGTAAGAATTTCCTCGCCTGGACAGACAGTGCAAGAGCAGCCTTTAAACAGCCAAAGCATTTCCTGATGAGAGCCCCGGCTCTGGGTCTGCCAGATCTCTCAAAATCATTTGAACTGTTTACCTATGAGAGACAGAATGTTGCTCTGGGAGTGCTTGCACAATTTCCTGGGCATCAGTGAAGAGCCAAGGCCTATTCCAGCCAAAAACCCTGACTGGGAATTGTACACAATGGAAACAGCTTTGTTTGGGAGGGAAAACGAGTGACAGGGTGTGCAGTGACCACTCCAGACAAGGGAATCGAATCTTGGCCTCCCCAACGACTGTCTCTGCTCAGAAAGCAGAACTAACTGCTCTTAGCCCTGGACTTAAGGAAAAAGGGCAACATTTGGCATTGAAAACTTTCTCTGAAACTGGAAACCATTTTGCTGACAAATCTGCAAAAGAAGCAGCAGAAAAAGACATTCTGGCTTTAGTCCCAGAAAAGGAGGTCATGTTACCTAAAATTGCCCCAAAGTACAATAAAAAAGGACTTTCAGTGAATGGAATTGCTCAAAGCTGACTTTCAAGGTACAGGATGGGCTGTCACCCCTACAGGGCAGGTGACAGCCCCACCTATAAATATGGGAAAAAAATATGTAAAAAGAGCATGAAAGAACCCAAACACTAGCAATAAAATAACTGTAGGAGTCACAAAAGCTGGAAATCTTCCTGGAGATTATCTGCAAATAGTTTTTACTGAGTTACCCCGGAAAGAAGGATATTGGTACATTTTTAGTGCTAGTTGATACCTTTAGTGGATGGCCAGAGCTCTGTCCTTATTGCACCAATAATGCAAGAGAAGTACTGAAGGTTCTCTTAAACTGCATTATTCCCAGGTTCAGAATTCCTCTAGGAATGTCATCAGATAAAGGATCAGATTTTATTGCAGCAGTGGGACACAAGACAAGTAACATTTGCCAGGAAACCTCAAGGACATCGGTGCAGGCCCTGCCTATGGCATTGCTGAGAATTCAGGGTCAGCCTGGGAGAAGAGACTATTTAAGCCCCTATGAACTAATGGACACTTTAGGATCCACCCTGCAGAAACTCCAGAGATTCGTGGTGACACCTTGGCCAGTGGATTGGACGCCCCAGCCTATCTGTCCCTGCCTGGCCATTGGGTCCACGTCAAATGGGGGGACTCTGAGCCCCCTCAGGCAAAGGGGAAAGGCCCTTTCCAGGCTTTGTTGACCCCATTTACAGCAGTTACAATTCCAAAGAAGGACCTTGGACACACTATCCTCGAGTTAAGAAAGCTCCATTTGATTGGAAAGGCCAACAGACTGAACCATAAAAATTATAATCCATGTTTGTGTATTATCTTGCATTATGATTTAATGCTGTAGCTGTTGTAGTCACTTATGGTTCAAAGTATGCTTTGAATAATGAGACATTGGCCTAATGGCCAAGTCTTAAGAAAAACAGGGGAGTGATATTTGAGTTTTGAGATGTAACAAGGACTAAGCTTCTGCAGCAGAATGTACCATAGAAACTCCACAGAGCTGATGCAAGGGATTTAAAGGTACTAACCAAGCAAAGTAATGAAACAATGAAGAAGGGAACTGAGGCAGCAGCCAAGCAATACTGAGTAACTCAGGTGAATTGTCTTAAAGAAGTTCATAAGGTGGTCACTTAGAACTTTGGGGGCTCCAGACACAGACGACCATGAGACACTCACGATGAAGCCCCTCAGAGACCTTATAAGGATATGCATATATGCTAATAAGTGTTGGGAAATGTCATGAATACATAACAGGAATGCCCCTACAGTGGGGAATGAAAAATGAATAATCATGTAACGCTGACATATCAGCTGCAGTGGAGACACCTCTGTGTGCACTTTGGGAACTGATTCCCAGGGCACCCGATGTGTGTGACCGTGCAGCACATCGTAATAAAGAATGTCTGCTGCTAAAACTCACCAACTGGGTCCTAGAGGTTTCTTTAAGAGACAATTTTAGGCAACAGGTGGCCCCTCAGGAGCCCCCCAGTGGGGTGACACAAGGAGGACTCATGGGGGTCCGAATTCTTGATCCATCTTGGAGGCCAGTTATGCCCATCTCACCCCCAACCTCGGCCCCAACCCCTGCCCTGCATGTTCCCCTCAAAGCCCCCCTCATTTGCTGCCCATGGGCAAAGGAACTGCCCAGGGACAGAGGGGGGGAACACCCACCCCCCAAGAGGACAGGCTGGGTTTGGAGCCAGAGAAGGGAAGAGGCCCCTCAGAAGCAGATCCTGCCAGCAGGGACAGTGCTTTGGATCAGGGTAATGTCCTCCCTTACACAACTGGCTCAGGGGGAAAACTCCCCCTGGGGAAGGACTGGGACATTCCCACGTCGCCTGGAAGTTTTCATCCCTTCTCAGGGGCCACAACTGGCTCAACCACAGATGTGAGAGGCAGGGTGATGTGTGAGAAGGGGCCTCAAACCATCAAGGACCCCCAAAGTGCCCCGTGATCCCCAGGGTTACATCAGACAGTGTAAAACTGCTCCCAGGGGAGGAACCTGGGTGTTCCTGAACCTGAACATGTATTAACTCACTGTGTTTCAGGGGCTTCCCCCACCCCCAACTGTAAAACACCTCGACCATCACTTGGACCAAGGGACGTGGGAATTGCACCAACCAAGTCTGTGCTGGATCCTCAGGGTGAGACTGCATCTTTCTACTCTGATTCTTTCTTTTCCCTTATACATTTTCTTAAGTGTTATTTTTATGCTTTCTATCACTATAGACAGGAACCAAAACTGCTCCAAACCTGCTTTATATGGCAACCAAAGTATTCTAAACTAAACTCTACTATTTATAGTTATAACCACCAATCATTCACCGTCCTTTAACTCTAATCTGCCCCAAGGCATCAATTAACAAGAACCTGGGTCACCCTCTTCCTCAGTGGGGGTCGGGACAGGCATTGGACATGGGGAGGTTTCTGGCAGCTCCTCACAGAACCCAGCCCTGGAGTCCCCCTGCTACCAAAACCTGGCAAACCCAATACACTGCCCAGCATGGATCACTTGGAATGTGGGTCAGCAGGTCTGTGCCCAACATGGGTCCTTTGATGGTTGATGGAGTTGGAGCAGCGGACGAAGCTCTTCCTGCAATCAGGGCACTTGCAGGGCTTCTCTTACTGGTGGGTCCGTTGGTGTTTGGTCAAGGTAGAGCTGTGGGAGAAGCTCTTTTCACACTCGTCACACTTGTAGGGCCTCTCCCCGCTGTGGATGTGCCGGTGCCTGATGAGGTGGGAGCTCTGGTTGAAGCTCTTCCCGCAGTCGGTGCAGCAGAAGGGCCTCTCCCCCGTGTGTGTCCGCTGATGCTTGAGGAGATTCGAGCTGGTCTGAAACCTCTTCCCACATTCCCCACACTTGTAGGGCCGTTCCCCAGTGTGGATCTTCTGGTGGCGGATGAGGGTGGAGCTGTCGCTAAAACTCTTCCTGCATTCCAAGCACGTGTAGGGCCGCTCTCCGCTGTGCACCCGCTGGTGGGTGAGGAGGCTGGAAATGCGGCTGAAGCTCTTCCCACATTCACATGGATAGGGTCGTTCCCCAGTATGGATCTGCTGGTGGTGGATCAGGTGGGAACTCTGTCTGAAGCTCTTCCCACATTCCCCACACATGTAAGGCTGTTCCCCAGTGTGGATGCGCTGGTGGCTGAGGAGATTGGAGCTCTTTATGAAGCTCTTCCCACATTCCTCACACTTGTAGGGCCGTTCCCCAGTGTGGATCTTCTGGTGGGTGAGGAGGTAGGAGCTGTCACTGAAGCTTTTCCCACATTCCAAGCACTTGAAGGGTCGCTCCCCGGTGTGGATGATCTGGTGGATGATCAGGTGGGAGCTGCGGCTGAAGCTCTTCCCACATTTCCCACACTTGTAGGGCCGCTCTCCAGTGTGGATATGCTGGTGTCGTCTCAGGGTTGACCTCTCGATGAAGCTCTTCCCACATTCCAAGCACTTGTAGGGTCGTTTCTCAGTGTGGATCTTCTGGTGTCTGCTCAGGGTGGAGTTGTCACTGAAGCTCTTCCCACATTTCCCACATGTGTAGGGACGTTCTCCAGTGTGGATGTGCTGATGGGCAAGGAGGTTGGAGCTCTGTCTGAAGCACTTCCCACATTCCAAGCACTTGTAGGGCCGTTTCTCAGTGTGGATCTTCTGGTGTCTGCTCAGGGCAGAGCTGTCACTGAAGCTCTTCCCACATTTCCCACATGTGTAAGGACGTTCTCCGGTGTGGGTGCACTGGTGGGAAAGGAGGTGAGAGCTCTGCCTGAAGCACTTCCCACACTCCAAACACTTCAAGAGTTTCTCCCTGGTGTGAAACTGCTCATGGACCTCCAGGTTGGAGCTCTGGCTCAAGCTCCGGCCACCTTCCCGGCACAGGGTGGCTCTTTCCTCCTGGGAGCACCCTGGGCTGGCTTTGGAGACCCTCCTCCTGGGGTACCTTCGTGGCTTTCCCTCCCCGCTGCCTTCCTGCGCCGTGGAGCCCTTCAAAACGGCCTCTCCCACCAGGCTCTGCCGGGGGGATTTGTCCTCCAGGCTCTCCGTCCTCAGCTCGGGGCCTGGGGCAGGAGGGAAGAAGACAGGGAGGGGATTTGCCTCCGGCCCAGAGGGAAGGCCAAGGACATCCCCCCAACTCCGGCCCCGGCAGGACGGCGGCGGCAGCGGGGTTGTCCTGCAGCCGGGGGTGATGCTCAGCTGGGAGATACAGGACAAGACAGGGGCAAAGGGGCACTGACTTCCTCCTCACCTGCCTGGGGGTCCTGGGGCATCTTCCTCTTCCTCACAGTCTTCTCCTCCATCTGGCCAAGGTTTGGGAAGGAGAAATCCTGCTGTGGGGGGAATAACAAGCAGGATTTGGTTGTGTGAGTGCGTTTGGTTGGGGGTTTCTCCTGCCCAAGTCCATCTCTAGAAGTCACTGGGCATCTTGTGACCATAAAACCTCCAAAACATCAAGATTCAGCCTAAGAAACCTCAGAAACATTTAGATTAATCCCCCAAAACTGCAGAAGAACAAGTTTCAGTTGAAAACAAAAGTCCCAGGAGCTCTCCCTCTCTGGACTCTCAGTTTTGGGGTTCTGCGGGTCCCCCTGTTCTGTGCTGTTGGGGGTCCTCTCTCCCGAGTCCTGCTTACCAATTGCAGGGGTGTCCCATGGGATTATTCTCCCCTGACTCTCTGTTTTGGGGTGCCAGGAAACCCGGAGGTCCCCCCTCTCTAATTTCTCAGCTCTATTGTTCCAGGGACCTCAGGGGTCCCCCTGTCCAGGCTCCCTCCTTGTCCAGCCTTACAGGAGACCCGTCTTCGGGATCCCGCCCCCTCCAGGCTGCCGTGGGTCCCCCAGCTCCGCTCTCGCCCCGCTCCGCTCTCCCCACTCCAGGGGTTCCTCCCCCCCACCCCCGGCTCTCCCGAGGGATCCCCAAACCCGCTGGGTCGTGTCCGTCCGTCCCCCCCGGCCCAGCCCCCCCCGCCGGTACCGGGGGACAGCGGAGGCGGCGGGGCCTGACCCGGGATCACCGACCCCCACCGCGGGGGGGACCCGCATCCCCCCGCCCAGCGCCGGGAACCCACACCGGGACCCCCAAAAACACCTCCCGGGGATCCTCGATATCCCCCCAAGGGGCATTTGGGGCTCAGCTTTGGGGTCCTGCAAGATCCAAACATTCACCCCCCTGCCCGCCATGAACAAAAAACAACGAACCAACCAACCAAGATTTTTGGGACGAGCTCCTTCTTCCCAGGAACGTGCGGGACGGGGCGGGGCGATCCTCTCTCGTTTCCTTTTCCTCCTTTATCCCCTCCCGTTCCTCCCGCTCCGCCTTTTCCTGTTCCGTCCCTGCGGCCGCGGAGCTCTCGGGTGAGCGGGGGGGACACGGTGGGAAAGGGGGGAAGAGAGGGGGAAAAGAGGGGATGGGACCCCCAAACTGAGCGCGAGGGGCGGTGGGTCACTCCCAAAGGGAGCTGGGAAGGAGCCGGGGTTTGGGGGGACGGTGGGAAAGGGGTGGGAGAGGGGGAATAAGGGGAGGTGGGACGGCGGGAAAGGGCTTCCCTTGGGGTCCCTTCGTGGCCCAGCAGAGCCCCCCAATCCCCGCCGTGCCCCCCAAAGCTCGGTGCGGGGGTGGGATAGAACAGGAGAGCCGGGCTGGGCCCGGGAAAGGCCGGGAAGGGAAGCAGGAATGGCCCCGGGGCTTGGATGCCGCGTTGGTGCTGCCGCGGGGCTGGGCCGGAGCTGGGAAACGGGGCCGGGCAAGAGAGGAGAGAGAAAGTGCTGCGGGACTCCAGAGCCGAGCCCCGAATGTCTGGGGGGGCTCTGGGTTTGTGGGGTTTTGAGGGAGAGGATGTTTGGGTGTTGCAGGACCCCAAAGCTGAGCCGCAAATGCGCCTTGGGGGGCTATCGGGGGTCCCCGGGAGGTGTTTTTGGGGGTCCCGGTGTGGGTTCCCGGCGGTAGGTGGGGGGATGCGGGTCCCCCCCGCGGTGGGGTCGGTGTTGCTGGGTCAGGCCCTTGGTTGCCAGCCCGGAGCACGGAGAGGGGGGAGCCCTGGTAGCCCGAGAGGGGGATCCGGGAGAGGGGGGACCCTCGGGCCCCCAAAGTGGAGAGAGCAGAGAGGGGGAAGTGCTGGGAGGGTTATTTTGGGCTGAGTCTTGGGGGTGCAGGGGGGACACAGTGCTGGGGAAGGGGGTTCCCGGGGGTCCCAGGGCCACGGAAAGGGGGGTGCAGTGATTGGAGAGGTGGGATGGGATGTCAGTGGAGGTCCAGGGGTCCTCGGTGTCAGGGAAAGGGGGAGTCACAGGGTAGGGGGACACAGAATGACAGGAAAAGGGGTTCAGGGGGTTCCTCAGTGTTCAAAACACAGGGGTCTGGGGTTTCAGAAAGGCAGGAACGGGAGTCCAGGGGGTCCCAGGATCAAGGAAAAGGGAGACCTGGGGGCTGGGAGAGGCGGGATGGCAGGGAAAGGGGGTACAGGGGGTTATTGGTGCAGGATAAGTGGGTTAAGGGGGGTTCCTGAGCCCAGGAATGGGGGCTCAAGGGGGGTCCCAGAATCAAGGAGAAAGTGAGAATGTAGGGACTGGCACTAGAGTGGGTCTAGAGGGTCCCTGTGCCCAGGAAAGGGGGGTCCAGGGGCCTCCAGTGTCAAGGAAGGGTGGTTCATTGGGTGGGGAGACCTGGGATGTGCAGGAAGGGGGTTCAGGGAGTACTGGGATTTGAGGAAAGGAGGGGTTGGGGACTGGGAGAGGCAGGAATGGGGGTTCATGGCATTCCAGGGTCAAGGAAAAGGGATGGTCTGAGGTCTTGGAGAGGTGAGATGATGGGGAATGGGGCTGCAGGTGGTCATGGATCTGCAGAAGGGGGTGCAGGGGGGCCTCAGTGTATGGAAATGGGTGATTCAGGGAGTGCCAGGAAAGGGGGAGCACAGGGGTCTAGGAGTCAAAGAAAGTGGGGTCTGGAAAACCAGGAATGGCTGAGCAGGGCGTCCCAGTGCCCAGCAAAAGGGGGTGCAGGGGGATCCCAATAATAATAGGGAAGAGAAGGAGGGAACAATGGGATGAGGCTCCTAAGTGCTGATTTCCAGGGGCAGGAAGGTGGGGAGAGGGCAGGGAAGTGCCCCCAGGGAAAGGGATCCCTGAGCGGATCTGCTGGTCAGGGCCAGAGTGGGAACTGGGAACAAGGATTTTGGGAATGCAGAGCAGTGGGAGGGGGGGTTGCCCTCTCCCTCCTGCCCATCCTGCACTTCCCAGAGCCCAGGCATGCCAAGTTGCCCCCAGTGACCCAGTCACTGCCAGTTGATCCCACTTACTGCCAGTGTCAGTCATCCCCAGACACTCCCAGTATGACCCCACTATGGGCCCTGTTGCTCCCAGAATGATCCCACTTGCCCCAGTTGTGGTCCCAGTCCCCCCAGTATGGTTCCAGTATCTTCCAGTTGATCCCAGCTGGGTCCCAATCTGTCCCCAGTTGGTTCCCAGTGTTGGCCCTGTAGGTCCCAATAACCCACCATAAGGTTCCGTTCACACACCCTGTAATCCCAGTGTGATCCCAGCCACTCCCAGTATAGTTCCAGTCACTTCCAGTACGATCCCAGTCATTCCCAGTGTGATTCCAGTTGCCCCTGACATGGTCCCAGTTGCTTCCTGTCAACACCAGTATGATCCCAGTCAACGCCAGCATGAGCCCAGTTGCTTCCAGTCACTCCCAGTATGATCCCAGTTGCCTACAGTGTGTGGCCACTTGCTCCCAGTATTAACCCAGTCACTCCTAGTATGATGCTTTTAGGGGTAGGTGCAATTGTGCAAGAATTTGTAATGGAAATCTAGAACTTGTTTTGCTTAGAAAAACTGCAAAATGCCTTTTCAAACGGGTTAGATGGGTTTTTTTCCCTCCTGTGTTTCAGAGAAAGTTGCAGGGAAGGTGTGAGCAGCTCTCTCTCTCTGTGGTATACAGAAAGATGACATGTTTGCAGACATGTACAAGGCCTCCTGGGGCCGGGGGGGGGGAGAGAGGGAAGATACAAGAAGCCTTGGAGAAGGTGGGGCATGGCCTTCTTCCCCTGAAAGGTCTGATGTGCTGCATCATAAAAGTGTTTCTTGCATCTGAAATAAACCTTTTTTTAATCCTTCCACTGCCTTGGTGTTCTTGGGAAGAATACCTGCATATGTTTACGTTACAATGCTTTTTACTCCCAGTTCCTCGCAGTCCCCCCCAGTATGATCTCAGTCACTCCCAGCATGATCTCAGGTGCTCCCAGTATATCCCAGTTGCCCCCAACAGGGTCCCAATTGCACCCAGCATATTCCTAGCCACTGCCAGTATGATCCCAGTCACTCGCAGTATGATCCCAGTTGCCCCCAGCACGGTCCCAGTTGCTCCCTGTTCCTCCCAGTTGCCAGTTTCACCCAGTTGCCACTAGCATAGTCCCAGTCACTGCTAATATGATCCCAGTTGCTCCCAGTATATCCCAGTTGTCCCCAACAGAATCCTGATTGCCCCCAGGATGCTCCTTGTCACTCTCAGTATGAGTCTACTATGATCCCAGTCACCCTTAGCGTGATCCCAGTGTCCCCCAGTATGGGCCTAGCTGCTCCCAGTGTGATCCCAGTATGGTCCCAATTGCCCCCAGCATGGTTTCAGTTGCTTCCCATTCCTCCCACTGTGATCCCAGTTGAACACAGTTGCCCCTAATATAGTCCCAGTGTGACCCCAGTCTCTCCCAGCATGGTCCCAGTCACCCCTAGTATGGTTACAGACACTCTCCATATGATCCCAGTGTAGCCCAGTCTCTCCCAGTATGATCTCAGGATGATCCCAGTGTAGCCCAGTCACTCCCAGGATGATCTCAGGATGATCCCAGTGTAGCCCAGTCACTCCCAGGATGATCTCAGGATGATCCCAGTGTAGCCCAGTCACTCCCAGGATGATCCCAGTGTAGCCCAGTCACTCCCAGGATGATCTCAGGATGATCCCAGTGTAGCCCAGTTGCTCCCAGGATGAGCCCAAAGCTCCTGGAACACCTGGAGGACCCACCCAGAGAAGGGTCCTTCCAGGTTCTGCAGCTGCAGAAGAGCCCCCAGGAGCCAAGGTCCCCCCAGAGCCCCCCCAGGCAGGAGAAGGTGGTGACAACTCTCTGGCCCCAGGAGTGCAGGAGTGTGTCCAGCCCAACCCCCCAGCAAGGGGCTCCCACAACCCTTCAACACCTCCAGGGATGGGGAGCTCACTGCAGATATCTTGGGAGAGTCTCATTTTGGGTTTTGGGGGTGGAGGTTTGGAGCTTGGGGAACTCCAGAGCTGAGTCCCAAATCTCCCTTGGGGGGATATTGAGCAGTTCTCAGGAAGTGGGTTTTTTGGGGGGGTTTTGGTGGCGGCTGCCAGATTATGCCAATGGTTGGAATTTAAGGAATTACAGAGCTGTGATTGAACCACTTTTGTCCTGCAGGTTTTAATGATGGAAAATCAGGTATATAAAATGAACTATTCATTATTACAATTGAACAGACAAAAGATTTTAATCAGAATTATTTACTACACAATATAAATGTTAAAACTACGAGTAGTATAGTATAAGGTTGTTGAAACAATTATACTAAAGCTGGCAAAAAAGAAATAATTATTAAGTAGAGATTGATGTGACTCACCCAGACCAACACTTGTGGGGAAATCTCTGCTCTCAGCCTCCAGGAGTGACCTTTGAGGGGGTCTCCAGCCAAGGGAGGAACCTCCACTCATACACCCCAAGAGGGGTTATGTTGGAAGAACCTGCCCCTGGGAAAAGGGACTGGAACTTTACAGTATAAAGTGATGGACTGACAGCCCTTGGACTCCAGGGGTTGCCTCACCATCAGGATGTTAATTCAGGGTTGAACCCAGACTGGTTCCAACATCTCCTGGCCTGGCCTGGGCCCCTCTCAGCTCAGCACTGATACATTTGCAAATAGGGCATTGTCTTGGTCCCATTCCAGGGGGGAATGTCCTGCCACAGTGTCCCAGTGTGCCTGTAATTCCATCCTGCCCTGCAGTGTCACAATGGTCCCTTGATTCCACAACTTCCCCAAATGTTTCCAGGTTCCTTTGGTTCCATGAGGCCCCCATGTCACAAAGGCCCCTGGATTCCAGGAGTTTCCACAGTGTCTCAGGGTCCCTTTTTTCCAGGAGGCCCTGCAGGCTCCCAATTGTCCCTTGATTGCAGGAGGTTCCCAAATGTCTCAGGGTTCTTTGGTTCCAGGAGGCCCTGCAGTGTCACCTTGGTCCCTTCATTCCATGCAGGCCCAGGCAGAGGAACCCCAGCATGGAGCCCCCGACCCCCGTCAGCATCTTGGGGGGCGGCGTCCGACGGCAGCTCGGGGTGGGGGGGCAGCTGGGGGCAACTGGGATATACTGGGAGAGACCAGGAGTGACTGGGGTCATCCTGGGACTGACTGGGATCACACTGGGACTGACTGGGCCCTGTGGAACACCCTGAAAGTTCTGGAGGGGCTGTTTTAAGTGAGCTCTGGAAAACTGTCCTGGCTGTGCAGGGCAGGAAATGCTGATGTTCTGCAGGCCCCCAGCTCTGCTCTCTGGCTCCTGGTTTCCCTCGTGCTGGGCAGTTTGAGCCCAGGCAGGGGCAGCCCTACAGGAGGTTGTGGTGCTGCAGGGCCCAGGGGCTGCGCCCCGAGGAGCTCCTGCCCCAGGGGCTCAGGGACCTGGCAGTCTGTGCTGCTGGGGGCAGGATCGTGCCCCGGGCTGTGGCTCCTGGGTGCAGAGGAGGAAGGAGAAGCACAGCTTTGGTCCCCACTCTTGTGGCCGGAGGTGCAATAGGCTGGGCTGGGGGTGGTGGCCTGGCTGGTCTCTCTTTGGCCTCGGTTGTGGGGTCTGCAGGGCCAAGTTTTGCCCTGCCCTGTTTGCAGCCTGGTGCTGACCCACTGCTGGGGCCCCCGGGCAGGTGGGTGTTTCTGCCCTGGGCTGTTCTCACTCACACCACATGTATGTGAGGGGGCACTAAGGTGTGTTCCTGCCCCAAATCCTGTGTCTTGGACCCTCTTGGTCCTTTCCTGGAGCATCTTCTCCCAAGCTGGGTCCTTGCCTGTTCCTCCCTGGAGCACAAACCGGGCCATTTGCAGTGGGACCTGCTGGGGGACCTGCCCTGGTCCCCGTGGCTCTGCTCTCTGGGGACAGGGAGCCTTTGAGGACTCTCTCACAAGCCACCCCCACTCATGTCCTGCTGGTCACCCAGGTGGCCCTGGCAGTGCTTGGGAACATGACTGGGATGGGGGGTGTGCCCACCCGTGCCAGCAGGGAAGGGCACAAGTTCCAGGGGGGACGTCCAGGGAGACAGGACACTGCAGAGGAAGGGCCTGGGGGGTGCAGAGTGACAATAGAGAGGGGAGGGCGGATCTTTGGCATCCCCTCCTCTGCTTGCTTCAGGCTTCAAGAAGACACCACAAGGAGAAATCACATGGAGAAATATTTATTGATCAAAGACTATTAAAAGCCTCAGAAACAGGGGGGAAAACGTCCTTCCTGGGGGACACCAGTCCAAGGAAGCTCCTGGTTACTGTCCAGGCAGGAGCAGGTGCCCGTGGGTTCCAGGGGTTTAATGCAGATAAAATCACTGGGGGGGCTCCTTCAGCAGCAGCATTTAATGCATTTGGACAGGCCAGGGACCATCTCCATGTCCTGCACAGAAGGACTTCACCCTCCTCAGGATCCCTGAGTGACACAATGACACCAAAACCCAGAAATGACAGAGCAGCTGCACCCACTAACTTGGATTTTCCCTTTTTCAAATGTCATTTAACTCACTAAATCCATCTCTTGCCTAGGAATGGTACAGCACAGTCAGGCACATAAAGAAACTGAAGGGCCAACACCCATTTACCAATTCCAAATTTTAATGGTTGAAAGAAAGGCCCATTTTCCTTTTGCCCTGTGCCACCAACAACAGGAATCGTTTCTGACTAAATTGTCCTTTACTCTTATTTCAAACCCAACACGCCACTCCAGGATCTCCCAAGAAATCCATTTTCTCCCTCCCAGTGTCCATGGAGCAGAGGTTCAGCTGGGGATGACACCTCTGGGCCCTCCCACACACCTTCCAAGGGCAGGAGCCTTCCTGCCTGGCCGGGAGCCCTGGGGGGAGTCCAGGCTGTGGCAGCTCCTGTTTGTCCCTTCCCCACGCACATTCCAAATCCCTGCTCTCACACTAAACCCTCCAAGGCTTTCCAAACCCAAATCCTTTCTTCGGCTCCTCTCTCACTGGGACCATTTCTGCCTCCTTCCCCTGCAGCTGGAGGAACCTCCCCAGCTGCTGCTGCTCCCTGGCATCAAACCACACCTTCCCAAACCCTGACTATTGCTCAGTTCAAAGAACAAATCTAGAGATTTCAGTTCACTTCTCTTTTCTCTGACAAAACAACAGCAACTGAAAAACCGTATTATAATCCACAAACTGAATCTCTAATTCACTAATCACTAATGGAATATCGGCACAATTAACACAAATCCAAACCCTGCAAACACTAAAGCTGACACTAAAGAATGCTCTGAACACACAAGCCCAGCTTAACAGCTGCTGTGGCAATTTACCTTCCTTCAAATATTTAATGTGCACCAAACACTTTAAAATTCACACAGGAACAAACTACTGCATTTAACACTTACAGCAAGTGAATTTTTTCTTTTTTATATCTATTATGGGCATCCCCAAGTCAGACAGGATTCTAATACTATAACACACACTCCCAGTAACACACACTCCCCAAACACTTCACTTTCTCCAGCACTGACCATTGGCTTTGACAAACACAGTTCCCTGAGCAAAGCCCTCCCCAAAGCAGCTCTATGGGCAAGAGCTCTGTGTGTGACTGATCTGTGGGCAAAGCACACGGGGGGCCTGGAACCCACCCCCTGACCCACACCTGGGGCCTGGAACCCACCCCCTGAACCACACCTGGGGCCTGGAACCCACCCCCTGAACCACACCTGGGGCCTGGAACCCACCCCTTTCACTCAGTCAATACTGATTTCTTCTCATAAGCCAAATATCACACTCCTTCTTTTACAGTTATATCATCACTTTCACAACCCAATTCTATTCTATTCTGTTATACAGCTCCATTTCTAGGATGCTTAGGTATACCTTTTATACACTCAGGAATTCCTTAATAAAATTCCAGGGATCTTGCTTTGAACTCAACAGATCCAGGGACTGAGATCTCCCAGAAGAATATTTTCACTGCTCGCTGGAGTCCTCAGGGTCCCGGAATCCCTGGAGGGTCGACAGCATTGTCCCACCTGGCTCACCAAGAATTGTCCCTGAAAAGCGTTGGGAAGAAATGAAACCCTCCAACGCCCCTGGGAAGTGTTGGTGAGCCAGGCACTGCTTTGTTCTGGCTCCCAGAGACAGGGAGCCAATCATTCCAGCCACACCTGTCCCTTTCCAGACTTTTCACACATTTCTACATTTGAACAAACAAACAAATTCATGTTCATTGCTTCTAATTTACCCCAATTAATGAACTAATGAATTCTCTTCATTAATTAAGACTCTAATTAGTAGTCTATCCTTAACTGGCTAATTTGGTCCACCTTCTTTGGTCCTCTTAGCACTCCTCCTCAGACACAGAGTCTCCAACTCTCAGGCTGCAATGTCTTTGTTAATCCCCTCTGGACCTTCTGGTTCCTCCAACATGTCCTTGAAGGACCAGGAATTTAAGATCCCAGATGTCCAATCTTCAGCTCCCTCGGGCTTTGTTTATGGAAGCTCATCAGAGCCAGTGCAGAGAAACTCCAAGTTTGGGTGCTTTAAAGATCAAACCGACAAGAGCCCGTGAAAAGAAACCCGGTCAACTGCTGCCACTGACTAAAATTTGAGGCAAGTTGGATCATTTCCAACAAGACCAACCCCCACCGCGGGGGGGACCCCACATCCCCCCGCCCACCGCCGGGGCTCTGCCGGGAACCGCCACCGGGACACCCCCAAAACCAAATCCCCTCCCGCAGACCCCCCCCGATCCCCACCAGGGGCATTTGCGGCTCAGCTTTGGAGTCCTTCCAGCTCCAAATGTCTTCCCCTGCAAAGAACCCCCTTTCCTGCAGCCCCGCCCCCAAAGCAGTGCTCAGCCAATCCGAGCGCGCAGCGCTGATGACTCATCAGTTGCCAGCCAGACCCGCAGCGCCCAGGGCTCTCCCCGGACCCCCCCAGGGTCCCCCCTTGGCCCCAGCGCCCCCCGGGACGGGAATTTGGGGAAGGGGAAGGTGGGGGGTGCCCAGGTTGGGCAGGAGGATGTTTGGTCCCCGGAGCCACGTGGCGATCGCCGGATACCAGCGGGGAGTGGGGGGACACGAGACCCCCTGCAGCCCGGGGAGGAGCCGACGCGGAACAGGCTCCTGCAGGACTTGTGACCCCGTGGGGGACCCACGGTGGAGCAGCCTGTTCCCGAGGGACTGTCTCCCGTGCCAAGTACCCCACGCTGGACGGAGCAGACACGGACTCCACTCTATCCCATAGGACGGAGCAGACACGGACTCCTCTCCCTTAGCGGGAAGCAGCGGTGGGACCCCCATCCCTCTGTGCCGCGGGAAATAGGGGATAAAGTGAAGTCCGTGAAGGAGGGAGGGGTAGGGGAAGGTGTTTTATTAGGATTCGTTTGACTTCTCATCCTCCTGCTCGGATCTGAGCCGTTCCCAATCCCATCACTGTCCCCCCGTCGGGTCTTTGTACCGGCGATCGAGCAATGCCCTGTTCCTGCCCCCCGGCCCGGGCCGCGCCACAAAATGGCGGCGGCAGAGCTCGAGTCCCGTCATGATTGGCTGCTTCTCCCGTCACTTCTCGCCCTCGCGCGTTGATTGGTCGGATCGGGCGGGCACTTCGCTTTCCGGGCCGGGGCAGCGGCGGCAGCGCCCGGACGGTGCTGAGGCGGCGGCGGAGCTCGGAGGTGGCCCCGGCGCAGGTGGGACCCGCGCTCGGTCCTGCCGGGGCTCGGGGCTCGCTGCGGGCGGAGGGGGCGGGAGGCGCCGCGGGAAGCGGGGTCTGGCGGGCTCGGCCTGCCCCGGGCGGGGCGGTGTCGGCGGCCCTGGGGAGCGGGGTCTGGCGGGCTCGGCCCGCCGTGTCCCCCCGTGTCCCCTCCCCAGGGGCCGCTGAGGGAGCGGCTGCCCGCGGGCTCCTCCTTCCCGCTGAGCCTCGGCGGGCTCGGAACG
This sequence comes from Pseudopipra pipra, assembly GCF_036250125.1. Classification (NCBI taxonomy): domain Eukaryota; kingdom Metazoa; phylum Chordata; class Aves; order Passeriformes; family Pipridae; genus Pseudopipra; species Pseudopipra pipra. The sequence continues at coordinate 19,848,509 of NC_087580.1, read as the reverse complement.
GGTTTGTGCCTCGACCTTGGCCGCAAACATCGCATTCGTTCCCGGGGCTGCGACAAGCCGATAATGACACACTCGAGAGACACATTGAGTCGTTATTGTTTCAGAGTTGGCTGCTCGGGGCTGTTTCACAAGTCAAGCACCAACTCGCAAAGCTTTTTACTATTTATCATCATCATCATCATTGCTAGGCTTCGCAAAGGAAGATTTAGGAAGGCTCTATCCACGTTTGTTACAAGCACGCTGGTGGCTAACGAGGCCAATACGAGATAGACATATCCGATTGCAAAAGGCACAGCAGAAAGACTCCTTAGGTGGGGTATTCTGCAAGACACGATTCTTTCTGCGTTGTCTTTTCTCCTCGAGAGTGATCCTGCGTGCGTTCTCAAAGGAAACAGCAGCATTATAGATGGTGTGTCTCCAGGCCTTCCAGAATAGACCAGTAATGGTGATCAATATGGCCAAGGTTGAGATGTTGTTTCAGGCAGTCCTTGTATCTTCTCTTTGGGGCTCCTCTCATGCAGCAGCCGGTGGCAAGTTCACCATAAAGCAAGATCTTAGAGAGGCAGTGGTCCATCATCCTTGAGACGTGCCCTGCCCAACGCAGCTGTGTTCTTAGTAACATGGCCTCAATACTTGTGCCTGCTGCCTGTTCTAGAACAGATGTATTGGTCACATAATCTGACCAGTGGATGTTTAGGATTGTACAGAGACAGCGTTGATGGAAGCGTTCCAGGAGTCGCAGGTGGTGGTGGTAGATGACCCATGATTCAGATCCATATAAGAGAGTAGACAGCACTATGGCTCTTGTAAACACTGATCTTTGTACTTTTCTTCAGGTGTTTATTTCACCAAACTCTTTTATGAAGCTTTCTGAAGGCACTGTATGCCTTTGCAAACCTGTTGTCTGTCTCTCCGTCAATCTCACCATCCGAGGAGATGAGGCTGCCTAGGTAATTAAACTGCTGGACTGATTTGAGCTCTGATTGGCCAATGGTCATATGAGGATGATGGAAGACTTCCTGAGGTGCTGGTTGATAGAGAACTTCTGTCTTCTTTAAACTGACTTCCAGCCCAAAGAGCTCAGCAGCGTCTGCAAAGCAGGATGTTAAACGCTGCAGAGCTGCTTCTGTGTGAGCGACGAGGGCGGCGTCATCAGCATAAAGCAGCTCCCAGACAAGATGGTTTAAGGTCTTGGTGTGGGCCTTCAGGCACCTTAGGTTGAAAAGGCTTCCATCAGTATGATATTGAATGTAGATACCATGCTGATCATCGAGATCTGCCGTGGCCCTTTGGAGCATCCTGCTGAAAAAGACTGTGAATAGGGTAGGAGCGAGAACGCAGCCTTATTTCACACCATTAGTTATTAGAAAGGGCTCAGAAAGTGCATTGCCATATCTGACTTGGCTGTGCTGATCCTCGTGGAGTGAGATGATCATTTTAAGGAACCTGGGGGGACAACCTAAACGTTCCAAAATCTGCCATAGACCTTTTCTGCTCACAGTATCGAAAGCCTTGGTGAGGTCGACAAAGGTTACATAGAGACCTTTGTTCTGTTCCCTACACTTCTCTTGCAGTTGTCTGAGAACAAATACCATGTGGTACTCCTGTTGGCTCTGAAACCACACTGACTTTCAGGTAGAATTCCTTCTGCTATAGTGGGTATTGGTCTGTTCAAGAGTATTCTTGCCAGGATTTTGCCAGCAATGGAGAGCAGAGTAATACCACGGTAATTTGAGCAATCAGATTTAATTCCTTTCTTCTTTTAAAAAGTGATAACGACTGCATCTCGAAGGTCTGATGGTAGTTGCCCTAGTTCCCAACAGCGCACCACAAACTCGTGAAATTTGGTATGGAGTGCGAGGCCCCCATGTTTCCAGACTTCGGGTGGAATTCCATCAACCCCAGCTGCCTTGCCGATTTTCACCTGCTGAATGGCCTTGAGGGTTTCTCCTAAAGTGGGGGCACTATCCTATTTATACCTGTTAGCAAACAAAGCAAAACAAGCTTGCAAGCAGCTAGGAGACATTAAAGCTCGACAGAACACTTGCTGTTTTAGACTCAGCCCTGGAGCCCTCCTGCTACCAAAACCTGGCAAACCCAAGGCACTGCCCAGCATGGATCACCTGGAATGTGGGTCATCAGGTCTGTGCCCAACATGGATCACCTGGAACATTGGTCACCAGATCTGTGCCCAACATGGTTTGCAGCTGGGGCACTTGTAGGGGTTATTATGGACACAAGACTCCAAGTGACTTCTAGAGATGGACTTGGGCAGGAGGAACCCCCTACTGCTGTGTTCACACCTTGTTTTTCCCCCCACAGCAGGATTTCTTCCCAAACCTTGGCCAGATGGAGGAGGAGGCTGCGAGGAAGAGGAAGATGCCCCAGGACCCCCAGGCAGGTGAGGAGGAAGTCAGTGCCCCTTTGCCCCTGTCTTGTCCTGTATCTCCCAGCTGAGCATCACCCCCAGCTGCAGGACAACCCCGCTGCCGCCGCCGTCCTGCCGGGGCCAGAGTTGGGGAGATGTCCTTGGCCTTCCCTCTGGGCCGGAGGCAAATCCCCTCCCTGTCCTTCTTCCCTCCTGCCCCAGGCCCCGAGCTGAGGACGGAGAGCCTGGAGGACAAATCCCCCCGGCAGAGCCTGGTGGGAGAGGCCGTTTTGAAGGGCTCCACGGCGCAGGAAGGCAGCGGGGAGGGAAAGCCACGAAGGTACCCCAGGAGGAGGGGCTCCAAAGCCAGCCCAGGGTGCTCTGAGGAGGAAAGAGCCAGCCTGTGCCAAGAAGGCGGCCAGAGCTTGAGCCAGAGCTCCAACCCGATGGTCCCTGAGCAGCCTCCCAGCAGGAAGAAACCCTACAAGTGTTTGGAATGTGGGAAGAGCTTTAGCAGGAGCGACCACCTGATCCACCACCAGCGCACCCACACTGGGGAAAGGCCCTACAAGTGCTTGGAGTGTGGGAGCAGCTTCAGCTGGCGCTTCTGCCTGATCCGCCACCAGATCGTCCACACTGAGGAACGGCCCTACAAGTGCATGGAATGTGGGAGCAGCTTCAAGAACCGCTCCAACCTCATCACCCACCAGCGCCTGCACTCCAGGAAACAGCCCTACAAGTGCTTGGAATGTGGGAAGAGCTTCAGCCTGAGCTCCGACCTGGTCCGCCACCAGAAGATCCACAGTGGGGAATTGCCCTACAAGTGTCCTGAGTGTGGGAAGAGGTTTAAGACCAGCTCACATCTCCTCCTACATGAGCAGACACACACAGGGGAGAGGCCCTTCTGCTGCACTGACTGCGGGAAGAACTTCACCCACAGCTCCCACCTTGTCATGCACCGGCGCATCCACAGCGGGGAGAGGCCCTACAAGTGTGATGAGTGTGGGAAGAGCTTTACCCAGAGCTCTACCTTGATCACACACCAACGGACCCACCAGTAAGCGAAGCCCTGTGAGCACCTCAACTGTGGGAAGAGCTTCATCTGCTGTTCCAACTCCATCAGCCATCAGAGGACCCACATTTGATGATCCACAGTGTGCTGGTTTAGAGGTAAACCAGCAGGGGAAAATGAACTCAACCCAAAAGAGAGATTATAAGTCAGAATAACAATTTAATAAAACAATACAATAAGTACGATTATACAGACAAACAATTGGTTTTAACCCACAAAACCCAAATCTATAACCCAGCACCCTGGAGCATGAACACAGTGGTGTTTGTTGGGCCCCCTGAGTCCAAAGTAAAGGGAGAGGGGGAAAAACCTGTTGGTGAGGGTGCTGTTGCAATCTGGTCCAGAGTGGTGGTTGCAGTCCGGTCGAGGGTGGTGCTTGCAGTCCAGTCGAGACTGGTGGTGTGCAGTCTGGTTGAGAGCGGTGATCTGCAGTCTTCCTCTGGATCCCACGAGTGGTTAAAAAAGTCCCAAGACTCCAAGATTATATATTCTCCAGTTCAGGCAGGAATGCTCAGTACTTTCCTCAGGGCGGGGAGTTTCACAAAGGGTGTGAGAACAGGGAGGCACCCTTCTATAAGGCAGGCCTCTTAACACCTACTTGGTAGCCTGAGGAGTCAGGCTGCTCTGGGCAGAGGGTATAAATAGTCTATTGAAAACAGTTTCTGGGAAATGGCATGGAAGGCTATAGAATACACAGTTTTGGGTTACACCCATCCAGTGATGAACTGGTCTCAGCTGTCCTAACTAGGACACACAGTGACCCACATTACAGGTGATGCATGCTGGTCAGTGTATTGGGTTTGTGTGGCCAGGTTTTGGTAGTAGGGCGGCTCCAGGGCTGGGTTCTGTGAGCAGCTGCCAGAAACGTCCCCCATGTCTGGCAGAGCCAATTCCAGCTGGCTCCAGGACGGACCCGTTGCTGGCCAAGGCCGAGCCCAACAGAGATGGCAGTGACACCTCAGGGAGAACGTATTGAAGGAGGAAAAAGTCCTTGTGCAGATGGAATTGGGTGCAAAGAAGAGCAGAGTGAGAACAGGGGAGAGGAACAGCTCTGCAGACCCCCAGGGCAGTGCAGAAGGAGGGGCAGGAGGTGCTCCAGGCACCAGGGCTGAGATTCCCCTGCAGCCCAAGGAGGAGCCCACAGAGCAGGGGGAGGCCCAAAAAGAAGGATGTGAGCCCGTGGGAAGCCCGTGCTGGAGCAGAGTCCCTGCAGCTGCTGCGGCCTCAGAGACCTCAAAGGGTCTCACTCAGCACCGCTGGTTATGGGGCCCCCACAGGAATTGTCCATCCTGGCCCCAAGTCAGGTCTGTGACTTTCTCTGAAAGTTGGAAAACAAAAATAGGATTCCACTTGGATTGTTCTTCAGGCAAGAAAAATAAGAAGTTTCCCAGGCTGTTGGTTAAACTGCAGGAGCTGGTTAGACAGCACCAGTTCCTGGCAGCAGAGAGTGTTTCTGAGCAGCTCAAGAGCAGCTCAGCCCAGGGCTGTTCATCAAGGCTGAGGCCTAAGGAGCATTTCTCAGATCACAGGGAGGCCTGGGGGGTGGGGATGCACCACCACACCTGGAAAGGTGTCATCCCAAGGACTTGCACAGCTGGGAGGTGTTTTCAGTCCCAGGCCCCCCTGGTCACCCCCCAAGGTGCTGGACGGCCCTTCAGACCCACCTGAGGCCACCCCTGTCTCCACACCCTTTGCAGGGCAGCTCATGGAGCCTCCAGGACAGGAGATGGTGCCTCTGGACCTGCCTCACAAGGGGCTTCTGCCACCCCCGGGGCCACAGAGGGGACAGGGGCACCCTCAGCTCCTCCTGCCACAAGCTGATCTGGGACAACACCCCGAGCTCCCAGGGCCTGCACAGGTCCTGCTCCGTCATGGGCTTTATCAGGATGCTCCTGTGCTCCTCAAATAAAAGCACACAAAGCTGATAATCCGCTCAAGGCCCCCAGAAGTCACATATCTCCTCAGCAAAGCAAAACTGATCCCATAGGAGCAATTTGTGGAACATTTATTAGGAAAAAATCAAAAAAACAGAACAAGGATTGACTGACACAAACTAGGAGTACCTGTGGACTCTGCTGCCGAGTCACTGGCAACTGCAAAGTGTTTCTGTACTTACTGTCTAAACCTTCTACATCAATGCCTAGCAGGTATTCTTGTCATCACCAGTGTAAATAAAGTTATTAGCAGCCCCAGCACCTGGTACTTCCCCAGGTAAATATTTTCCAGGTGAGAACCCCCTGCCTGTATTTGCAAAGGCAAGTCCCAAAAGGATGTTTTTTCCTATCCAAATGCTTGAATTTTTAATAAGGTTTAATGCAGCATTTTGTTACTGCCCCCAATCCCAAAATTCCTCCTGCTCCAGGCTGCAGCTTGGGGTGTTTTGGGGTGAGAAACAGGTGGGGGAAGAAGAAATGGGAAAAGGAGGTGGAGGCACAGAAATCTCCCTCAGAGCTTTTCCCTCCTTTTTCTCTCTTAGGTGTCTTGACTCCCACGCTTTCACAGGCCTGTTTTGAATCAAAGCAGCTGCTTCAGGAAATCCCTCTGAGTGGAGAGACAGCAGCTCAAAAACCTCCTCCCAAGGGCCCCTCCATCCCCTTCACCCACAGTCTGTGAGTGCCACGGGTGGGTCAGGGGGAATGGATTCCACCAGCCTTCCCCACACAGAACCATTTCCTACCCCTGGGCAGGGCCTCTGCTCCAGGGAAAGGCTCCATCTCTCCCAGAACAAGAATTTATATAAAACCATGCCCAAACCAGCCCTAGCTGTGGGTATTGAGCAGCAGCTGAAGCTCCCAAACTGTTTCTGGGCTGGGAAGCAGGAAGGTGATGCAAGTTTTTCAAGTCCCCTTTCCCAAGAGCAGAGGAAGGGGCAGGAGGGGGCAAAGCTGGGCAGGGCAGAGGTGGTGCTGGGGCCGGGGGGTCTCTCCCCTGCAGCAGGGGGGACACACCCATGTCTGCTCAGGGGGCTTTGCTCACCTGGGGCTGCATCGAGAGGTCTCAGGGCCCCCCTAATCCTGACCCCCCCAAAGGTGCTGCTGCAGGAGCCCCAGAATCATCTGTGGGACAACTCCAATGTGGGTGGTGGGTGAAGAAACCTCATGGCACCCCCGGCAAGGGCTTTTTGCTCTCTGTTCATAACGAGCTTGAACACCCCAAAGAGCAGAGCCAGGGAACAGCCCCGGTTCATTTGTGCATAGGGTTGTGGCATAGCAACAGTGGCACAGGCTCCCACATCCCCTTCCCTGGCTCCCACATCCCCTTCCCCAGCTTCCACATCCCCCTGTCAGCTCCCACATCCCCTTCCCTGGCTCCCACATCCCCTTCCCCAGCTTCCACATCCCCCTGTCAGCTCCCACATCCCCTTCCCCAGTTCCCACGACCCCTTTCCCGCCTCCCACGTACCCCCTGAGCATCTGTCCTGGTCCTATTTTATCTGGGCTCTGTATGACCCTGAGCTCAGCTCTGGGCTGTCAAACCCTGTCCCTGCCTTGAGGGGACCCGGGGGGTTGGGTGACCTGGCAGGGGGCACAGGATCCTCTGCAGCTCCCTGGAGGTGCTGAGAGCAGTGGGCTGTGCCCTCTCTACCACTCACCAGGACACTGGGAGAGGGGGATGCCGAGCCCAGTCAGGGACACCAGGGATGGGGTGGGAAGGAGCACCAGGATCCCTTGTAATGGAGTGATTAGAAGATGGAGTCTGATGACAAGATGGAGTCTGCTTCCCCATTGTCTTGAGCATGGAGTTCAAAAGCCTTGGTGCCACAGCCAGGCTGCTGCAGGAGCTGAGCTCCTTGCAAAAGCTCCAGGAGGCACCCAGCAAGCCAGCAGAGGCAGGCAGAGGAGCAAAAAAGAGAAAAAGTTGTTACAATCAAAAAACATGGGAAGGACTTACTGTCCCAAATAAGGTGTGCCAGGTGGATCTCGCTTGGAGACCGGGGAACCAGCCAAGGGACACTCGGAGCCCATCTCGGTGCCAGGAGACCTTTGCTTGGATCCTGGTGAACGGGCCAGGGGGCATCCAGGGGTCCCACGGCGAGGGGATTTAAGGCCGTGCCCGGGGACTGTGGGGAGCTGTTGCAGGACTGCTGCGGGAGCTGCTGCCACCCCCTTCCCCTGCGGGTTGGGTTTGTTCCTCGGAGGCTACAAGGCGACCAGGGCAGAAGCCCAGCAGAGATCTACCAGCTTGCAAGGCAGCGGCACTTCCTGGTGCTGCTAACTCCTGTCCTGTGCTTTTAACAGTTCCCCTTAGCTTGTCCCACTGTCCTATCTCCCTTCTTTCTCTCTGCTCTTTTGTGTTCCAAAACAAAGTTGAATTATCATTTTGGGATCCAGCATCTGGCCTCGTTTGTGCCTTAACCTGGCTTATGGGAGTGTTTTAGAACCTGGTTCCCCTCTGCATCGAAGCAGATTGGAACATATTTTTGGCATAGTTGGCAGGATTCCCTAGAAGCGAGAGTGTTGGTTCCAAGGTGATAATTGTGTACTGTAATAATTGATTATTTTGTGATATAGAAGTTACTTGTAAAGCAAAGAAACTCAATGGCCACAAAGTGTCATTAAGCAGGTATTCTCTTTATTACAGGGCCGAGCAGCACGGGGGATATCTCCTCCTAACATGTGCGCCTGTTGGAACAGTGTATGCCTGTTACAGTATTCATATTAATACTTACAGTATTCATATTAATTACTTTTCTTGGAATGGGCAGGTTTAAGCTAATTATTTCTCGGAACTCGTTTACATGGTTTCTTACCTCCTTGCACGTGCACGTTATCATGCAGAGGGTCTTCTTGGAGGGTCTTCAGATGAAGGCTCAAGGTCTTCCTCTTGGTGAAACTTTTGAACTTTCCTTGTTGTGCAGGCTCTCTGCCATCTTGGTTAATAGCCAGACCACTAGTCCAGTTTGTACCAGTTCCATTCCTTTATCTGGTGTTTGAAGCATCATATTGCATCCATCACTTTGACATTGGGTACATCTCGTGAGTATTGCTGGTCCCAAAAATAATTCCTGAAATATGCTTTATTTTCAAAAGGTTACAGGTTAGCTCTATTTTAGTTACAAAAGATTAAGAGTCTACTACATTCTTTAACCTGTATGACTGCTTTGCTGATGTGACTAAAGCAAGGTTCCCCTCAAGATGAGGTGTATTACTGTTGTCAAGTGTGTAAAACAAGGTACCTCCTGAGGTGCAAGAAGTGGAACATTGGAAAGTAACTTAAACAAGGCGCCTCTCGGGAAGACAACTCCTGTGTGTTTGTTGTAAAATAGACATAACTTACTCAAGACACCTTTCTGGCAATTAACTGTTACTTACACGGGGTACCCCCCCAGAAATGACCAGTCCACTTTTGGGGCACATAGCTTATGCAAGGTACCTTTCTGGGGAGAGGAGTGGAATTTGGAAATTAGGTGTAACTTATGCAAGGTACTCCCCAGGAATGACCACTCTGCTTCTGTAATAATATGGAACATAACGCGCAAGTTCTTGTTGATTTGTTGAATGAATTTGGTGCTAAGCAAATTCCAGGAATGGAATGGGCTCAGAGCAACTGGTGGAATATTCAAGCAATAGTTGATAGAATTACTGCCCTACGGGCTGGAGCTAAAGTGAAAAAAAGGTAAGGGAAAACCTATAGTTTGTGCAGTTTTGGGTGCTGTAGTAATAACTGCAATTAAGAACAGAGAACAACAATGTAAAACAGATATAGAGACCATTGCATCACTGCAAGAGCTAGTCAAAACCTTGGAGCTGCAGCTGGAGGAGGAGAGGGCTACCGCCCATATCCTCCAGGAGGAATTGAAAAATGAGAGGGTTGCTGCCTGTATGCTCCTGCAGGAGCTAAATGAGAGACTGATGAGAGAAGGGGAAAATGAATTAGAATCGGGGCCACCTAAAGAAACTACTTCCTACCCCACCTCTGACTTACAGTTCTTGCATCAACTTGAAAAGTTGGAAGTCTCGCTACACCCCCTGATTAAAACAGAATACACAGATGAGGGTTCGGAAGACGAGACATCTCAAATAACCACAAAAGAAATCCCATATACAGCTACTGAACTGGCCAAATTGAAAAAAGAATACAGCCAAACCTCCAAAGAATCTGAAACTGAACATGTCTGGAGAATCTCCCTTACTGGGGGTGACCAAATCTTATTATCAGAGAAAGAGGCAGAGGGGTACTGGGGACCAGGGGTCTTCCTGACAGGAGACAACCAAGCTCCCTGGTCCCTCATACAGGGGGACAGGTGGACTTAATCCCCTGGAAAGGGGAGATCCCCTGGCAATAGTGGGGAATGTTGATGAGACTGTGGAAAGTGTGCAGAAAGCTGCTTGCTTACAGATGATGTATGATAAAGAATTAAAGCCACGCCATGACATGAGTCCCCTATGATGATGCCTGTGGACCCTGAAAGAATGACTCCCCTCATTAGAGGTTTCCTGAATCCCTGAAACTCATGGGCATCCAGCTAGAGGGACAAATAGCAAGCCTCACATATGGGGAAGCCACCTTAGAGGAGAAAATAACCCCCAACCACAACCGCAGAGAACATAAAATTTGGACTTGGGGGGAGGTGGCAAAAGAATTGATTAAAAGAGGTATAAAATTTCGAGAATCAATCAATGAAATGCCAGATCTATCTATAAATAGATACAAATACAGTTTTGTGGAGCTCATGGCCTGGCTTTCCCAGACGTGTGTGTGGCACAGCACTGGTTCAGTGGAAGCCCTGGCTTCCTTCACTTCTCCTGCCCCCTATTTAGGAGCAATTTCTTGGCTAATTAATCGCTGATTCATAAGTCCCTGAGCTGCTTTGTTCCTCTGCCGGGCACAGGCCAGGCCGGGCTCCGCGGGCTGCAGGGCTGCTGTGTCCTGCCAGGACTCAACACATTGGTTTTATTTGCCCCAAAAAGGGATAAAGCCCCCAATCCCTTTGGCAGAGCCGAGGAGGGGACAGATTTCTGACAGAAAACTCCAGAAGTCAGATTCCCCAGCTTGGGAAGAACAAACCAAACCGAACTGAGGTGAGCCCCCCCAGCAGCACTTGTGTGGCATCCCCAGCTGAAGCCCTTCCTGGGGCGCTTGGGGGTGGCTGGGCAGACTGGGAGCACCGGGAAGGGGCCCCGGCTCGGGGCAGGGGCGGCGGGAGCTCCGTGGGCCGGGCCGGGCCGGGCCCCGCAGCGCCCTGGGGCCGCCGCCCGGTCGGGCCGAAGCCGCCGGCCCAGCCCGGCCCTGGGGCGCGGGGAAGTCGCGTCGCAGCCGCTCCGGCTCCGACATCGCGGCTCCCGCAGTGCAGCTCCTTCAGTGACACGAGGCGACAGTGACCCCCGGTGTGGCTCCGTTAACCACGTCTCGCCTGCAGTGCAGCTTTTAGTGACGTGGGGCGGCGGGAACCCCTCAGCGTAGCTCTTTATTTATTTTATTCACTTTTATTATATTCCCTATATTTTATTCTGTTCACACCTCGCAGTCCCGCCATGCAGCTCCTTCAGTGACAGGGGGTGGCCGGGACCCCTCCGTGCCGGTCATCGCCCCCTCACAGCCCCCGGTGCATCCCCGCCGGTCTCTCGGTGCCGCCTTTTTAGTCGCGGGGTGGCGGAGGCCCCCTGTGTGTGGCTTTTTATTCCATTTATTTTATTTTTTATATTTAATTCTATTCACATCTCGCCCGTCTCGCCGTGCAGCTCCTTCAGTGACACGGGGACCCCTCGGGGCGGCTCCCCCAGGGCCCCGCCCGCCGTCGCCGCTCCCCGGGGCCCTCCCCGCTTCCTGCCGGGATCGGACACCGCCGGCGGCCCCGGCCCCTTCTCCTCGCCCTTGCCGACGGGATTCCCCGCCCGCCGCCGCCCGCCTCCCTCCTGCCGCTCCCGCCCGGCACGACCCGGCGGTGCCGGAGCGGCTGCGACGCGACTTCCCCGCGCCCCAGAGCCGGGCTGGGCCGGCGCTTCGGCCCGACCAGGCGGCGGCCCCGGGGCGCTGCGGGGCCCGGCCCGGCCCGGCCCGGCCCAGCCCGCGGAGCTCCCGCCGTCCCCGGCGGCCCTTTGGAGACCCCCTCGCCCCTGCTCCCCCCGTTTTCCCGCCGGGGTCACTCGTGTCCCCAAAAAAACCCGCTAAGAAAAATTAAAACCTGCACAGGCCGGAATCCATCCCGCGGGATGGGTACAGGGACACGGTGGCTCTCCAACCCGGCTGAAATCACCACCTGAGCAAGCCACGGAGCTGGAGCTGGATCTGGCCACTTCTCTCCCCCTGGGGAAAGCCAGGACCTGCCGGCAGAGCTCATCCCACTGCTCCCACCCACCCCATGGCCCTTCCCGATGGATCAAGCACCCGGGCAGGACTCACATGGACAGGGAGCGGAATACAACCTTTATTCATGTACAATTGGACAGGCTCAGATTCCAGGGTTGCTGGTGACAGTGTCCGACTGCACAAACATATCCAAAGCAACGCCCAGACAAGCTCTAGTCCCAAGGACAGTGCTCCGAGTGCCCAGAGTGTGGCTCTGACCCAAGAGGCCCCTGTAGGGCAGAGACAGGTCCAACCCATCCACAGAATCCAGCAGTTACCGTGGAGTCTTGCCTCATTGTTCCCCTATTCTTGACTTAGTTTTATACTATTTCTTTATGTTTAGGTGGAGCTTGAGTGACTTTAGTCATAAATATCTTTGTTACTGATTGGTGTAAAATCCTCTCACTTCACTTTTAAAGATACAGTCAATAAAATCTAGAGCTCCTGCCCAGAGGGAGGAGGTGTGTGTTAATATTACAATTAGGTTTTAATGAAACAAGTTCACCCCAGGAGAGAGATTTCCCCACAGTTGTTGGCTCAGCAGCAGGACACCTCCTCCTCTCTCCCTGGGCTGGCAGGAGCTGTGTAGTTTATCAGCTGCAAAGTGCCCCCGAGTTCCCCTCCCTGCAGGGATTCCCACAGAGCCTGCCCTCCTTCCCTTCCACCCCTGAGCAGGTGCTGACGGTTGTGCGTGGAATCATCCTGGAGCTGCCCCCATGTCCCATCCAGGAGCAGCAGCTCAATTTTCACCTTGGAATTTCTGTGCCATTAGAACTTCTGTTGGCATGAGAACAGAACTTCTCAGATTCCTCGAATGGTTACCCCCAGCCACCTTCCCACAAGGGTACAGGGGGATCCTGATAATAATAGGGAAGAGAAGGAGGAAACAATGGGATGAGGCTCCAAAGTGCCGATTTCCAGGGGCAGGAAGATGGGAAGAGGGCAGGGAAGTGTCCCCAGGGAAAGGGATCTTGGAGCCAATCTGCCGGTCAGGGCCAGCGTGGGAACTGGGAACAAGGATTTGGGGAATGCAGAGCAGTGGGAGGGGGGTTGCTCTCACCCTCCTCCCTATCCTGCCTTTCCCAGAGCCCAATCACTCCCAGTATGAGTCCAGTTGTTCCCACTATATCCCTCTTGCCCACAACTTGCTCCCAGTGTGTCCCCAGTTGGCTCCCAGCATGGGCTCAGTAGGTCCCAGTCACCCCCAGTAAGGTTCCATTCACAGCCCTGTAATCCCAGTCTCTCCCAGTATGATTCTAGCCACTCCCAGTATGGTTCCAGACACATCCAGTATGATCCCAGTCACTTCCACTATATTCCCAGTCACTCCCAGTATGATTCCAGTTGTTCTATCTTAGTTCCTGTGCTCTTCAACATCTTCATAAATTACATGGACACAGGACTGGAAGGGATTCTGCTCCTGGGATAGGACAACCCTGGATGTACAGACAGAGTGGGAAGGAGAGGCTGGAAAGCAGTGCCAGGAAAGGGCCCTGGGGGTGCTGGTGGGTGGCCAGTTGGCCCTGAGTCAGCAGTGCCCTGGCAGCCAGGAGGGCCAAGCCTGTCCTGGGGGCATCAGGCCCAGCACGGCCGGCCGGGCCAGGGAGGGGATTGTCCCGCTCTGCTCTGCCCTGGGGTGGCCTCACCTGCACCATTGGGGCAGTTTGGGGGGACACAATGGAAGGGAGAGATTGAGCCATTAGAGAGTGTCCAAAGGAGGCAATGAGAATGGGGAAGGGCCTTGGGGGGAAGCCATGTGAGGACACTGAGGGCATTTGGTGTGTTCAGCTGGAGGAGACTGAGGGGAGACCTCAGTGCAGGTACAACTTTCTGGGGAGGGGCAGAGGAGGGGCAGGCCCTGAGCTCTGCTCTGTGGGGACCAGGGATAGGACTGAGGGAATGGCCTGAAGTTGTGTCAGGGGAGGTTTAGGTTGGATCTTAGAAAGAAGTTGTTCCCCCAGAAGGTGGTTGGGCGCTGAACAGGCTTCCCAGGGCAATGGGCACAGCACCAAGGCTGACAGAGCTCAGGGGGCATTTGGACAATGCTCTCAGGCACAAGGTGTGACTCTTGGGGATGGGCCTGTGCAGGGCTAAGAGTTGGACTCTGTGATCCTCATGGGTTCCTTCCAACTCAACATATTCTGTGATTCTTTGTAACACCCCACCTTTGCCTGTTTTGCTGCTTCTGTTAACCACAAGTTCCTGCCTTTATTGTCTCTTTTCTTGGCTGGTTTCTTTGCATGGCAGCTTGGTTACGCAGAAATTTTCTATGGCACATTCTGCTGCAACCATTATTAGATCTGTTATGTCTCCAAACCCAGTGTCAGCCCTATGGAGTCAAAGGAACCCTGGGACACTGTGGAACATCATGGAGTCAAGGGGCAATTGTGACATTGTGGGACCTCATGGAACCAAAGGAACCCTCAGACACTGCAGAACCTCATGGAACCAAGGGGCTGTTGTGACACTGCAGAACGTCATGGAGTCAAGGGGATATTGTGGCACTGAGAAGCCTCATGGAACCAAAAGGACCCTGGAACGCTCAGGGAAAGTCATGGAACCAAGGGGCCATTGTGACGTGCGGAATCTCATGGAATAAAAGGGCCATTTTACCACTGCAAAACCTCATGGAATCAAGGGGCTGTGAAGGAATCACAGAATCAACTAGGTTGGAAAAGACCTATGAGATCATCGAGTCCAACCTATGACCCAACACGACCTTGTCAACCAGACCATGGCTCTAAGTGCCACATCCAGTCTTTTCTTAAACACCTCCAGGGATGGTGACTCCACCACCTCTCTGGGCAGCCCATTCCAATGCCCAAGCACCTAGTCTTCTGAATGTCCAACCTAAACGTCCCCTGGTGCAGCTTAAGATTGTGTCCTCTTGTCCTATTGCTGGTTGTCTGGGAGAAGAGACCAACCCCCATCTCACTCCAACCTCCTGTCAGGGAGTTGTAGAGAGTGATGAGGTCTCCCCTGAGCCTCCTTCTCTCCAGGCTCAACAAGCCCAGCTCCCTCAGCCTCTCCTCACAGCACTTGTGCTCCAGTCCCTTCACCAGCCTCATTGCCTTTCTCTGGACCTGCTCCAGCACCTCAACATCCTTCCTGAACTGTGTGGCCCAGAGCTGGACACAGTACTCCAGGGGTGGCCTCTCCAGTGATAAGTCCAGGGGAAGAATCACTTCCCTGCTCCTGCTGCCACACTGCTCCTGATCCAGGCCAGGATCCATTGGCCTTCTTGGCCACTTGGGCACGCTCTGGCTCCTGTTCAGCCTCTGTTAGTGAGTACCCCCAGGTCCCTTTCTGCCTGGCTGCTCTCCAGCCATTCTGTCCCCAGCCTGTGGTGCTGCAGGAGGTTGTTGTGGCCAAAGTGCAGGACCTGGCACTTAGCCTGGTTGAACCTCATCCCCTTGGACTTGGCTCATCTCTCCAGCCTGTCCAGATGCCTCTGCAGAGCCTAACTCTCCAGCAGATTGACACTCTCCCCCCACTTGGTGTCATCTGCACATTTGCTGATGGTACTGATGCTGTGGGATGTAGGTGCTTCAAAAAAATCTCTGGAGCAGTTAATTAGGGGTGAGATAAGAAAGGGTT
Organism: Pseudopipra pipra; assembly: GCF_036250125.1. NCBI lineage: Eukaryota > Metazoa > Chordata > Aves > Passeriformes > Pipridae > Pseudopipra > Pseudopipra pipra. The sequence continues at coordinate 19,833,183 of NC_087580.1, read as the reverse complement.
TATTATGCGGAGGCAAAGATGTTACGATGCGCGCACTCGCTGTGCCCCAGATGTTACATTTTATAATACCATCTATCCAATCCCAAATGTGTCCACCCTGTGGCCTTTACTCTGGACCGTCCTGGGTCCACCCCCGAGAAATGGGTCTGGGGTGTATTTTGGGACCCTCTACTTCATCATCTTCACCATCTTCAGAGCACAAAGGGTACATAGTCACCCAGTTCTTGACTTCATTTTGTTGTTCAGGCCCTGATATGCTGTTCTGCAAACAATCTAGGCCTTGCCTTGACAAAAGACTAAATATTGACACTGGATTTGGGGGTAGGAGTGATATAGGGAGCATAGAATGGGGTAAGAGGGTTAAGGAATGTGTAAACTAAGGGTGCTACAGGGAAAGGGACAAGGGAGTGAGGGTTGCTGCTTTTAGAGTCTACTTCCACTACTTATAAAACTTATAAGGCTTACAAATATTAGAAAAATAAAAACTATTAGGGGCTTAAGGCATCAGTACACTCAATCCCTTCATCCAGATCATCAGTAAAGATGTTAAACAGGACTGGGCCCAGCACTGATCCCTGGGGACATCACCAGTGACCAGATCCCAACTGGATGCAGCACCGTTTCCCACCACTCCCTGGGCCCTTAACCCAGCACAGAGTGCCCTTGTCCAAGCCTTGGGCTGCAGCTTTTCCAGGAGTGTGCCATGGGAGACAGTGTCCAAGGCTGTGCTGAATTCCAGACAGACACATCCACAGCCTTCCCCTCATCCACCAGGCAGGTCACCTGGTCATAAAAGGAGATCAGGTTGGTCAGACAGGACCTGCCCCTCCTAAACCTGTGCTGGCTGGATCTGATCCCTTGTCCATCCTGTAGGTGCTGTGGGTTTGCACTTAGGATGATCTGCTCCAGAACCTTGCTGGGTACCAAGGTCAGGCTGACAGGCCTGGAGTTCCCTGGATCCTCCTTCTGGCCCTTCTTAAGGATGGGGGTCACACTGGCCAACTTCCAATCATCTGGGACCTCCCCAGTGAGCCAGGACTGTTGGGAAATGACGGAGAGCGGCTTGGTGAGCTCTTCCACCAGCTCCCTCATCACCCCAGGGTGGATCCCCTCTGGTCCCATAGACTTGTGAGGATCTAAGTGGCTCAGCAGGTCACTAACTGCCTCCTCCTGGATTACAGGGGGGCTGTTCAGCCTCCTGTCCCTGTCTGCCAGCTCCAGAGGCCCCTTATCCTGAGGACAACCTGCCTTATTGTTGAAAACTGAGGCCAAGAAGGTGTTAAGTACCTCAGCCTTTTCTTCATCTTTGGTAATGATGTTCCCCCAAACCTCGTGTCCAACAAAGAATGGAGGTTTTCTTTGTCCCTCCTTTTGCTATTGATGTATTTATAAAAACACTTTTATTATCCTTTCCTAATCTTCGTTCGCGAAGCCCAGCCATGATGATGATTTATTATCCTTTACAGAAGTGGCCAGATGGAGTTCAAACTGTGCTTTTGTCTTTCTAATTTCTTTTCTGCAGTTCGTTTCGTTGTTCTTCTGAGTGAACAGAGGGGTTTGATTTTTCTTTTCTCTTGGGTGAGTTATGCTTTACAGTCCTCACCTGCCTTTCAGGAGGTTTTCACAGTTGTTTTCTGGCTCCTCTTGGTGTGTTCCACAGCATGATTTTCCCAGCCCTTGGGAAACCTTCCCATGGTTTACCACGTCATGCAAGAGTTCTGCCCACATAGGGACCAGTCTCCTCAGGGCCTGTGGATCTCGCAGAGTTTCATTATGCATTACATCTCTTTTGATTTCATTTCATCACCCCACTAAAAACATTTTCCTTGCATATTTTCCCACTCCAACGATCATCTGTGTTAATGTGTGACTGTGCCTCCATAAATATTCTGTTAAGCCTTTTGTTTTTCTCAAAATCATTTGCCATCCTGCTGACTACACCAAATTGTTGTGGGTGGGAGTGGAAGGCTTTGCAACAAAGTTTATTAGAGAAGTTCCTACTGTTGAGTCCCGAGGTGCAGAAAGGACTCCCTGGCTTTCTAAACTCCTGCTCAGACAGGAGCCTGGGGTCAGCTGGATCTAATCTCAGCCTTGGATTACGTTAACAAAGGATTTAAGGAAAGACAGACATGTGATTGAATCAGCTTTTAATGACAGCAAATCAGATATATTTATATGTATAAAGTTATTTATTATGACAAATGAACAAAGTGAACAGAAGAAAGATCTTAACCAGAATAATTTACTACACAGTATAAACACTAAAAACTTACCAGTAGCATATAATATAGCACAAAATAGTGCCCTGTATCAAAGCAATTCCAGTACAGCAATTGCATCAAATTGTATCAAAGCTGGCAAAAAGAAACAATCATTAGTGGAGACTGATATAACTCCGTGCAACTCAATGCCACGGCCCCAGGGTAAAAGGAATAGGGATGCGACACTGCACAAAAGGGTTCGGACTCAGTTGAAGGTCAGGGGCGCAATGCCACTTTATTGGGGGAAACAGAGACTTATATAGCGTATGGGTAAGGGGAGGTTCCACAACTGGGGCGGAGCATGGGATTGACAACTCAGGGCAGAATGGCATTGGGGAATAGCAGAAAGATGGGTGGAACTCTGGAGTATCCAGGGGAAAGGACCAATGGGAGCTCACTCTGCACTGCAGCATCCATCAGCCAATCAGTGAGAGATGAGCGGGAAAACCAGGGGAGAACAAGGCAGTAAACAACTTTTGGCGGGAAAAACGTGAGGGCAAGTCCAGGCAAGCCCTGAACAGTATAAATCAAGGGGAATTAACATGGGAGCACATTGAACTTGGTATAAAACTGGTAATAAACTGGGGGATAACAAGTCAGTCCGTGAATTAATAGTCTTCAGGCCCCATACATGTCCCTCCAGGCCTTGAACCGTTCCCAATCAGATTTGTGATCCTCCACAACTCAACCCCTCAGTAAACATGAAGAGGCCTCCCTGCTCCACGGGACAAGCTCTACACACTCCAGGAAAGTCTGGAAGAATCTGCCACATGAAAGTTGGACTGGGCTTTTACAGTAATAAAGAGTTTGACTGCCAGTCCCATTTCTCCAGGCCAGCCAGCAGCTTATCAGTCAAATGCTGCTTCCAAAAGCAGGGTATGTGTTTGCAGTGGGCAAACCAGGCTGGTTTTAGCACAACCCAACACTAAAAGCAGCCCCTTGGCACCAGTGGGAGCTCAGCACAGCCAGCTTGAGTTGTTTGCATTCTCTGACCAGATTTTAGGCTCTATCCAGGAAGAGTGTCCTGCCAGACTCCCCAGCCTCTGTGTCCCCCCCTGCGGTGGTTTGAAACTCCCAAGAATCCAATTTCTAAGTTCAAGCCCCCCTACCACAATTTGCTCCTGTGAGAGGGTTTAGTGATGGCATTGTTACAAAGCGAATTAAATTAGTAGTAGAATGGCTAAGGCTTAGTAAAAGAGTAGGCCTAGAAAGCAACACTCTAAAGTAGCAACTTTGTTTGTGTGAAGTGGAAACTATAATCAAAGGATCCAGTCAAGCATGTATATAACGATTTGTTACCTAGGATGTGGTAAAGGTCTGTTAAACAGTTTCTAGGGATAAGACAGCTTAAGCAGATTTATGATTAGAGTAGATGATTATTAATTGTTATCAGTATGAAGTATGAGCTTGTTTGTAACTGCACCTGGTTTGCTGTGGAAACTGTAACTGCACCTGGTTTGCTGTGGAAACTGTAACCGTTTTGCCGTGGAAACTGCATGTAAACTTGTTTGAGTATAAAAGCTGAACTGAGAATGAGGGTCTTTGGAATCCTGACTTGGGGCGTTAGCCCGCAGGTTCCCGGGGCCCCGAATAAAGCACCGCATAAACCGGCACTCTGTTGGTTTGTGTTTTTTTTTGGATTACGGGCAACAGCATGGACTTGATATCTTTCTCACCTCATGTGGAGAGTTTTCAGACAAAACACAACTATTTAGTGTTGGGGGAAGGGGAAAATATTTACAAAGGTTTCTTTACATGTGTATATATATTTCCATTAAATTAAATTTCTCTTTTTCTTCAATAAAAGTCCACTCCCGGCACTTCCTGCACACGGTTCTGTCGGAGTCCATGTCACGACACGTGGAGCCACTGCAACAGGTTCTTTTCCTGAGGGATCCCTTGGGGGGGATGAAAGAGAAATACCCCTGGAGAACCAGAGTGACAACAGGAACAGCTGTTCCTGTTGTCTGCTGGGACAAGAGTGGGGGACAGAGTCACCATATCCCTGTGCCCATCCCACAGGACTGGATCCAGCTGTGGAGCCCATGCAGAGGAGGAACTGCACCAGAATCCTACCCCATCCTGCTCCACCCATCCCATCTGACTCCACTCCATCCATCCCACCCCAATTCTGCTCTGAAATCCCACCCCAATCCCACTCCATCCATCCCAGCTGATCCTGCTTCAGAATTCAGCCCTGATCCCACCCCAGAATTCCACTTGATCCCACTGTGGAATCCTGCCCTGATCTGGAATCCTGTCTCAATCCTGCTCCATCTATCCTGCCCCAATTTCCCTCTGGAATACCACATGGATCCTGCTCCATTCCTGTGAGAGAGCAGTCAGTTCCCATGTCTGTTCCTGTGGAAAGAGAAGATTGACAAGATTCTGGCCTGGATCACACACCTGGACCCATTCCAGGATCCATCACGGGATCCACATGGAGAGGTTCTGGATACGCTGCTGGTACTCACCATTGGCCACAACATATCTCTTCCTCTCCCTCTTCCCTATGGAAATAAAGTGGGATCAGCACCTGTGGCACAAGATCCCCAGCCACCGGATGGATCTGTGCCTCTTCCCAATCCCTATCCCATGAGTTACCGGATTGGAGCTTCCGGATGCCAAATCTCATGTGGATGAGGCTGATGATGATGATGATGGCAGCAATGACGGACACCGTGACCACCAACAGGATGAGATTCCAGCTGGATTCCGGCTCTGGAAGGCGTGGGATGGTGAGAAGGGGGAGGGTGTCAGAGACTGAAATAGTTAATGATTTATGCATTCCAGGAGTTTGCAGGTTTTGACTTTTGCCCTAAAAACGCAAGGAGATACCCCCGATGGACAGTTGAGCCCATCCCCTCAGTGCTAAGCCCTAAAAAGGCAAGGAGATGCCTCAGGTGGGCTAAGCCCTAAAAAGGCAAGGAGTTGCCTCAGAGGGGCTAAAGCCCTAAAAGGCAAGAAGACACCTCAGGTGGCCAATTGGACACATCCCTCCCTCCAGCGCTAAGCCCTAAAAGGTAAACAACCCCTCATGCCAGGGAGGTGCAAAAGCATGCTGAGGGTATATAAACTGACTGGTGACTTTGAGAATTTGGGTTCTCCTTCTCCCCCACCGCCGGCGAATCAAGACCATCGCTCTCAAGCATCACTGGAGATCCTCACTCTCAAGCATCGCTGGATCCAGTGGGGGTGACTATGTCCATTTCTTTTATACTCTCAGCTTCTCTTTTCCCTTACTCTCATCCTGGTTCTCCTCTCTCCTAAACAGTTTCTCCTCCCCCCAAAAGTTATCTCAATGTTGCATTGTTTTATGACAACACCCAAACTGCTAGCATGCTTGTTGATACAGAATTGTTAAAATAAACCTCGCCAGTGTATGTTTTCAGACACCGATTATTCAGTGTCGTTTCACTCTAATCCACCCCAAGGGAATTATTGATAAAAACCTGGGTTACCCTCCTCCCTTTTTCTGGGGCGGGTCGTAACAGGAGGGGAACCCCCCATTCCACTGCTCCACATTCCCAAACTCCTCATTCCCAAATTCCCAATTCCCAGATTCCCCGTTCCCAGCCTCACCCCAGGCAAAGATCCCGGGCTCCGGCATTCCGGCGTGCTCCACCCGGCACCGGTACTGCTCCCACTCCCCCGGCAGCGCCTCGATCCTGGCCCAGCTGTGGAAGGTGCCGTCGCTGTTGGGAACGATCCCGCCCCACTCCGTCTCCTGATCCCAGATTTCATCCCCCTTCAGCCAGTTGATCTCGATGACCCCGGGGTAGAATCCGTACGCGCGGCAGGACAATGTCAGGATCCCGTGTTCCACTTTTCCAGACACGTGGACATCAGGAGGCTCTGCAATGGGATAATGGTGAGATCTATCCATGGAATTCCCAAGGAAATGGGACAGCAGTAAGATCCATCCACAGAATTCCCACGGGAAGAGGATGAGGGCGAGATGTGTAAACAGAATTCCCGTGGGAATTCCTGCATTCTCAAATCCTCCTTCCCAAATCCCATATTCCCCAGTTCCCATTCCCACGAGAATTCTGCCCCCACCTTTTTTCTCCAGCACCTCCTGCCCATACTGGACATGTTTCTGGAGCACTTCCAGGCAGGTGTGCTCCAGGAAATTTGTCAACCTGTCCACTGTGATCCCATCAGAGTCCCAGTGCCTCTTGATGATCTGGGCAGCGCTGTCGGCTGCCACGAAGCTCCCGGATCCCAACTCGAAGGAAAGGAAATCCCGCCCGTCATAGCCTTCCCGAAAGGATCCACGGACGCTCCCGTCGGACAGGAGCTCACAGCCGCAATCCCGCTGCAGCGTGTGGAGACCTGGAGGGGGAGGAATCGGATCCACAGAGACCCATGGAAGTGTCTCCCAGCCCCACAGGGCCCCATTCCAGCCCTATGGACTCCCGTAGTCTGATGGAAGATCCACACATCCCGTCCCAGTCCCTTGGAGTCTCACAGATCCCCTCCAGCCCCACAGATCCACATCCCAGCCCCACAGATCCGGCCTTCCCCGGCTCCCCCCACTCACCCCCGCTCTGGTTGTACCGGCCCTGCAGCATCCTCAGGTGGTCGGGGTCCTTTTGCCGGTACCTCCCATTGATCTGGGTCTCGGTGTCCCAATATCCCGGCTCGGCTCCGGCCGCCATCCACAGAGTCTGCGGCTCCAGCCGGCCCCGCTCACTGTCGTAGCGCACGAAGGGGGTCCCGTCCACGGACGCCACGGCCACGTACCGGGGCAGCCCCGGGCCCGGTTCTGACACCGCCACGCGCAGGTAACGCAGGGAGTGCACAACTGGGGGGACACAGAGAGCTGGGGGGGCTGGGGGGGCTGACGGGGAACTGGGAGAGCCGGGAGAGCCAGAAAGGGGGCTTGGGGGTCCCAGGGTCAAGGAAAGAGGGATGCAGGGATGGGGAGAGGTGGGATAGGGAGTTCCAGGGGGTCCCTGTACCCAGGAAAGGAGGGTCCAAGGGGCCCCAAGTGCTGGGAAAAAAGGGGTCATGGGGTGGGGAATGACCCCATGGGATGGCCAAGAATGGGGGGTCACAGGGGTCCCCTTTGTTCTGGAAAAGAGGGGCCTGGGGCTGTAAAAGGCAGGAATGGGGCTCCAGGGGGTCCCAGGGTCAAGGAAAAGGAGGTGTTTGGAGTCTGGGAGAGGCTGGATGGCCAGGAAGTGGATGCAGGGGGGTACTGGTAAAGGATAAGGGGGAGTAGGGGGGTCCCAGTGCACAGGAATAGAGGTTCAGGGGGGTCTTGCTGCCACACAAGGGGGTGTAGGAGGGTCCCTGCACCCAGGAAAGGGGGTGTAGGGGGGTCCCTGCGCCTGGGGAAGGGGGTGTAGGGGGGGTCCCAGTGCCCAATAAGGGCATGGAGAGGGTCCCAGTCCCAATTAAGGGGGTTCAGGGGGATCTGGGTGCTGAATAATGAGGTGCAGGAGAGTCCCCATGCCCAGGAATGGAGGTTTGGAGGGTCCCAGTGTCAAGGAAAGGGGGTGAGGGCACCAGAAGAGGCAGGATGGAGGTTCAGGGGTCCTGTGCCCAGGAAAGGGGGGTACAGTGGTCCCCAGTGTTGAGGAAAGTGGGGAAAGGCAGGAATGAGGGGTCCAGGGGGTCCCAGTATTGAGGAAAGGGGGGTCATGGAATGGGGAGACCCAGGATGGCCGAGAATGGGGATCCCAGGGCTCCTCAGTGTAGAAGAAATGGGGGTTTGGGGGCTGGGGAAGGCAGGAATGGCGTCAGGGGGTCTTAGGGTCAAGGAAAAGGGGGGTATGGGAGAGGTGGGATGGTTGGAAAGAGGGGTGCAGGGGGATATTGGTGCAGGATAAGGGGCGCTGGTGCGGGGGAAGGGGGATTTCAAGGGATCTCAGAGTTAAGAAAGAGGGGGCAGGGGCTCAGAGAGGTGGGATGGGTGGTCCAGGGGGTCCCTCTGCCAAGGAAAGGGGGGGGGAGACCCAGAATGGCCAGGAATGGGGGTCCCAGAGGTCCTCGGTGTTGCAGAAAAGAAGGGCTGGGGGCTGGGAAAGGAGGGAATGAGGATCCAGGGGGTCTCAAGGTCAGCGAAAAGGGGTACCTGGCACAGGTGGGATGGCCGGGAAAAGGGGTGCAGGGGGGTTCCGGTGCCGGATGAGGGGGTACAGGGGGGTCCCTGTGTACAGGAACGGGGGTTTCAGGTGGTCCCGGTGCTGGATAAGGGGATTCAAGGGGGACCCAGTGGCCAGGAATAGGAGTTCAGGGGGGTCCCGTGCCCGGAAGTGGCGGTCCAGGAGCTCCCGGTTCCGAGGGCCCCACTTACCCTCCGTCGCCCCCGCCGGGGACCTCAGGAGCCCCAGGACCCCCAGGAGCGCCCCCAGCCCCAGCGCCGGAGCCATGGCGCTGCTCCGCTGGCCCCGCCCACAACCCGGGCCCGCCCACAGAGCCGCTTTCGGCCCCGCGATTGGCGCCGCTATCTCCTGATCGCCAATGGCAGCTAGATCTGCTCGGGACGTCACCGGTCGCCAAGCAGATCCCGGTGGCGGAGGTTGTGAGGCGGAAGTGACCGAGGGAGCGCGGGGGGGGCGGGGACGGGGGAATTCCTGGGAATTCACCTGGATCCCCTTTGGGACCCCTCTGGGCACCCCCTGGGCCTCCCTGCGACCCTCCTCGGCCACGTATTGCGGGACCCCCGGGCCGGGCTGAGCTGAACTCCCGGGCCCTGCGGTTAAACGCGGCCTTAACCCCGCTGGTCTGGGGCCAAAGCGGGGGAAGCGCCGGGATCTGCGGATCCCGCGGGGGGGGGTGGGGTGGGGTGGGGTGTCTCCCTGTGCCAGTGCCCTCCCCGCGCAGCCCCCACTGCCTCCCGCAGACCCTCCTCATCCCTCCTGGATACTGCCTTCTAGAGCTTCCAAGGGAAGTTCTTATCTCCCTTTCCTCGGTGTGATCCTAAATGCCAGAGGGGCTGGAGAACCCCTTTCCCAGTCACGGGTTTCCCAGGGAAGTGGGTGCAGGGGTATCCCAGTGTCCAGGAATGGGGGTTCAGAGGGGTCCCAGGGTCAAGGGACGGGGAGGCTGGGGGCTGGGAGAGGTGAGATGGCTGGAAAAGGGGTTGCAGGAGGTCCCAGAGCCAGATAAGGGGGTGCAGGGGGGTCCTGGATCTGGGGAAGGAGCTGCAGGGGCGTCTCAGTGCCCAGGAATGGGGATTCAAGGGGGTCCCAGGGGTCAGGAAATGGGGGGGCTCCCAAAAGCCCTCCCTGGGAGGAGCAGGAGCTGGGTCAGGAGTTCTGTGGGGAGAGAAAAGAGGGTGACACCAGGATGGGGGGCGGTGTCCGGCGGCAGCTCTGGGTCGGGGGGGGGGGGGGGGGCAGGATCCGGGAAACAGCGGCGGCTGCTGGGAAGGGATCAGGATGGATTGGGACAGGATGGGATGGACTGGGGTGGACCGGGATACACTGGGACCAGGACTAGGACCCAGCAGGACCAGAACTGAGGCAACGGGGATCATACTGGGAGCAACTGGGACTAGACTGAGGCTGACTGGGCTTCTACTGGGATCATACTGGCAGTGCCTAGGAGCATGCTGCAGGTAATTGGGATCATGCTGGGGCAACTGGGATATACTGGGAGCGAGTGGGATCATGCCAGAGGTGACTGGGAGCAACTAGGACCACTCTGGAGGTGATGGGGGGTGGCTGTGAGCAACTGGGATCATGCTGAAAGCTGCTGGGAGCAACCGGGAGAGACCGGGAGTGACTGGGATCATACTGGGATATACTGGTAGCATTCTGGGGATGCCTGGGATATACTGGGAGAAACTGGGAGTGACAGGATTCATACTGGAAGTGACTGGGACCATATATGGAGCACTTGGCATCATACTGGAATCATTCTGGGAGGGACTGGAAGCGACTGAAGCCATACTAGGGGTGACTGGGAGTAACTGGGACCATGCTGGCGGTCATTGGGTTCTTACTGGGATGATATTGGGGGTGACTAAAACCATACTACGAGTGGGTGGAACCATACTGGGAGTGCATGGAAGCAACTGGGACCATGCTGGTATCTTACTGGTATCTTCCTGGAAGTGACTGGAATCATACTGGGCGTGACTGAAAGTGACTGATATCAGACAGGGAGTGACTGGGCCCATACTGGGGGTCACTGGGAGCCCCTGGACCCAGCTGGGAGTGACACGGGCCCGCACTGGGCGGAACTGGGCAGCTCTGCCCCAGCAGGCCAGACATCGCCATGACGTCATTGGGAGAGGCCATTATGTGCCGGGTGCAAAAAACCAACGCCTCGCTCCAATTGGCTCTTTCCTACGTCACTCCTCGTCGTCGCGCGCTGATTGGTCGAGCGGGACCCGCGGCGGGACCCGGAGCGCGCTGGGCTCGGACCCGGGACCGGGCGGAGGGGGCGGGAGGTGCCGCGGGAAGCGGGGTCTGGCGGGCTCGGCCTGCCCCGGGCGGGGCGGTGTCGGCGGCCCTGGGGAGCGGGGTCTGGCGGGCTCGGCCCGCCGTGTCCCCCCGTGTCCCCTCCCCAGGGGCCGCTGAGGGAGCGGCTGCCCGCGGGCTCCTCCTTCCCGCTGAGCCTCGGCGGGCTCGGAACGGGTTTGTGCCTCGGCCTTGGCCGCAAACATCGCATTCGTTCCCCGGGCTGCGACAAGCCGATAATGACACACTCGAGAGACACATTGAGTCGTTATTGTTTCAGAGTTGGCTGCCCGGGGCTGTTTCACAAGTCGAGCACAACTCGCAAAGCTTTTTACGATTTCCACATGTTAGCAAACAAAGCAAAACAAGCTTGCAAGCAGCTACGAGACATTAGAGCTGGAGAGAACACTTGCTGGTTTAGACTCAGCTGCTTTCCCTCCTGCAGGTTCTTGGAGAGACGGGGGGTGGCCTCAGGTGGGTCTGAAGGGCCGTCCAGCACCTTGGGGGGTGACCAGGGGGGCCTGGGACTGAAAACACCTCCCAGCTGTGCAAGTCCTTGGGACGACACCTTTCCAGGTGTGGTGGTGCATCCCCACCCCCCAGGCCTCCCTGTGATCTGAGAAATGCTCCTTAGGCCTCAGCCTTGATGAACAGCCCTGGGCTGAGCTGCTCTTGAGCTGCTCAGAAACACTCTCTGCTGCCAGGAACTGGTGCTGTCTAACCAGCTCCTGCAGTTTAACCAACAGCCTGGGAAACTTCTTATTTTTCTTGCCTGAAGAACAACCAAGTGGAATCCTATTTTTGTTTTCCAACTTTCAGAGAAAGTCACAGACCTGACTTGGGGCCAGGATGGACAATTCCTGTGGGGGCCCCATAACCAGCGCTGCTGAGTGAGACCCTTTGAGGTCTCTGGGGCCGCAGCAGCTGCAGGGACTCTGCTCCAGCACGGGCTTCCCACGGGCTCACATCCTTCTTTTTGGGCCTCCCCCTGCTCTGTGGGCTCCTCCTTGGGCTGCAGGGGAATCTCAGCTCTGGTGCCTGGAGCACCTCCTGCCCCTCCTTCTGCACTGCCCTGGGGGTCTGCAGAGCTGTTCCTCTCCCCTGTTCTCACTCTGCTCTTCTCTGCACCCAATTCCATCTGCACAAGGACTTTTTCCTCCTTCAGTACTGTGGGGGTTCGACCTCCACATAAATCCAATCTTCAAGCTCCCCTCACAATTTGCCTCAACACCGAAATTTTCAGACAGGCACACAGTATGTGGGAAGGTAATTACATACAATTTATTACTACCCAATAAATACTATACAAACTAAAAAGCAATTATATATAATATTAACACAGCTCCCCTTGAACCCTCCCACATCAGTTCAGAAGTCGTCTTCAGGGTGATAGTGAAAAAGTCTCTCTCTCATTGGGGTATCAGGGAAAGGGGTTCTCTTGCACCCCCACCAGCCCTCAGCTCCTGCTGAGGTCTCATCCTGGGCTGCCAGGGAAACACTCACTTCACCAGGTCTTCATCACAAAAAGGTCCAGGGAGTCAGCTCTGAGTCCTTCCTCCTTGGTTTCGTGAAGGTTTCCTCCTAGGGACTAAGATGTTCCATTTCTCACTCTCCAGGTTGCAGGCTCTGGGTCTCTGCTCAGTCCTTTTTTACCCCAAATAGTTTTCATCAAAAAGTCCTTACCCAGAAAAACCTGCTGGTTTGGCTCTCTCACTCTTCCTTAGCTGCTGCAGTTTTCAATTTCAGTAGCCCAGGTCCAAACCCAACGTATGGCACCTCCGAGGCCCTCTGGCCCGTCTCCAATTCCTTCAGCCTGGAGTTCTTCCAGCTTTTCCATATATTCCAGCCACTTCTCCAGGCTCTGGACCCCTCTAGCTCCAATGCCGAGCATGCCTTGAATCCACACCACCGCCTTCCCAGGCGGGGGGGGAAGAAAAAGAAAGCTCCCTCGCCTTGGCCAAAGGGTACTCAGTCCAGTTCACACTGTCCCAAGCCCTGCAGTCTAGCTGGGGGGGGAAGAGTGAGTCTCCCTCACAACACACACATACTCCTACACACTGCCTCCAGCCCTGGCTGAGCCAGGGCCGTGGGGGCACAGGGGCCCCCCCTGGGTTATGGGGGGCCCCCATCCACCCCTCCGGCTTCTCTCTCTCACACACACGCTCTCACACACAACTAAAACTGCCAACGATTTCCGGCTGTTGTGAATATCTAATTTCAAAAGAGCAAAAAAGAACAGCTGCAATTGGTCCCTCAGCGGGAAACTCTCCTGGGACCAACCACCCCAGCTCCTAGCCCTGGGGGGAGCAGCTAAAACTAAGACAAATACATTCTCCCCAAGGCGTCACTGTCATCTCTGATGGGCTCGGCCTTGGCCAGCGGCGGGTCCGTCCTGGAGCCAGCTGGAATTGGCTCTGCTGGACATGGGGGAAGTTTCTGGCAGCTGCTCACTAAACCCAGCCCTGGAGTCCCCCTGCTACCAAAACCTGGCAAACCCAATACACTGCCCAGCATGGATCATCTGGAACATGAGTCAACAGATCTGTGCCCAATGTGGGTCACTGTGGAACCAATGTGTCCTCCGATGGGTGATGGAGTTGGAGCAGCAGACGAAGCTCTTCCCACAGTTGAGGTGCTCACAGGGCTTCGCTTACTCGTGGGTCCGTTGGTGTGAGGTCAAGGCAGAGCTCTGGCTGAAGCTCTTCCCACACTCGTCACACTTGTAGGGCCTCTCTCCAGTGTGGATGCGCCTGTGCAGGACAAGGTGGGAGTTGCGGTTGAAGCTCTTCCCGCAGTCGGTGCAGAGGAAGGGCCTCTCATCTGTGTGCGTCCGCTGATGCAGGAGGAGGTGTGAGCTGGTCTTAAACCTCTTCCCACACTCAGGACACTTGTAGGGCCGTTCTCCACTGTGGATCTTCTGGTGGCGGACCAGGTCGGAGCTCAGGCAGAAGCTCTTCCCACATTCTAAGCACTTGTAGGGCCGTTTCCTGGAGTGCAGGCGCTGGTGGGTGATGAGGTTGGAGCGGTCATTGAAGCTCTTCCCACATTCCCCACACTGGTAGGGTTGTTCTCCGGTGTGAACGATCTGGTGGCGGATCAGGCAGAAGCGCCGGCTGAAGCTGCTCCCACACTCCGAGCACTTGTAGGGCCTTTCCCCGGTGTGGATGCGCTGGTGGCGGTTCAGGTGGTATCTCTTGCTAAACCTCTTCCCACATTCCAAGCACTTGAACGGCCTTTTCCCAGCATGGAGCTGCTCATGGACCTCCATGTCAGAGCTCTCGCTCAAGCTCTCGTCGCCTTCCCGGCACAGGGTGGGTCTTTCCTCCTCAGAGCACCCTGGGCTGGCTTTGGAGACCCTCCTCCTGGGAGATCTCCGTGGCTTTCCCTCCCCGCTGCCTTCCTGCGCCATGGAGCCCTTCAAAACGGCCTCTCCCACCAGGCTCTGCCGGGGGGATTTGTCCTCCGGGCTCTCCGTCCTCAGCTCGGGGCCTGGGGCAGGAGGGAAGAAGGACAGGGAGGGGATTTGCCTCCGGCCCAGAGGGAAGGCCAAGGACATCCCCCCAACTCCGGCCCCGGCAGGACGGCGGCGGCGGCAGCGGGGTTGTCCTGCAGCCGGGGGCGATGCTCAGCTGGGAGATACAGGACAAGACAGGGGCAAAGGGGCACTGACTTCCTCCTCACCTGCCTGGGGGTCCTGGGGCATCTTCCTCTTCCTCGCAGCCTCCTCCTCCATCTGGCCAAGCTTTGGGAAGGAGAAATGCTGGTCTGGGGGGGAAAACAAGAGGTGAGTGTGTTGGGCTGGGGGTTCCTCCTGCCCAAGTCCATCTCTAGATGTTACTGGATGGCTTCTGTCCAAGAAAGCCTCCAAAACACCAAGATTCAGCCCAAAAAGCCCTCCCAGTAGTCCCCCCTCTCTGGTCTCTGTACTTTGGGGTTCTGGGGATTCCCTGGTCAAGGCTGCTGGGCGTCCCACATGTACTGGGAGTACCCCCTCTCAAGACTCCCCCTTCTCCAGGCTCCCCTTTCTCCAGGGTCCCCCCTGTCTGCACTGCTGGGGGTCCAAGGGCTCCCCCCTTTCTGGGCTCCCACTTCAGTGTTTCAGGGGTCCCAAGGGTAGCCCCTCTCCAGGCCCCTGTTTCAGGGTTTAGGCATCCCCCAGTTCTAGCATCACTTCTCTTTGCTCTCCCCACTCTGAAGGTCCTCTTCCTTCCCCTCCTCCTCCTCCATCCCTTCTCCTCCCCCCAGGACCAGCACCCACCCTTGGCCCCCATTCCCCCCAAACCCATCACATCCCGCGGGAGGAGCAGGGATGGAGCTGGGGCAGGTCGGGATGGGGCAGCACTGGGCTCTTGTCTGCTCCCACCCCCTGGGGGGATCACAGGAAGGGCAAAAGAACAGCAAAAGAGGGAAAAGGCATGGCTGGAGATAAAAATTCAGGGCTTGTGGCACTTCCAGCCCTTTGGGTTCATCTCAGGAGCCTGCAGATCTTGGAGGGGGAATGCAGAGATGGATGATGGGGAATCCCGAGGGATTTTGGGGGCAGCGTGAGGGGTTGTGGGAGCCCCTTGCTGGGGGGTCAGGCTGGAGACCCCCCGGTGCTCCCGGGACCCCGGGCTGGAGAGTTGTCACCACCTTCTCCTGTCTGGGGGGACCTTGGCTCCTGGGGGCTCTTCTGCAGCCACAGAACCTGGAGGGACCCTCCTCTGGGTGGGTCCTCCAGGTGTTCCAGGAGCTTTGGGCTCATCCTAGGAGCAACTGGGCTACACTGGGATCATCCTGAGATCGTACTGGGAGAGACTGGGCTACACTGGGATCATCCTGAGATCATCCTGGGAGTGACTGGGCTACACTGGGATCATCCTGATATGGTACTGGGAGAGACTGGGCTATGCTGGGATCATCCTGAGAGTGACTGGGCTACACTGGGATCATCCTGAGATCATATTGGGAGAGACTGGGCTACACTGGGATCATCCTGAGATCATACTGGGAGAGACTGGGCTACACTGGGATCATACAGGGAGTGTCTGTAACCACACTGAGGGTGACTGGGACCACCCTGGGGGCAACTAGGACTATGCTGGGAGACACTGGGGTCATACTGGGAGTGACTGGGATTATACTAGGAGCACCTGGGTGCAACTGGGATCACAGTGGGAGGAACAGGGAGACACTGGAACCATGCTGGGAGCAGCTGGGATCATACTGGGATCACACTGCGAGCAGCTGGGCCCGTCCTGGGGAGACTGGGATCACAGTGAGTGGGGCTGGGATCAT
The DNA here is from genome assembly GCF_036250125.1 of Pseudopipra pipra. Classification (NCBI taxonomy): domain Eukaryota; kingdom Metazoa; phylum Chordata; class Aves; order Passeriformes; family Pipridae; genus Pseudopipra; species Pseudopipra pipra. The sequence goes on along the minus strand of NC_087580.1, from coordinate 19,817,228 downwards.
ACTGGGAGTGAGTGACAAGGAGCATGCTGGGGGCAACTGGGACCATGTTGGAACCATGCTGGGGGGACTGGAACCACAACTGGGGCAACAGGGACCACACTTTGTGCTACTGGGAGCAACTGACAGAAACTGGGATCATGCTGGAAGCAACTGGGAGTCACTGGGAAGGACTGGGTGCGTGCTGCAGGCAACTGGGATATCTTGGGGCTGTCTGTAACCATACTGGGGATGACTGGGACCATGCTGGGGACAACTGGGAGCAAGAGGCAGTGACTGGGTCTATACTGGGGGTGACTGGGAACCTGCTGGGACAGACTGGGATGATACTGGCAGTGACTGGGACTATGCTAGGGTCAACTAGGACCACACTGGGACGAACAGGGAGCAAATGGGACCATGATGGTGGCAACTGGGATCATACTGAGAGTGACTGTGATCATACTGGCAGGGACAAAGAGCATGCTGGGGGCAATTGGGACCTTGGTGGGGGCAACTGGAATATACTGGGAGCAACTGAAACAATGCTCAAGGTGACTGGGTCAAACTGGGAGTGACTGGGACCACACTGAGGGTGACTGGGAGTGGCTGTGAGCATGGCTGGGATCGTGCTGGAAGTAACTGGGAGGAACTGGGAGTGACTGGGATATACTGGGGGTGACAGGAACCAGTGCCTGGAATAATACCAGCAGTATCTGGGGGTGACTGGCATCATACTGGGGTTGAGTGGGAGCAACTGGGACCATGTAAATGGCATCATACTGGAAGTGACTGGTTTCACAAGGGGAGCAAATGGAAGCTTGCTGGAGGGAACTGGGATCATACTGGGAATGACTGGAAGGAACCCATGATACTGGGTTCATACTGGCAGTGGCAGGAAGCGACTGGGATCATACTGGAGGTGACTGGGACCATACTGGGAGCAACTGGGATTACAGTGGGTGTGAATGGAACCTTACTGGGGGTTACTGGGAGCTTCTTGGTCCATGCTGGCAGCAAGTGGGATCAACTGGAAGATACTGGAACCATGCTGGGGGGACTGGAACCACAGCTGGGGCAGCTGGAATCATACTGGGAGAAACTGGGCTCACACTGGGATCATACCTGGAGTGACTGGCACTATGCTGGGGCCAATTGGGACCATGTTGTGGGCAAGTGGGATATAGCGGGAGCAACTGGGCTCATACTGGGAGTGACTGGGCTCTGGAAAGCGCAGGAGGGAGAGGGCAAACCCCTTCCTGCTGCTCTGCATTCCCAAAATCCTTGTTCCCAGTTCCCACTCTGGCCCTGACCAGCAGATCCACTCAGGGATCCCTTTCCCTGGGGACACTTCCCTGCCCTCTCCCCGCCTTCCTGCCCCTGGAAATCAGCACTTAGGAGCCTCATCCCATTGTTCCCTCCTTCTCTTCCCTATTATTACCAGGATCCCCCTGCACCCCCTTTTCCTGGGCACTGGGACGCCCTGCCCAGCCATTCCCAGTTTTCCAGCCCCCAGACCTCCCTTTCTTTGATTCTGGGACCCCCCTGCCCCTCTTTCCTGGTCATCCTGCCTCTCCTAGCCCTTGGATCCCCCTTTTCCTTAGCCCCCATTCCCGGCCACCCCAGGTCACCTCACCCCCAGCCCCCCTTTCCTTCACCCCAGCAGCCCCTTGCCAGCTCTCCCAGTTCCCCCCTTTCCTTGACCTTGGGATAACCCCAACACCCAAATCTCTGTGTCTCCCCAGTTCCCCACTCCCAGTGCTTCCTGCAGGGGGGTCCTGGGGAGTCCCAGGGGGTCCCTGAACCCCCCATTTCTGTGCACTGAGACCCCCCGTGCAGCCCCTTATCTGGGACCGGGACCCCCTGCACCCACTTCCCGGCCACCTCACCTCTCCCAGACTCCACACTCCCTTTTCCTTGACCCTGTGACTCTCTGGACCCCCACTGCCGTGAATCAGGACCCCCCTGCACCCCAATTTCCTGGCCATCCCACCTCTCCCAGACTCCATACTCCCTTTTCCTTGACCCTGAAACGCCATGAACCCCCATTCCTGCCTCTCCCAGTCCCCAACCCCTCCTTTCCTCAAATCCCAGTACTCCCTGAACCCCCTTCCTGCACATCCCAGGTCTCCCCACCCAATGAACCACCCTTCCTTGACACTGGAGGCCCCTGGACCCCCCTTTCCTGGGCACAGGGACCCTCTAGACCCACTCTAGTGCCAGTCCCTACATTCTCACTTTCTCCTTGATTCTGGGACCCCCCTTGAGCCCCCATTCCTGGGCTCAGGAACCCCCCTTAACCCACTTATCCTGCACCAATAACCCCCTGTACCCCCTTTCCCTGCCATCTCGCCTCTCCCAGCCCCCAGGTCTCCCTTTTCCTTGATCCTGGGACCCCCTGGACTCCCGTTCCTGCCTTTCTGAAACCCCAGACCCCTGTGTTTTGAACACTGAGGAACCCCCTGAACCCCTTTTCCTGTCATTCTGTGTCCCCCTACCCTGTGACTCCCCCTTTCCCTGACACCGAGGACCCCTGGACCTCCACTGACATCCCATCCCACCTCTCCAATCACTGCACCCCCCTTTCCGTGGCCCTGGGACCCCCGGGAACCCCCTTCCCCAGCACTGTGTCCCCCCTGCACCCCCAAGACTCAGCCCAAAATAACCCTCCCAGCACTTCCCCCTCTCTGCTCTCTCCACTTTGGGGGCCCGAGGGTCCCCCCTCTCCCGGATCCCCCTCTCGGGCTACCAGGGCTCCCCCCTCTCCGTGCTCCGGGCTGGCAACCAAGGGCCTGACCCAGCAACACCGACCCCACCGCGGGGGGGACCCGCATCCCCCCACCTACCGCCGGGAACCCACACCGGGACCCCCAAAAACACCTCCCGGGGACCCCCGATAGCCCCCCAAGGCGCATTTGCGGCTCAGCTTTGGGGTCCTGCAACACCCAAACATCCTCTCCCTCAAAACCCCACAAACCCAGAGCCCCCCCAGACATTCGGGGCTCGGCTCTGGAGTCCCGCAGCACTTTCTCTCTCCTCTCTTGCCCGGCCCCGTTTCCCAGCTTCGGCCCAGCCCCGCGGCAGCACCAACGCGGCATCCAAGCCCCGGGGCCATTCCTGCTTCCCTTCCCGGCCTTTCCCGGGCCCAGCCCGGCTCTCCTGTTCTATCCCACCCCCGCACCGAGCTTTGGGGGGCACGGCGGGGATTGGGGGGCTCTGCTGGGCCACGAAGGGACCCCAAGGGAAGCCCTTTCCCGCCGTCCCACCTCCCCTTATTCCCCCTCTCCCACCCCTTTCCCACCGTCCCCCCAAACCCCGGCTCCTTCCCAGCTCCCTTTGGGAGTGACCCACCGCCCCTCGCGCTCAGTTTGGGGGTCCCATCCCCTCTTTTCCCCCTCTCTTCCCCCCTTTCCCACCGTGTCCCCCCCGCTCACCCGAGAGCTCCGCGGCCGCAGGGACGGAACAGGAAAAGGCGGAGCGGGAGGAACGGGAGGGGATAAAGGAGGAAAAGGAAACGAGAGAGGATCGCCCCGCCCCGTCCCGCACGTTCCTGGGAAGAAGGAGCTCGTCCCAAAAATCTTGGTTGGTTGGTTCGTTGTTTTTTGTTCATGGCGGGCAGGGGGGTGAATGTTTGGATCTTGCAGGACCCCAAAGCTGAGCCCCAAATGCCCCTTGGGGGGATATCGAGGATCCCCGGGAGGTGTTTTTGGGGGTCCCGGTGTGGGTTCCCGGCGCTGGGCGGGGGGATGCGGGTCCCCCCCGCGGTGGGGGTCGGTGATCCCGGGTCAGGCCCCGCCGCCTCCGCTGTCCCCCGGTACCGGCGGGGGGGGCTGGGCCGGGGGGGACGGACGGACACGACCCAGCGGGTTTGGGGACCCCTCGGGAGAGCCGGGGGTGGGGGGGAGGAACCCCTGGAGTGGGGAGAGCGGAGCGGGGCGAGAGCGGAGCTGGGGGACCCACGGCAGCCTGGAGGGGGAGCACGTGGGGGGGACCCCGGGAGCCTGAAAGTGGAGCCCAAGGAAGGTGGGACCCAGGAGAGGGGGGACCTTGGGAACCCGGTACCTCCAAGCAGAGAGAGAGGGGAGAAGGGACCCCTGGGACCTCCAAACTTCCCTGTATCCCTGAGCAGCACCGTGGAGAGGGGGAAAAACCCAGGGACCCAAAGTGAGGAGACTGGAGAGGGGGCAATCCTGGGATTCCTGGGACCCCCAGAAGCCCGGAGAGGGTGGTGACTCTGGACAGGGGGTACCCTCAATGTGCACAAGACCACCAGGAGCCTGGACAGGGGGGAACCCCAGAACGCCAAAGTTGAGACACTGGAGAAGGGAAACTCCTGGGAGGGTTTTTTAAGGCAGAGTCTTCATGGGTTTCTGTTTTTATGGGATGAATCTTGGTCTTTTGGAGGTTTTTACAGACACAAGATGCTCGGTGCTTCTAGAGATGGACTTTGGTAGGAGGAACCCCCAACCCAACGCACTCACACCTTGTTTTCCCCCCTAGACCAGCATTTCTCCTTCCCAAACTTTGGCTGGATGGAGGAGAAGGCTACGAGGAAGAGGAAGATGCCCCGGGACCCCCAGGCAGGTGAGGAGGAAGTCAGTGCCCCTTTGCCCTGTCTTGTCCTGTATCTCCCAGCTGAGCATCGCCCCCGGCTGCAGGACAACCCCGCTGCCGCCGCCGTCCTGCCGGGGCCGGAGTTGGGGGGATGTCCTTGGCCTTCCTTCTGGGCCGGAGACAAATCCCCTCCCTGTCCTTCTTCTCTCCTGCCCCAGGCCCCGAGCTGAGGACAGAGAGCCCGGAGGACAAATCCCCCCGGCAGAGCCTGGTGGGAGAGGCCGTTTTGAAGGGCTCCACGGCGCAGGAAGGCAGCGGGGAGGGAAAGCCACGGAGATCTCCCAGGAGGAGGGTCTCCAAAGCCAGCCCAGGGTGCTCTGAGGAGGAAAGACCCACCCTGCGCCGGGAAGGCGGACGGACCTTCATCCAGAGCCCTGACCTGATGGTCCACATTCAGTTTCACCCCAGAGAGAAGCCTTACAGGTGCTTGGAGTGTCGGAAGAGCTTCGCCCAGATCTCTCACCTCTTCTACCACCAACAGGTACACACTGAGGAGGGACCAGTGTGATTGAAATTGTGGAAGAGCTTCAAGCAGAGCTCCAAGCTTTGCGCCCACCAATCCTTGCACACTGAGGAACAGCCCTACAAGTGCTTGGAATGTGGAAGAGCTTCAGTTGGAACTCCTGCCTCATCACCCACCAGCATCTGCACACGGGGAAGAAGCCCTACAAGTGTCAGAAATGTGGGGAGAGCTTCAGCTTGGGCTCGCACCTGATCCACCACCAGATGATCCACATGGGGGAACAGCCCTACACGTGTGGGGAATGTGGGAAGAGCTTCAGTGACTGCTTCTACCTCATCACCCACCAGCACCGACCCTATAAGTGCCTGGAGTGTGGGAAGAGCTTCAGCGTCAGGTCCAACCTGATCTGCCACCAGAAGATCCACACCGGAGAACGGCCCTACAAGTGTCCCAAGTGTGGGAAGAGGTTCCAGACCAGCTCCCATCTCCTCGTCCATCAGCAGATGCACACGGGGGAACGGCCCTGCAAGTGTCCCGAGTGTGGGAAGAGGTTTTGGAGCAGTTCATGTCTTTTCCTGCATGAGCAAGGGCACGCAGGGGAACAGTGCTGATCCCGTTGGGATCTGGTCACCAGTGATGTCCCCTAGGGATCAGTGTTGGGCCCAGTTCTATTTAATATCTTTATCGATAATTTAGATGAGGGAATTGAGTCCACCATCAGCAAATTTGCAGATGACACTAAGTTGAGGGGGGAATGTTGGTCTGCTGGAAGGCAGGAGGGCTCTGCAGAGGGACCTGGACATGCTGGAGAGTTGGGCTGATTGCAACGGGATGAGGTTCAACAAGGCCAAATGCCAGGACCTGCCCTTTGGACACAAGAAGCCCCAGCAGCTCCAGGCTGGGACAGAATGGCTGGAGAGCAGCCAGGCAGAAAGGGAGCTGGGAGTGTGGATTGACAGGAAGCTGAACAGGTGCCAGAGTGTGCCCAGGTGGCCAAGAAGACCAATGGATCCTGGCCTGGCTCAGGAAGAGTGTGGCAGCAGGAGCAGGGAAGTGATTCTTCCCCTGGACTCAGCGCTGGTGAGGCCACCCCTGGAGTGCTGTGTCCAGCTCTGGGCCCTCAGCTCAGGAAGGACATGGAGGGGCTGGAGCAGGTGCAGAGAAGAGCAGCGAGGCTGGGGAAGGAACTGGAGCACAAGTGGTGTGAGGAGAGGCTGAGGGAGCTGGAGAAGAGGATGCTCAGGGGAGACCTCCTCACACTCTGCAACTCCCTGACAGGAGGGTGTAGCCAGGCGGGCGTCCGTGACATCTCGGGCAGAGATGCCATGAGGTGTAATGGAATCCTTTATTACAGTTCTTTCACAGTTTATATACCCCGTTACAGCAGCAGTAAATTCCTGTTAGTAACTCTTCTCTAGATCTACTTTTTAGTTAAGCATTCACTGCCCATGAGAAAAATACTCCCAAGCACTTTTCTCCACACAAAGACACATCTCACCACATCCACTTTTATCTTGCCAAGTTCCCCTTAAGTTTCTCCCAGGGTCCTGTAATCTTGGTTCCCTACATCTCCCTCTTCTTTATTTTCTAAGGCACTTAAGTTAAAGCTGTATGGACTTGTACCACCAAGGCTTGAAATCTTTTTCACCCATGGCCCCAATCCCAAAGTCCAATCCCATCCTTCAAAGGGGTTCCATCTGTTGTTCACCGTCAGTTTCTTTGTTAGGTCCTGTAACTGTTGTAAAGCTTTTGTGAATGGAGGTTGATTTGTCACTCAAGTTCATGCAACACATTCCATCAAATCCTTCCCATCCATGTCCCTGTGCTAAAAGCAAAAAGTCAATAGCAGCTCTATTTTTCAAAGTAACATGTCCCACTGACTGAGCATTGGTCAATAAATCTGCAATAGCCTGACTAGCAGCATTTGTCTGTTTTGCTAACCAACATCCTAATCTATCCAAAACTAAGGGCCATGTTTATATAAACAAAGTGTTCTTGGCAGCTTTCCCGGTAATGTTCCCAAACATTCCCAGACACTGTACCAAAACAAACCGAGATAACCCGAAGTTTCCCAGCCAATGTCCCCGAACTACAGCAAACTTCTTCCCCCCCCCCACAATGGGTAAAGGAGACAGAAGGGAAAAGGGAAAAAAACCCCAAAGGACCCAAAATAAACTGAACTAAAGCAATATTTATATATTTACACTGAATTGCAGTTACAAAAACCTATACACATAGAAGAAAAGAGAACCCCCAAAAAAATGAAAAACAGATATACCCAAATATACATGGCTAATAGAGAGCCAGCAAGCAAAAAGAATCTTAATACTTCCCTTGAGAAAGCAGAACTGTGCCAACAGACTTCCCCTACGAGTCGGGACGAACCAACCACCTCCTGAGGCCTGCGAGGCCCCACAGCCCCTCACAGGAGCTCAGCGAAGCTGCCCCTTCTCTCCAACCCGGCCAGAAGACATCTGGCCAGCCAATTTACTCCCCCTTGTATTAATACCTCTGCTTACGTAAGGAATAGAATGGAATTCTGGGAACACAGGGCACTTCCCTGGTTTCGAGCTGGTTGCCAGGAAGGGATCAGACCCAGTCAGCACAGGTTTAGGAGGGGCAGGTCCTGTCTGATCAACCTGATCTCCTTTTATGACGAAGTGACCCACTTGGTGGATGAGGGGAAGACTGTGGATGTGTCTACGTGGACTGCAGCACAGCCTTGGACACTGTTTCCCATGGCACACTCCTGGAAAAGCTGCAGCCCAAGGCTTGGCCAGGGGCACTCTGCTGGGTTAAGGGCCCAGGGAGTGGTGGAGATGGAGCTGCATCCAGTTGGGATCCGGTCACCAGTGGTGTCCCCGGGGATCAGCGCTGGGCCCAGTTCTATTTAATATCTTTATTGATGATTTAGATGAAGGGATTGAGTCCACCATCAGCAAATTTGCAGATGACACCAAGCTGGGGGTGTGTTGATGTGCTGGAAGGCAGGAGGGCTCTGCAGAGGGACCTGGACAAGCTGGAGAGTTGGGCTGATTCCAAGGGGATGAGGTTCAACCAGGCCAAGTGCCGGGTCTTGTCCTTTGGCCACAACAACCCCCGGCAGCCCCACGGGCTGGGGACAGAGTGGCTGGAGAGCAGCCAGGCAGAAAGGGAGCTGGGAGTGTGGATTGACAGCAGTTGAACATGAGCCAGAGTGTGCCCAGGTGGCCAAGAGGGCCAATGGATCCTGGCCTGGCTCAGGAAGAGTGTGGCAGCAGGAGCAGGGCCTGGACTGAGCGCTGGCCTGGATTGTTGGGCTGGACTGAGCGCTGGTGAGGCCACCCCTGGAGTGCTGTGTCCAGTTCTGGGCCCTCAGCTCAGGAAGGCCATGGAGGGGCTGGAGCAGGTGCAGAGAAGAGCAACGAGGCTAGGGAAGGGACTGGAGCACAAGTGCTGTGAGGAGAGGCTGAGGGAGCTGGGGGGGCTCAGCCTGGAGAAGAGGAGGCTCGAGGGAGACCTCCTCACTCTCTGCAACTCCCTGACAGGGGGGGGGAGCCAGGTGGGGGTTGGTCTCTTCTCCCAGGCAGCTATTAGTAAGATAAGAGGGCATGGTCTTACCTGTGCCAGGGGAGGTTTAGGTTGGATATTAGGAAGAAATTCTTTCCAGAGAGGGTGATCAGCCCTTGGAATGGGCTGCCCAGGGAAGTGGTGGATTCTCCGTCCCTGGAGGTGTTTAAGATGACTGGATGTGGCATCAGTGCCATGGTCTGGGAACCATGGCAGGGTTGGATCAAGGGTTGGACTTGATGATCTCAGAGGTCCCTTCCAACCCAGCTGATTCTATGATTCCATGATTCTATACTAAAACTGCTACACCCACACACAGGGACACATCTCACCGTGTCCGCGTTTATCCTGCCAAGTTCCCCTTCTAAGTTTCTCCCAGGGTCATAATCTCAGTTCCCTACACCCACTATGTGGGCATAGGTTCACCTCAGCCCCTGAGAATGAGGAGGGGGAACCCCAAAAGACGTTTCTAGCCCCCAAAATCGGCGGCAAGCAGCAGGATCATCTCCATAACAGGCTTCTTGTGTCCCTCCTTATGGTGCCCAACTCCAAGTGCTGGAGCCATGTGTTCCCACTCAAATCTCCCAGTACTCCTCTCAGGATTGGGGGCACCCCAAAAACTCCCTCAGTACTAGAGGGTATCCCAAAACTTCCTCAGGAAGGAGTGATACCCCAAAATCCCTTCAGGAAAGAGGTCCCTCCTGGCCTCATCATCCCCAACATTCAGCTCGTTTTGCCACGGGGCACGAGGATCAGCACAAGAAACACAGACACCAACTTTAAAGAATAAGTCTATAAATGTACTATAGTGCAAAACAGCAAAGAATTACAAAAGAAGCCAAGAATTATAAAAGGATAAGCTTAGCAATGTACCTAATCATTGCTACAAAGAGTGTCTATAGTGATTAAGAAAGATACATCAGCAGTTACCCCATGTAATGCATTACCATCAGCTGGGGAGCCCCGGTCACAGTGAAGGCCAGAGAACCAGCCTGGGAACTGGGAAATCCTACGCAGTGCATCCACTCCCAGGTGGATGCCTTTGTCCTCGCTGTGAGAGGGTCCAGCTTTTATATTGTCAAACAAACAAGCTTACATCATGGCTTAGTGTGGAAAATGTCTGGCTTTCTTCTCTCGTTAGTTTTCACCCAAAGCCTGACCAGGACTCAGAGGAAAATCAAGGGAGTCAGTTTGGACCAGCTACTGTCCAATAAGGCCAGTTATCTACTTCCATGGCCTTGACCAGTCTCTAAATACAGAAAGATAGATACATTAATAAAAAATACAAATCTTCACTAATTAAGTAGATACCAATATATCTTACTGTCATGTTTAGTATTACGTATTTTACTAAGGATTACACAGAATTTTGGCTAATAAGCAGATACATGACTATATATAACAGTAGGTCGGAAGGTTCATCTAGAGATCAGCTCTGGCTCAGGGCCTGTTGTTCAGGCCTCAGAACTTCAGAGGGATACCCTGAAACCCCCTCAGGAACGGGGTCCCCCCCCGGCCTCTTCATCCCCAACCTTTACCTGTCTCCTACCAGACCCCATCCCAGCTTTCCCAATCCCCATCTCACACCTCCCAGTTGCCATCCCACCCTCCCAGGGGTTTAGAGGCAGCTGTGGGACCAAGTACTTTTAGGGTGGGATTCAGTCATTTTGAGGTGGGGGTCAAGATATTCTGAGGTGGGATTGAGGCAATTTCAGTGGCATTGAGTCATTTTGTGGCAACAGATCGATCCCTCTCAACTTCTGGGAGCAAAAGGATGGAGAAAACTCCCCCAAACCCTCTCAGAACCACAAAATCCTCCTGAATATTCCCCCAAACCCCAAATCCCTGTAAAGTGGTGGGGGTTTACATGCCTTTATTCAATTTCTTTATGTTTATCCCAATTCCAGGTGTTTCCAACTCACCTTTTTTCCTCTCTCCTCACCCTTTCCCATCATCCCCTTAATCCCCAGCTTCCCCCCACCTTGGTTTAGGGGTATTTCCCCTCCTCCTGCTCTGCTCAGTTGCAGGGTTTCAGCCCCGTTCCCGCTCAGTTTAGGAATCCCATCACCCCTTTCCCGCCCCCCATCCCTTTTCCATCATCCCCCCGGCCCAGCCTACGCCTGATTTGCAGGTCCCAGATTCTCCCACAAACTCTCCTGTTTTGTTTGGGGGTCCCAGCTGCCCCTATTTCCCCCACTCCCACCATTTTTCCCATTGTCCCCCAATCCTCAGCTCCCCCCACATTCAGCTTGGGGGTCCCACTTCCCTTTTACCCCCTCCCCGCCTCCTTCTCCTTTCTCATTGCCCCCCAATCTTCAGCACCCTCCGCGCTTGGTTTCGGGGGTCCCAGTCTGCTCTCCCACTCACTTTGGGGGGTCCCACCCCTGCTTTTTTCCCCTCTCCCCTCCTTTCCAACTGCCCTCCCCCACTTCCAGCACATGCTCTGCGCCACACTCCCCTCTCCACTTCACGGGGAATGGGATCGAGAGCTCGTAGTTGTGCCCAAAAGGACAAAGGCTGGAGATTGGAACGGATGTGCCTCACATTGCTGTGAGCCATGATTTGAGCTGTGTGCGACAGGAATCGCTGTCACAGGAACCACGCGAACCAGCGCAGGAGGAGCCTCACAAGCAGCAGTTTCAGGGCAGCGGGGACCCGACCTGAGCTGCCTTTGGTGCCCAAAACTGCCCACACAGCCCCTCTCCTGCCCCGAGGGACTGTCTCCCGTGCCAAGTACCCCACGCTGGACGGAGCAGACACGGACTCCACTCTACCCCACGCTGGACGGAGCAGACACGGACTCCTCTCCCTGAGCTGGAAGCAGCGGTGGGACCCCCATCCCCCTGTGCCCCGGAGCGGAGGGAGGGAATAGGGGATAAAGTGAAGTCCGTGAAGGAGGGAGGGGTGGGGGGAGGTGTTTTATTAGGATTCGTTTGACTTCTCATCCTCCTCCTCGGATCTGAGCCGTTCCCAATCCCATCAATGTCCCCCAGTCGGGTCTTTGTACCGGCGATCGAGCAATGCCCTGTTCCTGCCCCCCGGCCCGGGCCGCGCCACAAAATGGCGGCGGCAGAGCTCGAGTCCCGTCATGATTGGCTGCTTCTCCCGTCATTCCTAACCCTCGCGCGCTGATTGGTCGGATCGGGCGGGCACTCCCCGCCCCCTCCCTCTGCCGGGCCGGGGCAGCGGCGGCAGCGCCCGGACGGTGCTGAGGCGGCGGCGGAGCTCGGAGGTGGCCCCGGCGCAGGTGGGACCCGCGCTCGGTCCTGCCGGGGCTCGGGGCTCGGGGCTCGGGGCTCGGGGCTCGGGGCTCGCTGCGGGCGGAGGGGGCGGGAGGCGCCGCGGGAAGCGGGGTCTGGCGGGCTCGGCCTGCCCCGGGCGGGGCGGTGTCGGCGGCCCTGGGGAGCGGGGTCTGGCGGGCTCGGCCCGCCGTGTCCCCCCGTGTCCCCTCCCCAGGGGCCGCTGAGGGAGCGGCTGCCCGCGGGCTCCTCCTTCCCGCTGAGCCTCGGCGGGCTCGGAACGGGTTTGTGCCTCGACCTTGGCCGCAAACATCGCATTCGTTCCCGGGGCTGCGACAAGCCGATAATGACACACTCGAGAGACACATTGAGTCGTTATTGTTTCAGAGTTGGCTGCCCGGGGCTGTTTCACAAGTCGAGCACAACTCGCAAAGCTTTTTACGATTTCCACATGTTAGCAAACAAAGCAAAACAAGCTTGCAAGCAGCTACGAGACATTAGAGCTGGAGAGAACACTTGCTGGTTTAGACTCAGCTGCTTTCCCTCCTGCAGGTTCTTGGAGAGACGGGGGGTGGCCTCAGGTGGGTCTGAAGGGCCGTCCAGCACCTTGGGGGGTGACCGGGGGGGCCTGGGACTGAAAACACCTCCCGGCTGTGCAAGTCCTTGGGACGACACCTTTCCAGGTGTGGTGGTGCATCCCCACCCCCCAGGCCTCCCTGTGATCTGAGAAATGCTCCTTAGGCCTCAGCCTTGATGAACAGCCCTGGGCTGAGCTGCTCTTGAGCTGCTCAGAAACACTCTCTGCTGCCAGGAACTGGTGCTGTCTAACCAGCTCCTGCAGTTTAACCAACAGCCTGGGAAACTTCTTATTTTTCTTGCCTGAAGAACAACCAAGTGGAATCCTATTTTTGTTTTCCAACTTTCAGAGAAAGTCACAGACCTGACTTGGGGCCAGGATGGACAATTCCTGTGGGGGCCCCATAACCAGCGCTGCTGAGTGAGACCCTTTGAGGTCTCTGGGGCCGCAGCAGCTGCAGGGACTCTGCTCCAGCACGGGCTTCCTGTGGGCTCACATCCTTCTTTTTGGGCCTCCCCCTGCTCTGTGGGCTCCTCCTTGGGCTGCAGGGGAATCTCAGCCCTGGTGCCTGGAGCACCTCCTGCCCCTCCTTCTGCACTGCCCTGGGGGTCTGCAGAGCTGTTCCTCTCCCCTGTTCTCACTCTGCTCTTCTCTGCACCCAATTCCATCTGCACAAGGACTTTTTCCTCCTTCAATACGTTTTCCCCAAGGTGTCTCTGCCATCTCTGATGGGCTCAGTCTTGGCCAGCGGTGGGTCTGTCCTGGAGCCAACTGGAATTGGCTCTGCTGGACATGGGGGAAGTTTCTGGCAGCTGCTCACAGAACCCAGCCCTGGAGCCCCCCTACTACCAAAACCTGGCAAACCCAAGGCACTACCAGCATGGATCACCTGGAATGTGGGTCACCAGATCTGTGCCCAACATGGTTTGCAGTTGGGTCACTCGTATTATGGACACAGAACTCCTAGTGACTTCTAGAGATGGACTTGGGCAGGAGGAACCCCCAAGCCAATGCACTCACACTTTGTTTTTCCCTCCAAAACAGGATTTCTCCTTCCCAAAGCTTGGCCGAATGGAGGAGGAGGCTGCGAGGAAGAGGAAGATGCCCCAGGACCCCCAGGCAGGTGAGGAGGAAGTCAGTGCCCCTTTGCCCTGTCTTGTCCTGTATTTCCCAGCTGAGCATCGCCCCCGGCTGCAGGACAACCCCGCTGCCGCCGCCGTCGCCGTCCTGCTGGGGCCAGAGCTGGGGGGATGTCCTTGGCCTTCCCTCTGGGCCGGAGGCAAATCCCCTCCCTGTCCTTCTTCCCTCCTGCCCCAGGCCCCGAGCTGAGGACGGAGAGCCCGGAGGACAAATCCCCCCGGCAGAGCCTGGTGGGAGAGGCTGTTTTGAAGGGCTCCACGGCGCAGGAAGGCAGCGGGGAGGGAAAGCCACGAAGGTACCCCAGGAGGAGGGTCTCCAAAGCCAGCCCAGGGTGCTCTGAGGAGGAAAGACCCACCCTGCGCCGGGAAGGTGGCCGGAGCTTGAGGCAGAGCTGCGACCAGGAGGTCCTTGAGCAACCTTCCACCAGGGAGAAGCCCTACAAATGCTTGGAATGTGGGAAGACCTACAGCCGGAGCTCCATGCTCCTCACCCACCAGCACACCCACACGGGAGAACAGCCATACACATGTGGGGAATGTGGGAAGAGCTTCAGTCATAGGTCCAGCCTGATCCGCCACCGGAACATCCACACCCACGAGCATCTCTACACATGCTTGGAATGTGGGCAGATCTTCAGCCGGAGATCCCACCTGATCGGACACCAGATCATCCACACCGGGGAACGGCCCCACAAGTGCTTGGAATGTGGGAAGAGCTTCAGGCGGAGCTCTCACCTGATCGGCCACCAGCGCAGCCACACGGGGGAACGGCCCCACAAGTGCTTGGAATGTGGGAAGAGCTTCAGCGACAGCTCCACCCTCCACAACCACCAGCGCATCCACACTGGGGAACGGCCCTACAAGTGCTTGGAATGTGGGAAGAGCTTCAGCTGCATCTCCCACTTGAGCTTGCACCAGAAGACTCACACTGGGGAACGGCCCTACAAGTGCTTGGAATGTGGGAAGAGGTTTCTGACCAGCTCACATCTCCTCAGGCATCAGCAAATGCACAGGGAGGAGAGGCCCTTCTGCTGCACTGACTGTAGGAAGAGCTTCAAGGACAACTCCATGCTCATCACCCACCAACGCATCCACAGCGGGGAGAGGCCCTACCAGTGTGAGGAGTGTGGGAAGAGTTTCATCAGCAGCTCCCACCTTGTCAGGCACAGGCGCATCCACAGCGGGGAGAGGCCCTACAAGTGTGACAAGTGTGGGAAGAGCTTCAATCAGAGCTCTAACTTGACCACACACCAACGGACCCACCAGTAAGAGAAGCCCTGTGAGCGCCTTGACTGCGGAAAGAGCTTTGTCTGCTGCTCCAACTCCATCACCCATTGGAGGACCCACATTGGATGATCCACAGTGACCCACACTGGGCACAGACCTGGTGACTCACATTTCAGATGATACACATTGGGAAGACATCTGGCAGGTGGTCTCCATCCTCCTGGTTCCCTGTAGGCATCTGGATGAAGGCAGGGGGAGGAACATTCATCAGAACACAGAATAAGATTGGAAATTCATTGGGAAGAGCAAATTTTTTGACTTTGGACCTGTGGCAGGACATCTCCCCTGGAATGTCCAAGCAAACTATGCCACGGCCCGGTGGCGTAAGGAATAGGGACGTAACACTGCATAGAAGGGTCCGACAAGATAGAAGGTTGGGGTGCAATGGCCACTTTATTAAGGGAGGACTGGAACTTATCTAGGGTTCGGCTGAGGGAAGTTCGGTAACCGGGGCAGAGCATGAGACGGACAGCTCAGGGTATAACAGGATAGGAGAACAAAGGGAAAGGAGGGAGGAACTTGGGAGGAGTTGGGAGTCAAGGACCAACGGGAGCTCACTCCGCACTGCGGCACTTCTCAGCCAGTCAGTGTGGGATGAGTGGGAAAGCAGGGGAGAGCAAGGGAGTAAACAACTTTTGGCAGGAAAAACTGTGGGCAAGTCCAGGCAAGTTCTGGGTAATACATTTCAAGGGGATTAATACAGAGATATATGGGGAAATACATTAAATGGGGTTCAGAACGGGGATATAAACGTGAAAGTCCATAGGCTGTCATCTCTTCAAGCACCATACAGGTCCCTCCATGCCTGGAAGCGTTGCCATCCCGATTCTTTTTCCTCCACATCTCCCCCATTTTTGTTTTCTTGAGGGATTGACAGAAATACGGTCTTTGGTATAAGTCTTTTACATGTAGCTATAACACAGCAAATAGTTAATAATAATGTAAGGGGGGTACTTTTGAATTAGATGATCAATGGAGCATAGAGGCGTGAGAAAGGAATCAAGGCGTGAGAAAGGATGTGAAACCAGCTAGAGTATGGTACAATGTAACTTCATGGCACAAGCTAATTGTAAGGTCCATTGTGCTTTTTAGCAAGTCAGCTTGATATCCCCTATTATCAGAGCTGAGTTCTTCCTTGGTTTTGCTACATATTGCAAGATAGATACATCTACCCTTGAAACACAATGGTAGAGGTCATACATAGGGGTGAGAAAGATGATGATGGGAGGAAGATGATGTGGGCAGGGCTCGCTGGCCCCTTGCCCTACAAGTAGGGCATGCGCAGACTGTT
The DNA here is from genome assembly GCF_036250125.1 of Pseudopipra pipra. Taxonomy (NCBI): domain Eukaryota; kingdom Metazoa; phylum Chordata; class Aves; order Passeriformes; family Pipridae; genus Pseudopipra; species Pseudopipra pipra. Next base: position 19,801,093 of record NC_087580.1, on the reverse strand, counting down.
GCCATGAGGTGATGATCAGGCGGTGTTTGGCTGCCACTCAGGCATCACCTTATACTGGGTACTGGCCCTACGTGGTGTAATGTGGAACTGATAAAATGGGGTGTCGGGACTGCTGAGTCGAGCGATCCTCATCCTGCCACCGAGACTGTGTTGCTCCGCGGGGACGCCCGCTAAGCACGGGCACCGACCAGCTGCTGCAGATCCTGACAGCCCTGGCCTGTCTGTGTGGGTAAGCACAGTTTTTTGATAGGAAGCAACTGAGAGAACAAACTTTTTAATATTCTTTTAGTGTTCCTTTATTTCCCCTTTTATGTTTATAGTATTTTTTCCTTTTAGTTTCCCTTTTTACTAACCAATATCGTGTTATCCATAATATTGTGTTAAGATCCTTTTTTGGTATCCCTTTTCAGTAGTTAATACTGTATTAAATGCTGTTCATAGTATTTGTTTTAATGCCACCCGATAAGGTAGTTATTTTGTATCCTTTTTTAGTTTTTAATTCCTCTTGCTAAGTTTATTACTATTATTATTATTCTCACTGTAATAAAAGATATTTTGTGTGTTTGAATATTTCTGGCACTTGTCTTTATTCCGGACATGTATCCAAACGAACTGTTACATAAATTGGCGTAGTCGGCACGATACATGGAGGAATAAACAGTGCTGTCCAGGGAAATTTGTTGGTGGAGTGCTCAACCAACGTGTCCCTGTGTATTGGTGGGGAGATCTTCAGGTGGAGTGCACAGCCTGGAGAACCGCGTCCCCGTGTGTGTTGTGTAAAAGGGAGATTCTCAGGTGGAGAGCATAGCCTGGGAAACCACGTCCCTGTGTGAGTGGTGAACTCTGTGTAGTGTCTGGGTTCATATCTTCTGCTTGTTTTACTTTGTTTTGAACTGGTTTTTGTTTTCTTGTTGATTAAGTTACTATATGGGTGGCAGTGCTTGTGTTTTATATGCTTTGTTTGTTTTTTGCATATGGGAGGTAGTTCTGAGTAATTAATTGTGAGTATACCACACTTCTTGAGACCTAGAATTAAGATTTGTCCTTTTTGCAACTGTTGTTTATATGTACAACTTTGTTGTATTAATTGTAATAAATATATCTTGGGACCTAGAGGCAGCCAGGAGATAAGGCTAGATCGGACTTTAAATTTTTATTGTATTCGGTGTGGAGCGGATCAGAGCTTAAAGATACTCAGTGGATTGGGTTTTATTGTTGTTTCACTCATAGGTATGTCTTTCTGAGGATTCATTCAGAGTTACTGTAGAGTGTGTATTTTGTGGTTGGTATATAGAGATTTTAGATTTGATGTGTATGTGTAGTTAGGCTTGTTTGTGATGTAAGAGCCATAGTTTGTGGATTGGTGTGTCTCATTGTGTTTAGCTTGAAAATTGAGAATCTTTTGTCATTGTTTTGTTAGTGAGAACACTAGTAGATTAAGATGAAGAAGTGGTTAGGAGGGTCGACCGCAAATGGCAATGAACCCAAGAAAGCTCCTCCCCGTGAATTAATAGAACTGGGGCAGGAGCCATAGATTACTTTGTAGAATAAGTGGGAAGCATGTACAAAGATTCCTCTTGAGTACTGGGGGCAGCAGACCCCGATGGAGGTATTGCGATACTGGGAGCAGTTTACCCCTACGACTAAATCAAGCAGTCGTCTGGAACAGGCTGGACGAATGGGGGGTGCACTGCTTACTGCATACAAGTTAACTGTGGAAAAATGCACAAAACTGCAGGAGCAGCTGAATGCTGTAAGAGCCACGCAGTTGGTACAACGGCAGGCTTTACTTGACCTTCAGGCTGAAAAGAACAGGGTAGAAGATAAATGTGTTACTTTAGCTGAGAAATATGCTGTGAGAACTGTTCGGTGCAGACAAAGGAAAATAAACTAAAGTGATCAGGGGCCATGGTGCGAGCTATAGTCACTTCCCCTGATTGGGTCCAGAGAAGTGGGATAGTAACATATAGAGTAGTAGTGATGATTCTGATGGGACGATTTTATAGAAAATTCAGAGGAGTTATCAAAAACTGGAAAAGCTGGTAGCCCATGGCTTGGACAAGTGTATCCTCTCCTGGATTAGGAGCTGGCTGGAGGGTCGGGCCCAGAGAGTGCTGGTGAATGGAGCTGCATCCAGCTGGCGGCCGGTCACCAGTGGTGTTCCCCAGGGGTCTGTGTTGGGTCCAGTCCTGTTTAACATCTTTATCGATGATTTAGATGAGGGGATTGAGTCCATCATCAGCAAATTTGCTGATGACACCAAATTGGGAGGGAGTGTCGACCTGCTGGAAGGCAGGAGGGCTCTGCAGAGGGATCTGGATAGACCTGAGAGATGGGCTGACTCCAATGGAATGAAGTTCAATAAAGCCAAGTGCCGGGTCCTGCACTTTGACCACAACAACCCCATGCAGCGCTACAGGCTGGGACAGAGTGGCTGGAGAGCAGCCAGGCAGAAAGGGACCTGGGGGTACTAACTGACAGGAAGCTCAACATGAGCCAACAGTGTGCCCAGGTGGCCAAGAAGGCCAATGGGATCTTGTCCTGTATCAAAAATAGCGTGGCCAGCAGGAGCAGGGAAGTGATCCTTCCCCTGTACTCTGTGTTGGTGAGGCCACACCTTGAGTATTGTGTTCAGTTCTGGGCCCCTCAGTTCAGGAAGGATATTGAGGTGCTGGAGCGGGTCCAGAGAAGAGCAACGAGGCTGGTGAAGGGACTGGAACATAAGTCCTATGGGGAGAGGCTGAGGGAACTGGGGTTGTTTAGCCTGGAGGAGGCTCAGAGGTGACCTCATCACCGTCTATAACTACCTGAAGGGAAGTTCCAGCCAGGTGGGGGTTGGTCTCTTCTCTCAGGCACTCAGCAATAGGACAAGGGGGCACGGGCTTAAGCTCCGCCAGGGGAAATTTAAGTTGGATATCAGGAGAAAATTCTTTACAGAGAGAGTAATCAGGCATTGGAATGGGCTGCCCAGAGAGGTGGTGGATTCACCATCCCTGGAGATTTTTAAACGCAGATTGGACGTGGCACTGAGTGCCATGATCTAGTAAATGGACTGGATTTGGACCAAGGGTTGGACTCGATGATCTCGGAGGTCTTTTCCAACCCAATCGATTCTATGATTCTATGATTCTATGATCAGATGAGTTGGCACACAGAGCAAGGGGCTGACTCTGTGACAATAGACAAAGTTGATGCCACGAGGTTTTTAGGGTTAACTAATGATGTATATGTGCAAAATGCCCTTCAGCGTTTAAGACGAACACCGGGAGTTGATAGAACTTTGGTTTCAGTTATTGCTGAAGGTCTTAGTGACCGTTTTACTAATGATGGATCATGGCAGGATGGAAGTTCATCCTGGGTAACTTTTCATCAAGCAATCAAAATATTAAAGGGGGAAGGGATGAAAGTAGCTATTGAGTTGCAGAGCCCTGAACTTTACATGCAACAACCTTTAATTCCAGTAATGCGAAACAAACTGTTAGAAGGCTGTCCTGTACCCTGGAAACCATACATTATTCCACTGCTAGTGTCTAACTCGGGGGCACCCATAGAAGAGATCATAGAGAGGTTGCAGCAACTTGGTGACCTTCCAGGCCTCCCACCCACAGAACAAAACCTTAACTTGATACAATTATACTGTTGTAACGAGGAGGGGTAATATGACACCTCAAGTAAATATTAAGTTGTTAGTATTTGGAAGGGGGGAGTTGTTTGTGTTTTGTCTCCCACAGGACCCTGCTGGCTTCCAGCATGTTTGATGAAACCTTTTCATGAGCAGCAAGAATTCTGGACAGAGATCAGTGAATGCCGAGCAGCACAAGACCAGCCCGAATATCACATGGAAGAAAAACATATCCTAAATATAATTAATTGTGTCTACTAACTTTTGCTAACTGGTGTAATGACTCAGTTATCGTGTACCTGTCTCTCATGTGTCTCGTCCACATCTGATGTTGTGATGTAATGAACAATGTCCTGGCCAGGGGCTGGGAGGATATAGCTACCATAGCCATGACTACTCTTGCATTAACCTACTCGGTGCAGGTCACGTATCTTGAATAACAAGATGGATTGGTTATTCTTTTCTGCATAGCAGGTCTTGTGTCCTAATGGATCCCTGGATCTACTGCTCCAGAGATAAGAAGGTCTATATTTCTTAGATGAGTTGCACCAACAATCTGTATGCTTTGTTTGGTATTACTGGTAAACAACAATCAGAATTGGAATATTATTCCTGAACTGTGTGCTGCCAAGTTGTTCTGGCAGCAGTGTTAAAGGTAAAGGCTAAAACTAAGCCCTGGCTTCAAGAAGTGAAGGACATATGTGATGCTGTGTGCAGAGGGACTGTAATTGTGCTTGGTTTTGTCTCCTGGGATGGGGCAGACATGCCACTAAGGGGGGAAAGAAGACAATGGAAAACTATAAAACTTGTAACATCCTGAAGCCTAATGGTCATCACTGTATAGAACGATCCGTTTCTGTGCTATTCGTGTCACACCAATGTTGCCCGTAACCAAAAAAACACAAACCAACAGAGTGCCGGTTTATGCGGTGCTTTATTCAGGGCCCGGGAACCTGCAGACTCATGTCCCAAGTCAGGATTCCAAAGACCCTCATTCTCAGTTCAGCTTTTATACACAAACAAGTTTACGTGCAGTTTCCACAGCAAAACAGTTACAGTTTCCACAGCAAACCAGGTGCAGTTACAAACAAGCTTATACTTCATACTGATAACAATTAATAATCATCTACTCTAATAATAAATCTGCTTAAGTTGTCTTACCCCTAGAAACTGTTTAACAGACCCTTGCCACATCCAAGGTAACAAATCGTTATATACATGCTTGACTAAATCCTTTGATTATTGTTTCCACTTCTTCAGCACACAAACAAAGTTGCTAACTTACTACTTTGGAGTGTTGCTTTCTAGGCCTACTCTTTTACTAAACCTTAGCCATTCTACTACTAAATTTAAATTGCTCTGCAACGCCAGTGATGTTTGTGAAGATCAGGCAGAACGGTGTAGTTTGGGAATTCTAAATCAGACACTGGTTGTTTTGCAGTGCTCATATTTGTATGTGTTTCATCCCAGTAGTGTTACAGCAGGTGACCAGAATTATTTGGAATCAACAAATGACAGAAACCTTCTGGCTTACGAGTCTGTACAAGAATATATGTGATTGTGAAATGACCATGTGTGAGGTGCTGGGCCTCACAGAAGAAAAGCTTATGCTGAAAAGCTGGTTGGCAAGACTGCGAATGAAGGACTGATGTTTGTGGACCTCCCTATGGGCTCTGGCTCGCATCATGTTTACAATTTTCTTATGATGAACTGGTAATATTCTAGTTAAGTGCAGAAATGATTTCACACTCAATGGTATAGTTAATGTGAAAGTGGATAAAATTCTTTTATAGCATGGATGCAAGAGATAACCTGTACTATCACTCCATGAAGTGAAGGGGGATTGACTGCAGTCAGGGGTAAACTGGGGCAGGATGGTTTGCTCCCGATGAGGCCTGGAATCTGTACAGAGAGTGCAAGCTTTCTGTGAGAGCGGTTGGTGAGACCAGGATGTTGTCTGGTGTTGCATCACACTCCAGATATACATTGCCTGTGATGGCTCCTAACAGGCCTATAAATGTGTGACTGGCAGTCAACCACTTCATACTATAAAAGATGAATCCAGACCATAAAATTCTGAAATGAGAAGTTCTGTTGTACTAGACTTTATATTTTGCAGAAATTCCTGGGATTCATTGCGTTGTCCGAGCCCATACGATTGGACACATCTGTTCACCTGTCCAAACTTGGGAACTAGGTCTGCCAAACGGGAAAAGATTATCTCAAGTACTGTTGACTCCAAGTAAATGACACTGTAATCCACTTAGATCTCCTCACTGGGGATGGACATGATTATATTATTGTCTATATTTTCGCTGTTACTCAGTTGTTATGTTGTTTACATTTTTAGAAATGACACTTCATCAATGCGCTGTTTGAGTCATTCACCAGTGTCATGGTCCAACCATGGACCACGCGGTGGGATGGAATCCAACAGCCCCCAGGAGCTGGTTTGTCCCCTGAGGGTGCAGAGCAGCAGGGCCTCTTCCAGACCCAACTGTACCTTCCAGAAAGATATCAGCTATACTTTGCTTCTTTGCTGACTTCTGTTTTAGATGTCAATGTGTGGACCACCCTGGCCAACGTGACGAAGACGGACGTGATATGTGTGTCCATGGTAACTCCCACGAGTCCTTTTCGCACCTGTCTGGTTGGAGTACCCATTGATAACTACTGGTGGGGAACTCTATATAATGAGACCGTGTTAGTAAACTGCACTTATCCGGGAACTCAACCACCTCTTTGGCGATTAGAAATGGGGATGGCCCTGGTTACGAAAAAGCGCTGATAAGCTTGTCAGTAGTTGAATGTATAATAATGTGCATATTGTGTATAATTCCCTGTGTACTAACATGTGTACGTCAAATGATAAACACCAGGCTAAACGCGTTGCAATCTTGGGTAGTTCATTATCACCCTCTTGCTACCATTGATCACGCGGTGGCATGTAAGGGGGGTACTTTTGAATTAGATGATCAATGGAGCATAGAGGCGTGAGAAAGGAACCATATTAGGATGTGAAACCAGCTAGAGTATGGTACAATGTAACTTCATGGCACAAGCTAATTGTAAGGTCCATTGTGCTTTTTAGCAAGTCAGCTTGATATCCCCTATTATCAGAGCTGAGTTCTTCCTTGGTTTTGCTACATATTGCAAGATAGATACATCTACCCTTGAAACACAATGGTAGAGGTCATACATAGGGGTGAGAAAGATGATGATGGGAGGAAGATGATGTGGGCAGGGCTCGCTGGCCCCTTGCCCTACAAGTAGGGCATGCGCAGACTGTTGCCATGAGGTGATGATCAGGCGGTGTTTGGCTGCCATTCAGGCATCACCTTATACTGGGTACTGGCCCTACGTGGTGTAATGTGGAACTGATAAAAATGGGGTGTCGGGACTGCTGAGTCGAGCGATCCTCATCCTACCACCGAGACTGTGTTGCTCCGCGGGGACGCCCGCTAAGCACGGGCACCGACCAGCTGCTGCAGATCCTGACAGCCCTGGCCTGTCTGTGTGGGTAAGCACAGGTTATTGATAGGAAGCAACTGAGAGAACAAACTTTTTAATACCTTTTTAGTGTTCCCTTAATTCCCCTTTTATGTTTATAGTATTTTTTCCTTTTAATTTCCCTTTTTACTAACCAATATCGTGTTATCCATAATACTGTGTTAAGATCCTTTTTTGGTATCCCCTTTTTCACTAGTTAATACTGTATTAAATGCTGTTCATAGTATTTGTTTTAATGCCACCCGATAAGGTAGTTATTTTGTATCCTTTTTTAGTTTTTAATTCCTCTTGCTAAGTTTATTACTATTATTATTATTCTCACTGTAATAAAAGATATTTTGTGTGTTTGAATATTTCTGGCACTTGTCTTTATTCCGGACATGTATCCAAACGAACTGTTGCAAATAACACAAAGAGAGTAAACAAAACTCCAAAACGTATTAATAGAATCTGTTTAACCCAGTTGGGTAAATTGGGTGAGCCTAGTTTGTCGAATAAATCGTCGGTAAATACTTTAGGGGAAAATTTAATGTCATTAATCAGAGCATGCAATGTGTTAATACTTTGGAATACCGATTCAGAATGATCAGAAAAATTCAAACAACACATTCCCTCAAAGTCTTGACATCCATGACCATGCATTAATAATAGGAAATCTGTTGTGGCCCTGTTTTGAAGGGACACCTCTTTTAATTTTTGTGTGTCTCTAACTAAGCCTTCTAGGGTGATGCTGGTCATGTTGGCCTCTTTTGAGAGCCAACATCCCATGTGTATCAAGGTACTGAGGGCATGTGAAGTACCTATTCCTGCGATTATAAAGGAACTAAAATAATTGCCAGTAGTAGACCAAAGGTCGATATTGGGGTCGCAATCTTCAGGAATTTTTGGGATAGGGAGGACTCCTGCTGGAGGGTACGAGGCTCCAGGGGGAATTAGAGAGATTTTTGATGAGGTTGAAGAACCTTCTTTTGCCCATTTCAGGGGAGACTGGGGGGTAGGATAATTGAGAGAGTCTTTCCCGTAGGTCTCAATGGCCTGGCCACGGGCTAGTCTCCAATCACTTTTCAGAGGGGACCGAGTTGTGGTAAGTTTTTTAGTGGTAACAACTGGTTTCTTAGGAGTGGTATATAGACTTGGTGGTCGGGGGGTGAGAGGCTTCACCTCCAGCCCTACTGCAGGGTATTTCGCTTTCAGAATATCTTTGAGAATAGGGTTCTGCATTTTTATCAATTCAAAGTCCCATTTCTGCCGAATCAGGGTAGCGGGTTTTTCATTAATTAATTTAAATTTGAGAGGATGGAACAAAGTAATTTGACCTGTGGTGCAGGGCCCTCCAATGGGGTATGAAGAGACTCCGATCCACGCTGTTTCTCCACATATTAAGAACTTTCCCTAGGCTTAGAGCCCACTGATTCTGTAGTGATTATCTCTGGTATAGTGTTGTTGCACCACAGGGAAGTATCTTTGTATAATTCTTTAAAAGGGGTAACATCATTTTTCTCGATTCGGGAAGTGGACCGGGACACAAATTTGAAGCATTGATTTGTAATTACTGATCCTAGGGTCTCAAATTCGACAGGCTCTTCTTCAGTATATGAGGGAGACTCAAAATAATTTTTAAAATTATCGTTGAGGGGAAGACCAACCAAACACGTTTGGAACAAGTTATTGACGTTGTTAACAGAGAGACATATAACACCCATTATTGGTTTTCCATGCCAGTTTCACCCAGGTGTTCTCGGGTCGCTGGTATGCCCAAACTGGAACGGCTGGTGTGGGTTCCGGTGCTGTGAGGATTATTCCGATACCAAGGGAGATGACGTATGTGGTCCACATGTTAAGATTTTCACTTGTCTTGCTGGGACCCACCTGGGTCCAGTATCTGCGGAAATGCAGGCATACCCTTTCCCCCAGGTAATCAGGGGAAAGGGGCTTGTCCACTTGTCAGTCAAAGGATCTTTATTATTTTTGCTTTTTTTGGACCTTGTGCATTCTCTGTATTAAAATGTCTTTCTACAGGACTTCTGCTTATGGGCATGTCAGATTCCTCCAAAATGTTTAAAAAATTTAGGACGTACATAATTTTCTCCAATCTTTCCTGAGGAGCCATACCCATACTCCCCTTTTTTTGTTTTCTTAATAAATTTTTTATATTTTGGTGGGCACGCTCTACAATACCTTGCCCTGTGGAGTTTTGAGGAATCCCTGTGGTATGGTGAATACCGCAATCACTAAAAAACTTTTTGGTTTCTGTAGACGTATAGGAAGGGCCATTATCCGTCTTTATTTGCTTTGGGACCCCCATTCTCACAGATGCGGATAGGAAATGTTTCTTAACATCTTTACTCTTTTCACCGGAATGTGCGGTGGCCACGATCATTTTTGAAAATGTGTCAATGGACACGTGTACATATTTTAGTCTCCCGAGTTCTAGCACATGTGTAACATCCAATTGCCAAATTTCCCGCAGCTCCAGCCCTCTGGGATTGGTTCCTTCTGAGGTGAGGGGAGCAACCGTTTGACAGTCAGAGCATGCCTTTAAGATTTCTTTCGCTTGATTTAACTTTAAACCGAATTGTTTCTGTAGCGATCGCTCATTCTGGTGAAAAAATTCATGAGAGATTTTTGCCTGTTGATACAAATTTGGTATTGCAGCCATACCTGCCAGTTGATCAGCAATTTGATTCTCCTCCACCACAGGGCCTGGTAGTCCAGTGTGAGAGCGGGTATGTGCAATGTAGTATTCGAATCTTCTACTGTGGATCAAGGATAATAATTCATTTAGTAATTCAAACAAACGTCTGTTTGAAACTTCTTTCAGGTAAGAGTTTTCAGTTCTTTTCACAATGCCGACAACATAGGCCGGATCAGACACAATGTTGATTGCTTCATTTTGGAAGATTTTAAAAGCACGCACAACTGCTGAAAGCTCCACAATTTGTGGTGAACCTTGTACCTTGTGGATGTCTTGCTGCGAATGGTCATTCCCCAGCCAAACAATGACCCTATTTCTGGACCCATTGGTGAAAAGTCCCCTTATGGGAACGTCTGATTGAACAATCTTTAATTTCAATGGGATTTGTATTAATCTTTGGATAAATTGACACACCGGGAGGTGAAATTTTATCTCTCCTGGGTATCCACTGATGGCAATTTGGAAATCTATGGAGGTTTGCAGCAGTTGTTCGAGCTGCTCAGAGGTCAATGGGAGGTAGACACGATCTGGTTCACTTCCATTGAGCTCTAAGCTTCTCATGCGCCCTTTGAAAATCATCTTGCTTGCCAATCATCTCTGCTACAGTCACAATAGTCTTTTGAAACTAGTGTGGGAGGAATATCCATTCCCATAAGTAGAAGTCCCTGTCATTAGCCAAGAAGATGGCCAGCGGCTGCTGGGTCTCTCTGATGATTACTAAAGAAGAAGTCCTTCCATCTTCCTGTTTGCTTGGTGTCTAGATATTTTTTCCTCAGCTATGGAAAGGGCTTCTTCTGCTTCCGAAGTCAAGGATCTAGGGGAGGACAGATCTGCATCTCCTTTTAATAACTCAAACAGGGGGTGTAAATCACTGGTTGTGACTCCCAGCACAGGACGCATCCAGTGAATTGCTCCCAACAGTTTCTGGAGATCATTTAGGTTTTGAATTTTTTTGTCAATTGCAACTGATTGTGGTCTGATAGATTTTGCATTAATTTGGAGTCCAGGGTATCTCCAGGGTGCCTCTCTTTGCACCTTCTCAGGGGATATTTCTAATCCGTGTAAATTCAGAGCCGAAAGTGTGGAATTTAAGGTTTTTTCGACTGCCAGTTCTGTTTTTGCACAGATCAAAACGTCATCTATATAATGGAAGATGATTGATTGCGAAAATTTTCACCTGATTGGAGCTAGAATTTTTGCAACAAACATCTGACAGTGTTGGTGAATTTCTCATCCCCTGAGGGAGTACCTTCCACTGGAACCTGCGATGGGGTTCACAAGCATTGATTGCCGGGACCGAAAATGCAAATTTGGCTGAATCAACCAGATTAAGAAAAATATGAAAGAAGCAGTCCTTAATATCTGTCACCACCAGGGGCTATTCAGCAGGGAGCATGGATGGAGATGGCATTCCCTGCTGGAGGGTTCCCATAGGTTCTAGGACTTCGTTAACTTTGCGCAGGTCCTGGAGAAATCTCCAGAAACTTGAGGATTTTTGTATGACAAACACTGGAGTGTTCCAGGAACTGGTGGAAGGCTCCAGCCGTCCTTTAGCCAATTCCTGATCTACTAATTGATTTAAAATTTGCAGCTTTTGTTTGGGCAAGGGCCACTGATTTACCCAAACTGGAATTTCCATTTTCCAGGTGAGTCTGGGCAGCTGCATCTGTTCAGTGGCCCCCCAAAAAATTGTCTCAAGACCCAAATGCCATTGTTCCATGGCATCCCGCCCCCACAGTGTTACTGGTATATTAAGAACATAAAGTCAGAGAGATGCAGGTCTGCCCTCCGGTCCGTATATATTGACAACTTCCTGACTTCGGACTGGCTGCTGGGAGCCACCCACTCCACTGACTCGCGTGTCCGTGGAGTGAGCTGGCCAGTTGGACGGCCAGTCCTGGGAGGCGATGATTGTTACATCTGCCCCCGTGTCCAGCAAGCCCACCACCTTAACCTTTTGGGGATTTCACGGCTCTGAAAAGTAAATGAGACATGTTAGAAAAGGTCTGGAAGATTTCACGGCAGTTGCCCAGTTTGCCTGTGCCAAGCTCTCACTTCTTGCTTCCTCATCTTCCGACATGATCCTGATCAGAGCATCCGTAGATATCATCATTCCTACTGGGAAGCGATCCTCGAGCTGCACAGGCAGAAAGGCAACAGACAAACAAACAGCTATGTTATCACAGGTGAGCCTGGTTAGTAAGGTGGGAATTACTTCCACTCCTTTTTCCATCACCACATAGTGTGAAACAATTAAGTATATTTGTTCTGTATATACTTTGGTGGCCGGGCGAACTCTAGCAAGCTGTTCAGAAGATCTGAGTTGAAGCAAGGGAGAGGTGACTGTTAGTATAATCCAGTCCAAGGGTACACACTGTTCTTTGATCTGAATGGGTGGATGCTCCTGAACTACGGGGTAGATGGGCGAGATGGGTCGCGCAGGATGGAGCGCAGCTGAGGGGATGCTTGTATCGTCGCCCCCCCGAGCACTTCGCTCCCCATTTCCCAAATGCTCACATGCACATGGACGAAGGTCTGGCAGGGAGCTGAAAGTCACCCTCTGCCACGCCCCGAAGGGAAAGGGAATAGGGAAGCGACACTGCACAAAAGGGTTCTGACACAGTAAAAGGTCAGGGTGCATTGGCCAATTTATTAAGGAGAACAGGGACTTATAGAAGGTTTGGGTAGGGGGAGGTCTGATAACGGAGGTGGAGCATGGGATTGACACCTCAGGGTAGAACAGGATTGGGGAACACAGAAAAGATGGGTGGAATTTAGGAGTATCTAGGCAAGGGGACCAATGAGAACTCACTCTGCATGGCTGTTCCTATACCCGGAATCGGGAATAATACCCAGAAGTTTTTCATTCTGGACCAGATATGAATTTTGGAATCACAGTCCGTAGGGAACAACAGAGGTGGTGGTGGTGTGGCAATATCTGTCTGTGGTGTGGTAAGGATATTTGCTTGGAGGGTTTGTGGTCTTTGGTTTGGGGGCAGGTGTTCTGGGGTTTTTTGGCTTGGGGAGTCTGAGCGGTGCGCCCATGGCAAAGGATAAGGATCTTTTAGCATGGCTTTTGGGGGTAAACAATTGATCCAACAATCTAAATTTGGCCGGGTTAAAAAGTGCCAACTTCCCTACTGTGCAGGGACCTCCTTCTGGATAAGCAGGGATGCCCTGCCAACCTCCATCCCCACACAGAAGGAAAAACCCTTTAGGGAGCTTCATGTTTCTTGGCACGTGTTCTGTAGCCACAGTAGTGGCAATTGATTTGTTGCACCACAGCAAGGAAGTTCCCTGGTAAATGGGCTTGCTGGCGGATACATTATGGGGTGTAAATAATTTTGGTTCCGTGTATCTATGGAAAACAACACAGTAACTGGTGGGGAGGGAGCCGAGGAGATCAGTCTCCTGAGGTGGATCGGGAGTGAACACCTGGTGCCGGATGGCTTGTGGCAGTGTAGCTGAGTTCAGTGGGAGGTAGCCTGAGATCCGGCTTTGAAGTACAAACATGTTCCAGACCTTGCCTGGGGTGACAGGGATACCTACTAGGCAGGTTTGGAAGGGATTTCCAGCACTGGACAAGGCTAGGCACAAGGTGTCTGTGCCCATGGCTTTGGCCAACGTTACCCACAGATTTTCAGCGGGCTGTTTCTTCCAGTCTCTGATCGGTGATGAAGTAGCAGTGGTGGTAATCATTTTTATGATGATGGCGGTGACTGCGCAGGTGCGGACGGTCCACATGCTGTATCTGTGTTCCTGAAGATTGGCGCTCTTCTTGCCGGGACCCACTTAGGTCCTGTGTCTCCTGAAATACAAGTGTACCCTTTCCCCCATGTGATAAGGGGAAAGGGGCCTGTCCAATTCTCTGTTAATGGATCTTTATACATCACCTTCGCTTTTTTTACATCCTGTGTTGTACCTGAGTTAAAGTGCTTATCAGTTGGACTTCTGTTTGTGTGAGTTTCTGATTCCTCCAACAAATTTAAAAAGTTTAAAACATACATTACTTTTTCCAATCTTTCTTGGGGGGTCATACCTGTACTCCCCCTTTTCTGTTTCTTTAGTAAATTTTTTATATTTTGGTGGGCTCTTTCTACTATACCTTGTCCTGTGGGGTTATGTGGGACCCCAGTGGTATGGTGTACACCCCATTCCTCAAAAAACTTTTTTGTATCTGCAGAAACATAGGAAGGCCCGTTGTCCGTTTTAATTTGTTTCGGGACTCCCATTCTGGCAAATGCTGATAAAAAATGTCTCTTCACGTCTCTGCTTTTTTCACCAGAATGTGCAGTGGCCACAATCATCTTCAAAAATGTGTCAATGGACACATGTACATATTTCAATTTTCCGAATTCAGGTATGTGCGTGACATCCGACTGCCAAATCTCTAACAACGTCAATCCTCTAGGATTAGTTCCCTCTGGAACTAACGGGGCAACCATTTGACAGTCAGGGCACACTTTTAGAATCTCTTTTGCCTGTGCTAATTTCAGGCCAAATTGTTTTTGCAGTGACCGTGCATTTTGGTGAAAAAATTCGTGGGAAATTTTAGCCCGTTGGTACAAATTAGGGTAACAACCATACCTGCCAGATGATCAGCAGTCTGGTTTCCCTCCTCCACAGGGCCTGATAGAGTAGTGTGAGATCTTGTGTGGACAATGTAATATTCAAAATTTCTGTCATGAATTAGAAACAACAAGTTTTTTAGCAGACCAAATAGCTTTTCATTTGAAACTTCTTTCAAATACGAGTTTTCAATTCTTTTCACAACGCCCACAACATAAGCTGAATCTGATACAATATTGATCGCTTCATCTTTGAAGATTTCGAAGGCGCGAACAACTGCTGACAACTCCACAATCTGGGGAGAACCTTGGGCTTTATAAATATCTTGTTGCCAATTACTGTTTTCTTGCAACACGATTACAGCGTTCCTGGTTCTCCCAGACCCATCGGTAAACAACATTTTGGCACCTTTTATTGCCATTTCTGATTGCATAATTTTCAGTTTCACCGGGATCAGAATTAACCTCTGTAAAATTGGCACGCTGGGAGGTGAAATTTAATTTCTCCCGGGTAGCCTCCGATGGCAATCTGGAAATCGATGGAATTCCGCAGCAGTTGTTCCAGCTGCTCAGAAGTCAGTGGGAGGTCTATGCAACTTGGCTCCTCTCCACTGAGTTCCAAACACCTGGTGCATCCCTTGAAAACCAATTTTCCAATCATTTCCGCTAGGGTAACAATTGTTTTTGGGAATTGGTGTGGGAGGAATATCCACTCCCACAAACAGAAGTCTTTAGTGTCCATTGAGAATTGGCCTAATATGGCCAGTGGCTGTTTGTGCTCTCTGATAATAATTAAAGAGGATGGCAGTCCCTCCATCTTTCTGCCTATTTGTCTCTCTGATATTTTCTTCTTGACTGTGGAAAGGGCTTTTTCTGTGTCAGGAGTTAAAGTTCTGGGGGAGGACAAGTCTGCATCTCCTTTTAGCAATTTGAATAGGGGGTACAAATCACCAGTTGTGATCCCCAATACTGGTCGGATCCAATTGATCGCTCCCAATAGTTTTTGGAGGTCATTTAAATTTCAGACTTCCTTATCAATCATAACCAATTGAGGTTTGATAGATTTAGAGGTGATTTGGAGTCCGAGGTAACTCCAGGGTGCTTCCCTCTGCACTTTTTCAGGGGATACTTCCAATCCTCGGGAATTTAGAGCCAAAATCATCAAATTTAGAGTCTTTTCGACTGCCGATTCTGTTTTGGCACAGATCAGTACCTCATCCTTATAATGGAAGATGATTGACTGTGGAAATTTTTGTCTAATGGGTTCTAACACTTTTGCCACAAACATCTGGCATAGTGTCGGGGAATTTTTCATCCCCTAGGGAAGCACTCTCCATTGGAACCTGCAATGGGGTTCACAAGCGTTGATGGCTGGGACTGAGAATGCAAATTTGATCGAATCAGCCAGATTGAGGTAGATATGAAAGAAACAGTCCTTTATATCAATTACCACTAGGGGCCATTCAGCAGGGAGCATGGATGGAGAAGGCATTCCCTGCTGGAGGGCTCCCATTGGTTCTAGGACTTCATTCCCTTTGCGCAGGTCCTGGAGAAATCTCCAGGAACCTGAGGATTTTTGTATTATAAACACTGGAGTGTTCCAGGGACTGGTGGAAGGCTCCAAGTGTCCTTTAGCCAATTCTTGATTAACTAGTCCATTTAAAATTTGCAGCTTCATTTTGGGTAGGGGCCACTGATCCACCCAAACAGGGGTTTCAGTTTTCCAGTTAAGTCTGGGCAGCTGCACCTGCTCAGTGACCCCTCCTAAAAATTTGCCTTTGTCCTCAAGCTCAACTGCCATTGTTCCATGGCGTCCTGTCCCCACAATGTTATTGGAATATTAAGGACATACAGTTGAAGGGATGCAGGCCTGCCCTCTGGCCCACTTAATGTCAGTGTTTCTAGGCTTCTGACTGGATGCTGCAAACCTCCTACACCACTCACACAAGTGTCAGTGGACTGGGCCAGCCAGCCGGATGGCCAGTCCCGCGCTGCCAGAATAGTCACGTGTCCAATAGCCCTTCCACCTTAATTTTCTGCCGATGTCTCAGTGCTGAAAAATAAATAAGACGTCAAGAGAGGTTGGAGGTTGCCCAGTTGGCCTCCTTCAGTGCCTCACTCCTCTCTTCCTCATCCTTAGACATCACACAAGTCAGGGCATCTGTAGAGATCATCTTGGTGACAGGGAACCGATCTTCTAGCTGCATGGGTGGGAGCACAACAATATTGTCATTGGCAAGACCTGTTAGGAGGGTTGGAACTACCATCACGCCCCTTTCCATTGCCAAGAAGTGAGAGACTAATAAGTACGTTTGTTCTGGGTATACGTTTGCAGATGACCTAACTCTGGCCAACTGTTCGTATGAACTGAGATGGGTTGAGGGGTGAATGACAGGTAGAGTAATCCACTCCAACAGGGTGTATTGCTGCCTAACTGGGACCAGAACCGGTGCGGGCTCCCACACTACGGGGTAGCTGGACACAGTGTCGGGCGCAGGTGGAGTGCAGCTGAGGGGATGCTTGTGTCTTCGCACCCCCCTGAGTGCTCTGCCCCCCGTTTCCCAAGAGCTCACAAGAGCACGGACGAAGGTCTGGTAGTGAACTAAAAGTCACTTTCCTTTTAAGTCCTGGGGATTTCCTTGGGGGAAGAGGCTCGCCATTAGTATTGGTTAGGGACCTACAACTGGTGGACCAATGGCGGCCCTTCCCACACCTCCTGCAAAGTGTCTTTGGGGCATTAGGTTCTGTCATCGACTCCGGGCAATGTTTTTTGAAATGACCTTTTTGACTACAGTTAAAACAGGACTGGGATCCGGTGAGAGAGGCGTCTAATAGGCATGTTTTATGGGACCCAGAACCAATGTTCTTACAGGCCTCTATCATCTCAAGTAGTGAGGGGTTTTTCAACATTTTGAGAGCTTTTTGACAATCCTCATTTGTTTTTTCAATTACCAATTTGTTAAAGAGGATGTCTTGACTTTCCTTTTGTTGGACTTGTCAGCTAATAGCCTCTTTTAATCTAGTAATGAAGTCCGCAAAAGGTTCTTTTGGACCTTTGTTAATTGGCGTAAATGAGGGAGTCTGAACATATGCATCTGCTACCCTTTTAACTGCTTCCATAGCCAATTCTTTTGATACATCCAAATATTTCAAATCAATTCTGGACTAATCGTCCCTACTTGAGTAATGCCCTTCACCATAAAGCATGTCTATAGCCTGTCTCACCGCTATTCCCCTCCACTCCATCTTTTCATTGACATAAGTAGTGATTAATTTCTTCCTCTCCATCTCAAAGATGGATGATTGTACAGTGGAAAATAGTCCATTTACAACTGCACAAATATCGTATGGGACTAGTCTATATGCTGAAAAGAGTGATTCCAAAAGGCTAACTGTGAAGGGTGCTCCTAGCCCCTACTGAATGATAGCTTTTTTAATGTCCTTCAGCATTGGGTAAGAGATAGGCCTCCACTCCGGGGCCTTGTCCTCCTCTAAATAAATTGGAAAGGCCTTAAGGAAGTCCACGTTGCTGGCTTGAGCAGCCTCTTCCCTGAAAGACTTCCAGATGTTCGGATGATTTGCCTGCCTCTCAGGGGAGTGCTGCGAATAGTCTGAGTCAGTGTCTTGTGACTGGTAGGTGGGGTAGGGCTCAGTGGAATGGGCCCTATGGGTGTGACCATGTTTTCAGAAACTTGACCTGACCTTTGGCCTGGCCCCACCCCTAACTCCCCGTCTGTCCCTGGAGGGGGTTCTTTCCAGGGAGGAGGCGGAACTGGGCATACGTGTGGGCGTGTTGGGGGAGGAGTCCCTGATGTATGCAGGCGGAGGTGGTCTAGGATGTGGTGCTGAGGGAACCTGCCCCCTTCTTTCCCATACTGGCGTTTCCCGTGGCAGCTTTTCCCTCCTTCGCTCCTTGTGCGTCTCGCCTCCCTCCTTCCCAATGCCATTTTGTTTGTGCCGTGATGCAGTTTCTCTCTCCCCCCCACTGTCTTGTGACCGGTGAAGTTTGTGTGCCAAGGTAGTTGTTGTTTTGTCAGATAGCAGTTTCGTATGTGATTTCTTGGGTTTCGTGGAGACCACCGTCCAGGTTCATCATCTGGTGCTGTAGCACCATCAGAACTAGTCTCCAGGTAATCAGTGCTTCTTTTGCAGTCCGGTCCCCCCTATCATTAGCTCGCCACAGATCATAGCCTATCAACTGCCACTGGTCCACAGAGGTGTTTTCTGCAAGTATGTGACCCTTGTGATCCAGCCACTTGGCAAGCACTTTAGCGTATTTTTTATCCAGGGGGTGACCGTGTTCAATGATAAAGTCTTTGAGTTGTCGGTAGACGAACTTTTGGGAGGTGGACAACGAGAGTCCCATGGTGACTAGAACGACTTCAACAATTGTCTGTGATGTTATTAATCCTCCCTTTTATGGGTTTGGGTGTCGGGGTGGGAAGTGGAATGTCCCCAGCTGCTCACCTTCTCCGGTGCGTTGACTTGTGCGACCCAATGGTCCACAGTTGTCCGTCCAGCTGAAGAGGACTGGCAGGGTGGACACCGCTCCTGGTGTCACCTGAGCCCCAGCAAGCACACAGGAGTTCTCTCAATGTGAGAGACCTTCTACTGTGCCTTGCAGTTGGGGGCCATCTGCCATGGCCCGAGGGAAAAGGGAATAGGGACGTGACACTGCACAAAAGGGTTCTGACACAGTAGAAGATCAGGGTGCAATGGCCAAATTATTAAGGAGAACAGGGACTTATAGAAGGTTTAGGTAAGGGGAGGTCTGATAATGGGGGTGGAGCATGGGATTGACACCTCAGGGTAGAACAGGATTGGAGAACATGGAAGAGATGGGTAGAACTTAGGAGTATCTAGGAAAGGGGACCAATGAGAGCTCAATCTGCACTGCGGCACCCGCCAGCCAATCAGTGAGAGATGAGCGGGAAAACTAGGGGAGAGTAAGGGAGTAAACAACTTTTGGTGGGAAAACGTGAGGGCAAGTCCAGACAAGCCCTGAACAATATAAACCAAGGGGATTAACATAGGAATAGCTGTAGGGGTGCATTGAACATAGTAATAAACTGGGGAATAATGTGAAAGTCCATGAATTATTAAGTCGTTCAGGCTCCGTACAAGTCCCTCCAGGCCTTGAATCTCTCCCAGTCTCTTTGCTGTTCCTCCTCAATCTTCCTCTTTAGATGGGGTGATTTTCTTGGAGAAGGAGTTCGCCGTTAACGTTTGTAAGGGATCTACAATGAGAGGACCAATGGCGGCCCTTCCCACATCTCCTACAAAGTGTCTTGGGGCATCGGATGCTGTTGTTAGCTTAGGGCAATGTTTTTTCATGTGTCCTTTTTGTCCGCAGTTGAATCAAGATTGGGACCCAGTCAAGGTGGCAGCAAGCAAGCGGGCCTTGTGTGACCCTGACCCTACATTCTTGCATGCTTCTATCATTTCAAGTAGGGTAGGTTTTTTTAACATTTTTAGAGCCTTCTGGCAGTCTTCATTAGCTTTCTTGTACACTAATTTATTAAATAGGATATCCTGGCTCTCTTTTTTTGAACTTGATGAGTTATCGCCTCTTTTAGCCTTGTTATAAAATCAACAGAAGGTTCTTTTGGACCCTGATTGATGAGGGTGAACGGTGGTGTTTGGACATAAGCGTCCACCACCCTCTTTAGGGCCTCAACTGCCAGCTCTTCGGTAACATCTAGATACTTTAAGTCTATTCTCTATTGATCGTCCCTGCTCACATAGTTTCCTTCTCCGTATAACATATCTATTGCCTGTCTAACTGGAATCCCTCTTCTCTCCATCTTTTCATTTATGTATGTAGTAATTAGTTTTTTCCACTCAGTTTCAAAAACTGAGGACTGCACCGTGGATAGCAAGCCATTGATTACTGCCCTGATGTCATAGGGGATTAATCGCTATGCCAGGAAAAAAGACTCCGGGAGTCCCACGGTGAATGGGGCTCCAAGGCCGCACTGTATGATGGCCTTTTTTATATCCTTTAACATTGGATAGGATATGGGCCTCCATTCAGGGGCACGGACTTCCTCTAAGTTAATGGGGAAAGCCTTCAGGAATTCCACATCATTGGCTTGGGCCGCTTCATCCCTGAAGGCTTTCCAAATGTTCAGATGTTTAGTGTGTCTTTGCAGTGAATGATGTGAGTAGTGTGTGTCTATGTCCTGAGTGTAATGAGTGTCATAAGCCTGGGTGGAATAGGCCTCATGGGCGTGGCCATGTTGCCGGAAGTTTGCCCCAGAACTAGGCCTGACCCTGCCCCTTTCTCCCCTTCTACCCCGGAAGGCGGATGGGTCTGGTGAGGAGGCAGAGCTGGAGGGAGAGGGTGTGAGTGAAGGCGTGTCAGAGGGGAAGTCTGTGACGTATGCAGGTGGAGGTGGGGGCGGCCTAGGAGGTGGTGCTGAAGGGACCTGCCTACTCTTTTCCCGCTCTGCTCTTTCCCGCCTTCACCCTTTGCGTGCTTTTCCTCCCTCATCCCCGATGCCATTTTGTGAAGGTTGACGAGACGTTGTGCCCTCTCTGTCCCTCCCGCCATTTTGGGACTTTCGGGGTCCATCTTTTGCAGAGGTTCAGGACTTAGCAGATAGTTGTTTGGCATTGGTCTTTCTAGATTTAGTGGTATTTTCATGGAGGTTGTCATTCGTGTTCATCATCTAGTGCTGTAGCACCATCAGAACAAGCCTTCAGGCAATTAAGGCTTCCTTTGCATTTCGGTCCCCCCTTTCATTTGCTCACCAAATTTCATAACCAATCGTTTGCCAGTCATCTACAGATGTGTCTTCCAAGAGCACACGACCTTTATGATCTAACCAATGCCGAGTGCTTTAGCCGATTTTTTGTCCAGGGGGTGACCGTGCTCAAAGATAAAAACCTTGAGCCTTCTGTATACAAATTTCTGGGAAGTTGATAGCCGGAGTCCCATGATGATGTTAACTCGACTTCTGGAAAACTGTCCTCACCATAGCGATTCTTCCCTTTTAGGCGTTGGAGTTGGGGGTAGGAGTAGGGGTGTCCCTGGCTGCTCACCTGTCCGGTGTGAAGACCCGCGCGACCCGACGGTCCGCAGTCTGCTGTCCATCCGAGGAGGACCGGCGGGGTGGTCACCTGAGCCTTGGTGAGCACAAGGGAGTTCCTTTAATGTAAAGGACCTTCTACCTTGCCTCACGTCCTGGGCGCCATCTGCCACGGCCCGGTGGGGATGGAGATAGGAACATGACACTGCACAGAAGGGTCCGACAAGATAGAAGGTTGGGGTGCAATGGCCACTTTATTAAGGGAGGACTGGGACTTATCTAGGGTTCGGCTGAGGGAAGTTCAGTAACCAATGGGAGCTCACTCCGCACTGCGGCACTTCTCAGCCAGTCAGCGTGGGATGAGTGGGAAAGCAGGGGAGAGCAAGGGAGTAAACAACTCTTGGCAGGAAAAACTGTGGGCAAGTCCAGGCAAGTTCTGGGTAATACATTTCAAGGGGATTAATACAGAGATATATGGGGAAATACATTAAATGGGGTTCAGAACGGGGATAGTGAAAGTCCGTAGGCTGTCATCTCTTCAAGCACCACACAGGTCCCTCCATGCCTGGAAGCGTTGCCATCCCGATTCTTGTTCCTCCACAGCAAACAATGCCCTATTTGCAAATGTATCAGTGCTGGGCTAAGAGGGGCTCCTGCTGGGAACCAGTCTGGGCTCAACCCGGAATTAACATCCTGATGGTGAGGCAACCCCTGGAGTCCAAGGACTGTCAGTCCATCACTTTATAGAATAAAGTTCCAGTCCCCTTTCCCAGGGGCAGGTTCTTCCAACATAACCCTTCTTGGGGTGTATGTTTGGAGATTCCTCCCTTGGTTGAGGACCCCCCCAAGGTCACTCCTTGAGAGTGAGAGCAGAGATCTCCCCACAAGCGTTGGTCTGGGTGAGTCACATCCATCTCTAATTAATAACTATTGCTTTTTTGCCAGCTTTAGTATAATTGCTTCAACAATTGCTTTAGTGTAGTGCACTGTCCTATCTTATGCTATACTACTGGTAGTTTTAGTATTTGTATTGTGTAGTAAATTATTCTGATTAAAATCTTTTGTCTGATTGTCTGTGATAATGAATAGTTCATTTTATATCAATATATCTGATTTTCCATCATTAAAACCTGCAGGATAAAAGTGGTTCAATCACAGCTCTGTAATTTCTTAAATTCCAACCCTTGGCATAATCCAGGGCTGAGATTGGATCCAGCCGCCCCCAGGCTCCTCTCTGAGCAGGAGTTTAGAAAGCCAGGGAGTCCTTTCTGCACCTCGGGACTCAAGGGCAGGACTTCTTTAATGAACTTTAAGCCTTCCACTCCCCTCCACCACAGGTGCCCCCCCCAACCCCAGCAGCCCGCAACACCCCAGAGGAGGCTGGGAGCTCAAAGAGCCACCCCAGACTCCCCTTTCCCAACCTCCCTGTGCCCAAAGACCCCCATGGGACTGTCCATCCTACCAGCCAACCCCTGCTTTTCCCCTCTTCTGCCTATTCCCCCCCTTTCCCATCATCCCCTGAGTCCCCAGCCCCCTGCCAATCAGTTTTGGGGGTCACAGTCCTCACTGTACCTCCTCTCCCATCCCTTACACATCAGCCCCCCAGTCCCCAGCCACCTCCTGATCACTTCTGGGGGGTCCCACCCTCCCCTTTTCCCCACTCTTCTGACCTCTCCCACTCATTTCCCATTGTCCTTCAATCCTTGTGGTCCCCTCTCCCACTCCATTTTTGGGGGGTCCCACTCCCCTCCCACTCAGTGTGGGGGTCCCACTACCCCTTTTATCCCCTTTCCCCCCTTCCCCCCCTCTTCTTGCCCCCCCCCGAGCTGAGAGCTTCTCACCCACAGTCAGGGGTCCCAGCACCACCAGTGCCCCTAAAGGTCCCCCCAAATAAGGGTTTGAGGGGGTCCTGGGTGAGCTGGGTGCTGTGTTGGGGTGCAGGTGCCACCCAGAATCCCCCTAGAGCAGGTTGACATGGGGGGGACACAGGGGGCTCCCCATTCCTGATCCATCCTGGGGCCAGTTCTGCCCCCCAAGATGCCCCCACTGCCCCCCACTAACTGGGACTGTTTTTGGAGGAAGATGGAGAACTGGGAAGCTTTATTGGGATCGCTGGGAGCAGACGGGTGATGTTGGAATAAAAGCAGGGATGGGGGGGACCCGTGACACCCTCAAATTCAGCACGGGGACTGCTGGGGGGGTCCTGGCCGGGCCCAAGCCCACAGGGAGGGGCTGTGGCTGCCAGTGGCTCAGGAGCTCTGTGGGGAGAAAAGGGGGTGCAGGGGGGGCACAGACGCTCTGGGGACCCCCCTCACCTTGGTAGAAGCCAAGCCCCAGCACCAGGACAACAAAGCCCAACATGAAGCCCCCCCCTCAACCCCTACTTAGAAGCAAGTTCTTAGGCTAATTAACCACTGATTCATTAGTCCCTGAGCTGCTTTGTTCCTCTGCCAGGCACAGGCCAGCATGGGCTCTGCAGGCTGCAGGGCTGCTGTGTCCTGCCAGGACTCAACACATTGGTTTTATTTGCCCCCAAAAGGGAAAAAGGCCCCAAATCCCTTTGGCCAAGCACAGGAGGGGACAGATTTCTGACAGAAAACTCCAGCAAACGGTTTTGCCCATCTTGGGAAGCACAAACCAAACCCAACTGAGGCGAGACCCCTGCAGCAGCACTTGTGTGCCATCCCCATCTGAAAACCTCCCTGAGGTGCTCGAGGGTGGCTGGGCAGACTGGGAGCACTGGGAAGGGGCCCTGACTCAGGGCTCAGCTTCTGGGGCAGGCCCACATCACCCCCGGGAGCTCCAGGGCTCCGACAGCCGGGATGGAATATGCGCGGGAGGAGCAGGGGAAGGGGGGACAGGGCTGCCGGTGCTGTCTGGAAGGGCTGGCAGCGGGAGGACTTAATCAGGATTTGCATCAAGAAATAGTAAAAACAAGAAAGAGAAGCAGAGCAGCAGCACTGGCACCGTAACACTGATGGGTGTCCCATAAGGACATTGCACATTCATAAGGCAGCACATGCTTGAGGCTTTGTACACGGTATTATATCTATCTATATATATACACACACATACAAGGTTGGTGTATAAACATGTGGTGTTAGTTCTGAGATGGTCCTAGAAGGACAAAGAAAACCACAGCCCTATTGGTGGAGAGGCATGGACAGGCTGCTCACAGACCAATTTGATCTGCAAAATGTCGGCTTTATTAGAAGAAACACACACTTTATATACTGCTTATTACACCCAGATGCGTGATTCTTCTTCACACAGCATTGGATACATAAGGAAAACATACTTTGTTGTCCACTGCTAATTGGACCACAGCAGGTGTCCATATGAGCTGAGGGCACACGTTCACCCTCTTGAAACTCCACCTTAACCTTGGCAGGGAGCCTTCTTTGTCCTAACTTCAAAGGTTGTAGCCACATTAGCTATGCAGTTCTTTTACTGTCTGCACCCAGCCATGCCAAGGCAAGGCTCACAGAAATGCAAAGGAAATTGTTCACGCACAATCTCTATTCTCCCAACGCAGCCCCAGTCCAAGCAGGCACACATCAGCTGCCCCATCATCTCCCCCTCCTGCAGGTTGATCTCCTTGAGACCAGGCACTGAGGTGATCCTGAGACCTGTCACTGAGGTATTCATGAGACAAAGGCACTGAGGTGACCCTGAGAATAAGTGCAAGGCAGAGGTGCTGCTGAGGAAGGACAGCCCCGTGGTGGGGAAGAGGCCAAGCTGTGAGTGCCCAGCCCCAAGAAGGTGCTGTCTCCATCCCCTGTGTGCCAGGTGAACTGGGGCTTTGCTGCAGAGCTGCAGGTGCTGATTTGAGCGTCTCCAAGTGCTGAGATGGTGGGCACCCAGGAACACAAACTCTGCCTGGCCACGGAGCCTGCAAGGAGGAGCAGAGACAGCCCTGGCACTGTGGGGGGCCAGGTTGTCCCTGTGCCTTCCCCTGCAGGCCCTGGCTGTCCCTGCTGGGCCCCTGTCCATCCCCATCAGGTCCCTGCCCGTCCCCCCCGGTCTGAGCTCCCCCCAGGAAGTGCCGTGGAGCTGAAGCTGCTGCCATCCCCCCCCTGCAGCCGCTGCCCCAGCCAAGGGAGCAGCAAAGGGAGGGCCAGGAGCAGAGGCAGCAGCAGGGGAGCCCTGGGGGGGCCGGGAAGCTCTTGTGTGGGGCAGGAAAGAGGCGCTGGGCACGAGGCCGGGGCTGTGCTGAGCAGGCCCAGCCCTCACATCCCCCCAGCCAACGCCGGCTGCCTGGGGGGCGCGGGAGGGACCCCCAGCCCATGTGCCCCACACTGAGCTGGCAGAGAGAGAGCCAAGGGACAGGGACACGGGTGAGGGGACAGCCAGGGACACAGGTGAGGGCACGTATCATAGGTCTGAAAAGAGATGTTGGAATTTTTTCCCAATGTCCCCCCTTCCCCGTCTGTTTCTTCTGGGATGGAGGGGGGGACAGAGCGAAGCTGCTTGTGCTGGGCAGTGCAGGAGCAGGGGGGGAGGACGAGCTCTCTCGGGAAACGCAGTTGCTGGGGGATGGCTGGGAGTCGGTGGTTTGGGGGTTTTGGGTTTGGTCCAAGGACTGGACAGAGCAGGGAGCCCGGTTTGGGCCACCTCCTTTTCTTTTCCTGAGAGGAAATTCTTTTCCCCATGGGACACCTCGCAGAGAACAACTGAGTGAGAGAGACCGACCCATCTCAGAGCGAGGTATTCTCCCTTCGGACTGCCCGTGGGAAAAAGCACTTTTTTTTTCAGTGCAAGCAGCTGTTGAACTGCCGGGACAGTCCTGCCTTCCAGCCCCCCCTCCCCGGGTTGCCACGGGTTTCTCCCCCCCACCTGGGGAATTGGGACTTTGTTTTGTTTCTTCTCAAGATTTTTGATTGCACCGTTTGTTGTTCATTCAGGTTTTGTTAATAAAAAGCTGCTTCTTTTCCTTTTCCACACTTCCACCTGAAGTTTCTTAATTTCTAAACTGTAATCTTGTTAAACTAAGACAGCACAGCCAGGGACACGGGCAGGGACACAGGTGAGGGCACAGCCAGTGGCAGCAGAGCTGCCCAGCAGCTGGGGGTGTTGGTACCAGCTCTGCTGGGGCCGAGCAGAGCACAAGGCCTCTTCCAGACACCTGGAGCAGCCTCACACTTGCCAGCCCTGTCCTCATGGGGCGACACTGCACTCACAGGGGTGGCCACCACAGGGGTGGGCCTGCACTCACACAGAAATCTTCTGAGGGTCCTTTTGTCTGTATCCCTGTTTGCCAATCCATCCTGGGCACTCGAGGAACCCTCTGCAATCCCATCCGTGAGGCAGAATTCCCTCTCCTCCCCCTGACTGACTGATGTCACAGGTGCCATCTCTCTGCTCGTGAGGAGCTGGATCTTGCACCCAAGGCATCAAATCCTCTTGCCAAAGCCTCTTTCAGTCCAGCCTCGGATGCAGTGTCACCCCCACTGTCAGGGCAGATTTCAGAGTCCCCGAGGAGAGGGCACAGCTGGGACCCCTGGGCTCAGAAGGGCGATGCCAGCTCGGTCCTACCCTGTCCCTGCTCCCCAGGGACGCTGCTGCAGCACCTGGGCAGACAAACGGGAGCTCAGGATCCGGGGAGACAATGAGAGCTCAGGATCCGGGGAGACAACGAGAGCTCAGGATCCGGGGAGACAACGAGAGCTCAGGACCCAGGGACACAAACGAGAGCTCAGGACCTAGGGACACAAACGGGAGCTCAGGACCCGGGGACACAAACGGGAGCTCAGGACCCGGGGACACAAACGGGAGCTCAGGACCCGGGGACACAAACTAGAGCTCAGGACCCAGCCCCCGCCCCAGCCCCCTCTGGCCTTTCAGCTCCCTGTGGTGACACACGGGTGCCATTGCCCGGAAGCTGCTGGCCCAGGGCAGCTGCAGAATGGCAGTCTGTGTCCCCATGGATGTTCCTCCCCCTGCATTCACTCAAGTGCCCACAGGAAACCAGGAGAATGTGGAGACCAACAGCCAGGTGCCATCCCAATGTGAGTCACTGGGAACGTGGGTCACCAGGTCTGTTCCCAATGTGGATCCTCCAATGGATGATGCAGCTAGAGCAGCAGATGAAGCTCTTCCCGCAGTCGGTGCACTCGTAGGGCTTCCCTTACAGGTGGGTCCATTGGTGTGTTGTCAAGGCCCACCTCTGCCTGAAGCTCTTCCCACACTCCTCACACTTGTAGGGCCTCTCCCCGCTGTGGATGCGCCGGTGGGCAATGAGGTGGGAGCTGCGGGTGAAGCTCTTCCCGCAGTTGGTGCAGTGGAAGGGCCTCTCCCCTGTGTGTGTTTGCTCATGCAGGAGGAGATGTGACAATTCTTGGTGACCCAGGTGGGACAATGCTGTCGACCCTCCAGGGATTCTGGGACCCTGAGGACTCCAGCGAGCAGTGAAAATATTCTTCTGGGAGATCTCAGTCCCTGGATCTGGTGAGTTCAAAGCAAGATCCCTGGAATTTTATTAGGGCATTCCTGAGCATATAAAAGGTATACCTAAGCACCCTAGAAATGGAGCTCTAGAACAGAATAGAATAGAATTGGGTTGTGAAAGTGATAATATAACTCTAAAAGGAGGAGTGTGATATTTGGCTTATGAGAAGAAATCCCTACTGACTGAGTGAAAGGGGTGGGTTCCAGGCCCCAGGTGTGGTTCAGGGGGTGGGTTCCAGGCCCCAGGTGTGGTTCAGGGGGTGGGTTCCAGGCCTCAGGTGTGGGTCAGGGGGTGGGTTCCAGGCCCCAGGTGTGGTTCAGGGGGTGGGTTCCAGGCCCCAGCTGTGGGTCAGGGGGTGGGTTCCAGGCCCCAGGTGTGGTTTAGGGGGTGGGTTCCAGGCCCCAGGTGTGGTTCAGGGGGTGGGTTCCAGGCCCCAGGTGTGGGTCAGGGGGTGGGTTCCAGGCCCCAGCTGTGGGTCAGGGGGTGGGTTCCAGCCCCCCCGTGTGCTTTGCCCACAGATCAGTCACACACAGAGCTCTTGCCCATAGAGCTGCTTTGGGGAGGGCTTTGCTCAGGGAACTGTGTTTGTCAAAGCCAATGGTCAGTGCTGGAGAAAGTGAAGTGTTTGGGGAGTGTGTGTTACTGGCAGTGTGTGTTATAGTATTAGAATCCTGTCTGACTCGGGGATGCCCATAATAGATATAAAAAAGAAAAAATTCACTTGTTGTAGAGTCTTAAATGCAAAAGTTTGTTCTTGTGTGCATTTTAAAGCATTTGGTGCACATTAAATATTTGAAGGAAGGTAAATTGCCCCAGCAGCTGTTAAGCTGGGATTGTGTGTTCAGAGCATTCTTTAGTGTCAGCTTTAGTGTTTGCAGGGGTTGGATTTGTGTTAATTGTGCCAATATTCAATTAGTGATTAGTGAATTAGAGATTCAGTTTGTGGATTATAATATGGTTTTTCAGTTGCTGTTGTTTTGTCAGAGAAAAGAGAAGTGAACTGAAATCTCTAGATTTGTTCTTTGAACTGAGCAATAGTCAGGGTTTGGGAAGGTGTGGTTTGATACCAGGGAGCAGCAGCAGCTGGGGAGGTTCCTCCAGCTGCAGGGGAAGGAGGCAGAAATGGTCCCATTGAGAGAGGAGCAGAAGAAAGGATTTGGGTTTGGAAAGCTTTGGAGGGTTTAGTGTGAGAGCAGGGATTTGGAATGTGCGTGGGGAAGGGACAAACAGGAGCTGCCACAGCCTGGACTCCCCCCAGGGCTCCTGGCCAGGCAGGAAGGCTCCTGCCCTTGGAAGGTGTGTGGGAGGGCCCAGAGGTGTCATCCCCAGCTGAACCTCTGCTCCATGGACACTGGGAGAGAGAAAATGGATTTCTTGGGAGATCCTGGAGTGGTGTGTTGGGTTTGAAATAAGAGTAAAGGACAATTTAGTCAGAAACGATTCCTGTTGGTGGTGGCACAGAGCAAAAGGAAAATGGGCCTTTCTTTCAACCATTAAAATTTGGAATTGGTAAATGGGTATTGGCCCTTCAGTTTCTTTATGTGCCTGACTGTGCTGTACCATTCCTAGGCAAGCGATGGATTTAGTGAGTTAAATGACATTTGAAAAAGGGAAAATCCAAGTTTGTGGGTGCAGCTGCTCTGTCATTCCTGGGTTTTGGTGTCATTGTGTCACTCAGGGGTCCTGAGGAGGGTGAAGCCCTTCTGTGCAGGACATGGAGATGGTCCCTGGCCTGTCCAAATGTATTAAATGCTGCTGCTGAAGGAGCCTCCACAGTGATTTTATCTTCATTAAACCCCTGGAACCCACGGGCACCTGCTCCTGCCTGGACAGTAACCAGGAGTTTCCTTGGACTGGTGTCCCCCAGAAAGGACGTTTTCACCCCTGTTTCTGAGGCTTTTAATAGTCTTTGATCAATAAATATTTCTCCCTGTGATTTCTCCTTGTGGTGTCTTCTTGAAGCCTGAAGCAAGCAGAGGAGGGGATGCCAAAGATCCGCCCTCCCCTCTCTATTGTCACTCTGCACCCCCCAGGCCCTTTCTCTGCAGTGTTCTGTCTCCCTGGACGTCCCCCCAGGAACTTGTGCCCTTCCCTGCTGGCACGGGTGGGCACACCCCCCATCCCAGTCATGTTCCCAAGCACTGCCAGGGCCACCTGGGTGACCAGCAGGACATGAGTGGGGGTGGCTTGTGAGAGAGTCCCCAAAGGCTCCCTGTCCCCAGAGAGCAGAGCCACGGGGACCAGCAGGACAGGTCCTCCAGCAGGTCCCACTGCAAATGGCCCGGTTTGTGCTCCAGGAAGGAACAGGCAAGGACCCAGCTTGGGAGAAGATGCTCCAGGAAAGGACCAAGAGGGTCCAAGACACAGGATATGGGGCAGGAACACACCTTAGTGCCCCCTCACATACATGTGGTGTGAGTGAGAACAGCCTAGGGCAGAAACACCCACCTGCCCGGGGGCCCCAGCAGTGGGTCAGCACCAGGCTGCAAACAGGGCAGGGCAAAACTTGGCCCTGCAGACCCCACAACCGAGGCCAAAGAGAGACCAGCCAGGCCACCACCCCCAGCCCAGCCTATTGCACCTCCGGCCACAAGAGTGGGGACCAAAGCTGTGCTTCTCCTTCCTCCTCTGCACCCAGGAGCCCCAGCCCGGGGCACGATCCTGCCCCCAGCAGCACAGACTGCCAGGTCCCTGAGCCCCTGGGGCAGGAGCTCCTCGGGGCGCAGCCCCTGGGCCCTGCAGCACCACAACCTCCTGTAGGGCTGCCCCTGCCTGGGCTCAGACTGCCCAGCACGAGGGAAACCAGGAGCCAGAGAGCAGAGCTGGGGGCCTGCAGAACATCAGCATTTCCTGCCCTGCACAGCCAGGACAGTTTTCCAGAGCTCACTTAAAACAGCCCCTCCAGAACTTTCAGGGTGTTCCACAGGGCCCAGTCAGTCCCAGGATGATCCCAGTCAGTCCCAGGATGACCCCAGTCAGTCCCAGGATGACCCCAGTCACTCCTGGTTTCTCCCTGGGCCTGCATGGAATGAAGGGGCCAAGGTGACACTGCAGGGCCTCCTGGAACCAAAGAACCCTGAGACATTTGGGAACCTCCTGCAGTCAAGGGACAATTGGGAGCCTGCAGGGCCTCCTGGAAAAAAGGGACCCTGAGACACTGTGGAAACTCCTGGAATCCAGGGGCCTTTGTGACACTGCAGGGCCTCATGAAACCAAAGGAACCTGGAAACATTTGGGGAAGTTGTGGAATCAAGGGACCATTGTGACACTGCAGGGCAGGATGGAATTACAGGCACACTGGGACACTGTGGCAGGACATTCCCCCCTGGAATGGGACCAAGACAATGCCCTATTTGCAAATGTATCAGTGCTGAGCTGAGAGGGGCCCAGGCCAGGCCAGGAGATGTTGGAACCAGTCTGGGTTCAACCCTGAATTAACATCCTGATGGTGAGGCAACCCCTGGAGTCCAAGGGCTGTCAGTCCATCACTTTATACTGTAAAGTTCCAGTCCCCTTTCCCAGGGGCAGGTTTTTCCAACATAACCCCTCTTGGGGTATATGAGTGGAGATTCCCCCCTTGGCTGGGGACCCCCCTCAAGGTCAGTCCTCGAGGGTGAGCAAAAGAGATCTCCCCAGGAGCCTTGGTCTGGGGAAGTTACATCAAATGTCTACTTAATAATTATTTCTTTTTTGCCAGCTTTAGTATAATTCCTTCAATTATATTGTACTTATCCTGTACTACTGGTAGTTTTAGTGTTTATATTGTGTAGTAAATAATTCTGATTAAAATTTTTTTTGTCTGTTCATCTGTGATAATGAATAGTTCATTTCATATCAATATATCTGATTTTCCATCATTAAAACCTGCAGGGCAAAAGTGGTTCAATCACAGCTCTGTAATTCCTTAAATTCCAACCCTTGGCATAATCCAGGGCTGAGATTGGATCCAGCCACCCCCAGGCTCCTCTCTGAGCAGGAGTTTAGAGAGCCAGGGAGTCCTTTCTGCACCTCGGGACTCAAGGGCAGGACTTCTTTAATGAACTTTGTCTGAGCCTTCCGCTCCCCCCGGCAACAGGGGATGACAGGGAAAAGGGAGGGGAAAGGGGAGAAAAGGTGGAAAAAGGGGGTGGGACCCCTTCAACTGAGCGGTTGAGGGGGTGGGACCCCCAGAGCAGAGCACGGGGAAGCTGTGGTTTGACGGGACGATCGGAAAGGGGTGGGAGAGAAGGGAAAAGGGGTGGGATCCCCAAAACTGAGTGTGAGGGGGGTTGCCACCCCCAGCCTAAGTGGGAAGGGTTGGGAGCCCCTGGCTGAGCACAGAGGGTCTGGAAATTGGGGGGACGTTGGGAAAGAGGAGGGAGAGGGGGGAAGAGGGAGGTGGGACAGAAGGTCGAGGGGTCCCTTTGTGTCCCCCATCACATGAGCGTGACTCTCCTTCTTCATTTCCTGCCGGGGGTTTTGTAAACAGGGCCTTGTTGGAGTTGTTTTACCCCATTCCAGGCAGAGCATCCTGCTACAGGACCCCCATGGGACCCCCTACGCCCTTTCTCACCCTTTTCCTCACTGTCCCACCCATTTCCCACCCTCCCTGCAATCCCCTGCTCCCCCCACAGCTCGGTTTGGGGGTGGCCCCCTCCCCCACCCTGTTCAGTTCAAGGTCTCAGCCCCTTCTCGCTCACTTTGATGATGCAAAGCTCGTCCCTTTTCCCCCCTCTCCCACCCCTTTCCCATCAGACCCCCAAACTCCAGCTGCCCCAGTTGCTCCCACTAAATCTGGGAGTCCTACCTCCCCCTTTCTCTCAGTTTTGTGGGTCCCACCCCCCTCCTTCTCCATTTGGGGACCCCAGCTGTTCCGATCCACTTCAATGCAGAGGGGAACCAGGTTCTAAAACACTCCCATAAGCCAGGTTAAGGCACAAACGAGGCCAGATGCTGGATCCCAAAACGAGAATTCCACTTTGTTTTGGAACACAAAAGAGCAGAGAGAAAGAAGGGAGATAGGACAGTGGGACAAGCTAAGGGGAACTGTTAAAAGCACAGGACAGGAGTTAGCAGCACCAGGAAGTGCCGCTGCCTTGCAAGCTGGTAGATCTCTGCTGGGCTTCTGCCCTGGTCGCCTTGTAGCCTCCGAGGAACAAACCCAACCCGCAGGGGAAGGGGGTGGCAGCAGCTCCCGCAGCAGTCCTGCAACAGCTCCCCACAGTCCCCGGGCACGGCCTTAAATCCCCTCGCCGTGGGACCCCTGGATGCCCCCTGGCCCGTTCACCAGGATCCAAGCAAAGGTCTCCTGGCACCGAGATGGGCCCCGAGTGTCCCTTGGCTGGTTCCCCGGTCTCCAAGCGAGATCCGCCTGGCACACCTTCTCCCATTTTTGGATTGTCACAAGTTTTTCTCTTGTTTGCTCCTCTGCCTGCCTCTGCTGGCTTGCTGGGTGCCTCCTGGAGCTTTTGCAAGGAGCTCGGCTCCTGCAGCAGCCCGGCTGTGGCACCAAGGCTTTGGAACTCTGCTAAGGGAAAAGGTGAAGTTGCTGTTGGGCCAATGTTCCAGTGCTATTGCTAAGGGAAAATGTGAAGCTGCGGTGGATGGGGAGGATGTTGAGTTGCCCTGGAACTGGCCCAGTTGAATTAAAGTGCAGGTTGAAGGGTCGGTGCTGTTGCTAAGAGAGCAGCCCTGTTGCCGGGGAGCAGCCAATGGGGAGCTGCCCAGAGGCAGCCAATGGGGAAGCTGCGTGGTGGCGCAAAGGGCCAGCCAATGGGAGAGTGCGATGGAGCCAAGTGTAGCCAATAGCCAGCCAATGGGACCCCGAGCGGACGGGCAGCCAATGAGGAGCTGTGGCCGGGAAGGTGCTGAGGGACTGCGCATGCTCTGGGCCAGTCCCCGTGGGGGGCTTTTCCCAATTGTCCCCTGTTCAACTCACTTCAGCCTCCAACCCTGATAATTCCTGGCATCCCCCTGTCGCTGCAGAGATCCACATGGGTTCTGCACTTGACCGCCCTGGGGCAGGGGGTGAGCAGGGCATAACCAAGCTCAGGTGTGGACACCTGACATTTCTGGGGGTGCCTAGAAGAGAAGCTTTGGGCAAGGTGACTGTGGTTAAACCTGTCTGGCCATCCAGGGACAGCCAAGTTGCTCTCTCCCTTCCCCTCCTCAGTCAGACAAGAATTCAGTCCATGGAGAGGTTTCTTTGGAAGACAAATGTATTAATGAAGGACATCCACGTCTGCCCCCGGCCCACTTTCCTTTCTGCCTTCCTTTCTCTCAGTTTATTGCTGATCAGGCCATCCCATGGAATGGAATATCCCTTGGGTCAGTCCAGCCCAGCCCTCCCAGCCATGTCCCCTGTGAAACACTTGCCCAGCAGAGCCCATTGGGTGGGGGTGGTTGCAGAGACGCTTCCTGCGGGGCCAGCACTGCCCAGGGACAGCCAAACCCTTGGGCTGGGACCAACAGCGCTGCAGCCACGAGCACCAACCCAGCAGGACAGGGGCTGCTCTGGGCAAAGGGAACTGCAGCCCAGGCACAGCCAGGGCAGGGCTGCTCAGGGGGCTCTTCCAGCCTCTGGTATTCTGGGACTCAATGAAGCTTTTCCTTGGAGAGCTCTTTGAAGGCCCAAGTGAGAGAGAGGCAGAAGTGCAGCTGTCAAATGCAGCAGGATAAACACAGCAGTTCCATTGAGGAACATTTCTGCCCTCAACCTCTTGTTAGGAAATGTGTTGGATAGATTTGATGAAACAAGCTTCCTTTTCTCTGGTCCAGTGGTAGGTCACAAAAAGGAGGGTGATGGCTGGTACAGTGCTGTGTGATAAGTTGTATTTCAGCAACTCACTATCCAGAAAGAATGCTGGTGGCTGTGAAGGGCCTGTGAGGTCCCTTCTCTCTGCAGGAGCTGATGGCTCAGCCCGTGACTCGGGGCTGGGCCAGGGGCTCTCCAGCTGCCCCTGCCCTGGCCTGTGACAGCCCAGCACAAGGCCCCTGGCTGGCACAGGCCCTGGGAGATCCCCTGTGCCTCAGGGCCTGGGCTCACTCCAGCAACGGGGCTTCTCTTTGGGCTGCCCCGTCCCTCGTGCTGAGCGCAGGATGGGACAGCAGCAGGCACAGCTGGGCCCTGTCTGTGCCCGCAGCTGAAAGGAGCAGCCTGGGCACAGCACGGGGAGGCTGCTGCTGGCAGGGCACAGCAAAGGGCCCGGGCAGGCTGGGCACTGGCACCCCCTTGTCCTTCCCTCAGCGTCACCCCCCCAAGGCAGTGCCCCCGGCAGAGCCCTGAGCCAGGCGGGAGGGACAGGATCTGCCTTCCCCGGGCTGGGGGTCAGGGCTGGGCCTTTCTGCTGCCTCCAACCAAGCCAGGCTGTGCTCAACATCTCAGCTGCCTGCACAGAGCCTTTGCCTCCCTGCACTCACGGCCCTCAAGGATCTGCTGGAGAGTCCCTGGGGAGGCTTTGTCAGGAAGGGCCCTCAATGGGGCTCGTTAATGCTTGAAGGGACTAAAGGTTTATTCAGGTCCTTTGCCTTTCCTTTTGACTTTGAGTCTAGGAGAGGTTTGATCAGTCATGGTCTCCAATTCTCTGCTTTAATTAGTCCCTTGAGAGGCTTTGTCAGTAGGTCCTCCAGGGTTTTTAAGGAGCTTTGGGATTTCCTTTGGAAACTGAGCCTTTGAGAGCTTTGCGCAATCATGGCCTCCAATCCTCTCCTCCAACCAGTCCATGAGGAGCCTGTCTTGGGAATGGCCCTCAGTGGGACCCATTAATGCTTTGAGATACTTTGGGTTTTTCTTCTGACTTTCACTTCTGGACAGGTTTGTGCAATCTCCCCTCAGTACCTGAGGTTCAAGGATTCAGCACCAAAAGCCCCCCGGGGCTCATTCAGATAAAGCAAATCCTAACAAACCACAGCCGTTCCTGGGATTTTCCTCCAGTCTAGCCAGTAAATTAGGAATGTTGTTCCATGGAATCAGGGGACCATTGTGACACTGCAGGGCCCCAGGGAACTCTTTTGCCTGCGACGAGGGTCAGCACAAGAGACACCGACACCAACTTTGGAGAACAAGTGTGTAATTTTCCTGCAGTGCAAAGCAGCAAAGAATGACAAAAGGCTGAGCTCAGTAACGCACCTCATCGTTCCTACCAAGAGTGCCTGGAGTGAGTAGAAAAGCTCCCTGCCCAGTTGCCCTCATCTGTTCCCCTCAGCCAGGCCCGCACGGCAGCGGGGGAGCCCCGGTCGCAGCCAAGGGTTGGAGAACCCCTCCCGGGCACGGGAAATCCCACCCAGGGCGTCCACTCGTAGGGGAGGGCTCCACCTCTGCTGGGAGGGGGTCCAGCTTTTCTGGCCTTGCAGAAACAAGCTCACAGAGCTACGAGTGTGCAAAACCATCTGGCTCCCTTCTCCTCCTGGGTTCCACCCACAGCCTGGCCAGGGCTTAAGGGGAAAACCCAGGCAGTCAACCTGCCCCATCTGCTGCCAAACAAGGCCACACATCCACTGCCAGGGCCTTGACCACTCTCTAAAGACAGGAAGATAAAGATCACATTTTGCTCACAATCAGACATAAGATTTGATTAATCAACACATACAAATATCATTCACTAATGAGCTGAGACTCACAGATCTCACTAATAAGCACATTTATTTTGTTCAGGGGCAGATACACGGGGAGTCTTTCCACACTACATCTTTGACCAACAAACATACACAGTTTTAGCTAAGGAGCAAATACAGGGATAAACAGACTGTTAGGTTGGAAGGTTCATCTGGAGCTCAGCTTTGGCTCAGGGCCTGTTGTTCAGCCTCAGCACTTCAGTGACAGCCACACAGGGCTTTACATGACACACACAGTTTCCAGATTCATTAGAGATTCTCCCTTACTTAAGACATAGATGTTACTTTGCTTTACACAGTCCCCCCCCCTATTGCAAGTCCTTAGTTGGTCCTTTGGGGTCTCCTTCAGGGCTCTCTGGTGGGTTTTTGGGTATCTGGTGCCCCCCAAAGTTGAGGTGTCCACTTCTTGACCTCGGTTCTGAGCAGACACAGTGTCATTACCTTTCACCACAAAGACTGGAACGTTTGGGTTTGATCTTCTCTGGGCCCACAGAGCTCAGCTTCCATCCTGTTTGCTTAGTTACATCCCTGATCCAATTCTCTAGGACCTCTCCAAGATTACAGTTCTCCTTCCTTGGCCACAGAGAAATGTTGGGAGCAGTCTTCTATATCCCACCTCAAATCCCCCCTTTTTTCAGACTAAGCTCCTGAAGGGATAGAGTGTCTTAGGAGCTTTATTTCATTTTACAGCTCAAGGCATTAGAACAGCTACAGCACTGAATCCTGATGCAAGCTAAAATACAAATGCCCTTCCAGCTTTGGGGCAACCCTTCACAGGTGTTATTTCCACACACCAATCCCACCCCGTTCCTTTGGGGACCGGCCAAGGATCAGTCATTTCCCCAGCAGGAAGGGTTTGAGGACATTGGGGGTGATTTCCCACCAACGGGCCACTCTCATTAACACAATCCACTTGTCCTGTTCCTTTAGTGGGGGTCACAGCTTTGGACACAGGCAGGATTGTCAGAGGTGGTGGGGGGTACTTGCACACTGACTGCTGGGTCTACTTTTCGGGGAACACAAGTGCTCACCCAGTGACCAGGAATCATTTCTGCCAGAATAGGGAAGGCAGAAATGGTGAATGGCTTCCTTGTCTTTTCAGGTAAAGGAGTGCACACCCAGCAATCCCTTGGAGGCAACACTTGGGTCACGTTTGAGACTAAAAGGAGATGTAAATTTTGCTCCCAAGTCAAGACCCAATTAACTATTGTCAGGAGAGCCAAAGCAGACTTAAGCATTTGGTTTCTTCTCAGACAACCTCTCAGTTACCCAAGGGGCTCTGGCCTTTGGAATTCTGCAATAATGCATCCCTGATTTGACTTTTGTACCACTTCTACAATCAAGTGGGCACCTCTGTCTGATGACATTCCCAAATGTACCTCGAATCCAGGGATTCTTGGATTCAACAATATTCCACTCACTTCCCCAGCCAAGTTGGTGTGACAAGGAAAAGCCTCTGGCCACCCAGAGAAGGTATCCCCCAAGACCAGGAGATCTTTACACCCCCCTTGTCTGGGCAATTCAGTCACGTCCATCTGCCAACATTCACCTACAACAATTCTACATTTTCCATCACCTGTTCCCACTCCACTGGCAGGGTTTGGATTATTTCTCTTCCACACACCACACTGCTGACTCACTGCTTGTACAACTGGGGTCAGTTTTGGACCAAGAACCCACTTGGACAAATGTTACAGTGCAGAAACAAATACAAACACAAAACAAGGATCAGTGGAGAAAACAAAGCCAGAGACCAAATGGGGGAACACCAAATAACCCACCCAAAGAGCTGGAAGATCCACACATCTTAGAGGGACAGGATTCCCCAGAAAAATGCCTTATTATCCAATGGGATCTTCCCCCATCCCAGACCAGTCCAGGGATCTGTGGTCTTCTCCAGGAAAGTCCTGGGGCCGGCATGAAGATCCAGAGATCCCTCGGATCCACGGGAGATCAGGCAGAGGGTCCCATCTGGGGCCAGAAATGGTCTCCAAAAGCAGCAGAAAGCAAGTCCTTAACCCCAGCTGGGAGGTGTTAAGAAGCAGGCATTCTTTAGGGCAGCGTGCTGGACGCCTGCAGGAGAGTTCTTCTAATCCAGCCTGCTCAGGGACACAGGCAGGGCTTGGGATTACACCCACTGATTCCAGAGGCATTGGATATTCCCCCTTACTGAACACATGTCCATTACTGTGCTTTACACAGTCACACCCCTATTGCAAGTCCCTATTTGGTCATTTGGGGTCTTCTCTGGGGGTCTCTGGTGGGTTTTTTGGCATCTGGTGCCCCCCAAAGCTCAGGTGTCTGCTTCTTGACCTCGGTTCTCAGCATCACTGGTTTTCCCCACAGAGACCGTCATGTTTGGTTTGATCTTCTCTGGGTCCCCAGAGCTCAGCTCACATCCTGTTTGCTTGAGTTCCAGCCCTGATCCAATTCTCCAGGACTTCTCTAAGATTCTACTGTTCCTTATTTGGCCAGAGCAGAATCTTGGCAGCAATGTTCTACTTCTCCCAAACCAAGGCTCCCCCTGCACCAGCCACTGCCAAACAAGGCCAGACATCGACTGCCATGGCCTCGACCACTCTCTAGATACAGACAGAGAAAGATCAGATTTTGCTCACAATCAGACCTATTTTGTTAAGGAACAGATACAAACAGGATTCACTGATGAGCCCAGACTAACAGATCTTCCTAAGAAGCACACCTGTTTGGTTCAGGAGCAGATACACAGGTGGAGTCCCATCCCACCACATTTGTACCAACAAATAGACCCAGTTTTAGCTCAGGAGCAGATACATGGAGACACAGCCCATTAGGTTGGAAGGTTCATCTAGAGCTCAGCTTTGGCTCAGGGGCTGTTGTTCAGCCTCAGCACTTCAGTGACAGCCACACAGGGCTTTACATTACACACACAGTTTCCAGATTCATTACAGAGTCTTGCTTACGTAATACAGACACTTGTGGGCAACACTTGGATCACCTTTGGCCCTAAAAAGACCTGTAAATTTTCCTCCCACGTCAACAGTGTTTGAACTGTGTTCAGAAGAGCAAAACAAGAGTGAAGCATTTTGTTTCTGCAGTCAAGTGGGAACCTCTGTCTGATGACATTCCCAAAGGCATCCCAAATACAGGGAGGATTGCATTGAACAGGATTGCAGTCTCTTTCCCAACCTGCTTAGTGCAACAAGGAACAGCCTCTGGCCACCCAGAGAAGGTATCCCCCAAGACTAGGAGATCTTTACACCCCCCTTTTCTGGGCAATTCAGTCACATCCATCTGCCAACATTCACCTGCAACAATTCTACATTTTCCATCACCTGTTCCCACTCCACTGGCAGGGTTTGGATTATTTCTCTTCCACACACCACACTGCTGACTCACTGCTTGTACAACTGGGGTCAGTTTTGGACCTAGAACCCACTTGTGCAAATGTTTCAATAATTTGCTTCACTCCAAGGAATACCCTCATGTTCCCCATCCACCAGGTCACAGGAGATTGGCTCAGGGACTATTATTTGCCCACTTGGGGG
Organism: Pseudopipra pipra; assembly: GCF_036250125.1. Lineage (NCBI taxonomy): Eukaryota > Metazoa > Chordata > Aves > Passeriformes > Pipridae > Pseudopipra > Pseudopipra pipra. The sequence goes on along the minus strand of NC_087580.1, from coordinate 19,761,100 downwards.
AACTGCCCAGCCTCCTGGAGCAAATTTTGCTCTAAGGTTTCAAGGAGTTGACAATCCTTAGCACTAGACTCCTTTTCTTCTACTGGGAGAAGGATCTCTGTCAGGATCTCTGACCTGGTGGTGGGGAGTTCTGTGCATCCAGAGAATTGTTTTCCATGCCGGACAAAGCTGCCCCCCCTGGGAAACAATTCCCAACCAGGACTTTCCAAGGGGCTGTCTCCTAAGTCAGCTCTGCCCCAATACACTTTCCCTCTAGTCTGGAAGCAATCCCGCTCTGGGCTTCCTTTGCTGGGGCTGGGGCAGTTGACAGGTTGCTTCTTTCCTTCCTGGCCCAGCCTCCCTTGTCCTTGGAGAATTCCAAAGCCCACGGAGGCTCCTGGGCTCTGGACTACTTGCACTTTGTGTTTGGGATACCCCATATCCACTCAGCCCAAGGAAATTCCACAGGGCCACAGTCTGACCCCAACGTTGCTGCTCAGCATCAGTGGCTATCAAAAGATCATCCACACCCTGCAATAAGGCTCCAAGAGGGTGGGTTTGGACTTCTCCATTCCTCCAGTCCCTTGGCCAATTGAGTTCCAAATATTGGGGGGCTATTTTTAAACCCCTGCAATAGGACCACCAAAGTCAGATGGGTTTTCCTCCCCGGCTTTGCATTTTCCCATTGGAAAGCAAAAGCTCTTGACTTTCCCAACTCAAAGGGAGACACAAAAAGGCAGCTTTCAAACCTAATCCTGTGAAACAAATTAAAGTCTCATTTAGGGGACTTAGCAAAGTGTAAGGATTCGCTACGACTGCTTGTATATCTTCTACTCTATTCTTTATAGCTCTAAGGTCTTGGACTAACTGGCATAGCCTTCCATTTGCCTGCTTGACTGGCAAAACTGGAGCATTCCATTTAGATTCACATTCTTTTCACAAGCAAAATTTCATCAATTGTTCTACAAAGGGTGAGAATCCCTTACAACTTTCTATTTGCAAAGGACATTGCTTTGGCCTCACCAACCCCACTCCAGGTTTCTCTGGAATTCTCACGGGTTCTGCTCTCTTGGATCATGGAGGCACCTCTCCAGCCCATCCTGTTGGAACCACTGCATCCCCAAGTGATGGTGGCAGATGGATTACTTCTGCTTTGGGAGACTCTCATGCAAAACTAGAAACTTCCCCAGAATTAGGCTCTGCAATAATAACCTATATTGGACCATTTTTCAATTGGATTGTGGCATTTCATTTTGCCAAGAGATCTCTCCCAAGCAGAGGCTTTGGGGAATTGGGGAAATACAAAAACTGGGGAGCCAACCACTGTTTTCCCAATTTCAAAGCCACAGCATTAAAAATGGCCCAGTTTCCCAATTCCCTGGCACACCAGACAATTGTTCTAGAATTGTCCCTTGAGTTTCATTTTCCCGGATTTAACACAGAGGAACAAGTTCCCACAGCTACAAACAATTGTGCTTAGTTTGGCTGGAACCAGATGTTCTGATGGGGAAGAATCCTCTGGTGCCCCCTCAGTCGTCTTCAGTGATGCCACGAGAGGGTTCGGAGGGTTCTGAAGTTTCAGTTGCGGACAATCCCATTTCCAGTGTCCATCTTTCTTACAGGATGCACAGGGACTGATCCCAGGTCTCCTGGGGGGATGTTTGAAGCAGGCTGCCCATGCTCTCGTCCTCTTCCTCTCCCCGGGGGCACCATTTCCTCAGGGATTTCTTCCAGGACTGCAACTCCAACCTCCAACAATGTCCCCAAATTAGACTGATCTTGTCCCTCAGCTTGATTTTCCTTTCCGGGCTCACACCAAGGGCTCTGAGGGTGCTGCATTCACACCACAATCTTTCTGCCCTTTCACAGGTTCTGCAAAGTGAAAAACACATCACCAGACATAACCTCCTTCCACTTCTGTTCCCCTTCTCAAACAGCATCAACTGCAACAATGGATTCTAATTCAGTGTTCCAGAACAGCCACCCATTGATTCCAACACTCCATTAAATTCTCCCTGGGAGCTGTTCCTCCGGGGGGGCCGCCAATCTTCATCCAATATTGCAAAATGCAACCAAGGGGGGACTTCTTCCAAATTCCCCCTTCAGATTGCCCACTTCCCAGCTCTAAACAGTAGACCCAAAATGTTACAATACAGAAACAAATACAAGTACAGAACAATAGTGATCGATAAAACAAAGCCAGAGACCAAATTCCAGAATACCAAAGAACCCACCCAAAGCGCTGGAAGATCCACAGGTCTCAGATGAGCAGGATTCCCAAAATACCAAAGAACCCCAAGTGTGCTGAAAGATCCATACGTTTGACATGGGCAGGATTCCCAATAAGAATGCCTTGTTATCCACTGGGATCTTACCTGTGTCCCAGACTGGGCAGGGGATCTGTGCTCTTCTGCAGCAAAGTCCTGGTGCTGGCGTGAAGATCCAGAGATCCCTCGGATCCGCGGGAGATCAGGCAGAGGTGTCCTGTCTGGGGGCCAAAAATGATACGCAAAAGCTGCTGAGATACAGCTCGAACAAGCTGAAAACTAAACTGTGATTTGGGATCGTCCCAGATCGACTGGATTTCAGCAATTACTCAACACAGGTGCCACCTCCTCCAGCCAAGCCCAGGAGATCAACCTCCTCAGCAGCTGCAAGAGCGGGATGTTCATGTGCCTGCTGCCATCTCCCCAAAGCCATTATCCCACTCCTGCTGACAAGATGGGCAAGAGGAGCATCTACCTCACAAGATCTGCTGCCGCAAGAAGAGCGTGTCCCAAAGGATGTCCTCAGCCTTCTCAGAGGGGACGTCAGATCCTCTCCAGGGATGGTCCCAGCCCTTCCCAACCCGGACTGGGCACCAGCTCCAACTCTTCCCTGGAAAACAAACAACAAATTCATGAACAGAGATTACAAAGCAAAAGCAGAAACAAGAAAAAAAGGTAAAATGTTAACCTTCTGTCAGGGTTCTGAGGAAGGCCCAAGCCCTCCAGGCCAAAGGAAAACCCCACCTCCTCCAGCTCAGGAAAACCCAGGCCTTCTCCCTGCCCTGCTGCACTGGCCCAAAGAAAGGCTCCTAAGCCAAGGCAGCCCAAGCCTTTCCTGGCCTGCAGCCCAAAGCAGCTGGTGTTCTGCAGCCCCGCCTTTGCTCCCCCCACGGGGGTTTGTTTTTGGCAGGCTGGCTGTCCCTGCCCCAGCCCCGCCCAGCAAAGGGGCAGTGGCAGAGGCTGGGGGCAGAGCCGGGCTCCCATTTCACAGCCAGCCCAGAGCACCCGCCCGCCCTCCTGCCAAGAAGCAGCTTGGCAGCCGGCTGAAGAATTCCTCAGGTTCCCCATCAGCAAAGGGGGAACCTTCGGTGCCCAGCCAGGCTGTGCAATGCCCGTGTCCGGGAGCACCCCCTGGGTGTGGACTCATCTGCAAACGGCGTGTGGAGCACGGCTTGGAGGAAGGGGCCAGAATCAAAGTCCATCCTCTTCAGCTCGCCGGCGTCCAGGTCAACTGAGAGCTTGTCATCCTCGACGTCGTCCTCGATGTCTCCAGCAGCAGGCCCACCCGGCACAGCTTCTCCAGAGGCCCCTTCTCCTTCCCTGGGGACCAGACCAGGCTGTCAGCGTTCTGCCGAGGGCCCAGCTGTCTGTGAAGCGGGACGAGCAAAACCAGGTTGGATGGTGGCCACCAGCACTTGGGAGACCGGGTCTGCAGCCCAGCTCCAGCACAAAGAGGGGCGTGTTCCCGTGGGATGACCCCCCCTCAGTGCTACAGGCTGACAAAAAAGTCTGGTTTCCTTTGGTTCTTATTGCCAAGAGATGTGTGGAGGTGTTACCTGCCAGGCCCCTGGATCAAAGGGAGCACGTGGATCTCTCCCGTCTTCTAGGGCAGGGGAATGCCCTGCACCCAAGGATGGCACAAAAGGTCTTCCAGTGCTGGCCTGTCCGAGGGGCGGATGGACAAACACCACCTGATAAGGTGCTGGCAGCCTGGGGGGAAAATGGCCGGTCAGTTGGAGAAGGATCCTGTCCCCTCTGTCCCACTGTCCACGTGCCCAGGCCGTGCTGGCTGTGCTCAGGGCTGTGCCCAAACTTCTCCATCGATTCTCCCTTTTGGAGGAGAGCAGGATGGCAGGACACAGGCCACCTCCTCCAGCCACCCATGGGACACAAACAGCTTCAAGAGCGGCGTCCTCGTGAGCCCGCTGCCCTCTCCCAACACCGTTATTCCCCCCATGCCACAAAGATTGGTATCCACCTGGAGAGACCAGTGCTGGGAACGGGAGCTGGTCCCAGATGGTGTTGGGGCCTTTGCGGAAAGGGTGCTTCCCGCAGACCATCTGGTAGAGCAGGATGCCCAGGGACCAGATGGTCGCCTCCTCGCCGTGGTAGCGCTTGAGGTAGATCCACTCTGGCGGGCTGTATGACAGTGTTCCTACGGAATACAGACGCAGTTCATCAGGTGGATGCTGCCTGCTCCCAGAGCCTCACCCCAGCATCCCTGGCAATGTGGGGCCTGCCCCAGTGGCACACGCTGGGACCCACTGCCTTCTCGCCGGCCCCTGACTCTTGGTTACAAACTCTGGGTTGGAGAAGAAGCCGCTGGTGTCCAAGAGGGCAGCAGAAGCCCTGGCAAGGCCCAACCATTACATGCAAGGGAAAAACCCACCCAGTGGTGGGGAAAAGCCGTGCCTTCTCCCCGCCCCACTGCACTGCCCCCAACAATTCATCATAAGCCAAGGCAAACAAGGCGAGCGGAGCAGCCCAAGCCCTTCCTCGCCTGCACACCAAGCCAGCTGGTGCACAGTTCTGACCCCCTTCTCTGCTACCCTCATGGGGGTTTTGGTCAGGCTGGCTCCCCCCTGCCCCAGACCCAGCCCGGGACAGGGTGGGTGGCACAGGCTGTCGGCAAGGCCGGGGCCTGTCTCACAGTAACCTCCCAGCCCCATCCAAAAGCAACTTGGCTGAAGAACTAATCCTGTTCCCCCTCAGCCAAAGGGGCAATCTCCACTGCCACACCCGGGCATGGCCATGCAGTGCCCGGCACCAGGAGCATCCCCCGGCTGTGGGCTCACCTGCAAACTGGGTGTAGACCGTGTCCTTAAGGAAGGTGCCACATCCAAAGTCGAGGAGCTTGGCCTCGCCGGTGGCCAGGTGGAGGAGGATGTTCTGGGGCTTGATGTCCCGGTGCAGGACGCCGCAGCTGGTGCAGTGCCGCACGGCCTGCAGCACCTGGCGGAACAGCCCCCACGCCATCTCCTCCGGCAGGAACCCCCACGCCCTCAGTAAGCGAGAGAGGTCCTGAGACGGCTCCGGATGCTCCATGACCAACAGGAACCCGTTGGGGAGCTCGAACCACTCCAGCAGCTGGATGACACCAGGGAAGCCATTGGACACCTTGTCCAGCAGCACGATCTCCAGGGGGGCCCGGGTGCCGTCAGGCTGCGGGGGGACCACGGGGTCGTCAGTGGGGCTGATGCCGTGCCTGTCTGCCTGCTCCCCCTCGGCCAGCCCTGGATGCTCCCCGTCCCCCACGGAGCCCACGGCCACTCTCCCTCCAGGTGTCCCGGCGGCTTCCACCCTGCCGGGCCTCGGCTCGTCCCCGCCCGTCCCGCCCCGCTTTCTGCCGCTGGCCCCGCTCGCTCACCAGCTCGCCCCAGCGCCGGATGCCATCCCGGGACACGGCTTTGATGGCCACCTGCAAGCCAAGGGGAAGGGCGGGTTGAGCTCGCCGCCCGTCCCGCCCTCCTCCTCCTCCTCCTCCTCCTCCTCCTCCTCCTCCTGCACTCACCGGGGCTCCGTCCGCCAGGCAGGTCCCCGCGTAGACGCGGCCGAAGCCGCCGCTGCCCAGCAGCGAATGCAGCCGGTAGCGCTCGTGCAGCGGCTCCTTGGCCTTCGGTGCGGGCGAGACGTGGCCGTCAGCGTTGGGGCCGGGGCCCGGCACGGCCCCCGAGCGCCCCTCAAGCGGCCCGGGCCGGGCTTCCCCAGCCGCAGCGGGCAGCGGCGGCTCGCTGCCGGCGGCCGGGCTGGCGAGCGGCGGAGCTCTGGCCGGGGAAGCCGCCGAGGAGGCGGCAGCGGCCGCGGCGCCCGCGGCCCCCGCCGGCCCCGGCAGGCGCCGGGCTCGAGCCAGGCGGAGCCAAGGGGCGGCGAGGCCGAGCCCGTCCCACAGCCAGCCCCACAGGAGCGCCCAGCAGCGCCACAACCGGCGCGCCGGGAGCCGGGCGAGGGCGAGACCGCGCCGGGCCGCCCAGGGCCGGGGCCGGGGCGGCCCCGCCCGGCACAGGGGAACGGCCGGGGCCATGGGCCGGGCCGGCAAGGGGAGGGGGACACCGGCAATGGGACAGGGACCGCGGGAGTGGGACACTGGGACAGGGACACCGGCACAGGGACACTGGGACAGCGGGACACCGGGAGAGGGAGAGGAGGACGAAGAGCTCGAGCAAGGAGAGCACGAACAAGAGTCACAGCGAGAGCGCGTCGCTACAGTCGCTGCTGCCGCCGCTGCTGCTGCCGAAGCGCAGGGGCCGTTGGTCCGTTGGTCCGTTTGTCCGTTCCCCGTTGGCCCCCGCGAGCCCCGGGGGCAGCCCCGGCCGCTCCGCTCCCAACCAGCCCCGGCCGCAGTCACGGAGCTCCCCTTCCTCCCGCCCCCACGCCAAGACCACGGCCTTTTGGAGCTGCTTCACTTTAGTTCAACTTCTTGGCTGCCAAGTTTGCAACTTCCCGCCGCTGCTCGGACCCCATCCCGCCCGCTCGGCCCGCGCTGCTGTCGCTTCCTCCCAGGCCAGGCGGGCTCTGCACTTGCCCCTCAACTTTGGCAAGGGCTTTGCTCAGTGAGGAGCCCCGGCACGTCCGGCCAGCGCCAGGCAGAGCCAGCCCCGGGGGAGGGCAGAGCAGGACGATCGGCAGGGGAAATGCAGCCCTTTGGGGTCAGCGCTGCTCCCCGACCACCCCAGGGCTGGTCCTGTTTTCCACCTGGTTTGAGGGAAAATCGGCAGCTGCAGAGAGGATTAAGCAGAAGAGAATTAGAAGACTCTTCTTGCTGCCCTTTGGATGCCAGTCCCTCCTAATAAATGCAGGCTTAATTTGGAATGGACACGATGTAGCAGCTTTTTCAGCACCCAATATTTAACAGCTGCCTTTCAGGGGACAATGGGAAAAGGGGGGGAGAACAGGAGAAAAGGGGGGCTGGGACCTCCAAAGTGAGCGAGGAGGGGGCTGAGACTGTGAAACCGAGCAGGGCAGGGGGAAGAAACACCCCCAAACCGAGCTGGGGGGGAGCTGGGGACGGTGGGGATGATGGGAAAGGGGTGGGAGAGGGGAGAAAACGGGTGTTGGACAGTGGGCAGGGGGACAGAGGGCAGGGGGTTCCCACATGGGTCTCCCCTGTCCCCCATCACTTGAGCCCTGGAGCGGTTCCCTGGGGCTCTGGGAGGGGGCAGATCCGCCCTGGGAATGTCCACTGCTTCTGTAACCCTTTGTGTGCTTGCTCTGGTGACGATTGTCCACAGGTGCCCAACCCCCCTGTCCATCCCTGGGGGGCTGATGGGGGGACTCCCCCACCCAGTAACTGGTGCTGCAGCAGCTGTGGGGCAGAGGGGGGTGGGAAAGGGGGGTCCGGGGTGGCCCCCTGAGCTCCCAACCTGCTGGGGGGGCTGAGGGCTGCTGGGGGGGCACCCCCTGACCTGTGTCCCTGCACACCCAGGGCTGTTCCAGGTCCTGGGAAAAGCCGAGTGAACGGCCCCAACCGGGAGAGGTTCCTGCCCGGGTACATCTCCAACTGGGAGCAGCTCAGGCACTTCAGCAAAGATTTGGGCACCTGGGGGGGACACCCCGTGTGGGGAGACCTAGGCCAGGCACTGGAACAGCCAAGGGGAGTTCCTGGAGAACAGACAGGATCAGGGGACATGAACTGCTGGCACAACTACGAGAATGTGGCCCCGTTTGCCCGGCCTGGGAACCCCCATTTTTGGGGTAATCTCCCCAAATCCTCCCAAATATTCCTCTGAATCCCCAAATGCCTGGGGTCAGGGCTCTGGCTCAAGCTCTCGTCCCCTTCCCGGCACAGGGTGGGTCTTTCCTCCTCAGAGCACCCTGGGCTGGCTTTGGAGCCCCTCCTCCTGGGGTACCTTCGTGGCTTTCCCTCCCCGCTGCCTTCCTGCGCCGTGGAGCCCTTCAAAACGGCCTCTCCCACCAGGCTCTGCGGGGGGGATTTGTCCTCCGGGCTCTCCGTCCTCAGCTCGGGGCCTGGGGCAGGAGGGAAGAAGGACAGGGAGGGGATTTGCCTCCGGCCCAGAGGGAAGGCCAAGGACATCCCCCCAACTCCGGCCCCAGCAGGACGGCGGCGGCAGCGGGGTTGTCCTGCAGCCGGGGACGATGCTCAGCTGGGAGATACAGGACAAGACAGGGCAAAGGGGCACTGACTTCCTCCTCACCTGCCTGGGGGTCCTGGGGCATCTTCCTCTTCCTCGCAGCCTCCTCCTCCATCTGGCCAAGCTTTGGGAAGGAATTATTCTGTGTAAACTCATTCCCTTCTGCCCAGAGTAACTCAAACTAATACACATATATCAGACTTACAGGCTGATGCCATAGAGTTTAGAGACAGACTTCCCAAAGGGATGAATTTTTCCTGGTTTAGGAGGGAAAACAAGGTGTGGGTGCATTGGGTTGGCGGTCCCTCTGTTACAACCCACCCCAGGAAAAGAGGGGGGGGTAACCCAGGTTTTATCAATAATTCCTTTGGGGTGGATTAAAGCAAAACGACACTAAATAATTGGTGTCTGAAAACATATATTGACAAGATTTATTTTAACAATTTTGTATCAATAGGTATGTTAGCATTTTGGGTGCTGTCATAACCTTTCGGGGGAGGAGGAAAACAAATGCATAGGGGAGAGAAAGACAGGGTAAGAGTAAGGGAGAGCAAGAGAAAAAAAAGGAAAGATGAGAGTGGTATAATCACCACCCACTGGATCCAGCGACGTCTTGATCCGCAGGCGGTGGGGGGAGAAGAAGAAGAAAAACCCCGCCAAACCCCCAAAGTCACCAGTCAGTATCTATATCCTTTGCAGCTCCCCCAAGGCGGGGAGTTGTTTTCACAGGGTGGTGTCTCCCTTTTTGGCGCGGAGTTCGTGGTCTCTTCCCGCCTTTTCTTTTCGGGGCTTGACATCTTCTGCACTGGAGGACGGGGGATGGGCCCAGTTGCCCATCAGAAAGTCAAAAGCCTGCAGAAGTCTCTTAGAATGCAGAAATCCTTAACTGTTCCAGTCTCTGACACCCTCCTGCCCAGCTCCATCTCTAGAAGTCACCTGGAATCACCAGGAATCACCTCCAAACCACCAAGATTCAGCCCAAAACAACCCTCTCAGCAGTGGAGTTCCCCCTCGCTGGTCCATCCACTTTGGGGTTCTGGGGTCCCTCCTGGGTGGGCTGCTGGAGGTCTCACATGTATTGGGGAACCCCCTCTCCAGGGTTCCCGCCCTCTCTGGGCTGCCGGAGATCCCGGGAATCCCAGGGGTCCTTCCTTTATGGGCTCCTCACTTTGCCATTCTGGGGATCCCCCTTCTCTGGGCTGCTGGGGGTCCCGGGGGTCCCGGGGGCTCCCCTCTCCGGGGTCCCTTTTAGGGTGGTCGGGGGCTTTCGGGGTCCCAGGGTCCCTTCTCCCCTGACTCTCGCCTTCGGGGTGCTGGCGATCCCAAGGTGTCCAGCCCTCTCTCCAGGCTGCCGGGGGTCCCGGCTCCCCCCACAGCCCTCGCTGCTCCCCCCTCCTCTCCAGACTGCCGGGAGTTCCCCCTCTCCGGGCCCCCGTTTCAGATTCCAACCCCCGCCTGTCCCAGGGGTCCCCAAAGCCGGTGTGTTTGTCCCGTGTCCCCCCCACTCCCCGCCGGTATCCGGCGATCGCCACGTGGCTCCGGGGACCCAACATCCCCCTGCTCATCGTCGGGGCTGTGCCGGGAACCCACCCCGGGACCCCCAAAAAACACCTCCCGGGGATCCCCAATATCCCCCCAAGGGGCATTTGCGGCTCAGCTTTGGGGTCCTGCAAGATCCAAACATCCCCCTGCACCCCCCAAAAAAATCCCAGCGTGCTCAAGATATTTGGGGCGAGCTCCCCCTCCCCGGTCACCTGCGGGATGCGGGGGGCGATGCTCCCGGGACGCGGGGACTGCGGATACAGCGGTCGGTGCATCCACGTGCGTTCTTTCTCCTCCTCCTCCTTCCCCTCCTCCTGGGGGGGTCCGGGTGGAGCGCTGGGCGCTGCGGGTCTGGCTGGCAACTGATGAGTCATCAGCGCTGCGCGCTCGGATTGGCTGAGCACTGCTTTGGGGGCGGGGCTAAAGGAAAGGGGGTTCTTTGCAGGGAAGACATTTGGAGCTGGAAGGACTCCAAAGCTGAGCCGCAAATGCCCCTGGTGGGGATCGGGGGGGGTCCGCGGGAGGGGATTTGGTTTTGGGGGTGTCCCGGTGGCGGTTCCCGGCAGAGCCCCGGCGGGTCTTGTTGGAAATGATCCAACTTGCCTCAAATTTTAGTCAGGGGAAGCAGTTGACCGGGTTTCTTTTCACGGGCTCTTGTCGGTTTGATCTTTAAAGCACCCAAACTTGGAGTTTCTCTGCACTGGCTCTGATGAGCTTCCATAAACAAAGCCCGAGGGAGCTGAAGATTGGACATCTGGGATCTTAAATTCCTGGTCCTTCAAGGACCTGTTGGAGGAACCAGAAGGTCCAGAGGGGATTAACAAAGACATTGCAGCCTGAGAGTTGGAGACTGTGTCTGAGGAGGAGTGCTAAGAGGACCAAAGAAGGTGGACCAAATTAGCCAGTTAAGGATAGACTACTAATTAGAGTCTTAATTAATGAAGAGAATTCATTAGTTCATTAATTGGGGTAAATTAGAAGCAATGAACATGAATTTGTTTGTTTGTTCAAATGTAGAAATGTGTGAAAAGTCTGGAAAGGGACAGGTGTGGCTGGAATGATTGGCTCCCTGTCTCTGGGAGCCAGAACAAAGCAGTGCCTGGCTCACCAACACTTCCCAGGGGCGTTGGAGGGTTTCATTTCTTCCCAACGCTTTTCAGGGACAATTCTTGGTGAGCCAGGTGGGACAATGCTGTCGACCCTCCAGGGATTCCGGGACCCTGAGGACTCCAGGGAGCAGTGAAAATATTCTTCTGGGAGATCTAAGTCCCTGGATCTGGTGAGTTCAAAGCAAGATCCCTGGAATTTTATTAAGGCATTCCTGAGTGTATAAAAGGTATACCTAAGCATCCTAGAAATGGAGCTCTAGAACAGAATTGAATAGAATTGGGTTGTGAAAGTGATGCTAGAACTGTAAAAGAAGGAGTGTGATATTTGGCTTATGAGAAGAAATCAGTATTGACTGAGTGAAAGGGGTGGGTTCCAGGCCCCAGGTGTGGTTCAGGGGGTGGGTTCCAGGCCCCAGGTGTGGTTCAGGGGGTGGGTTCCAGGCCCCAGGTGTGGTTTAGGGGGTGGGTTCCAGGCCCCAGGTGTGGTTCAGGGGGTGGGTTCCAGGCCCCAGCTGTGGGTCAGGGGGTGGGTTCCAGGCCCCAGGTGTGGGTCAGGGGGTGGGTTCCAGGCCCCAGGTGTGATTCAGGGGGTGGGTTCCAGGCCCCAGATGTGGGTCAGGGGGTGGGTTCCAGGCCCCAGGTGTGGTTCAGGGGGTGGGTTCCAGGCCCCAGGTGTGGTTCAGGGGGTGGGTTCCAGGCCCCAGGTGTGGTTCAGGGGGTGGGTTCCAGGCCCCAGGTGTGGGTCAGGGGGTGGGTTCCAGGCCTCAGGTGTGGTTCAGGGGGTGGGTTCCAGGCCCCCCGTGTGCTTTGCCCACAGATCAGTCACACACAGAGCTCTTGCCCATAGAGCTGCTTTGGGGAGGGCTTTGCTCAGGGAACTGTGTTTGTCAAAGCCAATGGTCAGTGCTGGAGAAAGTGAAGTGTTTGGGGAGTGTGTGTTACTGGCAGTGTGTGTTATAGTATTAGAATCCTGTCTGACTCAGAGACACCCATAATAGATATAAAAAAGAAAAAATTCACTTGCTGTAGAGTGTTAAATGCAAAAGTTTGTTCCTGTGTGAATTTTAAAGTGTTTGGTGCACATTAAATATTTGAAGGAAGGTAAATTGCCACAGCAGCTGTTAAGCTGGGATTGTGTGTTCAGAGCATTCTTTAGTGTCAGCTTTAGTGTTTGCAGGGGTTGGATTTGTGTTAATTGTGCCGATCTTCCATTAGTGATTAGTGAATTAGAGATTCAGTTTGTGGATTATAATACGGTTTTTCAGTTGCTGTTGTTTTGTCAGAGAAAAGAGAAGTGAACTGAAATCTCTAGATTTATTCTTTGAACTGAGCAATAGTCAGGGTTTGGGAAGGTGTGGTTTGATGCCAGGGAGCAGCAGCAGCTGGGGAGGTTCTGAATCTGAAAAATCGGTCCGAGAAACTGCTCAGAGACTTTTTATCTTTAAGCAGCAAGGTATTTGTTTATTCAACGTTGGGAGCAAGCCAGCTCGCGCTGGACAAACTTGCTCAAAGGCTTCACACAAAATCAGCATTTTTATACAATCTTCAGATTGTATAAATGCATATTCAAGTGATTCCAACATCTATCTCTGCATATTAATAATAGGTGGAGTATAGGTGGAGCTCAGGCGGGGCTTGGGGCGGTGCTTCTCTTGGCCCTCAATTTTGGTGGGTCTGGGGGCTTCAACTCATCTTCCTCAGCTTGACCTTCCTTCTTTTCCATTGTTCTTGACCCGCTCACTGAAGCTTGGAGAAAGCCCTGGCTCCAGGCCTATTTCTTCTATTCAAATGTCTACCTGATCCTACTGCATTTCTAATTTATTGCTTCTAGGCCTATTACATGTTCCTGTACTATTCTCTTAAGCTTTGGTCCAGTAAGTAGAACAGAACAAGCACAGATCGTTTTGGATGTTGGTAGCTTGTTAGCAGGCCCAAATTTCTTAGTTAACTCTTTTGGGCCTGGCCTCCTGTTTCATTCCCCCCTTTTTGTTTAGAATTTACGAATTCTTTCATCAAGTTCCAATGGATTTTGATAGGTATTCATCACAGCCCACATTATCTGCATCCTTCTAACCATGATGCTTGATTTGCACCATAGCCAAACAATTAGGACCAGTAGTAGAATCATGCCAGCTCCTAATACCAATATTGGATGTATCAAATAGTGGAACACTCGTGATGCCGTAGGGGAGTATCCTGTAAAGACGTCCCACCAGTGGTGCTCTCCCACTTTTTCTACTTTGGTTAAAACGGTTTTTATGCTCTCAGTGTCATGTTCTACTTGCCAGAGCATTTGTTTAGTCGTTCTGTTTACTTCCTGGACCAGTTTTTCTATATCAGGATGTTTAAGCATTGCTTTAGAAAGATTAATGTTCATTGCTATCTGTAACTTTGGCACATCATGGTACATTATATAATCAGCTTCTATCAGTTGTCTAGTAGTCACTGGAACAGTATAATCAAAGTCACAGCCTATTATTTTAGTAAAAAAAAATTAGTACCACTCACTACTTCATGACAAATATCTATGGTAAAATTAACACAAAAGATTCTAACACATGCACAACCATTTCCTACGTAATAGACTTGTGATTGGGTTTTAGTTTGGGGAAGCATTTCAAAGGTACACACACTATCGTTAGCAGCTAAGCAGAAATCCTCATTTCCTACTACAGCATTTTCACAGATATATCCTAATTGTCCTTTAGGAATACATGCCTCAGTACCGACTGGCTGCCACTTTTTCTTGGTGTGATCATAACTTGCCCAAACATTATGGTCAATGGGTCTGACAATTACATTTTGGTGTATGGCTCCTAATGTCAGGATAGGAAAGATGGTCTTTTCTTTGGCTGCACTGATAGTGAGCACATAAGCTTCAATTTGTTCATGTTGAGGGTTGTAAGTGAAGTTCACTAACTGCCACCACGCTTGGGAATTTCTCTCAAACTGTGTAGTAGAACTGTTTCTAGCTATTATTTCTCTTACTTCTTGTGGTAATATTCCTGAAGGTCCTTCTCTTAATATTCCTGCAGCTACAGATTGTACCCACTGTTGAGTTTGGAGACATTGTATTGCAAGTGCAACCCTTTTATGGATGACACCAGCATAGTGAATAATTTTGGTGAAATCTTTTGCAGTGTGGTTGGCTTCTAATGTTAACAATTTAACTGCCAATGATTGTGTTTCTGCCAAAGTGAGCAAAGATGACCTTAAAGGGACTTTGAATTTTCTTAGATCAGATGTGAGAGCACTTAGTATATTCACTAATACTTCTTGATCTATGGTGTTTAATACACTTAATCCTGTGCCAAACCATCCGGTTACATCGCTTTGAATTCTGGTACGAGGGGATCTGGCCATCATCTCTGCATGCCAGCCTTTAGGGCTTTGCTGTATATAGGGCTGACAATCTTTTTGTATGTTTGATATGTTTACTTGAAGGCTTATTTGAACCCTCTTCAGTGAATATGTGGGATCTAACAACAGCTTCTGCTCATTTGAGTGTCTAATCATGTAAGGTCCAGCATAAGTTAAATTGTGGACACTCTCACAGGCTAAAGAAGGAGTTGTAAAACTGGTGGTGGTCTTAGTCAATGGGGTGGTAGGAGATTTGCTGGTTGGAAATCTCCTGGTTATATTTCCTTCCCTGAATGTCCACTGACACATCACAGAAACTGATTTATCTAGAGTGAAGGTGTGCCAACACTGATCAGCCACTAATTACATTTCACAGTAACGTCAATTCTGGGTGACCATCTAATCTGTGCCTATTAAAACACTTGCATCGTATGGGGTACCAGGATTTTACCAATTATTCAGTACCTTTGTTCCTTGGAGGACTATAACAGATGCATTGTATTGGTTCAGTTCAGATGAATTCAGAATATCTGTATTTATAGCAAATCATAGACTAGAATTCCCATTATAGGCCTGAGACCATAATAATTTTTGGGCCAGGGTTTGATTTAACACTAATGTACTTATCAGTCCAGAGATCAGCACTGAGGAGGCTTGATAGTAGATGATTCCTCTCCCGAGGTCCATGCTTCCTCTGGAACCCTCTTGACTCGAGAGCAGTGGATCCCCGTGGGTTTCTCTTTCACCCGGATCGTGTGGAGGTTGTCATCAGCACCTGGTAGGGTCCATCCCACTTCTCCCACAGTGGATCTCCTGAAAGATTCTTAACATATACCCAATCACCAGGGTTGAATGGATGTAACTTACAATCAGGCTGCTTGGGTTGGTGTTCTAACACCACTGTAGCATTTTTCTGCAATTGTTTTTCCTACAGCCATAACATGATCGTACACATACTGATTACTGATTTGATCTACAGCTTCACTGTTCACAGTTTGCATCATGTAGGGTCTGCCCAATAGAATTTCAAATGGTCTCAGTTTCCCTTTTGATCTTGGCTTGACCCTTAGCCTGATTAAAGCAATAGGTAAAGCTTGATACCAATGAAAATTTGTTTCTTGACATATTTTAGATTCATCTTTTCTACTTGCCCACTTGCTTGGAGTCTGTAGGGCATATGCAGTTGCCAGTTGATTTTTAGTGCTTTACTTATTGCTTGTACAATTCATGCACAGAAGTGTGAACCTCTATCTGAAGAGATGCTCTTAGGCATTCCAAACCGTGGTATAATCTCATTCAACAAGACTTTAACCACTCCTTTTGATTCATTTTTTTCTACATGGGAAAGCTTCAGGCCATCCAGAAAATGTGTCAGTCAAAACTAAGAGATAACAGGACCCCCCCCTTTTCTTGGGAGCTCAGAGAAATTAATTTGCCAAGTTTCACCTGGGAAATGCCCTTTACTTATTGCCCTTTGGCGTATTTCTGTTCCAGTATTAAAGACAAAGTTCACATTGGGATGTGACTTGCTCTATTGTGATAAATAAATTTGGTCCTGCTACTCTAGTCCTTAAATGCTAATAGAGTGAGTCTAAGCCCCAATAGTTTTATCATGTTTTACTTTTACAAATTGCCACACTAATTTTTCTAACAGTATTAACTGACCTGTTTTTAGTTAACCTCATCTATTGTCTAACACCTTACCTTCATTTTCATGTATCCATTTATAATCTGTTTCTTGATATTCTACCTGTTGATCTGTGTCTAGTTCTTCTAGCACTAAAGCTGCTACTGATAGTTCTTTACTTCTTGCAGCAGCTAATTCAGCTTCTGCATCAGCTTTTCTGTTTCTTATTTCCAGGACAGTGTAACCTTTCAGGTGTCCTTGGCAGTGCATAATTGCCACCTGAGTGGGGAGTTGTACAGCTTCTAATAATCATAGAGTTTCTTCAGTATATTCCACAACTTTTCCTTGAAGAGTTAAAAGTCCTCTTTTTTCCAGATTGCTCCATGAGTGTGAACTATGCCAAAGGCATATTTGGAGTCAGTCCAGGTGTTAATTTGTTTTCCTTCTGCCAATCCTAAAGCTCGAATGAGAGCCATCAGTTCTGCTTTCTGGACTGAGGTTCCTGCGGGCAAAGGATTTGATTTGATTACCTCAGTAGTGGTGGTCACAGCATACCCAGCCATCTTCACACCTTGTCTTATGAAACTGCTGCCATCGGTAAACCAGTCGTCTGCATCCAGGGGTGGTTCTTCTTTAAGGTCCAGGCAGCTGGAGTGCACTGCTTCGATGGTTTCCAGGCAGTCCTGCATGACAGGTGCAGCCGAGATTCTTCCTTCTAGGAATGAAGCTGGGTTAACAGTGTTAGTCACCTGAATGGTTATGTCATCTGATTCAGCCAGGATTACCCGATATTTCAGAAATTGGGAGGGTGACAGCCAATGATTTCCTTTCTGTTCCAGTACTGTAGATGCTGTGTGGGACACTAACACAGTCATTTTCTGTCCCATTGTACACTTCCTGGCTTCTTCCCTATTTATGATCATTGTTGCTACTGCCCTTAGGCAGGTGGGCCATCCTTTGCTTACTTCATCCAATTGCTTGGAGAAGTAGGCCACTGTTCTTTTGTGTGGCCCTTGTTGCTGAGCCAGGACCCCCAGAGCCATTCCTCGTTGTTCATGGGAGAACAACCAAAAGGGCTTCGTTACGTCAGGCAATCCCAACGCCGGGGTCCTCATGAGTTCTCACCTCAGCTGTTTGAAGGCTCCACTTGTATCGGGAGTCCAGATGAGGTTGCCCTCAGTCATTTTCAGCAGGTCATATAAAGGCTTTGCAATTAGCCCATACTGATATATCTATAAACAACACCAACCTGTCATTCCTAGAAAGGCTCGAAGGTTTCTCACCATCTGTGGTTTCAGTGTCTGGCAGACAGTTTCCTTTCTTGTTGTCCCCAGTGATCATTGTCCTTCAGATACTTTGTAATCCAGGTACACCACTTGTTTCTGCACCGGCTGTGCTTTCTGTTGAGAGACTCGATACTCAAATGAGTCCAAAAAGTTTAAGAGGTTTACTGAGTATTGGGCACATTCTTCTTGTTTTTCAGTAACAATCAATAGATCATTCACATATTATAAAAGTACACCCTCTCCTGGTGGTGACTGCCATTGTTCCAATTCTTTAGCTAATTAATTCCCAAAATTGTGGGAATATTTCCTAACCCTTAAGGTAACACTGTCCAAATGAGCTGAGTTTTCCTTCCTGTGGTGGGATTTTCCCACTTGAAGGCAGATATCCTTTGACTTTCCTGTGTTAAGGGAAGGCAGAAAAAGGCATCTCTTAAGTCTAATACTGTGAACCAAATTACACTTTCTTTTAATATTGTTAATAAGGTATACAGGTTTGCAACAGCTGCATGTATGTTTTAGCTATTTTATTTACTGCTCTTAAATCCTGAGCCAACCTATGTGTTCCATTTGTCTTTTGACTGGTAAAATTGGGGTGTTGAAATCTGATTCACACTCTACAAACCCTTAATTTCAAAAAAATTGTCTATTATTGGCTCAATTCCTCTTCTATCTTCCAGCTTCAGTGCATATTGCTTCCTAACTACTGGGTTTGCTCCTGTCCGTAATTCTATTTCAATGGGAGCTGCTCTTTTTGACTTTCCTGGTGTTTCAGTAACCCAAACTCCTGGGTATACCTGATCTAAAATTTGATTGACATTTGAATTACCCTGGCTTGGCTCCACATAGCTCATTGCTAAACTCAGAGCTGCTATTAATTGTTCTTCCTTTACCTTGTCATGGTTTGAGATAGTCCCCAAATCCAATTCCCTAGCTCCATCCCCCCTCCCACATCTCAACCTAATGTGAGATGGGTTTTTCCAGACAAAACACACCAGACTCAAAGTGGGGGAAAGGGAATATATTACAATGACTGTACAAATAAATATAACATCACATTATACACATGATCACAACTATCTCTACCATGACATATGTATTTACAATGGATCAGATCTCTTCTCCCCTCCAAATAAAAGTCCAGGAGGGAAAGAAGGACAGATCCCTTCCAGTCCTTAAGCAGCAGCTCCTCTTCTGTCCTCCCTGCAGCAGTAACTGGGTTGTTGTAGCTGGATCTCTGTTCAACATACACAAGGGGGTCTCCAAGCCCCTCGGCTCTCCTTCGGTCCAAGCGAAGGCCTCACCTGTGGGCTGCCAGCAGGGACCAGACTCGCATCACCACAGGCATATCACGAACTGCAGGGGCATCTTCGTGAAAGTCCCTTCCTCAGGGGATTCAAATTCCCGTTTGCAGAGCTCCGTGCTCTGTCTCCAGGCAGCGGGGGGGGCGAAGCCCTCCTCCACATTCCTTTGGCTGTCCTGGTCCAGCTTCAGGACGCCTTTGAGCTTCTCAGCTCCTCTCTGTAAGTGCTGTAGCACTCCAAGGCTCTTTCAAGTAAGAGTCCATCATCTTCCTCCTTCCAGGAGGTCTCAAAGGAGTTTTGGGGGGTCTGGTACAGTCTTACCCCAAACTCTGTCTCTCAGCTGCTGGTTCTCTCTCTCTCCCTTTCCAGGAGTCTTTTCTCTGGTGCTGCATGTTGTTTCTGCTGCTCCTTCAGTACAGGTCCTTATCTCTGGCTCTCTGCCACCTTCTCCGGCCAGTGTCGGCTGCTGCTGTGTGCCCATGGAGAAAACACCTCCCGGCATAACTACAGGCACCTAGCCCAGCTTTATGCTGTTCCAGGTCCCTGCAGCCCCCCAGCCGGGGCTGGGAGGCCCCAGAGGGCCCAAGGGGCTTAGAGCCCCCTCCTCGTGGCTCACAACATGGCCACCTCTCCTCCAACAATCAAAACTACAACTCATCTCTTCCGGTGAGCTGTGATATGTTTACATTTCTGCAGGAGCGCCCATTGGGCAAAACTTCAAAACTTCCAGAGGTTTCCACCCCTTGGGGTCTACCACTTTTCTTAGCCTCTGGGGGAAAACAAAATTCAAACCACGACAACCTTAAGTTCAATTTTACCTTGTTTGAATTCTATTACAGCTCCCAGATTTTCTAGTAGGTCTCTGCCCAATACGAGTTTGGATAAATTTGGTAAATACAAAAACTGATGCACTCCCATTTGTTTTCCAATTTTGAACTTTAGGGGTTTCAAAAGAAAGCTTTTCTGATTGGCCAGTGGCACCCACGACTTAAACATATTTATCACTTTTAGGTATTAATTCAAAACAGAAAATGTAGCCCTGGTGTCAATTAGAAAATCTAATTCTTCTTTTTCTTCCCCTAGTTTAATTTTTACCAGCAGGTCCCCTAGCACTGGCCTGCCAGCCCCCCCCTTCACTCAGTACTCTGTAAGCAACAACAGCCTCTCCTGTGCCTGTATTTCCACCTGTTAATTCAGGGCATTCTTGCTTCCAGTGTCCCTCTTTTCTGCAATATGCACACTGGTTCTGACCCAGCCTTGTCTGTCGGGGAGGCAAACCTTACATCTGTTACACAAGGCTCATACATATAACTAACAATTGCAAAATTGACAAATCTTAATTCTAGGTCTTATCCATAGTGATGTGCTTATAGTTAACTCTTCAGCACTACCTCTCATATAGCAACTCTTAGCATGATAATACTTTTAACTATGTGCTCCTGGATGTTTCAAGGTAAGCAAGATATATCAGGTACACAATAACAATACTTGGCCAAATACAAACAAAACCAGACCAGAAGACCAGACCAGCCCAGAGGGGATATTCCCCTGGGAGAGCGTCCTCTCCCGTGTCCCCCGCGAGACGGCGTCCCGCCTCGACTCACGGGTATCCAGAACCAGAATAACCAGAACCAGAATAAACAAAACCAGAACCAGATACAAACACCTTTTATCAATAGGCAGTGTTCTTGTCCAGCCCCCGCAAGAAGCCACCGAAGAAGGGAGCCCCTTCGGGTAAAAAGACTTACCCGAGGGCGCCCAAGGGGGTCCCGTCCTTTGGGGGATTCCGCAGCCGGGTGGAGAAGGTGTGCTGCTGCCGGTCGCCAAATGAATCCGAAAAATCGGTCCGAGAAACTGCTCAGAGACTTTTTATCTTTAAGCAGCAAGGTATTTGTTTATTCAACGTTGGGAGCAAGCCAGCTCGCGCTGGACAAACTTGCTCAAAGGCTTCACACAAAATCAGCATTTTTATACAATCTTCAGATTGTATAAATACATATTCAAGTGATTCCAACATCTATCTCTGCATATTAATAATAGGTGGAGTATAGGTGGAGCTCAGGTGGGGCTTGGGGCGGTGCTTCTCTTGGCCCTCAATTTTGGTGGGTCTGGGGGCTTCAACTCATCTTCCTCAGCTTGACCTTCCTTCTTTTCCATTGTTCTTGACCCGCTCACTGAAGCTTGGAGAAAGCCCTGGCTCCAGGCCTATTTCTCCTATTCAAATGTCTACCTGATCCTACTGCATTTCTAATTTATTGCTTCTAGGCCTATTACATGTTCCGGTACTATTCTCTTAAGCTTTGGTCCAGTAAGTAGAACAGAACAAGCACAGATTGTTTTGGATGTTGGTAGCTTGTTAGCAGGCCCAAATTTCTTAGTTAACTCTTTTGGGCCTGGCCTCCTGTTTCAGATCCTGGAGTGGCGTGTTGGGTTTGAAATAAGAGTAAAGGACAATTTAGTCAGAAACGATTCCTGTTGTTGGTGGCACAGGGCAAAAGGAAAATGGGCCTTTCTTTCAACCATTAAAATTTGGAATTGGTAAATGGGTGTTGGCCCTTCAGTTTCTTTATGTGCCTGACTGTGCTGTACCATTCCTAGGCAAGAGATGGATTTAGTGAGTTAAATGACATTTGAAAAAGGGAAAATCCAAGTTAGTGGGTGCAGCTGCTCTGTCATTTCTGGGTTTTGGTGTCATTGTGTCACTCAGGGATCCTGAGGAGGGTGAAGCCCTTCTGTGCAGGACATGGAGATGGTCCCTGGCCTGTCCAAATGCATTAAATGCTGCTGCTGAAGGAGCCCCCCCAGTGATTTTATCTGCATTGACCCCCTGGAGCCCACGGGCACCTGCTCCGGCCTGGACAGTAACCAGGAGTTTCCTTGGACTGGTGTCCCCCAGGAAGGACGTTTTCCCCCCTGTTTCTGCGGCTTTTAATAGTCTTTGATCAATAAATATTTCTCCATGTGATTTCTCCTTGTGGTGTCTTCTTGAAGCCTGAAGCAAGCAGAGGAGGGGATGCCAAAGATCCGCCCTCCCCTCTCTATTGTCCCTCTGCACCCCCCAGGCCCTTCCTCTGCAGTGTCCTGTCTCCCTGGACGTCCCCCCTGGAACTTGTGCCCTTCCCTGCTGGCACGGGTGGGCACACCCCCCATCCCAGTCATGTTCCCAAGCACTGCCAGGGCCACCTGGGTGACCAGCAGGACATGAGTGGGGGTGGCTTGTGAGAGAGTCCCCAAAGGCTCCCTGTCCCCAGAGAGCAGAGCCACGGGGACCAGGGCAGGTCCCCCAGCAGGTCCCACTGCAAATGGCCCACTTTGTGCTCCAGGGAGGAACAGGCAAGGACCCAGCTTGGGAGAAGATGCTCCAGGAAAGGACCAAGAGGGTCCAAGACACAGGATTTGGGGCAGGAACACACCTCAGTGCCTCCTCACATACATGTGGTGTGAGTGAGAACAGCCCAGGGCAGAAACACCCACCTGCCCGGGGGCCCCAGCAGTGGGTCAGCACCAGGCTGCAAACAGGGCAGGGCAAAACTTGGCCCTGCAGACCCCACAACCGAGGCCAAAGAGAGACCAGCCAGGCCACCACCCCCAGCCCAGCCTATTGCACCTCCGGCCACAAGAGTGGGGACCAAAGCTGTGCTTCTCCTTCCTCCTCTGCACCCAGGAGCCACAGCCCGGGGCACGATCCTGCCCCCAGCAGCACAGACTGCCAGGTCCCTGAGCCCCTGGGGCAGGAGCTCCTCAGGGCGCAGCCCCTGGGCCCTGCAGCACCACAACCTCCTGTAGGGCTGCCCCTGCCTGGGCTCAGACTGCCCAGCACGAGGGAAACCAGGAGCCAGAGAGCAGAGCTGGGGGCCTGCAGAACATCAGCATTTCCTGCCCTGCACAGCCAGGACAGTTTTCCAGAGCTCACTTAAAACAGCCCCTCCAGAACTTTCAGGGTGTTCCACAGGGCCCAGTCAGTCCCAGGATGATCCCAGTCAGTCCCAGGATGACCCCAGTCACTCCTGGTCTCTCCCAGTATATCCCAGTTGCCCCCAGCTGCCCCCCCACCCCGAGCTGCCGTCGGGCGCCGCCCCCCAAGATGCTGACGGGGGTCGGGGGCTCCGTGCTGGGGTTCCTCTGCCTGGGCCTGCATGGAATGAAGGGGCCAAGGTGACACTGCAGGGCCTCCTGGAACCAAAGAACCCTGAGACATTTGGGAACCTCCTGCAATCAAGGGACAATTGGGAGCCTGCAGGGCCTCCTGGAAAAAAGGGACCCTGAGACACTGTGGAAACTCCTGGAATCCAGGGGCCTTTGTGACATGGGGGCCTCATGGAACCAAAGGAACCTGGAAACATTTGGGGAAGTTGTGGAATCAAGGGACCATTGTGACACTGCAGGGCCTGATGGAATTACAGGCACACTGGGACACTGTGGCAGGACATTCCCCCCTGGAATGGGACCAAGACAATGCCCTATTTGCAAATGTATCAGTGCTGAGCTGAGAGGGGCCCAGGCCAGGCCAGGAGATGTTGGAACCAGTCTGGGTTCAACCCTGAATTAACATCCTGATGGTGAGGCAACCACTGGAGTCCAAGGGCTGTCAGTCCATCACTTTATACTATAAAGTTCCAGTCCCCTTTCCCAGGGGCAGGTTCTTCCAACATAACCCCTCTTGGGGTGTATGTTTGGAGATTCCCCCCTTGGCTGGGGACCCCCCGCAAGGTCAGTCCTCGAGGGTGAGCAAAAGAGATCTCCCCAGGAGCCTTGGTCCTGGGGAGTTACATCAAATGTCTACTTAATAATTATTAATTTTTTGCCAGCTTTAGTATAATTCCTTCAATTATATTGTACTTATCCTGTACTACTGATAGTTTTATTGTTTATATTGTGTAGTAAATAATTCTGATTAAAATCTTTTGTCTGTTCATCTGTGATAATGATGAGTTCATTTCATATCAATATATCTGATTTTCCATCATTAAAACCTGCAGGACAAAAGTGGTTCAATCACAGCTCTGTAATTCCTTAAATTCCAACCCTTGGCATAATCCGGGGCTGAGATTGGATCCAGCCGCCCCCAGGCTCCTCTCTGAGCAGGAGTTTAGAGAGCCAGGGAGTCCTTTCTGCACCTCGGGACTCAAGGGCAGGACTTCTTTAATGAACTTTGTCTAAACCTTCCACTCCCCCCGGCAACAGGGGATGACAGGGAAAAGGGAGGGGAAAGGGGAGAAAAGGTGGAAAAAGGGGGTGAGACCCCTTCAACTGAGCGGTTGAGGGGGTGGGACCCCCAGAGCAGAGCACGGGGAAGCTGTGGTTTGACGGGACGATCGGAAAGGGGTGGGAGAGAAGGGAAAAGGGGTGGGATCCCCAAAACTGAGTGTGAGGGGGGTTGCGACCCCCAGCCTAAGTGGGAGGGGTTGGGAGCCCCTGGCTGAGCACAGAGGGTCTGGAAATTGGGGGGACGTTGGGAAAGAGGAGGGAGAGGGGGGAAGAGGGAGGTGGGACAGAAGGTCGAGGGGTCCCTTTGTGTCCCCCATCACATGAGCGTGACCCCCCTTCTTCATTTCCTGCCGGGGGTTTTGCAAACAGGGCCTTGTTGGAGTTGTTTTACCCCATTCCAGGCAGAGCATCCTGCTACAGGACCCCCATGGGACCCCCTACGCCCTTTCTCACCCTTTTCCTCACTGTCCCACTCGTTTCCCACCCTCCCTGCAATCCCCTGCTCCCCCCACAGCTCGGTTTGGGGGTGGCCCCCTCCCCCACCCTGTTCAGTTCAAGGTCTCAGCCCCTTCTCACTCACTTTGACGATGCAAAGCGCATCCCTTTTCCCCCCTCTCCCACCCCTTTCCCATCAGACCCCCAAACTCCAGCTGCCCCAGTTGCTCTCACTAAATCTGGGAGTCCTACCTCCCCCTTTCTCTCAGTTTTGTGGGTCCCACCCCCCTCCTTCTCCATTTGGGGACCCCAGCTGTTCCGATCCACTTCAATGCAGAGGGGAACCAGGTTCTAAAACACTCCCATAAGCCAGGTTAAGGCACAAACGAGGCCAGATGCTGGATCCCAAAACGAGAATTCCACTTTGTTTTGGAACACAAAAGAGCAGAGAGAAAGAAGGGAGATAGGACAGTGGGACAAGCTAAGGGGAACTGTTAAAAGCACAGGACAGGAGTTAGCAGCACCAGGAAGTGCTGCTGCCTTGCAAGCTGGTAGATCTCTGCTGGGCTTCTGCCCTGGTCGCCTTGTAGCCTCTGAGGAACAAACCCAACCCGCAGGGGAAGGGGGTGGCAGCAGCTCCCGCAGCAGTCCTGCAACAGCTCCCCACAGTCCCCGGGCACGGCCTTAAATCCCCTCGCCGTGGGACCCCTGGATGCCCCCTGGCCCGTTCACCAGGATCCAAGCAAAGGTCTCCTGGCACCGAGATGGGCCCCGAGTGTCCCTTGGCTGGTTCCCCGGTCTCCAAGCGAGATCCGCCTGGCACACCTTCTCCCATTTTTGGATTGTCACAAGTTTTTCTCTTGTTTGCTCCTCTGCCTGCCTCTGCTGGCTTGCTGTGTGCCTCCTGGAGCTTTTGCAAGGAGCTCGGCTCCTGCAGCAGCCCGGCTGTGGCACCAAGGCTTTGGAACTCTGCTAAGGGAAAAGGTGAAGTTGCTGTTGGGCCAATGTTCCAGTGCTATTGCTAAGGGAAAATGTGAAGCTGCGGTGGATGGGGAGGATGTTGAGTTGCCCTGGAACTGGCCCAGTTGAATTAAAGTGCAGGTTGAAGGGTCGGTGCTGTTGCTAAGAGAGCAGCCCTGTTGCCGGGGAGCAGCCAATGGGGAGCTGCCCAGAGGCAGCCAATGGGGAAGCTGCGTGGTGGCGCAAAGGGCCAGCCAATGGGAGAGTGCGATGGAGCCAAGTGTAGCCAATAGCCAGCCAATGGGACCCCGAGCGGACGGGCAGCCAATGAGGAGCTGTGGCCGGGAAGGTGCTGAGGGACTGCGCATGCTCTGGGCCAGTCCCCGTGGGGGGCTTTTCCCAATTGTCCCCTGTTCAACTCACTTCAGCCTCCAACCCTGATAATTCCTGGCATCCCCCTGTCGCTGCAGAGATCCACATGGGTTCTGCACTTGACCGCCCTGGGGCAGGGGGTGAGCAGGGCATAACCAAGCTCAGGTGTGGACACCTGACATTTCTGGGGGTGCCTAGAAGAGAAGCTTTGGGCAAGGTGACTGTGGTTAAACCTGTCTGGCCATCCAGGGACAGCCAAGTTGCTCTCTCCCTTCCCCTCCTCAGAGACGCTTCCTGTGGGGCCAGCACTGCCCAGGGACAGCCAAACCCTTGGGCTGGGACCAACAGCGCTGCAGCCACGAGCACCAACCCAGCAGGACAGGGGCTGCTCTGGGCAAAGGGAACTGCAGCCCAGCCACAGCCAGAGCAGGGCTGCTCAGGGGGCCCTTCCAGCCTCTGGTATTCTGGGACTCAATGAAGCTTTTCCTTGGAGAGCTCTTTGAAGGCCCAAGTGAGAGAGAGGCAGAAGTGCAGCTGTCAAATGCAGCAGGATAAACACAGCAGTTCCATTGAGGAACATTTCTGCACTCAATCTGGGGAAGGGCCTGTGAGGTCCCTTCTCTCTGCAGGAGCTGATGGCTCAGCCCGTGACTCAGGGCTGGGCCAGGGGCTCTCCAGCTGCCCCTGCCCTGGCCTGTGACAGCCCAGCACAAGGCCCCTGGCTGGCACAGGCCCTGGGAGATCCCCTGTGCCTCAGGGCCTGGGCTCACTCCAGCAACGGGGCTTCTCTTTGGGCTGCCCCGTCCCTCGTGCTGAGCGCAGGATGGGACAGCAGCAGGCACAGCTGGGCCCTGTCTGTGCCCGCAGCTGAAAGGAGCAGCCTGGGCACAGCACGGGGAGGCTGCTGCTGGCAGGGCACAGCAAAGGGCCCGGGCAGGCTGGGCACTGGCACCCCCTTGTCCTTCCCTCAGCGTCACCCCCCAAGGCAGTGCCCCCGGCAGAGCCCTGAGCCAGGCGGGAGGGACAGGATCTGCCTTCCCCGGGCTGGGGGTCAGGGCTGGGCCTTTCTGCTGCCTCCAACCAAGCCAGGCTGTTCTCAACATCTCAGCTGCCTGCACAGAGCCTTTGCCTCCCTGCACTCACGGCCCCCAAGGATCTGCTGGAGAGTCCCTGGGGAGGCTTTGTCAGGAATGGCCCTTGGGGGGCTCCTGAAGGCTCCAAGGGACTGCAGGGTTTTCCAAGGCCTTTGGGTTTTGCTTTGGAATCTCGCAGAAGTTTGTGCAACCCTGACCTCCAGTTCTCTGCTCTAATGAGTCCCTGAAGAGGCTTGGTCAGGAAGGGCCCTCAATGGGGCTCGTTAATGCTTGAAGGGACTAAAGGTTTATTCAGGTCCTTTGCCTTTCCTTTTGACTCTGAGTCTAGGAGAGGTTTGATCAATCATGGTCTCCAATTCTCTGCTGTAATTAGTCCCTTGAGAGGCTTTGTCAGTAGGTCCTCCAGGGTTTTTAAGGAGCTTTGGGATTTCCTTTGGAAACTGAGCCTTTGAGAGCTTTGTGCAATCATGGCCTCCAATCCTCTCCTCCAACCAGTCCATGAGGAGCCTGTCTTGGGAATGGCCCTCAGTGGGACCCATTAATGCTTTGAGATACTTTGGGTTCTCCTTCTGACTTTCACTTCTGGACAGGTTTGTGCAATCTCCCCTCAGTACCTGAGGTTCAAGGACTCAGCACCAAAAGCCCCCCGGGGCTCATTCAGATAAAGCAAATCCTAACAAACCACGGCCCTTCCTGGGATTTTCCTCCAGTCTAGCCAGTAAATTAGGAATGTTGTCCCATGGAATCAGGGGACCATTGTGACACTGCAGGGCCCCAGGGAACTCTTTTGCCTGCGACGAGGGTCAGCACAAGAGACACCGACACCAACTTTGGAGAACAAGTGTGTAATTTTCCTGCAGTGCAAAGCAGCAAAGAATGACAAAAGGCTGAGCTCAGTAACGCACCTCATCGTTCCTACCAAGAGTGCCTGGAGTGAGTAGAAAAGCTCCCTGCCCAGTTGCCCTCATCTGTTCCCCTCAGCCAGGCCCGCACGGCAGCGGGGGAGCCCCGGTCGCAGCCAAGGGTTGGAGAACCCCTCCCGGGCACGGGGAATCCCACCCAGGGCGTCCACTCCTAGGGGAGGGCTCCATCTCTGCTGGGAGGGGGTCCAGCTTTTCTGGCCTTGCAGAAACAAGCTCGCAGAGCTACGAGTGTGCAAAACCATCTGGCTCCATTCTCCTCCTGGGTTCCACCCACAGCCTGGCCAGGGCTTAAGGGGAAAACCCAGGCAGTCAACCTGCCCCATCTGCTGCCAAACAAGGCCACACATCCACTGCCAGGGCCTTGACCACTCTCTAAAGACAGAAAGATAAAGATCACATTTTGCTCACAATCAGACATAAGATTTGATTAATCAACACATACAAATATCATTCACTAATGAGCTGAGACTCACAGATCTCACTAATAAGCACATTTATTTTGTTCAGGGGCAGATACACGGGGAGTCTTTCCACACTACATCTTTGACCAACAAACATACACAGTTTTAGCTAAGGAGCAAATACAGGGATAAACAGACTGTTAGGTTGGAAGGTTCATCTGGAGCTCAGCTTTGGCTCAGGGCCTGTTGTTCAGCCTCAGCACTTCAGTGACAGCCACACAGGGCTTTACATGACACACACAGTTTCCAGATTCATTAGATATTCTCCCTTACTTAAGACATAGATGTTACTTTGCTTTACACAGTCACCTCCCCTATTGCAAGTCCTTAGTTGGTCCTTTGGGGTCTCCTTCAGGGCTCTCTGGTGGGTTTTTTGGTAGCTGGTGCCCCCCAAAGTTGAGGTGTCCACTTCTTGCCCTCGGTTCTGAGCAGACACAGTGTCATTACCTTTCACCACAAAGACTGGAACGTTTGGGTTTGATCTTCTCTGGGCCCACAGAGCTCAGCTTCCATCCTGTTTGCTTAGTTACATCCCTGATCCAGTTCTCCAGGACCTCTCCAAGATTACAGTTTTCCTTCCTTGGCCATAGAGAAATGTTGGGAGCAGTCTTCTATATCCCACATCAAATCCCCCCTTTTTTCAGACTAAGCTCCTGAAGGGATAGAGTGTCTTAGGAGCTTTATTTCATTTTACAGCTCAAGGCATTAGAACAGCTACAGCACTGAATCCTGATGCAAGCTAAAATACAAATGCCCTTCCAGCTTTGGGGCAACCCTTCACAGGTGTTATTTCCACACACCAATCCCACCCCGTTCCTTTGGGGACCGGCCAAGGATCAGTCATTTCCCCAGCAGGAAGGGTTTGAGGACATTGGGGGTGATTTCCCACAAACGGGCCACTCTCATTAACACAATCCACTTGTCCTGTTCCTTTAGTGGGGGTCACAGCTTTGGACACAGGCAGGATTGTCAGAGGTGGTGGGGGGTACTTGCACACTGACTGCGGGGTCTACTTTTTGGGGAACACAAGTGCTCACCCAGTGACCAGGAATCATTTCTGCCAGAATAGGGAAGGCAGAAATGGTGAATGGCTTCCTTGTCTTTTCAGGTAAAGGAGTGCACACCCAGCAATCCCTTGGAGGCAACACTTGGGTCACGTTTGAGACTAAAAGGAGATGTAAATTTTGCTCCCAAGTCAAGACCCAATTAACTATTGTCAGGAGAGCCAAAGCAGACTTAAGCATTTGGTTTCTTCTCAGACAACCTCTCAGTTACCCAAGGGGCTCTGGCCTTTGGAATTCTGCAATAATGCATCCCTGACTTGACTTGTTGGACCACTTCTACAATCAAGTGGGCACCTCTGTCTGATGACATTCCCAAATGTACCTCGAATCCAGGGATTCTTGGATTCAACAGTATTCCACTCACTTCCCCAGCCAAGTTGGTGTGACAAGGAAAAGCCTCTGGCCACCCAGAGAAGGTATCCCCCAAGACCAGGAGATCTTTACACCCCCCTTGTCTGGGCAATTCAGTCACATCCATCTGCCAACATTCACCTACAACAATTCTACATTTTCCATCACCTGTTCCCACTCCACTGGCAGGGTTTGGATTATTTCTCTTCCACACACCACACTGCTGACTCACTGCTTGTACAACTGGGGTCAGTTTTGGACCAAGAACCCACTTGGGCAAATGTTACAGTGCAGAAACAAATACAAACACAAAACAAGGATTAGTGGAGAAAACAAAGCCAGAGACCAAATGGGGGAACACCAAATAACCCACCCAAAGAGCTGGAAGATCCACATGTCTTAGAGGGACAGGATTCCCCAAAAGAATGCCTTATTATCCAGTGGGATCTTCCCCCATCCCAGACCAGTCCAGGGATCTGTGGTCTTCTCCAGGAAAGTCCTGGGGCCGGCATGAAGATCCAGAGATCCCTCGGATCCACGGGAGATCAGGCAGAGGGTCCCATCTGGGGCCAGAAATGGTCTCCAAAAGCAGCAGAAAGCAAGTCCTTAACCCCAGCTGGGAGGTGTTAAGAAGCAGGCATTCTTTAGGGCAGCGTGCTGGACGCCTGCAGGAGAGTTCTTCTAATCCAGCCTGCTCAGGGACACAGGCAGGGCTTGGGATTACACCCACTGATTCCAGAGGCATTGGATATTCCCCCTTACTGAACACATGTCCATTACTGTGCTTTACACAGTCACACCCCTATTGCAAGACCACTCTCTAGATACAGAAAGAGAAAGATCAGATTTTGCTCACAATCAGACATCTTTTGTTAATGAACAGACACAAACAGGATTCACTGATGAGCCCAGACTAACAGATCTTCCTAAGAAGCACACCTGTTTGGTTCAGGAGCAGATACACAGGTGGAGTCCCATCACACCACATTTGTACCAACAAATAGACCCAGTTTTAGCTCAGGAGCAGATACATGGAGACACAGCCCATTAGGTTGGAAGGTTCATCTAGAGCTCAGCTTTGGCTCAGGGGCTGTTGTTCAGCCTCAGCACTTCAGTGACAGCCACACAGGGCTTTACATTACACACACAGTTTCCAGATTCATTACAGAGTCTTGCTTATGTAATACAGACACTTGTGGGCAACACTTGGATCACCTTTGGCACTAAAAAGACATGTAAATTTTCCTCCCACGTCAACAGTGTTTGAACTGTGTTCAGAAGAGCAAAACAAGAGTGAAGCATTTTGTTTCTGCAGTCAAGTGGGAACCTCTGTCTGATGACATTCCCAAAGGCATCCCAAATACAGGGAGGATTGCACTGAACAGGATTGCAGTCTCTTTCCCAACCTGCTTAGTGCAACAAGGAACAGCCTCTGGCCACCCAGAGAAGGTATCCCCCAAGACCAGGAGATCTTTACACCCCCCTTTTCTGGGCAATTCAGTCACATCCATCTGCCAACATTCACCTGCAACATTTCTGCATTTTCCATCACCTGTTCCCACTCCAGTG
The DNA here is from genome assembly GCF_036250125.1 of Pseudopipra pipra. Taxonomy (NCBI): domain Eukaryota; kingdom Metazoa; phylum Chordata; class Aves; order Passeriformes; family Pipridae; genus Pseudopipra; species Pseudopipra pipra. The sequence goes on along the minus strand of NC_087580.1, from coordinate 19,730,103 downwards.
GCAGGGTTTGGATTATTTCTCTTCCACACACCACACTGCTGACCCACTGCTTGTACAGCAGGGGTCAGTTTTGGACCAAGAACCCACTTGTGCAAATGTTTCAATAATTTGCTTCACTCCAAGGAATCCCCTCATGTTCCCCATCCACCAGGTCACAGGAGATTGGCTCAGGGACTATTATTTGCCCACTTGGGGGAACTGCCCAGCCTCCTGGAGCAAATTTTGCTCTAAGGTTTCAAGGAGTTGACAATCCTTAGCACTAGACTCATTTTCTTCTACTGGGAGAAGGATCTCTGTCAGGATCTCTGACCTGGTGGTGGGGAGTTCTGTGCATCCAGAGAATTGTTTTCCATGCCGGACAAAGCTGCCCCCCCTGGGAAACAATTCCCAACCAGGACTTTCCAAGGGGCTGTCTCCTAAGTCAGGTCTGCCCCAATACACTTCCCCTCTAGTCTGGAAGCAATCCCGCTCTGGGCTTCCTTTGCTGGGGCTGGGGCAGTTGACAGGTTGCTTCTTTCCTTCCTGGCCCAGCCTCCCTTGTCCTTGGAGAATTCCAAAGCCCACAGAGGCTCCTGGGCTCTGGACTACTTGCACTTTGTGTTTGGGATACCCCATATCCACTCAGCCCAAGGAAATTCCACAGGGCCACAGTCTGACCCCAACGTTGCTGCTCAGCATCAGTGGCTATCAAAAGATCATCCACACCCTGCAATAAGGCTCCAAGAGGGTGGGTTTGGACTTCTCCATTCCTCCAGTCCCTTTGCCAATTGAGTTCCAAATATTGGGGGGCTATTTTTAAACCCCTGCAAGAGGACCACCAAAGTCAGATGGGTTTTCCTCCCCGGCTTTGCATTTTCCCATTGGAAAGCAAAAAGCTCTTGACTTTCCCAACTCAAAGGGAGACACAAAAAGGCAGCTTTCAAACCTAATCCTTTGAAACATATTAAACTCTAATTTAGGGGAGTGAGCAAAGTGTAAGGATTCGCTACGACTGCTTGTATATCTTCTACTCTATTCTTTACAGCTCTAAGGTCTTGGACTAACTGGCATAGCCTTCCATTTGCCTGCTTGACTGGCAAAACTGGAGCATTCCATTTAGATTCACATTCTTTTCACAAGCAAAATTTCATCAATTGTTCTACAAAGGGTGAGAATCCCTTACAACTTTCTATTTGCAAAGGACATTGCTTTGGCCCCACCAACCCCACTCCAGGTTTCTCTGGAATTCTCACGGGTTCTGCTCTCTTGGATCATGGAGGCACCTCTCCAGCCCATCCTGTTGGAACCACTGCATCCCCAAGTGATGGTGGCAGATGGATTACTTCTGCTTTGGGAGACTCTCATGCAAAACTAGAAACTTGCACAGAATTAGGCTCTGCAATAATAACCTATATTGGACCATTTTTCAATTGGATTGTGGCATTTCATTTTGCCAAGAGATCTCTCCCAAGCAGAGGCTTTGGGGAATTGGGGAAATACAAAAACTGGGGAGCCAACCACTGTTTTCCCAATTTCAAAGCCACAGCATTAAAAATGGCCCAGTTTCCCAATTCCCTGGCACACCAGACAATTGTTCTAGAATTGTCCCTTGAGTTTCATTTTCCTGGATTTAACACAGAGGAACAAGTTCCCACAGCCACAAACAATTGTGCTTAGCTTGGCTGGAACCAGATGTTCTGATGGGGAAGAATCCTCTGGTGCCCCCTCAGTCGTCTTCAGTGATGCCACGAGAGGGTTCGGAGGGTTCTGAAGTTTCAGTTGTGGACAATCCCATTTCCAGTGTCCATCTTTCTTACAGGATGCAGAGGGACTGATCCCAGGTCTCCTGGGGGGATGTTTGAAGCAGGCTGCCCATGCTCTCGTCCTCTTCCTCTCCCTGGGGGCACCATTTCCTCGGGGATTTCTTCCAGAACTGCAACTCCAACCTCCAACAATGTCCCCAAATTAGACTGATCTTGTCCCTCAGCTTGATTTTCCTTTCCGGGCTCACACCAAGGGCTCTGAGGGCGCTGCATTCACACCACAATCTTTCTGCCCTTTCACAGGTTCTGCAAAGTGAAAAACACATCACCAGACATAACCTCCTTCCACTTCTGTTCCCCTTCTCAAACAGCATCAACTGCAACAATGGATTCTAATTCAGTGTTCCAGAACAGCCACCCTTTGATTCCAACACTCCATTAAATTCTCCCTGGGAGAATTTACAAGTACAAAACAATATTGATGGATAAAACAAAGGCAGAGACCAAATTCCAGAATAACAAAGAACCCACCCAAAGCGTTGGAAGATCCACAGGTCTCAGATGAGCAGGATTCCCAAAATACCAAAGAACCCCAGTGTGCTGAAAGATCCATATCTTTGACATGGGCAGGATTCCCAATAAGAATGCCTTGTTATCCACTGGGATCTTACCTGTGTCCCAGACTGGGCTGGGGATCTGTGCTCTTCTGCAGCAAAGTCCTGGTGCTGGCGTGAAGATCCAGAGATCCCTCGGATCCGCGGGAGATCAGGCAGAGGTGTCCTGTCTGGGGGCCAAAAATGACACTGAAAAGCAGCAGAAACAAACTTCTTCACCCCAATTTGGAGATGTTAAAAAGAGCATTCTTCTTTATTCAGCATGCTGGGCGTTCAGAGGAGAGCTCCTCTAATCCACCGTGCCAAAGGACAGACAGGGCTGTTTATTACACACACTGTTTACATGTGCATTCAATAGTCTGGCTTACTTAATACAGATTCAGTACTTTGCTTTACATAGCCACACCCCTATTGGAAGTCCTTTTCTGGGCCTTCCGGGCCTTCTCTGTCATCCTGACCTCAGTTCTTGAGCAGCACAGCACCACTGTGTTTCACCACCAAATATAAAGTTTGTTCTTTCATTATCTGGGTACCCAGAGCTTAGTTTCCATCCTGCTTGTTTGGGACATCCCTTCTCTAATTCTCTAGGACTTCTCCAGGATTACATTGTTCCTCATTTGGGCACTCCGGGGGACTGTGAGAAGAGTTTCTATTTCTTCTCTCAGTGGTTTGATGGAGACCATGAGGAGCTGGGAACTCATTGCAGGGACAGGAGGGAGCAGTTGGGAAGTACTAGGCAGGTGGGGGAGAGAACTGTTCAGAGAACAGCTGAGATACAGCTCGAGCAAGCTGAAAACTAAACTGTCATTTGGGGTCATCCCAGAACGACTGGATTTCAGCAATTACTCAACACAGGTGCCACCTCCTCCAGCCAAGCCCAGGAGATCAACCTCCTCAGCAGCTGCAAGAGCGGGATGTTCATGTGCCTGCTGCCATCTCCCCAAAGCCATTATCCCACTCCTGCTGACAAGATGGGCAAGAGGAGCATCTACCTCACAAGATCTGCTGCCGCAAGAAGAGCGTGTCCCAAAGGATGTCCTCAGCCTTCTCAGAGGGGACGTCAGATCCTCTCCAGGGATGGTCCCAGCCCTTCCCAACCCGGACTGGGCACCAGCTCCAACTCTTCCCTGGAAAACAAACAACAAATTCATGAACAGAGATTACAAACCAAAAGTGGAAACAAGAAAAAAAGGTAAAATGTTAACCTTCTGTCAGGGTTCTGAGGAAGGCCCAAGCCCTGCAGGCCAAAGGAAAACCCCACCTCCTCCAGCTGAGGAAAACCCAGGCCTTCTCCCTGCCCTGCAGCACTGGCCCAAAGAAAGGCTCCTAAGCCAAGGCAGGCAGCCCAAGCCTTTCCTGGCCTGCAGCCCAAAGCAGCTGGTGTTCTGCAGCCCCGCCTTTGCTCCCCCCACGGGGGTTTGTTTTTGGCAGGCTGGCTGCCCCTGCCCCAGCCCCGCCCAGCAAAGGGGCAGTAGCAGAGGCTGGGGGCAGAGCCGGGCTCCCATTTCACACCCAGCCCAGAGCACCCGCCCACCCTCCTGCCAAGAAGCAGCTTGGCAGCCGGCTGAAGAATTCCTCAGGTTCCCCATCAGCAAAGGGGGAACCTTCGGTGCCCAGCCAGGCTGAGCAATGCCCGTGTCCGGGAGCACCCCCTGGGTGTGGACTCATCTGCAAACGGCGTGTGGAGCACGGCTTGGAGGAAGGGGCCAGAATCAAAGGCCATCCTCTTCAGCTCGCCGGCGTCCAGGTCAACTGAGAGCTTGTCATCCCTGACGTCGTCCTCGATGTCTCCAGCAGCAGGCCCACCCGGCACAGCTTCTGCAGAGGCCTCTTCTCCTTCCCTGGGGGCCAGACCAGGCTGTCAGCGTTCTGCCGAGGGCCCAGCTGTCTGTGAAGCGGGACGAGCAAAACCAGGTTGGATGGTGGCCACCAGCACTTGGGAGACCGGGTCTGCAGCCCAGCTCCAGCACAAAGAGGGGCGTGTTCCCATGGGATGACCCCCCCCCAGTGCTACAGGCTGACAAAAAAGTCTGGTTTCCTTTGCTTCTTATTGCCAAGAGATGTGTGGAGGTGTTACCTGCCAGGCCCCGGGATCAAAGGGAGCACGTGGATCTCTCCCGTCTTCTAGGGCAGGGGAATGCCCTGCACCCAAGGATGGCACAACAGGTCTTCCAGTGCTGGCCTGTCCGAGGGGCGGATGGACAAACACCACCTGATAAGGTGCTGGCAGCCTGGGGGGAAAATGGCCGGTCAGTTGGAGAAGGATCCTGTCCCCTCTGTCCCACTGTCCACGTGCCCAGGCTGTGCTGGCTGTGCTCAGGGCTGTGCCCAAACTTCTCCATCGATTCTCCCTTTTGGAGGAGAGCAGGATGGCAGGACACAGGCCACCTCCTCCAGCCACCCATGGGACACAAACAGCTTCAAGAGCGGCGTCCTCGTGAGCCCGCTGCCCTCTCCCAACACCGTTATTCCCCCCATGCCACAAAGATTGGTATCCACCTGGAGAGACCAGTGCTGGGAACGGGAGCTGGTCCCAGATGGTGTTGGGGCCTTTGCGGAAAGGGTGCTTCCCGCAGACCATCTGGTAGAGCAGGATGCCCAGGGACCAGATGGTCGCCTCCTCGCCGTGGTAGCGCTTGAGGTAGATCCACTCTGGCGGGCTGTATGACAGTGTTCCTACGGAATACAGACGCAGTTCATCAGGTGGATGCTGCCTGCTCCCAGAGCCTCACCCCAGCATCCCTGGCAATGTGGGGCCTGCCCCAGTGGCACACGCTGGGACCCACTGCCTTCTCGCCGGCCCCTGACTCTTGGTTACAAACTCTGGGTTGGAGAAGAAGCCGCTGGTGTCCAAGAGGGCAGCAGAAGCCCTGGCAAGGCCCAACCATTACATGCAAGGGAAAAACCCACCCAGTGGTGGGGAAAAGCCGTGCCTTCTCCCCGCCCCACTGCACTGCCCCCAACAATTCATCATAAGCCAAGGCAAACAAGGCGAGCGGAGCAGCCCAAGCCCTTCCTCGCCTGCACACCAAGCCAGCTGGTGCACAGTTCTGACCCCCTTCTCTGCTACCCTCATGGGGGTTTTGGTCAGGCTGGCTCCCCCCTGCCCCAGACCCAGCCCGGGACAGGGTGGGTGGCGCAGGCTGTCGGCAAGGCCGGGGCCTGTCTCACAGTAACCTCCCAGCCCCATCCAAAAGCAACTTGGCTGAAGAACTAATCCTGTTCCCCCTCAGCCAAAGGGGCAATCTCCACTGCCACACCCGGGCATGGCCATGCGATGCCCGGCACCAGGAGCATCCCCCGGCTGTGGGCTCACCTGCAAACTGGGTGTAGACCGTGTCCTTAAGGAAGGTGCCACATCCAAAGTCGAGGAGCTTGGCCTCGCCGGTGGCCAGGTGGAGGAGGATGTTCTGGGGCTTGATGTCCCGGTGCAGGACGCCGCAGCTGGTGCAGTGCCGCACGGCCTGCAGCACCTGGCGGAACAGCCCCCACGCCATCTCCTCCGGCAGGAACCCCCACGCCCTCAGTAAGCGAGAGAGGTCCTGAGACGGCTCCGGATGCTCCATGACCAACAGGAACCCGTTGGGGAGCTCGAACCACTCCAGCAGCTGGATGACACCAGGGAAGCCATTGGACACCTTGTCCAGCAGCACGATCTCCAGGGGGGCCCGGGTGCCGTCAGGCTGCGGGGGGACCACGGGGTCGTCAGTGGGGCTGATGCCGTGCCTGTCTGCCTGCTCCCCCTCGGCCAGCCCTGGATGCTCCCCGTCCCCCACGGAGCCCACGGCCACTCTCCCTCCAGGTGTCCCGGCGGCTTCCACCCTGCCGGGCCTCGGCTCGTCCCCGCCCGTCCCGCCCCGCTTTCTGCCGCTGGCCCCGCTCGCTCACCAGCTCGCCCCAGCGCCGGATGCCATCCCGGGACACGGCTTTGATGGCCACCTGCAAGCCAAGGGGAAGGGCGGGTTGAGCTCTCCCGTCCCGCTCTCCTCCTCCTCCTTCTCCTCCTCCTCCTCCTCCTCCTGCACTCACCGGGGCTCCGTCCGCCAGGCAGGTCCCCGCGTAGACGCGGCCGAAGCCGCCGCTGCCCAGCAGCGAATGCAGCCGGTAGCGCTCGTGCAGCGGCTCCTTGGCCTTCGGTGCGGGCGAGACGTGGCCGTCAGCGTTGGGGCCGGGGCCCGGCACGGCCCCCGAGCGCCCCTCAAGCGGCCCGGGCCGGGCTTCCCCAGCCGCAGCGGGCAGCGGCGGCTCGCTGCCGGCGGCCGGGCTGGCGAGCGGCGGAGCTCTGGCCGGGGAAGCCGCCGAGGAGGCGGCAGCGGCCGCGGCGCCCGCGGCCCCCGCCGGCCCCGGCAGGCGCCGGGCTCGAGCCAGGCGGAGCCAAGGGGCGGCGAGGCCGAGCCCGTCCCACAGCCAGCCCCACAGGAGCGCCCAGCAGCGCCACAACCGGCGCGCCGGGAGCCGGGCGAGGGCGAGACCGCGCCGGGCCGCCCAGGGCCGGGGCCGGGGCGGCCCCGCCCGGCACAGGGGAACGGCCGGGGCCATGGGCCGGGCCGGCAAGGGGAGGGGGACACCGGCAATGGGACAGGGACCGCGGGAGTGGGACACTGGGACAGGGACACCGGCACAGGGACACTGGGACAGCGGGACACCGGGAGAGGGAGAGGAGGACGAAGAGCTCGAGCAAGGAGAGCACGAACAAGAGTCACAGCGAGAGCGCGTCGCTACAGTCGCTGCTGCCGCCGCTGCTGCTGCCGAAGCGCAGGGGCCGTTGGTCCGTTGGTCCGTTTGTCCGTTCCCCGTTGGCCCCCGCGAGCCCCGGGGGCAGCCCCGGCCGCTCCGCTCCCAACCAGCCCCGGCCGCAGTCACGGAGCTCCCCTTCCTCCCGCCCCCACGCCAAGACCACGGCCTTTTGGAGCTGCTTCACTTTAGTTCAACTTCTTGGCTGCCAAGTTTGCAACTTCCCGCCGCTGCTCGGACCCCATCCCGCCCGCTCGGCCCGCGCTGCTGTCGCTTCCTCCCAGGCCAGGCGGGCTCTGCACTTGCCCCTCAACTTTGGCAAGGGCTTTGCTCAGTGAGGAGCCCCGGCACGTCCGGCCAGCGCCAGGCAGAGCCAGCCCCGGGGGAGGGCAGAGCAGGACGATCGGCAGGGGAAATGCAGCCCTTTGGGGTCAGCGCTGCTCCCCGACCACCCCAGGGCTGGTCCTGTTTTCCACCTGGTTTGAGGGAAAATCGGCAGCTGCAGAGAGGATTAAGCAGAAGAGAATTAGAAGACTCTTCTTGCTGCCCTTTGGATGCCAGTCCCTCCTAATAAATGCAGGCTTAATTTGGAATGGACACGATGGAGCAGCTTTTTCAGCACCCAATATTTAACAGCTGCCTTTCAGGGGACAATGGGAAAAGGGGGGGAGAACAGGAGAAAAGGGGGGCTGGGACCTCCAAAGTGAGCGAGGAGGGGGCTGAGACTGTGAAACCGAGCAGGGCAGGGGGAAGAAACACCCCCAAACCGAGCTGGGGGGGAGCTGGGGACGGTGGGGATGATGGGAAAGGGGTGGGAGAGGGGAGAAAAGGGGTGTTGGACAGTGGGCAGGGGGACAGAGGGCAGGGGGTTCCCACATGGGTCTCCCCTGTCCCCCATCACTTGAGCCCTGGAGCGGTTCCCTGGGGCTCTGGGAGGGGGCAGATCCGCCCTGGGAATGTCCACTGCTTCTGTAACCCTTTGTGTGCTTGCTCTGGTGACGATTGTCCACAGGTGCCCAACCCCCCTGTCCATCCCTGGGGGGCTGATGGGGGGACTCCCCCACCCAGTAACTGGTGCTGCAGCAGCTGTGGGGCAGAGGGGGGTGGGAAAGGGGGGTCCGGGGTGGCCCCCTGAGCTCCCAACCTGCTGGGGGGGCTGAGGGCTGCTGGGGGGGCACCCCCTGACCTGTGTCCCTGCACACCCAGGGCTGTTCCAGGTCCTGGGAAAAGCCGAGTGAACGGCCCCAACCGGGAGAGGTTCCTGCCCGGGTACATCTCCAACTGGGAGCAGCTCAGGCACTTCAGCAAAGATTTGGGCACCTGGGGGGGACACCCCGTGTGGGGAGACCTAGGCCAGGCACTGGAACAGCCAAGGGGAGTTCCTGGAGAACAGACAGGATCAGGGGACATGAACTGCTGGCACAACTACGAGAATGTGGCCCCGTTTGCCCGGCCTGGGAACCCCCATTTTTGGGGTAATCTCCCCAAATCCTCCCAAATATTCCTCTGAATCCCCAAATGCCTGGGGTCAGGGCTCTGGCTCAAGCTCTCGTCCCCTTCCCGGCACAGGGTGGGTCTTTCCTCCTCAGAGCACCCTGGGCTGGCTTTGGAGCCCCTCCTCCTGGGGTACCTTCGTGGCTTTCCCTCCCCGCTGCCTTCCTGCGCCGTGGAGCCCTTCAAAACGGCCTCTCCCACCAGGCTCTGCGGGGGGGATTTGTCCTCCAGGCTCTCCGTCCTCAGCTCGGGGCCTGGGGCAGGAGGGAAGAAGGACAGGGAGGGGATTTGCCTCCGGCCCAGAGGGAAGGCCAAGGACATCCCCCCAACTCCGGCCCCAGCAGGACGGCGGCGGCAGCGGGGTTGTCCTGCAGCCGGGGGCGATGCTCAGCTGGGAGATACAGGACAAGACAGGGCAAAGGGGCACTGACTTCCTCCTCACCTGCCTGGGGGTCCTGGGGCATCTTCCTCTTCCTCGCAGCCTCCTCCTCCATCTGGCCAAGCTTTGGGAAGGAATTATTCTGTGTAAACTCATTCCCTTCTGCCCAGAGTAACTCAAACTAATACACATATATCAGACTTACAGGCTGATGCCATAGAGTTTAGAGACAGACTTCCCAAAGGGATGAATTTTTCCTGGTTTAGGAGGGAAAACAAGGTGTGGGTGCATTGGGTTGGCGGTCCCTCTGTTACAACCCACCCCAGGAAAAGAGGGGGGGGTAACCCAGGTTTTATCAATAATTCCTTTGGGGTGGATTAAAGCAAAACGACACTAAATAATTGGTGTCTGAAAACATATATTGACAAGATTTATTTTAACAATTTTGTATCAATAGGTATGTTAGCATTTTGGGTGCTGTCATAACCTTTCGGGGGAGGAGGAAAACAAATGCATAGGGGAGAGAAAGACAGGGTAAGAGTAAGGGAGAGCAAGAGAAAAAAAAGGAAAGATGAGAGTGGTATAATCACCACCCACTGGATCCAGCGACGTCTTGATCCGCAGGCGGTGGGGGGAGAAGAAGAAGAAAAACCCCGCCAAACCCCCAAAGTCACCAGTCAGTATCTATATCCTTTGCAGCTCCCCCAAGGCGGGGAGTTGTTTTCACAGGGTGGTGTCTCCCTTTTTGGCGCGGAGTTCGTGGTCTCTTCCCGCCTTTTCTTTTCGGGGCTTGACATCTTCTGCACTGGAGGACGGGGGATGGGCCCAGTTGCCCATCAGAAAGTCAAAAGCCTGCAGAAGTCTCTTAGAATGCAGAAATCCTTAACTGTTCCAGTCTCTGACACCCTCCTGCCCAGCTCCATCTCTAGAAGTCACCTGGAATCACCAGGAATCACCTCCAAACCACCAAGATTCAGCCCAAAACAACCCTCTCAGCAGTAGAGTTCCTCCTCGCTGGTCCATCCACTTTGGGGTTCTGGGGTCCCTCCTGGGTGGGCTGCTGGAGGTCTCACATGTATTGGGGAACCCCCTCTCCAGGGTTCCCGCCCTCTCTGGGCTGCCGGAGATCCCGGGAATCCCAGGGGTCCTTCCTTTATGGGCTCCTCACTTTGCCATTCTGGGGATCCCCCTTCTCTGGGCTGCTGGGGGTCCCGGGGGTCCCGGGGGCTCCCCTCTCCGGGGTCCCTTTTAGGGTGGTCGGGGGCTTTCGGGGTCCCAGGGTCCCTTCTCCCCTGACTCTCGCCTTCGGGGTGCTGGCGATCCCAAGGTGTCCAGCCCTCTCTCCAGGCTGCCGGGGGTCCCGGCTCCCCCCACAGCCCTCGCTGCTCCCCCCTCCTCTCCAGACTGCCGGGAGTTCCCCCTCTCCGGGCCCCCGTTTCAGATTCCAACCCCCGCCTGTCCCAGGGGTCCCCAAAGCCGGTGTGTTTGTCCCGTGTCCCCCCCACTCCCCGCCGGTATCCGGCGATCGCCACGTGGCTCCGGGGACCCAACATCCCCCTGCTCATCGTCGGGGCTGTGCCGGGAACCCACCCCGGGACCCCCAAAAAACACCTCCCGGGGATCCCCAATATCCCCCCAAGGGGCATTTGCGGCTCAGCTTTGGGGTCCTGCAAGATCCAAACATCCCCCTGCACCCCCCAAAAAAATCCCAGCGTGCTCAAGATATTTGGGGCGAGCTCCCCTTCCCCGGTCACCTGCGGGATGCGGGGGGCGATGCTCCCGGGACGCGGGGGCTACGGATACAGCTGTCGGTGCATCCACGTGCGTTCTTTCTCCTCCTTCCCCTCCTCCTGGGGGGGTCCGGGTGGAGCGCTGGGCGCTGCGGGTCTGGCTGGCAACTGATGAGTCATCAGCGCTGCGCGCTCGGATTGGCTGAGCACTGCTTTGGGGGCGGGGCTGAAGGAAAGGGGGTTCTTTGCAGGGGAAGACATTTGGAGCTGGAAGGACTCCAAAGCTGAGCCGCAAATGCCCCTGGTGGGGATCGGGGGGGGTGCGGGGTCCCCCCCGCGGTGGGGGTTGGTCTTGTTGGAAATGATCCAACTTGCCTCAAATTTTAGTCAGGGGCAGCAGCTGACCGGGTTTCTTTTCACGGGCTCTTGTCGGTTTGATCTTTAAAGCACCCAAACTTGGAGTTTCTCTGCACTGGCTCTGATGAGCTTCCATAAACAAAGCCCGAGGGAGCTGAAGATTGGACATCTGGGATCTTAAATTCCTGGTCCTTCAAGGACCTGTTGGAGGAACCAGAAGGTCCAGAGGGGATTAACAAAGACATTGCAGCCTGAGAGTTGGAGACTCTGTGTCTGAGGAGGAGTGCTAAGAGGACCAAAGAAGGTGGACCAAATTAGCCAGTTAAGGATAGACTACTAATTAGAGTCTTAATTAATGAAGAGAATTCATTAGTTCATTAATTGGGGTAAATTAGAAGCAATGAACATGAATTTGTTTGTTTGTTCAAATGTAGAAATGTGTGAAAAGTCTGGAAAGGGACAGGTGTGGCTGGAATGATTGGCTCCCTGTCTCTGGGAGCCAGAACAAAGCAGTGCCTGGCTCACCAACACTTCCCAGGGGCGTTGGAGGGTTTCATTTCTTCCCAACGCTTTTCAGGGACAATTCTTGGTGAGCCAGGTGGGACAATGCTGTCGACCCTCCAGGGATTCCGGGACCCTGAGGACTCCAGCGAGCAGTGAAAATATTCTTCTGGGAGATCTCAGTCCCTGGATCTGGTGAGTTCGAAGCAAGATCCCTGGAATTTTATTAAGGCATTCCTGAGTGTATAAAAGGTATACCTAAGCATCCTAGAAATGGAGCTCTAGAACAGAATTGAATAGAATTGGGTTGTGAAAGTGATGCTAGAACTGTAAAAGAAGGAGTGTGATATTTGCCTTATGAGAAGAAATCCCTACTGACTGAGTGAAAGGGGTGGGTTCCAGGCCCCAGGTGTGGTTCAGGGGGTGGGTTCCAGGCCCCAGGTGTGGTTCAGGGGGTGGGTTCCAGGCCCCAGGTGTGGTTCAGGGGGTGGGTTCCAGGCCCCAGGTGTGGTTCAGGGGGTGGGTTCCAGGCCCCAGGTGTGGTTCAGGGGGTGGGTTCCAGGCCCCCCGTGTGCTTTGCCCACAGATCAGTCACACACAGAGCTCTTGCCCATAGAGCTGCTTTGGGGAGGGCTTTGCTCAGGGAACTGTGTTTGTCAAAGCCAATGGTCAGTGCTGGAGAAAGTGAAGTGTTTGGGGAGTGTGTGTTACTGGCAGTGTGTGTTATAGTATTAGAATCCTGTCTGACTCGGGGACGCCCATAATAGATATAAAAAAGAAAAAATTCACTTGCTGTAGAGTGTTAAATGCAAAAGTTTGTTCTTGTGTGCATTTTAAAGCATTTGGTGCACATTAAATATTTGAAGGAAGGTAAATTGCCACAGCAGCTGTTAAGCTGGGATTGTGTGTTCAGAGCATTCTTTAGTGTCAGCTTTAGTGTTTGCAGGGGTTGGATTTGTGTTAATTGTGCCGATCTTCCATTAGTGATTAGTGAATTAGAGATTCAGTTTGTGGATTATAATACGGTTTTTCAGTTGCTGTTGTTTTGTCAGAGAAAAGAGAAGTGAACTGAAATCTCTAGATTTATTCTTTGAACTGAGCAATAGTCAGGGTTTGGGAAGGTGTGGTTTGATGCCAGGGAGCAGCAGCAGCTGGGGAGGTTCTGAATCCGAAAAATCGGTCCGAGAAACTGCTCAGAGACTTTTTATCTTTAAGCAGCAAGGTATTTGTTTATTCAACGTTGGGAGCAAGCCAGCTCGCGCTGGACAAACTTGCTCAAAGGCTTCACACAAAATCAGCATTTTTATACAATCTTCAGATTGTATAAATGCATATTCAAGTGATTCCAACATCTATCTCTGCATATTAATAATAGGTGGAGTATAGGTGGAGCTCAGGCGGGGCTTGGGGCGGTGCTTCTCTTGGCCCTCAATTTTGGTGGGTCTGGGGGCTTCAACTCATCTTCCTCAGCTTGACCTTCCTTCTTTTCCATTGTTCTTGACCTGCTCACTGAAGCTTGGAGAAAGCCCTGGCTCCAGGCCTATTTCTCCTATTCAAATGTCTACCTGATCCTACTGCATTTCTAATTTATTGCTTCTAGGCCTATTACATGTTCCTGTACTATTCTCTTAAGCTTTGGTCCAGTAAGTAGAACAGAACAAGCACAGATCATTTTGGATGTTGGTAGCTTGTTAGCAGGCCCAAATTTCTTAGTTAACTCTTTTGGGCCTGGCCTCCTGTTTCAGTCCCCCCTTTTTGTTTAGAATTTACGAATTCTTTCATCAAGTTCCAATGGATTTTGATAGGTATTCATCACAGCCCACATTATCTGCATCCTTCTAACCATGATGCTTGATTTGCACCATAGCCAAACAATTAGGACCAGTAGTAGAATCATGCCAGCTCCTAATACCAATATTGGATGTATCAAATAGTGGAACACTCGTGATGCCGTAGGGGAGTATCCTGTAAAGACGTCCCACCAGTGGTGCTCTCCCACTTTTTCTACTTTGGTTAAAACGGTTTTTATGCTCTCAGTGTCATGTTCTACTTGCCAGAACATTTGTTTAGTCGTTCTGTTTACTTCCTGGACCAGTTTTTCTATATCAGGATGTTTAAGCATTGCTTTAGAAAGATTAATGTTCATTGCTATCTGTAACTTTGGCACATCATGGTACATTATATAATCAGCTTCAATCAGTTGTCTAGTAGTCACTGGAACAGTATAATCAAAGTCACAGCCTATTATTTTAGTAAAAAAAAATTAGTACCACTCACTACTTCATGACAAATATCTATGGTAAAATTAACACAAAAGATTCTAACACATGCACAACCATTTCCTACGTAATAGACTTGTGATTGGGTTTTAGTTTGGGGAAGCATTTCAAAGGTACACACACTATCGTCAGCAGCTAAGCATAAATCTTCATTTCCTACTACAGCATTTTCACAGATATATCCTAATTGTCCTTTAGGAATACATGCCTCAGGACTGACTGGCTGCCACTTTTTCTTGGTGTGATCATAACTTGCCCAAACATTATGGTCAATGGGTCTGACAATTACATTTTGGTGTATGGCTCCTAATGTCAGGATAGGAAAGATGGTCTTTTCTTTAGCTGCACTGATAGTGAGCACATAAGCTTCAATTTGTTCATGTTGAGGGTTGTAAGTGAAGTTCACTAACTGCCACCACGCTTGGTAATTTCTCTCAAATTGCGTAGTAGAACTGTTTCTAGCTATTATTTCTCTTACTTCTTGTGGTAATATTCCTGAAGGTCCTTCTCTTAATATTCCTGCAGCTACAGATTGTACCCACTGTTGAGTTTGGAGACATTGTATTGCAAGTGCAACCCTTTTATGGATGACACCAGCATAGTGAATAATTTTGGTGAAATCTTTTGCAGTGTGGTTGGCTTCTAATGTTAACAATTTAACTGCCAATGATTGTGTTTCTGCCAAAGTGAGCAAAGATGACCTTAAAGGGACTTTGAATTTTCTTAGATCAGATGTGAGAGCACTTAGTATATTCACTAATACTTCTTGATCTATGGTGTTTAATACACTTAATCCTGTGCCAAACCATCCGGTTACATCGCTTTGAATTCTGGTACGAGGGGATCTGGCCATCATCTCTGCATGCCAGCCTTTAGGGCTTTGCTGTATATAGGGCTGACAATCTTTTTGTATGTTTGATATGTTTACTTGAAGGCTTATTTGAACCCTCTTCAGTGAATATGTGGGATCTAACAACAGCTTCTGCTCATTTGAGTGTCTAATCATGTAAGGTCCAGCATAAGTTAAATTGTGGACACTCTCACAGGCTAAAGAAGGAGTTGTAAAACTGGTGGTGGTCTTAGTCAATGGGGTGGTAGGAGATTTGCTGGTTGGAAATCTCCTGGTTATATTTCCTTCCCTGAATGTCCACTGACACATCACAGAAACTGATTTATCTAGAGTGAAGGTGTGCCAACACTGATCAGCCACTAATTACATTTCACAGTAACGTCAATTCTGGGTGACCATCTAATCTGTGCCTATTAAAACACTTGCATCGTATGGGGTACCAGGATTTTACCAATTATTCAGTACCTTTGTTCCTTGGAGGACTATAACAGATGCATTGTATTGGTTCAGTTCAGATGAATTCAGAATATCTGTATTTATAGCAAATCATAGACTAGAATTCCCATTATAGGCCTGAGACCATAATAATTTTTCGGCCAGGGTTTGATTTAACACTAATGTACTTATCAGTCCAGAGATCAGCACTGAGGAGGCTTGATAGTAGATGATTCCTCTCCCGAGGTCCATGCTTCCTCTGGAACCCTCTTGACTCGAGAGCAGTGGATCCCCGTGGGTTTCTCTTTCACCCGGATCGTGTGGAGGTTGTCATCAGCACCTGGTAGGGTCCATCCCACTTCTCCCACAGTGGATCTCCTGAAAGATTCTTAACATATACCCAATCACCAGGGTTGAATGGATGTAACTTACAATCAGGCTGCTTGGGTTGATGTTCTAACACCACTGTAGCATTTTTCTGCAATTGTTTTCCTACAGCCATAACATGATCGTACACATACTGATTACTGATTTGATCTACAGCTTCACTGTTCACAGTTTGCATCATGTAGGGTCTGCCCAATAGAATTTCAAATGGTCTCAGTTTCCCTTTTGATCTTGGCTTGACCCTTAGCCTGATTAAAGCAATAGGTAAAGCTTGATACCAATGAAAATTTGTTTCTTGACATATTTTAGATTCATCTTTTCTACTTGCCCACTTGCTTGGAGTCTGTAGGGCATATGCAGTTGCCAATTGATTTTTAGTGCTTTACTTATTGCTTGTACAATTCATGCACAGAAGTGTGAACCTCTATCTGAAGAGATGCTCTTAGGCATTCCAAACTGTGGTATAATCTCATTCAACAAGACTTTAACCACTCCTTTTGATTCATTTTTTTCTACATGGGAAAGCTTCAGGCCATCCAGAAAATGTGTCAGTCAAAACTAAGAGATAACAGGACCCCCCCCTTTTCTTGGGAGCTCAGAGAAATTAATTTGCCAAGTTTCACCTGGGAAATGCCCTTTACTTATTGCCCTTTGGCGTATTTCTGTTCCAGTATTAAAGACAAAGTTCACATTGGGATGTGACTTGCTCTATTGTGATAAATAAATTTGGTCCTGCTACTCTAGTCCTTAAATGCTAATAGAGTGAGTCTAAGCCCCAATAGTTTTATCATGTTTTACTTTTACAAATTGCCACACTAATTTTTCTAACAGTATTAACTGACCTGTTTTTAGTTAACCTCATCTATTGTCTAACACCTTACCTTCATTTTCATGTATCCATTTATAATCTGTTTCTTGATATTCTACCTGTTGATCTGTGTCTAGTTCTTCTAGCACTAAAGCTGCTACTGATAGTTCTTTACTTCTTGCAGCAGCTAATTCAGCTTCTGCATCAGCTTTTCTGTTTCTTATTTCCAGGACAGTGTAACCTTTCAGGTGTCCTTGGCAGTGCATAATTGCCACCTGAGAGGGGAGTTGTACAGCTTCTAATAATCATAGAGTTTCTTCAGTATATTCCACAACTTTTCCTTGAAGAGTTAAAAGTCCTCTTTTTTCCAGATTGCTCCATGAGTGTGAACTATGCCAAAGGCATATTTGGAGTCAGTCCAGGTGTTAATTTGTTTTCCTTCTTCCAATCCTAAAGCTCGAATGAGAGCCATCAGTTCTGCTTTCTGGACTGAGGTTCCTGCGGGCAAAGGATTTGATTTGATTACCTCAGTAGTGGTGGTCACAGCATACCCAGCCATCTTCACACCTTGTCTTATGAAACTGCTGCCATCGGTAAACCAGTCGTCTGCATCCAGGGGTGGTTCTTCTTTAAGGTCCAGGCAGCTGGAGTGCACTGCTTCGATGGTTTCCAGGCAGTCCTGCATGACAGGTGCAGCCGAGATTCTTCCTTCTAGGAATGAAGCTGGGTTAACAGTGTTAGTCACCTGAATGGTTATGTCATCTGATTCAGCCAGGATTACCCGATATTTCAGGAATTGGGAGGGTGACAGCCAGTGATTTCCTTTCTGTTCCAGTACTGTAGATGCTGTGTGGGACACTAACACAGTCATTTTCTGTCCCATTGTACATTTCCTGGCTTCTTCCCTATTTATGATCATTGTTGCTACTGCCCTTAGGCAGGTGGGCCATCCTTTGCTTACTTCAGCCAATTGCTTGGAGAAGTAGGCCACTGTTCTTTTGTGTGGCCCTTGTTGCTGAGCCAGGACCCCCAGAGCCATTCCTCGTTGTTCATGCGAGAACAACCAAAAGGGCTTCGTTACGTCAGGCAATCCCAACGCCGGGGTCCTCATGAGTTCTCACCTCAGCTGTTTGAAGGCTCCACTTGCTTTGGGGGTCCAGATGAGGTTGCCCTCAGTCATTTTCAGCAGGTCATATAAAGGCTTTGCAATTAGCCCATACTGATATATCTATAAACAACACCAACCTGTCATTCCTAGAAAGGCTCGAAGGTTTCTCACCATCTGTGGTTTCAGTGTCTGGCAGACAGTTTCCTTTCTTGTTGTCCCCAGTGATCATTGTCCTTCAGATACTTTGTAATCCAGGTACACCACTTGTTTCTGCACCGGCTGTGCTTTCTGTTGAGAGACTCGATACTCAAATGAGTCCAAAAAGTTTAAGAGGTTTACTGAGTATTGGGCACATTCTTCTTGTTTTTCAGTAACAATCAATAGATCATTCACATATTATAAAAGTACACCCTCTCCTGGTGGTGACTGCCATTGTTCCAATTCTTTAGCTAATTAATTCCCAAAATTGTGGGAATATTTCCTAACCCTTAAGGTAACACTGTCCAAATGAGCTGAGTTTTCCTTCCTGTGGTGGGATTTTCCCACTTGAAGGCAGATATCCTTTGACTTTCCTGTGTTAAGGGAAGGCAGAAAAAGGCATCTCTTAAGTCTAATACTGTGAACCAAATTACACTTTCTTTTAATATTGTTAATAAGGTATACAGGTTTGCAACAGCTGCATGTATGTTTTAGCTATTTTATTTACTGCTCTTAAATCCTGAGCCAACCTATGTGTTCCATTTGTCTTTTGACTGGTAAAATTGGGGTGTTGAAATCTGATTCACACTCTACAAACCCTTAATTTCAAAAAAATTGTCTATTATTGGCTCAATTCCTCTTCTATCTTCCAGCTTCAGTGCATATTGCTTCCTAACTACTGGGTTTGCTCCTGTCCGTAATTCTATTTCAATGGGAGCTGCTCTTTTTGACTTTCCTGGTGTTTCAGTAACCCAAACTCCTGGGTATACCTGATCTAAAATTTGATTGACATTTGAATTACCCTGGCTTGGCTCCACATAGCTCATTGCTAAACTCAGAGCTGCTATTAATTGTTCTTCCTTTACCTTGTCATGGTTTGAGATAGTCCCCAAATCCAATTCCCTAGCTCCATCCCCCCTCCCACATCTCAACCTAATGTGAGATGGGTTTTTCCAGACAAAACACACCAGACTCAAAGTGGGGGAAAGGGAATATATTACAATGACTGTACAAATAAATATAACATCACATTATACACATGATCACAACTATCTCTACCATGACATATGTATTTACAATGGATCAGATCTCTTCTCCCCTCCAAATAAAAGTCCGGGAGGGAAAGAAGGACAGATCCCTTCCAGTCCTTAAGCAGCAGCTCCTCTTCTGTCCTCCCTGCAGCAGTAACTGGGTTGTTGTAGCTGGATCTCTGTTCAACATACACAAGGGGGTCTCCAAGCCCCTCGGCTCTCCTTCGGTCCAAGCGAAGGCCTCACCTGTGGGCTGCCAGCAGGGACCAGACTCGCATCACCACAGGCATATCACGAACTGCAGGGGCATCTTCGTGAAAGTCCCTTCCTCAGGGGATTCAAATTCCCGTTTGCAGAGCTCCGTGCTCTGTCTCCAGGCAGCGGGGGGGGCGAAGCCCTCCTCCACATTCCTTTGGCTGTCCTGGTCCAGCTTCAGGACGCCTTTGAGCTTCTCAGCTCCTCTCTGTAAGTGCTGTAGCACTCCAAGGCTCTTTCAAGTAAGAGTCCATCATCTTCCTCCTTCCAGGAGGTCTCAAAGGAGTTTTGGGGGGTCTGGTACAGTCTTACCCCAAACTCTGTCTCTCAGCTGCTGGTTCTCTCTCTCTCCCTTTCCAGGAGTCTTTTCTCTGGTGCTGCATGTTGTTTCTGCTGCTCCTTCAGTACAGGTCCTTATCTCTGGCTCTCTGCCACCTTCTCTGGCCAGTGTCAGCTGCTGCTGTGTGCCCATGGAGAAAACACCTCCCGGCATAACTACAGGCACCTAGCCCAGCTTTATGCTGTTCCAGGTCCCTGCAGCCCCCCCAGCCAGGGCTGGGAGGCCCCAGAGGGCCCAAGGGGCTTAAAGCCCCCTCCTCGTGGCTCACAACATGGCCACCTCTCCTCCAACAATCAAAACTACAACTCATCTCTTCCGGTGAGCTGTGATATGTTTACATTTCTGCAGGAGCGCCCATTGGGCAAAACTTCAAAACTTCCAGAGGTTTCCACCCCTTGGGGTCTACCACTTTTCTTAGCCTCTGGGGGAAAACAAAATTCAAACCACGACAACCTTAAGTTCAATTTTACCTTGTTTGAATTCTATTACAGCTCCCAGATTTTCTAGTAGGTCTCTGCCCAATACGAGTTTGGATAAATTTGGTAAATACAAAAACTGATGCACTCCCATTTGTTTTCCAATTTTGAACTTTAGGGGTTTCAAAAGAAAGCTTTTCTGATTGGCCAGTGGCACCCACGACTTAAACATATTTATCACTTTTAGGTATTAATTCAAAACAGAAAATGTAGCCCTGGTGTCAATTAGAAAATCTAATTCTTCTTTTTCTTCCCCTAGTTTAATTTTTACCAGCAGGTCCCCTAGCACTGGCCTGCCAGCCCCCCCCTTCACTCAGTACTCTGTAAGCAACAACAGCCTCTCCTGTGCCTGTATTTCCACCTGTTAATTCAGGGCATTCTTGCTTCCAGTGTCCCTCTTTTCTGCAATATGCACACTGGTTCTGACCCAGCCTTGTCTGTCGGGGAGGCAAACCTTACATCTGTTACACAAGGCTCATACATATAACTAACAATTGCAAAATTGACAAATCTTAATTCTAGGTCTTATCCATAGTGATGTGCTTATAGTTAACTCTTCAGCACTACCTCTCATATAGCAACTCTTAGCATGATAATACTTTTAACTATGTGCTCCTGGATGTTTCAAGGTAAGCAAGATATATCAGGTACACAATAACAATACTTGGCCAAATACAAACAAAACCAGACCAGAAGACCAGCCCAGCCCAGAGGGGATATTCCCCTGGGAGAGCGTCCTCTCCCGTGTCCCCCGCAAGACTGCGTCCCGCCTCGACTCACGGGTATCCAGAACCAGAATAACCAGAACCAGAATAAACAAAACCAGAACCAGATACAAATACCTTTTATCAATAGGCAGTGTTCTTGTCCAGCCCCTGCAAGAAGCCACCGAAGAAGGGAGCCCCTTCGGGTAAAAAGACTTACCCGAGGGCGCCCAAGGGGGTCCCGTCCTCCGGGGGATTCCGCAGCCGGGTGGAGAAGGTGTGCTGCTGCCGGTCGCCAAATGAATCCGAAAAATCGGTCTGACAAACTGCTCAGAGACTTTTTATCTTTAAGCAGCAAGGTATTTGTTTATTCAACGCTGGGAGCAAGCCAGCTCGCGCTGGACAAACTTGCTCAAAGGCTTCACACAAAATCAGCATTTTTATACAATCTTCAGATTGTATAAATACATATTCAAGTGATTCCAACATCTATCTCTGCATATTAATAATAGGTGGAGTATAGGTGGAGCTCAGGCGGGGCTTGGGGCGGTGCTTCTCTTGGCCCTCAATTTTGGTGGGTCTGGGGGCTTCAACTCATCTTCCTCAGCTTGACCTTCCTTCTTTTCCATTGTTCTTGACCCGCTCACTGAAGCTTGGAGAAAGCCCTGGCTCCAGGCCTATTTCTCCTATTCAAATGTCTACCTGATCCTACTGCATTTTTAATTTATTGCTTCTAGGCCTATTACATGTTTATTGCTTCTAGGCCTATTACATGTACTATTCTCTTAAGCTTTGGTCCAGTAAGTAGAACAGAACAAGCACAGATTGTTTTGGATGTTGGTAGCTTGTTAGCAGGCCCAAATTTCTTAGTTAACTCTTTTGGGCCTGGCCTCCTGTTTCAGATCCTGGAGTGGTGTGTTGGGTTTGAAATAAGAGTAAAGGACAATTTAGTCAGAAACGATTCCTGTTGGTGGTGGCACAGGGCAAAAGGAAAATGGGCCTTTCTTTCAACCATTAAAATTTGGAATTGGTAAATGGGTGTTGGCCCTTCAGTTTCTTTATGTGCCTGACTGTCCTGTACCATTCCTAGGCAAGAGATGGATTTAGTGAGTTAAATGACATTTGAAAAAGGAAAAATCCAAGTTTGTGGGTGCAGCTGCTCTGTCATTTCTGGGTTTTGGTGTCCTTGTGTCACTCAGGGGTCCTGAGGAGGGTGAAGCCCTTCTGTGCAGGACATGGAGATGGTCCCTGGCCTGTCCAAATGCATTAAATGCTGCTGCTGAAGGAGCCCCCCCAGTGATTTTATCTGCATTGACCCCCTGGAGCCCACGGGCACCTGCTCCGGCCTGGACAGTAACCAGGAGTTTCCTTGGACTGGTGTCCCCCAGGAAGGACGTTTTCCCCCCTGTTTCTGCGGCTTTTAATAGTCTTTGATCAATAAATATTTCTCCATGTGATTTCTCCTTGTGGTGTCTTCTTGAAGCCTGAAGCAAGCAGAGGAGGGGATGCCAAAGATCCGCCCTCCCCTCTCTATTGTCACTCTGCACCCCCCAGGCCCTTCCTCTGCAGTGTCCTGTCTCCCTGGACGTCCCCCCTGGAACTTGTGCCCTTCCCTGCTGGCACGGGTGGGCACACCCCCCATCCCAGTCATGTTCCCAAGCACTGCCAGGGCCACCTGGGTGACCAGCAGGACATGAGTGGGGGTGGCTTGTGAGAGAGTCCCCAAAGGCTCCCTGTCCCCAGAGAGCAGAGCCACGGGGACCAGGGCAGGTCCCCCAGCAGGTCCCACTGCAAATGGCCCGGTTTGTGCTCCAGGGAGGAACAGGCAAGGACCCAGCTTGGGAGAAGATGCTCCAGGAAAGGACCAAGAGGGTCCAAGACACAGGATTTGGGGCAGGAACACACCTCAGTGCCTCCTCACATACATGTGGTGTGAGTGAGAACAGCCCAGGGCAGAAACACCCACCTGCCCGGGGGCCCCAGCAGTGGGTCAGCACCAGGCTGCAAACAGGGCAGGGCAAAACTTGGCCCTGCAGACCCCACAACCGAGGCCAAAGAGAGACCAGCCAGGCCACCACCCCCAGCCCAGCCTATTGCACCTCCGGCCACAAGAGTGGGGACCAAAGCTGTGCTTCTCCTTCCTCCTCTGCACCCAGGAGCCCCAGCCCGGGGCACGATCCTGCCCCCAGCAGCACAGACTGCCAGGTCCCTGAGCCCCTGGGGCAGGAGCTCCTCGGGGCGCAGCCCCTGGGCCCTGCAGCACCACAACCTCCTGTAGGGCTGCCCCTGCCTGGGCTCAAACTGCCCAGCACGAGGGAAACCAGGAGCCAGAGAGCAGAGCTGGGGGCCTGCAGAACATCAGCATTTCCTGCCCTGCACAGCCAGGACAGTTTTCCAGAGCTCACTTAAAACAGCCCCTCCAGAACTTTCAGGGTGTTCCACAGGGCCCAGTCAGTCCCAGGATGATCCCAGTCAGTCCCAGGATGACCCTAGTCACTCCTGGTCTCTCCCAGTATATCCCAGTTGCCCCCAGCTGCCCACCCACCCCGAGCTGCCGTCGGGCGCCGCCCCCCAAGATGCTGACGGGGGTCGGGGGCTCCGTGCTGGGGTTCCTCTGCCTGGGCCTGCATGGAATGAAGGGGCCAAGGTGACACTGCAGGGCCTCCTGGAACCAAAGAAGCCTGAGACATTTGGGAACCTCCTGCAATCAAGGGACAATTGGGAGCCTGCAGGGCCTCCTGGAAAAAAGGGACCCTGAGACACTGTGGAAACTCCTGGAATCCAGGGGCCTTTGTGACATGGGGGCCTCATGGAACCAAAGGAACCTGGAAACATTTGGGGAAGTTGTGGAATCAAGGGACCATTGTGACACTGCAGGGCAGGATGGAATTACAGGCACACTGGGACACTGGGGCAGGACATTCCCCCCTGGAATGGGACCAAGACAATGCCCTATTTGCAAATGTATCAGTGCTGAGCTGAGAGGGGCCCAGGCCAGGCCAGGAGATGTTGGAACCAGTCTGGGTTCAACCCTGAATTAACATCCTGATGGTGAGGCAACCCCTGGAGTCCAAGGGCTGTCAGTCCATCACTTTATACTATAAAGTTCCAGTCCCCTTTCCCAGGGGCAGGTTCTTCCAACATAACCCCTCTTGGGGTGTATGAGTGGAGATTCCTCCCTTGGCTGGGGACCCCTCCCAAGGTCAGTCCTCGAGGGTGAGCAAAAGAGATCTCCCCAGGAGCCTTGGTCTGGGGGAGTTACATCAAATGTCTACTTAATAATTATTAATTTTTTACCAGTTTTAGTATAATTCCTTCAATTAAATTGTACTTATCCTGTACTACTGGTAGTTTTAGTGTTTTATTGTGTAGTAAATAATTCTGATTAAAATCTTTGGTCTGTTCATCTGTGATAATGAATAGTTCATTTTATATCAATATTTCTGATTTGCCATCATTAAAACCTGCAGGACAAAAGTGGTTCAATCACAGCTCTGTAATTCCTTAAATTCCAACCCTTGGCATAATCCAGGGCTGAGATTGGATCCAGCCGCCCCCAGGCTCCTCTCTGAGCAGGAGTTTAGAGAGCCAGGGAGTCCTTTCTGCACCTCGGGACTCAAGGGCAGGACTTCTTTAATGAACTTTGTCTGAGCCTTCCACTCCCCCCGGCAACAGGGGATGACAGGGAAAAGGGAGGGGAAAGGGGAGAAAAGGTGGAAAAAGGGGGTGGGACCCCTTCAACTGAGGGTTGAGGGGGTGGGACCCCCAGAGCAGAGCACGGGGAAGCTGTGGTTTGACGGGACGATCGGAAAGGGGTGGGAGAGGAGGGAAAAGGGGTGGGATGCCCAAAACTGAGTGTGAGGGGGGTTGCGACCCCCAGCCTAAGTGGGAGGGGTTGGGAGCCCCCGGCTGAGCACAGGGGGTCTGGAAATTGGGGGGACGTTGGGAAAGAGGAGGGAGAGGGGGGAAGAGGGAGGTGGGACAGAAGGTCGAGGGGTCCCTTTGTGTCCCCCATCACATGAGCGTGACTCCCCTTCTTCATTTCCTGCCGGGGGTTTTGTAAACAGGGCCTTGTTGGAGTTGTTTTACCCCATTCCAGGCAGAGCATCCTGCTACAGGACCCCCATGGGAACCCCTATGCCCTTTCTCACCCTTTTCCTCACTGTCCCACCCGTTTCCCACCCTCCCTGCAATCCCCTGCTCCCCCCACAGCTCGGTTTGGGGGTGGCCCCCTCCCCCACCCTGCTCAGTTCAAGGTCTCAGCCCCTTCTCACTCAATTAGACCATGCAAAGCTCGTCCCTTTTCCCCCCTCTCCCACCCCTTTCCCATCATACCCCCAAACTCCAGCTGCCCCAGTTGCTCCCACTAAATCTGGGAGTCCTACCTCCCCCTTTCTCTCAGTTTTGTGGGTCCCACCCCCCTCCTTCTCCATTTGGGGACCCCAGCTGCTTCGATGCAGAGGGGAACCAGGTTCTAAAACACTCCCATAAGCCAGGTTAAGGCACAAACGAGGCCAGATGCTGGATCCCAAAACGAGAATTCAACTGTGTTTTGGAACACAAAAGAGCAGAGAGAAAGAAGGGAGATAGGACAGTGGGACAAGCTAAGGGGAACTGTTAAAAGCACAGGACAGGAGTTAGCAGCACCAGGAAGTGCCGCTGCCTTGCAAGCTGGTAGATCTCTGCTGGGCTTCTGCCCTGGTCGCCTTGTAGCCTCTGAGGAACGATCCCAACCCGCAGGGGAAGGGGGTGGCAGCAGCTCCCGCAGCAGTCTTGCAACAGCTCCCCACAGTCCCCGGGCACGGCCTTAAATCCCCTCGCTGTGGGACCCCTGGATGCCCCCTGGCCCGTTCACCAGGATCCAAGCAAAGGTCTCCTGGCACCGAGATGGGCCCCAAGTGTCCCTTGGCTGGTTCCCCGGTCTCCAAGCGAGATCCGCCTGGCACACCTTCTCCCATTTTTGGATTGTCACAAGTTTTTCTCTTCTTTGCTCCTCTGCCTGCCTCTGCTGGCTTGCTGGGTGCCTCCTGGAGCTTTTGCAAGGAGCTCGGCTCCTGCAGCAGCCCGGCTGTGGCACCAAGGCTTTGGAACTCTGCTAAGGGAAAAGGTGAAGTTGCTGTTGGGCCAATGTTCCATTGCTACTGCTAAGGGAAAATGTGAAGCTGCAGTGGATGGGGAGGATGTTGAGTTGCCCTGGAACTGGCCCAGTTGAATTAAAGTGCAGGTTGAAGGGTCGGTGCTGTTGCTAAGAGAGCAGCCCTGTTGCCGGGGAGCAGCCAATGGGGAGCTGCCCAGAGGCAGCCAATGGGGAAGCTGCGTGGTGGCGCGAAGGGCCAGCCAATGGGAGAGTGCGATGGAGCCAAGTGTAGCCAATAGCCAGCCAATGGGACCCCGAGCGGACGGGCAGCCAATGAGGAGCTGTGGCCGGGAAGGTGCTGAGGGACTGCGCATGCTCTGGGCCAGTCCCCGTGGGGGGCTTTTCCCAATTGTCCCCTGTTCAACTCACTTCAGCCTCCAACCCTGATAATTCCTGGCATCCCCCTGTCACTGCAGAGATCCACGTGGGTTCTGCACTTGACCGCCCTGGGGCAGGGGGTGAGCAGGGCATAACCAAGCTCAGGTGTGGACACCTGACATTTCTGGGGGTGCCTAGAAGAGAAGCTTTGGGCAAGGTGACTGTGGTTAAACCTGTCTGGCCATCCAGGGACAGCCAAGTTGCTCTCTCCCTTCCCCTCCTCAATCAGACAAGAGGAGAAAAGCAGGTGAAGAAATCCTTGGTCAACAGAAAGGGAGATTAACTGGAGAGAGGAAAGCAAACAGCAAAGGCCATGTGCAGAAACCAAGAAAACCCCTGGGAGGCAAGAATTCAGTCCATGGAGAGGTTTCTTTGGAAGACAAATGTATTAATGAAGGACATCCACGTCTGCCCCCTGCCCACCTTCCTTTCTGCCTTCCTTTCTCTCAGTTTATTGCTGATCATGCCATCCCATGGAATGGAATATCCCTTGGGTCAGTCCAGCCCAGCTGTCCCAGCCATGTCCCCTGTGAAACACTTGCCCAGCAGAGCCCATTGGGTGGGGGTGGTTGCAGAGACGCTTCCTGCGGGGCCAGCACTGCCCAGGGACAGCCAAAGCCTTGGGCTGGGACCAACAGCGCTGCAGCCACGAGCACCAACCCAGCAGGACAGGGGCTGCTCTGGGCAAAGGGAACTGCAGCCCAGGCACAGCCAGGGCAGGGCTGCTCAGGGGGCTCTTCCAGCCTCTGGTATTCTGGGACTCAATGAAGCTTTTCCTTGGAGAGCTCTTTGAAGGCCCAAGTGAGAGAGAGGCAGAAGTGCAGCTATCAAATGCAGCAGGATAAACACAGCAGTTCCATTGAGGAACATTTCTGCCCTCAACCTCCTGTTAGGAAATGTGTTGGATAGATTTGATGAAACAAGCTTCCTTTTCTCTGGTCCTGTGGTAGGTCACAAAAAGGAGGATGATGGATGGGTACGGTGCTGTGTGATCAGTTGTATTTCAGCAACTCACTATCCAGAAGGATGCTGGTGGCTGTGAAGGGGCTGTGAGGTCACTTCTGCCCCTGGAGGGGAGAGGCCAAGAGCAGGAAGGTGTCTGGGGAAGGGCCTGTGAGGTCCCTTCTCTCTGCAGGAGCTGATGGCTCAGCCCGTGACTCAGGGCTGGGCCAGGGGCTCTCCAGCTGCCCCTGCCCTGGCCTGTGACAGCCCAGCACAAGGCCCCTGGCTGGCACAGCCCTGGGAGATCCCCTGTGCCTCAGGGCCTGGGCTCACTCCAGCAACGGGGCTTCTCTTTGGGCTGCCCCGTCCCTCGTGCTGAGCGCAGGATGGGACAGCAGCAGGCACAGCTGGGCCCTGTCTGTGCCCGCAGCTGAAAGGAGCAGCCTGGGCACAGCACGGGGAGGCTGCTGCTGGCAGGGCACAGCAAAGGGCCCGGGCAGGCTGGGCACTGGCACCCCCTTGTCCTTCCCTCAGCGTCACCCCCCCAAGGCAGTGCCCCCGGCAGAGCCCTGAGCCAGGCGGGAGGGACAGGATCTGCCTTCCCCGGGCTGGGGGTCAGGGCTGGGCCTTTCTGCTGCCTCCAACCACGCCAGGCTGTGCTCAACATCTCAGCTGCCTGCACAGAGCCTTTGCCTCCCTGCACTCACGGCCCCCAAGGATCTGCTGGAGAGTCCCTGGGGAGGCTTTGTCAGGAATGGTCCTTGGGGGGCTCCTGAAGGCTCCAAGGGACTGCAGGGTTTTCCAAGGCCTTTGGGTTTTGCTTTGGAATCTCGCAGAAGTTTGTGCAATCCTGACCTCCAGTTCTCTGCTCTAATGAGTCCCTGAAGAGGCTTGGTCAGGAAGGGCCCTCAATGGGGCTCGTTAATGCTTGAAGGGACTAAAGGTTTATTCAGGTCCTTTGCCTTTCCTTTTGACCCTGAGTCTAGGAGAGGTTTGATCAATCATGGTCTCCAATTCTCTGCTTTAATTAGTCCCTAGAGAGGCTTTGTCAGTAGGTCCTCCAGGGTTTTTAAGGAGCTTTGGGATTTCCTTTGGAAACTGAGCCTTTGAGAGCTTTGTGCAATCATGGCCTCCAATCCTCTCCTCCAACCAGTCCATGAGGAGCCTGTCTTGGGAATGGCCCTCAGTGGGACCCATTAATGCTTTGAGATACTTTGGGTTTTCCTTCTGACTTTCACTTCTGGACAGGTTTGTGCAATCTCCCCTCAGTACCTGAGGTTCAAGGACTCAGCACCAAAAGCCCCCCGGGGCTCATTCAGACAAAGCAAGTCCTAACAAACCACGGCCCTTCCTGGGATTTTCCTCCAGTCTAGCCAGTAAATTAGGAATGTTGTCCCATGGAATCAGGGGACCATTGTGACACTGCAGGGCCCCAGGGAACTCTTTTGCCTGCGATGAGGGTCAGCACAAGAGACACCGACACCAACTTTGGAGAACAAGTGTGTAATTTTCCTGCAGTGCAAAGCAGCAAAGAATGACAAAAGGCTGAGCTCAGTAACGCACCTCATCGTTCCTACCAAGAGTGCCTGGAGTGAGTAGAAAAGCTCCCTGCCCAGTTGCCCTCATCTGTTCCCCTCAGCCAGGCCCGCCCGGCAGCGGGGGAGCCCCGGTCGCAGCCAAGGGTTGGAGAACCCCTCCCGGGCACGGGGAATCCCACCCAGGGCGTCCACTCGTAGGGGAGGGCTCCATCTCTGCTGGGAGGGGGTCCAGCTTTTCTGGCCTTGCAGAAACAAGCTCACAGAGCTCCGAGTGTGCAAAACCATCTGGCTCCCTTCTCCTCCTGGGTTCCACCCACAGCCTGGCCAGGGCTTAAGGGGAAAACCCAGGCAGTCAACCTGCCCCATCTGCTGCCAAACAAGGCCACACATCCACTGCCAGGGCCTTGACCACTCTCTAAAGACAGGAAGATAAAGATCACATTTTGCTCACAATCAGACATAAGATTTGATTAATCAACACATACAAATATCATTCACTAATGAGCTGACACTCACAGATCTCACTAATAAGCACATTTATTTTGTTCAGGGGCAGATACACGGGGAGTCTTTCCACACTACATCTTTGACCAACAAACATACACAGTTTTAGCTAAGGAGCAAATACAGGGATAAACAGACTGTTAGGTTGGAAGGTTCATCTGGAGCTCAGCTTTGGCTCAGGGCCTGTTGTTCAGCCTCAGCACTTCAGTGACAGCCACACAGGGCTTTACATGACACACACAGTTTCCAGATTCATTAGATATTCTCCCTTACTTAAGACATAGATGTTACTTTGCTTTACACAGTCCCCCCCCCATTGCAAGTCCTTAGTTGGTCCTTTGGGGCCTCCTTCAGGGCTCTCTGGTGGGTCAGCTTCCATCCTGTTTGCTTAGTTACATCCCTGATCCAATTCTCCAGGACCTCTCCAAGATTACAGTTCTCCTTCCTTGGCCATAGAGAAATGTTGGGAGCAGTCTTCTATATCCCACATCAAATCCCCCCTTTTTTCAGACTAAGCTCCTGAAGGGATAGAGTGACTTAGGAGCTTTATTTCACTTTACAGCTCAAGGCATTAGAACAGCTACAGCACTGAATCCTGATGCAAGCTGAAATACAAATGCCCTTCCAGCTTTGGGGCAACCCTTCACAGGTGTTATTTCCACACACCAATCCCACCCCGTTCCATTGGGGACCGGCCAAGAATCAGTCATTTCCCCAGCAGGAAGGGTTTGAGGACATTGGGGGTGATTTCCCACAAACGGGCCACTCTCATTAACACAATCCACTTGTCCTGTTCCTTTAGTGGGGGTCACAGCTTTGGACACAGGCAGGATTGTCAGAGGTGGTGGGGGGTACTTGCACACTGACTGCTGGGTCTACTTTTTGGGGAACACAAGTGCTCACCCAGTGACCAGGAATCATTTCTGCCAGAACAGGGAAGGCAGAAACGGTGAATGGCTTCCTTGTCTTTTCAGGTAAAGGAGTGCACACCCAGCAATCCCTTGGAGGCAACACTTGGGTCACGTTTGAGACTAAAAGGAGATGTAAATTTTGCTCCCAAGTCAAGACCCAATTAACTATTGTCAGGAGAGCCAAAGCAGACTTAAGCATTTGGTTTCTTCTCAGACAACCTCTCAATTACCCAAGGGGCTCTGGCCTTTGGAATTCTGCAATAATGCATCCCTGACTTGACTTGTTGGACCACTTCTACAATCAAGTGGGCACCTCTGTCTGATGACATTCCCAAATGTACCTCGAATCCAGGGATTCTTGGATTCAACAGTATTCCACTCACTTCCCCAGCCAAGTTGGTGTGACAAGGAAAAGCCTCTGGCCACCCAGAGAAGGTATCCCCCAAGACCAGGAGATCTTTACACCCCCCTTGTCTGGGCAATTCAGTCACATCCATCTGCCAACATTCACCTACAACAATTCTACATTTTCCATCACCTGTTCCCACTCCAGTGGCAGGGTTTGGATTATTTCTCTTCCACACACCACACTGCTGACTCACTGCTTGTACAACTGGGGTCAGTTTTGGACCAAGAACCCACTTGGGCAAATGTTACAGTGCAGAAACAAATACAAACACAAAACAAGGATTAGTGGAGAAAACAAAGCCAGAGACCAAATGGGGGAACACCAAATAACCCACCCAAAGAGCTGGAAGATCCACATGTCTTAGAGGGACAGGATTCCCCAAAAGAATGCCTTATTATCCAGTGGGATCTTCCCCCATCCCAGACCAGTCCGGGGATCTGTGGTCTTCTCCAGGAAAGTCCTGGGGCCGGCATGAAGATCCAGAGATCCCTCGGATCCACGGGAGATCAGGCAGAGGGTCCCATCTGGGGCCAGAAATGGTCTCCAAAAGCAGCAGAAAGCAAGTCCTTAACCCCAGCTGGGAGGTGTTAAGAAGCAGGCATTCTTTAGGGCAGCATGCTGGACGCCTGCAGGAGAGTTCTTCTAATCCAGCCTGCTCAGGGACACAGGCAGGGCTTGGGATTACACCCACTGATTCCAGAGGCATTGGATATTCCCCCTTACTGAACACATGTCCATTACTGTGCTTTACACAGTCACACCCCTATTGCAAGACCACTCTCTAGATACAGAAAGAGAAAGATCAGATTTTGCTCACAATCAGACATCTTTTGTTAAGGAACAGATACAAACAGGATTCACTGATGAGCCCAGACTAACAGATCTTCCTAAGAAGCACACCTGTTTGGTTCAGGAGCAGATACACAGGTGGAGTCCCATCCCACCACATTTGTACCAACAAATAGACCCAGTTTTAGCTCAGGAGCAGATACATGGAGACACAGCCCATTAGGTTGGAAGGTTCATCTAGAGCTCAGCTTTGGCTCAGGGGCTGTTGTTCAGCCTCAGCACCTCAGTGACAGCCACACAGGGCTTTACATTACACACACAGTTTCCAGATTCATTACAGAGTCTTGCTTATGTAATACAGACACTTGTGGGCAACACTTGGATCACCTTTGGCACTAAAAAGACATGTAAATTTTCCTCCCACGTCAACAGTGTTTGAACTGTTGTCAGAAGAGCAAAACAAGAGTGAAGCATTTTGTTTCTGCAGTCAAGTGGGAACCTCTGTCTGATGACATTCCCAAAGGCATCCCAAATACAGGGAGGATTGCACTGAACAGGATTGCAGTCTCTTTCCCAACCTGCTTAGTGCAACAAGGAACAGCCTCTGGCCACCCAGGGAAGGTATCCCCCAAGACCAGGAGATCTTTACACCCCCCTTGTCTGGGCAATTCAGTCACATCCATCTGCCAACATTCACCTGCAACATTTCTGCATTTTCCATCACCTGTTCCCACTCCACTGGCAGGGTTTGGATTATTTCTCTTCCACACACCACACTGCTGACTCACTGCTTGTACAGCAGGGGTCAGTTTTGGACCAAGAACCCACTTGGGCAAATGTTTCAATAATTTGCTTCACTCCAAGGAATACCCTCATGTTCCCCATCCACCAGGTCACAGGAGATTGGCTCAGGGACTATTATTTGCCCACTTGGGGGAACTGCCCAGCCTCCAGGAGCAAAGTTTGCTCTAAGGTTTCAAGGAGTTGACAATCCTTAGCACTAGACTCATTTTCTTCTACTGGGAGAAGGATCTCTGTCAGGATCTCTGACCTGGTGGTGGGGAGTTCTGTGCATCCAGAGAATTGTTTTCCATGCCGGACAAAGCTGCCCCCCCGGGAAACAATTCCCAACCAGGACTTTCCAAGGGGCTGTCTCCTAAGTCAGCTCTGCCCCAATACACTTCTCCTCTAGTCTGGAAGCAATCCCGCTCTGGGCTTCCTTTGCTGGGGCTGGGGCAGTTGACAGGTTGCTTCTTTCCTTCCTGGCCCAGCCTCCCTTGTCCTTGGAGAATTCCAAAGCCCACGGAGGCTCCTGGGCTCTGGACTACTTGCACTTTGTGTTTGGGATACCCCATATCCACTCAGCCCAAGGAAATTCCACAGGGCCACAGTCTGACCCCAACGTTGCTGCTCAGCATCAGTGGCTATCAAAAGATCATCCACACCCTGCAATAAGGCTCCAAGAGGGTGGGTTTGGACTTCTCCATTCCTCCAGTCCCTTTGCCAATTGAGTTCCAAATATTGGGGGGCTATTTTTAAACCCCTGCAAGAGGACCACCAAAGTCAGATGGGTTTTCCTCCCCGGCTTTGCATTTTCCCATTGGAAAGCAAAAAGCTCTTGACTTTCCCAACTCAAAGGGAGACACAAAAAGGCAGCTTTCAAACCTAATCCTTTGAAACATATTAAACTCTAATTTAGGGGAGTGAGCAAAGTGTAAGGATTCGCTACGACTGCTTGTATATCTTCTACTCTGTTCTTTACAGCTCTAAGGACTTGGACTAACTGGCATAGCCTTCCATTTGCCTGCTTGACTGGCAAAACTGGAGCATTCCATTTAGATTCACATTCTTTTCACAAGCAAAATTTCATCAATTGTTCTACAAAGGGTGAGAATCCCTTACAACTTTCTATTTGCAAAGGACATTGCTTTGGCCCCACCAACCCCACTCCAGGTTTCTCTGGAATTCTCACGGGTTCTGCTCTCTTGGATCATGGAGGCACCTCTCCAGCCCATCCTGTTGGAACCACTGCATCCCCAAGTGATGGTGGCAGATGGATTACTTCTGCTTTGGGAGACTCTCATGCAAAACTAGAAACTTCCCCAGAATTAGGCTCTGCAATAATAACCTATATTGGACCATTTTTCAATTGGATTGTGGCATTTCATTTTGCCAAGAGATCTCTCCCAAGCAGAGGCTTTGGGGAATTGGGGAAATACAAAAACTGGGGAGCCAACCACTGTTTTCCCAATTTCAAAGCCACAGCATTAAAAATGGCCCAGTTTCCCAATTCCCTGGCACACCAGACAATTGTTCTAGAATTGTCCCTTGAGTTTCATTTCCCTGCATTTAACACAGAGGAACAAGTTCCCACAGCCACAAACAATTGTGCTTAGCTTGGCTGGAACCAGATGTTCTGATGGGGAAGAATCCTCTGGTGCCCCCTCAGTCGTCTTCAGTGATGCCACGAGAGGGTTCGGAGGGTTCTGAAGTTTCAGTTGCGGACAATCCCATTTCCAGTGTCCATCTTTCTTACAGGATGCACAGGGACTGATCCCAGGTCTCCTGGGGGGGATGTTTGAAGCAGGCTGCCCATGCTCTCGTCCTCTTCCTCTCCCCGGGGGCACCATTTCCTCAGGGATTTCTTCCAGAACTGCAACTCCAACCTCGAACAATGTCCCCAAATTAGACTGATCTTGTCCCTCAGCTTGATTTTCCTTTCCGGGCTCACACCAAGGGCTCTGAGGGCGCTGCATTCACACCACAATCTTTCTGCCCTTTCACAGGTTCTGCAAAGTGAAAAACACATCACCAGACATAACCTCCTTCCACTTCTGTTCCCCTTCTCAAACAGCATCAACTGCAACAATGGATTCTAATTCAGTGTTCCAGAACAGCCACCCTTTGATTCCAACACTCCATTAAATTCTCCCTGGGAGAATTTACAAGTACAAAACAATATTGATGGATAAAACAAAGGCAGAGACCAAATTCCAGAATAACAAAGAACCCACCCAAAGCGTTGGAAGATCCACAGGTCTCAGATGAGCAGGATTCCCAAAATACCAAAGAACCCCAGTGTGCTGAAAGATCCATATCTTTGACATGGGCAGGATTCCCAAAAAGAATGCCTTGTTATCCAGTGGGATCTTACCTGTGTCCCAGACTGGGCAGGGGATCTGTGCTCTTCTGCAGCAAAGTCCTGGTGCTGGCGTGAAGATCCAGAGATCCCTCGGATCCGCGGGAGATCAGGCAGAGGTGTCCTGTCTGGGGGCCAAAAATGACACTGAAAAGCAGCAGAAACAAACTTCTTCACCCCAATTTGGAGATGTTAAAAAGAGCATTCTTCTTTATTCAGCATGCTGGGCGTTCAGAGGAGAGCTCCTCTAATCCACCGTGCCAAAGGACAGACAGGGCTGTTTATTACACACACTGTTTACATGTGCATTCAATAGTCTGGCTTACTTAATACAGATTCAGTACTTTGCTTTACATAGCCACACCCCTATTGGAAGTCCTTTCCTGGGCCTTCCGGGCCTTCTCTGTCATCCTGACCTCAGTTCTTGAGCAGCACAGCACCATTGTGTTTCACCACCAAATATAAAGTTTGTTCTTTCATTATCTGGGTACCCAGAGCTTAGTTTCCATCCTGCTTGTTTGGGACATCCCTTCTCTAATTCTCTAGGACTTCTCCAGGATTACATTGTTCCTCATTTGGGCACTCCGGGGGACTGTGAGAAGAGTTTCTATTTCTTCTCTCAGTGGTTTGATGGAGACCATGAGGAGCTGGGAACTCATTGCAGGGACAGGAGGGAGCAGTTGGGAAGTACTAGGCAGGTGGGGGAGAGAACTGTTCAGAGAACAGCTGAGATACAGCTCGAGCAAGCTGAAAACTAAACTGTCATTTGGGGTCATCCCAGATCGATTGGATTTCAGCAATTACTCAACACAGGTGCCACCTCCTCCAGCCAAGCCCAGGAGATCAACCTCCTCAGCAGCTGCAAGAGCGGGATGTTCATGTGCCTGCTGCCATCTCCCCAAAGCCATTATCCCACTCCTGCTGACAAGATGGGCAAGAGGAGCATCTACCTCACAAGATCTGCTGCCGCAAGAAGAGCGTGTCCCAAAGGATGTCCTCAGCCTTCTCAGAGGGGACGTCAGATCCTCTCCAGGGATGGTCCCAGCCCTTCCCAACCCGGACTGGGCACCAGCTCCAACTCTTCCCTGGAAAACAAACAACAAATTCATGAACAGAGATTACAAAGCAAAAGCAGAAACAAGAAAAAAAGGTAAAACATTAACATTCTGTCAGGGTTCTGAGGAAGGCCCAACCCCTCCAGGCCAAAGAGAAACCCCACCTCCTCCAGCTGAGGAAAACCCAGGCCTTCTCCCTGCCCTGCTGCACTGGCCCAAAGAAAGGCTCCTAAGCCAAGGCAGCCCAAGCCTTTCCTGGCCTGCAGCCCAAAGCAGCTGGTGTTCTGCAGCCCCGCCTTTGCTCCCCCCACGGGGGTTTGTTTTTGGCAGGCTGGCTGCCCCTGCCCCAGCCCCGCCCAGCAAAGGGGCAGTGGCAGAGGCTGGGGGCAGAGCCGGGCTCCCATTTCACAGCCAGCCCAGAGCACCTGCCTGCCCTCCTGCCAAGAAGCAGCTTGGCAGCCGGCTGAAGAATTCCTCAGGTTCCCCATCAGCAAAGGGGAACCTTCGGTGCCCAGCCAGGCTGTGCAATGCCCGTGTCCGGGAGCACCCCCTGGGTGTGGACTCATCTGCAAACGGCGTGTGGAGCACGGCTTGGAGGAAGGGGCCAGAATCAAAGTCCATCCTCTTCAGCTGGCCGGCGTCCAGGTCAGCTGAGAGCTTGTCATCCCTGACGTCGTCCTCGATGTCTCCAGCAGCAGGCCCACCCGGCACAGCTTCTCCAGAGGCCCCTTCTCCTTCCCTGGGGGCCAGACCAGGCTGTCAGCGTTCTGCCGAGGGCCCAGCTGTCTGTGAAGCGGGACGAGCAAAACCAGGTTGGATGGTGGCCACCAGCACTTGGGAGACCGGGTCTGCAGCCCAGCTCCAGCACAAAGAGGGGCGTGTTCCCGTGGGATGACCCCCCCTCAGTGCTACAGGCTGACAAAAAAGTCTGGTTTCCTTTGGTTCTTATTGCCAAGAGATGTGTGGAGGTGTTACCTGCCAGGCCCCTGGATCAAAGGGAGCACGTGGATCTCTCCCGTCTTCTAGGGCAGGGGAATGCCCTGCACCCAAGGATGGCACAAACGGTCTTCCAATGCTGGCCTGTCCGAGGGGCGGATGGACAAACACCACCTGATAAGGTGCTGGCAGCCTGGGGGGAAAATGGCCGGTCAGTTGGAGAAGGATCCTGTCCCCTCTGTCCCACTGTCCACGTGCCCAGGCTGTGCTGGCTGTGCTGAGAGCTGTGCCCAAACTTCTCCATCGATTCTCCCTTTTGGAGGAGAGCAGGATGGCAGGACACAGGCCACCTCCTCCAGCCACCCATGGGACACAAACAGCTTCAAGAGCGGCGTCCTCGTGAGCCCGCTGCCCTCTCCCAACACCGTTATTCCCCCCGTGCCACAAAGATTGGTATCCACCTGGAGAGACCCGTGCTGGGAACGGGAGCTGGTCCCAGATGGTGTTGGTGCCTTTGCGGAAAGGGTGCTTCCCGCAGACCATCTGGTAGAGCAGGATGCCCAGGGACCAGATGGTCGCCTCCTCGCCGTGGTAGCGCTTGAGGTAGATCCACTCTGGCGGGCTGTATGACAGTGTTCCTACGGAATACAGACGCAGTTCATCAGGTGGATGCTGCCTGCTCCCAGAGCCTCACCCCAGCATCCCTGGCAATGTGGGGCCTGCCCCAGTGGCACACGCTGGGACCCACTGCCTTCTCGCCGGCCCCTGACTCTTGGTTACAAACTCTGGGTTGGAGAAGAAGCCGCTGGTGTCCAAGAGGGCAGCGGAAGCCCTGGCAAGGCCCAACCATTCCATGCAAGGGAAAAACCCACCCAGTGGTGGGGAAAAGGCGTGCCTTCTCCCCGCCCCACTGCACTGCCCCCAACAATTCATCATAAGCCAAGGCAAACAAGGCGAGCGGAGCAGCCCAAGCCCTTCCTCACCTGCACACCAAGCCAGCTGGTGCACAGTTCTGACCCCCTTCTCTGCTACCCTCATGGGGGTTTTGGTCAGGCTGGCTCCCCCCTGCCCCAGACCCAGCCCGGGACAGGGTGGGTGGCACAGGCTGTCGGCAAGGCCGGGGCCTGTCTCACAATAACCCCCCAGCCCCATCCAAAAGCAATTTGGCTGAAGAAGTAATCCTGTTCCCCCTCGGCCAAAGCGGCAATCTCCACTGCCACACCCGGGCATGGCCATGCAGTGCCCGGCACCAGGAGCATCCCCCGGCTGTGGGCTCACCTGCAAACTGGGTGTAGACCGTGTCCTTAAGGAAGGTGCCACATCCAAAGTCGAGGAGCTTGGCCTCGCCGGTGGCCAGGTGGAGGAGGATGTTCTGGGGCTTGATGTCCCGGTGCAGGACGCCGCAGCTGGTGCAGTGCCGCACGGCCTGCAGCACCTGGCAGAACAGCCCCCACGCCATCTCCTCCGGCAGGAACCCCCACGCCCTCAGTAAGCGAGAGAGGTCCTGAGACGGCTCCGGATGCTCCATGACCAACAGGAACCCGTTGGGGAGCTCGAACCACTCCAGCAGCTGGATGACACCAGGGAAGCCATTGGACACCTTGTCCAGCAGCACGATCTCCAGGGGGGCCCGGGTGCCGTCAGGCTGCGGGGGGACCACGGGGTCGTCAGTGGGGCTGATGCCGTGCCTGTCTGCCTGCTCCCCCTCGGCCAGCCCTGGATGCTCCCCGTCCCCCACGGAGCCCACGGCCACTCTCCCTCCAGGTGTCCCGGCGGCTTCCACCCTGCCGGGCCTCGGCTCGTCCCCGCCCGTCCCGCCCCGCTTTCTGCCGCTGGCCCCGCTCGCTCACCAGCTCGCCCCAGCGCCGGATGCCATCCCGGGACACGGCTTTGATGGCCACCTGCAAGCCAAGGGGAAGGGCGGGTTGAGCTCGCCGCCCGTCCCGCCCTCCTCCTCCTCCTTCTCCTCCTCCTCCTCCTCCTCCTGCACTCACCGGGGCTCCGTCCGCCAGGCAGGTCCCCGCGTAGACGCGGCCGAAGCCGCCGCTGCCCAGCAGCGAATGCAGCCGGTAGCGCTCGTGCAGCGGCTCCTTGGCCTTCGGTGCGGGCGAGACGTGGCCGTCAGCGTTGGGG
The DNA here is from genome assembly GCF_036250125.1 of Pseudopipra pipra. Lineage (NCBI taxonomy): Eukaryota > Metazoa > Chordata > Aves > Passeriformes > Pipridae > Pseudopipra > Pseudopipra pipra. The sequence goes on along the minus strand of NC_087580.1, from coordinate 19,691,810 downwards.
CCGGGGCCCGGCACGGCCCCCGAGCGCCCCTCAAGCGGCCCGGGCCGGGCTTCCCCAGCCGCAGCGGGCAGCGGCGGCTCGCTGCCGGCGGCCGGGTTGGCGAGCGGCGGAGCTCTGGCCGGGGAAGCCGCCGAGGAGGCGGCAGCGGCCGCGGCGCCCGCGGCCCCCGCCGGCCCCGGCAGGCGCCGGGCTCGAGCCAGGCGGAGCCAAGGGGCGGCGAGGCCGAGCCCGTCCCACAGCCAGCCCCACAGGAGCGCCCAGCAGCGCCACAACCGGCGCGCCGGGAGCCGGGCGAGGGCGAGACCGCGCCGGGCCGCCCAGGGCCGGGGCCGGGGCGGCCCCGCCCGGCACAGGGGAACGGCCGGGGCCATGGGCCGGGCCGGCAAGGGGAGGGGGACACCGGCAATGGGACAGGGACCGCGGGAGTGGGACACTGGGACAGGGACACCGGCACAGGGACACTGGGACAGCGGGACACCGGGAGAGGGAGAGGAGGACGAAGAGCTCGAGCAAGGAGAGCACGAACAAGAGTCACAGCGAGAGCGCGTCGCTACAGTCGCTGCTGCCGCCGCTGCTGCTGCCGAAGCGCAGGGGCCGTTGGTCCGTTGGTCCGTTTGTCCATTCCCCGTTGGCCCCCGCGAGCCCCGGGGGCAGCCCCGGCCGCTCCGCTCCCAACCAGCTCCGGCCGCAGTCACGGAGCTCCCCTTCCTCCCGCCCCCACGCCAAGACCACAGCCTTTTGGAGCTGCTTCACTTTAGTTCAACTTCTTGGCTGCCAAGTTTGCAACTTCCCGCCGCTGCTCGGACCCCATCCCGCCCGCTCGGCCCGCGCTGCTGTCGCTTCCTCCCAGGCCAGGCGGGCTCTGCACTTGCCCCTCAACTTTGGCAAGGGCTTTGCTCAGTGAGGAGCCCCGGCACGTCCGGCCAGCGCCAGGCAGAGCCAGCCCCGGGGGAGGGCAGAGCAGGACGATCGGCAGGGGAAATGCAGCCCTTTGGGGTCAGCGCTGCTCCCCGACCACACCAGGGCTCTTCCTGTTATCCCGCCTGGTTTGAGGGAAAATCGGCTGCTGGACAGAGGATTAAGCAGAAGAGAATTAGAAGACTCTTCTTGCTGCCCTTTGGATGCCAGTCCCTCCTAATAAATGCAGGCTTAATTTGGAATGGACACGATGTAGCAGCTTTTTCAGCACCCAGTATTTAACAGCTGCCTTTCAGGGGACAATGGGAAAAAGGGGGGAGAACGGGAGAAAAGGGGGGCTGGGACCTCCAAAGTGAGCGAGGAGGGGGCTGAGACTGTGAAACCGAGCAGGGCAGGGGGAAGAAACACCCCCAAACCGAGCTGGGGGGGAGCTGGGGATGGTGGGGATGATGGGAAAGGGGTGGGAGAGGGGAGAAAAGGGGTGTTGGACAGTGGGCAGGGGGACAGAGGGCAGGGGGTTCCCACATGGGTCTCCCCTGTCCCCCATCACTTGAGCCCTGGAGCGGTTCCCTGGGGCTCTGGGAGGGGGCAGATCCGCCCTGGGAATGTCCACTGCTTCTGTAACCCTTTGTGTGCTTGCTCTGGTGACGATTGTGCACAGGTGCCCAACCCCCCTGTCCGTCCCTGGGGGGCTGATGGGGGGACTCCCCCACCCAGTAACTGGTGCTGCAGCAGCTGTGGGGCAGAGGGGGGTGGGAAAGGGGGGTCCGGGGTGGCCCCCTGAGCTCCCAACCTGCTGGGGGGGCTGAGGGCTGCTGGGGGGGCACCCCCTGACCTGTGTCCCTGCACACCCAGGGCTGTTCCAGGTCCTGGGAAAAGCCGAGTGAACGGCCCCGACCGGGAGAGGTTCCTGCCCGGGTACATCTCCAACTGGGAGCAGCTCAGGCACTTCAGCAGAGATTTGGGCACCTGGGGGGGACACCCCGTGTGGGGAGACCTAGGCCAGGCACTGGAACAGCCAAGGGGAGTTCCTGGAGAACAGACAGGATCAGGGGACATGAACTGCTGGCACAACTATGAGAATGTGGCTCCGTCTGCCCAGCCTGGGAACCCCCATTTTTGGGGTAATCTCCCCAAATCCTCCCAAATATTCCCCTGAATCTCCAATTGCCCCCAAATGCCAGTAAAATGGTGGGGCTTTAGATGTCTTTGTTGAATGTCTTTGTTTTAAATTCAACGAATCAGCTCTTCCCACTGAATTTCCCAGGTCAGTTTGTGACCCCATGGATGTTTCTCCCACTGTGTTCACCCAGGAGCCTGGGGGGAACCAGGAGGATGTGGAGACCACCAGCCAGGTGTCTTCCCAATGTGGGAAGACATCACTCCTCCAGTGGGTGATGGAGTTGGAGCAGCAGACAAAGCTCTTCCCACAGTCGAGGCACCTTTAGGGCTTCCCTTACTGGTGGGTCCGTTGGTGTGAGGTCAAGGCAGAGCTCTGGCTGAAGCTCTTCCCACACTCCCCACACTTGTAGGGCCTTTCCCTGCTGTGGATGACGAGTGGGTGACGAGGTGGGAGCTCTGGTTGAAGCCCTTCCCACAGTGGGTGCAGAGGAAGGGCCTCTCGCCCGTGTGTGTCCGCTCATGCAGGAGGAGATTCCCACTGGTCTGAAACCTCTTCTTGCATTCCAAGCACTTGTAGGGCCGTTCCCCGGTGTGGGTGCGCTGGTGGCAGATCAGGTGGGAGCTCTGGCTGAAGCTCTTCCAACAGTCCAAGCACTTGAAGGGCTTTTTCCTGGTGTGAGGCTGCTCATGGACATCCAGGTCAGGGCTCTGGCTCAAGCTCTTGTCGCATTCCCGGCACAGGGTGGGTCTTTCCTCCTCAGAGCACCCTGGGCTGGCTTTGGAGCCCCTCCTCCTGGGGCACCTTCGTGGCTTTCCCTCCCCGCTGCCTTCCTGCGCCGTGGAGCCCTTCAAAACGGCCTCTCCCACCAGGCTCTGCCGGGGGGATTTGTCCTCCGGGCTCTCCGTCCTCAGCTCGGGGCCTGGGGCAGGAGGGAAGAAGGACAGGGAGGGGATTTGCCTCCGGCCCAGAGGGAAGGCCAAGGACATCCCCCCAACTCCGGCCCCGGCAGGACGGCAGCGGCAGCAGGGTTGTCCTGCAGCCGGGGGCGATGCTCAGCTGGGAGATACAGGACAAGACAGGGCAAAGGGGCACTGACTTCCTCCTCACCTGCCTGGGGGTCCTGGGGCATCTTCCTCTTCCTCACAGCCTCCTCCTCCATCTGGCCAAGCTTTGGGAAGGAATTATTCTGTGTAAACTCATTCCCTTCTGCCCAGAGTAACTCAAACTAATACACATATATCAGATTTACAGGCTCATGCCATAGAGTTTAGAGACAGACTTCCCAAAGGGATGAATTTTTCCCGGTTTAGGAGGGAAAACAAGGTGTGGGTGCATTGGGTTGGCGGTACCTCCTGCTCAGCTCCATCTCTAGAAGTCACCTGGAATCACCAGGAATCACCTCCAAACCACCAAGATTCAGCCCAAAACAACCCTCTCAGCAGCGGAGTTCCCCCTCGCTGGTCTATCCACTTTGGGGTTCTGGGGTCCCTCCTGTGTGGGCTGCTGGAGGTCTCACATGTATTGGGGAGCCCCCTCTCCAGGGTTCCCGCCCTCTCTGGGCTGCCGGAGATCCCGGGAATCCCAGGGGTCCTTCCTTTATGGGCTCCTCACTTTGCCATTCTGGGGATCCCCCTTCTCTGGGCTGCTGGGGGTCCCGGGGGTCCCGGGGGCTCCCCTCTCCGGGGTCCCTTTTAGGGTGGTCGGGGGCTTTCGGGGTCCCAGGGTCCCTTCTCCCCTGACTCTCGCCTTCGGGGTGCTGGCGATCCCAAGGTGTCCAGCCCTCTCTCCAGGCTGCCGGGGGTCCCGGCTCCCCCCACAGCCCTCGCTGCTCCCCCCTCCTCTCCAGACTGCCGGGAGTTCCCCCTCTCCGGGCCCCCGTTTCAGATTCCAACCCCCGCCTGTCCCAGGGGTCCCCAAAGCCGGTGTGTTTGTCCCGTGTCCCCCCACTCCCCGCCGGTATCCGGCGATCGCCACGTGGCTCCGGGGACCCAACATCCCCCTGCTCATCGTCGGGGCTGTGCCGGGAACCCACCCCGGGACCCCCAAAAAACACCTCCCGGGGATCCCCAATATCCCCCCAAGGGGCATTTGCGGCTCAGCTTTGGGGTCCTGCAAGATCCAAACATCCCCCGGCCCCCCAAAAAAATCCCCGAGTGCCTCAAGATATTTGGGGCGAGCTCCCCTTCCCCGGTCACCTGCGGGATGCGGGGGGCGATGCTCCCGGGACGCGGGGGCTGCGGATACAGCGGGCGATGCATCCACGTGCGTTCTTTCTCCTCCTTCCCCTCCTCCCGCTCTCCCTCCTCCTCCCCCTCCTTCTCTTTCTCCTCCCCTCCTATTCCCACTCCTCCTATTCCCGTTGGAGCTGGAGCAGGTCGGGATGGGGCAGCGCTGGGCTCTTGGCCGCTCCCGCCCGCACTCGGCCCCCGCCGCAGCCGCCACGGCCGGGACGGCGCGGGGGGGCCCGGCCTGGGCACCCCCCACCTCCCCTTTGCCCAAATTCCCGTCCCGGGGGGCGCTGGGGCCGAGGGGGGACCCTGGGGGGGTCCGGGGGGCGCTGGGCGCTGCGGGTCTGGCCGGCAACTGATGAGTCATCAGCGCTGCGCGCTCGGATTGGCTGAGCACTGCTTTGGGGGCGGGGCTGCAGGAAAGGGGGTTCTTTGCAGGGGAAGACATTTGGAGCTGGAAGGACTCCAAAGCTGAGCCGCAAATGCCCCTGGTGGGGATCGGGGGGGGTCCGCGGGAGGGGATTTGGTTTTGGGGGTGTCCCGGTGGCGGTTCCCGGCAGAGCCCCGGCGGTGGGCGGGGGGATGCGGGGTCCCCCCCGCGGTGGGGGTTGGTCTTGTTGGAAATGATCCAACTTGCCTCAAATTTTAGTCAGGGGCAGCAGTTGACCGGGTTTCTTTTCACGGGCTCTTGTCGCTTTGATCTTTGAAGCACCCAAACTTGGAGTTTCTCTGCACTGGCTCTGATGAGCTTCCATAAACAAAGCCCGAGGGAGCTGAAGATTGGACGTCTGGGATCTTAAATTCCTGGTCCTTCAAGGACCTGTTGGAGGAACCAGAAGGTCCAGAGGGGATTAACAAAGACATTGCAGCCTGAGAGTTGGAGACTCTGTGTCTGAGGAGGAGTGCTAAGAGGACCAAAGAAGGTGGACCAAATTAGCCAGTTAAGGATAGAATACTAATTAGAGTCTTAATTAATGAAGAGAATTCATTAGTTCATTAATTGGGGTAAATTAGAAGCAATGAACATGAATTTGTTTGTTGGTTCAAATGTAGAAATGTGTGAAAAGTCTGGAAAGGGACAGGTGTGGCTGGAATGATTGGCTCCCTGTCTCTGGGAGCCAGAACAAAGCAGTGCCTGGCTCAGCAACACTTCCCAGGGGCGTTGGAGGGTTTCATTTCTTCCCAACGATTTTCAGGGACAATTCTTGGTGAGCCCGGTGGGACAATGCTGTCGACCCACCAGGGATTCCGGGACCCTGAGGACTCCAGCGAGCAGTGAAAATATTCTTCTGGGAGATCTCAGTCCCTGGATCTGGTGAGTTCAAAGCAAGGTCCCTGGAATTTTATTAAGGCATTCCTGAGTATATAAAAGGTATACCTAAGCATCCTAGAAATGGAGCTCTAGAACAGAATAGAATAGAATTGGGTTGTGAAAGTGATGCTAGAACTGTAAAAGAAGGAGTGTGATATTTGGCTTATGAGAAGAAATCAGTATTGACTGAGTGAAAGGGGTGGGTTCCAGGCCTCAGGTGTGGTTCAGGGGGTGGGTTCCAGGCCCCAGGTGTGGTTCAGGGGGTGGGTTCCAGGCCCCAGGTGTGGGTCAGGGGGTGGGTTCCAGGCCCCAGGTGTGGTTCAGGGGGTGGGTTCCAGGCCCCCCGTGTGCTTTGCCCACAGATCAGTCACACACAGAGCTCTTGCCCATAGAGCTGCTTTGGGGAGGGCTTTGCTCAGGGAACTGTGTTTGTCAAAGCCAATGGTCAGTGCTGGAGAAAGTGAAGTGTTTGGGGAGTGTGTGTTACTGGCAGTGTGTGTTATAGTATTAGAATCCTGTCTGACTCGGGGACGCCCATAATAGATATAAAAAAGAAAAAATTCACTTGTTGTAGAGTGTTAAATGCAGTAGTTTGTTCTTGTGTGCATTTTGAAGCATTTGGTGCACATTAAATATTTGAAGGAAGGTAAATTGCCCCAGCAGCTGTTAAGCTGGGATTGTGTGTTCAGAGCATTCTTTAGTGTCAGCTTTAGTGTTTGCAGGGGTTGGATTTGTGTTAATTGTGCCAATATTCAATTAGTGATTAGTGAATTAGAGATTCAGTTTGTGGATTATAATACGGTTTTTCAGTTGCTGTTGTTTTGTCAGAGAAAAGAGAAGTGAACTGAAATCTCTAGATTTGTTCTTTGAACTGAGCAATAGTCAGGGTTTGGGAAGGTGTGGTTTGATGCCAGGGAGCAGCAGCAGCTGGGGAGGTTCTGAATCCGAAAAATCGGTCTGACAAACTGCTCAGAGACTTTTTATCTTTAAACAGCAAGGTATTTGTTTATTCAACGCTGGGAGCAAGCCAGCTCGCGCTGGACAAACTTGCTCAAAGGCTTCACACAAAATCAGCATTTTTATACAATCTTCAGATTGTATAAATGCATATTCAAGTGATTCCAACATCTATCTCTGCATATTAATAATAGGTGGAGTATAGGTGGAGCTCTGGCGGGGCTTGGGGCGGTGCTTCTCTTGGCCCTCAATTTTGGTGGGTCTGGGGGCTTCAACTCATCTTCCTCAGCTTGACCTTCCTTCTTTTCCATTGTTCTTGACCCGCTCACTGAAGCTTGGAGAAAGCCCTGGCTCCAGGCCTATTTCTTCTATTCAAATGTCTACCTGATCCTACTGCATTTCTAATTTATTGCTTCTAGGCCTATTACATGTTCCTGTACTATTCTCTTAAGCTTTGGTCCAGTAAGTAGAACAGAACAAGCACAGATTGTTTTGGATGTTGGTAGCTTGTTAGCAGGCCCAAATTTCTTAGTTAACTCTTTTGGGCCTGGCCTCCTGTTTCATTCCCCCCTTTTTGTTTAGAATTTACGAATTCTTTCATCAAGTTCCAATGGATTTTGATAGGTATTCATCACAGCCCACATTATCTGCATCCTTCTAACCATGATCCTTGATTTGTACCATAGCCAAACAATTAGGACCAGTAGTAGAATCATGCCAGCTCCTAATACCAATATTGGATGTATCAAATAGTGGAACACTCGTGATGCCGTAGGGGAGTATCCTGTAAAGATGTCCCTCCAGTGGTGCTCTCCCACTTTTTCCACTTTGGTTAAAACGGTTTTTATGCTTTCATTGTCATGTTCTACTTGCCAGAGCATTTGTTTAGTCGTTCTGTTTACTTCCTGGACCAGTTTTTCTATATCAGGATGTTTAAGCATTGCTTTAGAAAGATTAATGTTCATTGCTATCTGTAACTTTGGCACATCATGGTACATTATATAATCAGCTTCAATCAGTTGTCTAGTAGTCACTGGAACAGTATAATCAAAGTCACAGCCTATTATTTTAGTAAAAAAAAAATTAGTACCACTCACTACTTCATGACAAATACCTATGGTAAAATTAACACAAAAGATTCTAACACATGCACAACCATTTCCTACGTAATAGACTTGTGATTGGGTTTTAGTATGGGGAAGCATTTCAAAGGTACACACACTATCGTCAGCAGCTAAGCATAAATCTTCATTTCCTACTACAGCATTTTCACAGATATATCCTAATTGTCCTTTAGGAATACATGCCTCAGGACTGACTGGCTGCCACTTTTTCTTGGTGTGATCATAACTTGCCCAAACATTATGGTCAATGGGTCTGACAATTACATTTTGGTGTATGGCTCCTAATGTCAGGATAGGAAAGATGGTCTTTTCTTTGGCTGCACTGATAGTGAGCACATAAGCTTCAATTTGTTCATGTTGAGGGTTGTAAGTGAAGTTCACTAACTGCCACCACGCTTGGGAATTTCTCTCAAATTGCGTAGTAGAACTGTTTCTAGCTATTATTTCTCTTACTTCTTGTGGTAATATTCCTGAAGGTCCTTCTCTTAATATTCCTGCAGCTACAGATTGTACCCACTGTTGAGTTTGGAGACATTGTATTGCAAGTGCAACCCTTTTATGGATGACACCAGCATAGTGAATAATTTTGGTGAAATCTTTTGCAGTGTGGTTGGCTTCTAATGTTAACAATTTAACTGCCAATGATTGTGTTTCTGCCAAAGTGAGCAAAGATGATCTTAAAGGGACTTTGAATTTTCTTAGATCAGATGTGAGAGCACTTAGTATATTCACTAATACTTCTTGATCTATGGTGTTTAATACACTTAATCCTGTGCCAAACCATCCGGTTACATCTCTTTGAATTCTGGTACGAGGGGATCTGGCCATCATCTCTGCATGCCAGCCTTTAGGGCTTTGCTGTATATAGGGCTGACAATCTTTTTGTATGTTTGATATGTTTACTTGAAGGTTTATTCGAACCCTCTTCAGTGAATATGTGGGATCTAACAACAGCTTCTGCTCATTTGAGTGTCTAATCATGTCAGGTCCAGCATAAGTTAAATTGTGGACACTCTCACAGGCTAAAGAAGGAGTTGTAAAACTGGTGGTGGTCTTAGTCAATGGGGTGGTAGGAGATTTGCTGGTTGGAAATCTCCTGGTTATATTTCCTTCCCTGAATGTCCACTGACACATCACAGAAACTGATTTATCTAGAGTGAAGGTGTGCCAACACTGATCAGCCACTAATTACATTTCACAGTAACGTCAGTTCTGGGTGACCATCTAATCTGTGCCTATTAAAACACTTGCATCGTATGGGGTACCAGGATTTTACCAATTATTCAGTACCTTTGTTCCTTGGAGGACTATAACAGATGCATTGTATTGGTTCAGTTCAGATGAATTCAGAATATCTGAATTCATATGTATTTATAGCAAATCATAGACTAGAATTCCCATTATAGGCCTGAGACCATAATAATTTTTGGGCCAGGGTTTGATTTAACACTAATGTACTTATCAGTCCAGAGATCAGCACTGAGGAGGCTTGATAGTAGATGATTCTTCTCCCGAGGTCCATGCTTCCTCTGGAACCCTCTTGACTCGAGAGCAGTGGATCCCCGTGGGTTTCTCTTTCACCCGGATCGTGTGGAGGTTGTCATCAGCACCTGGTAGGGTCCATCCCACTTCTCCCACAGTGGATCTCCTGAAAGATTCTTAACATATACCCAATCACCAGGGTTGAATGGATGTAACTTACAATCAGGCTGCTTGGGTTGGTGTTCTAACACCACTGTAGCATTTTTCTGCAATTGTTTTCCTACAGCCATAACATGATTGTACACATATTGATTACTGATTTGATCTACAGCTTCACTGTTCACAGCTTGCATCATGTAGGGTCTGCCCAATAGAATTTCAAATGGTCTCAGTTTCCCTTTTGATCTTGGCTTGACCCTTAGCCTGATTAAAGCAATAGGTAAAGCTTGATACCAATGAAAATTTGTTTCTTGACATATTTTAGATTCATCTTTTCTACTTGCCCACTTGCTTGGAGTCTGTAGGGCAGATGCAGTTGCCAATTGATTTTTAGTGCTTTACTTATTGCTTGTACAATTCATGCACAAAAGTGTGAACCTCTATCTGAAGAGATGCTCTTAGGCATTCCAAACCATGGTATAATCTCATTCAACAAGACTTTAACCACTCCTTTTGATTCATTTTTTTCTACATGGGAAAGCTTCAGGCCATCCAGAAAATGTGTCAGTCAAAACTAAGAGATAACAGGACCCCCCCCTTTTCTTGGGAGCTCAGAGAAATTAATTTGCCAAGTTTCACCTGGGAAATGCCCTTTACTTATTGCCCTTTGCTGTATTTCTGTTCCAATATTAAAGACAAAGTTCACATTGGGATGTGACTTGCTCTATTGTGATAAATAAATTTGGTCCTGCTACTCTAGTCCTTAAATGCTAATAGAGTGAGTCTAAGCCCCAATAGTTTTATCATGTTTTACTTTTACAAATTGCCACACTAATTTTTCTAACAGTATTAACTGACCTGTTTTTAGTTAACCTCATCTATTGTCTAACACCTTACCTTCATTTTCATGTATCCATTTATAATCTGTTTCTTGATATTCTACCTGTTGATCTGTGTCTAGTTCTTCTAGCACTAAAGCTGCTACTGATAGTTCTTTACTTCTTGCAGCAGCTAATTCAGCTTCTGCATCAGCTTTTCTGTTTCTTATTTCCAGGACAGTGTTACCTTTCAGGTGTCCTTGGCAGTGCATAATTGCCACCTGAGAGGGGAGTTGTACAGCTTCTAATAATCATAGAGTTTCTTCAGTATATTCCACAACTTTTCCTTGAAGAGTTAAAAGTCCTCTTTTTTCCAAATTGCTCCATGAGTGTGAACTATGCCAAAGGCATATTTGGAGTCAGTCCAGGTGTTAATTTGTTTTCCTTCTGCCAATCCTAAAGCTCGAATGAGAGCCATCAGTTCTGCTTTCTGGACTGAGGTTCCTGCGGGCAAAGGATTTGATTTGATTACCTCAGTAGTGGTGGTCACAGCATACCCAGCCATCTTCACACCTTGTCTTATGAAACTGCTGCCATCAGTAAACCAGCCTTCTGCATCCAGGGGTGGTTCTTCTTTAAGGTCCAGGCAGCTGGAGTGCACTGCTTCGATGGTTTCCAGGCAGTCCTGCATGACAGGTGCAGCCGAGATTCTTCCTTCTAGGAATGAAGCTGGGTTAACAGTGTTAGTCACCTGAATGGTTATGTCATCTGATTCAGCCAGGATTACCCGATACTTCAGAAATTGGGAGGGTGACAGCCAGTGATTTCCTTTCTGTTCCAGTACTGTAGATGCTGTGTGGGACACTAACACAGTCATTTTCTGTCCCATTGTACATTTCCTGGCTTCTTCTCTATTTATGATCATTGTTGCTACTGCCCTTAGGCAGGTGGGCCATCCTTTGCTTACTTCATCCAATTGCTTGGAGAAGTAGGCCACTGTTCTTTTGTGTGGCCCTTGTTGCTGAGCCAGGACCCCCAGAGCCATTCCTCGTTGTTCATGGGAGAACAACCAAAAGGGCTTCGTTACGTCAGGCAATCCCAACGCCGGGGTCCTCATGAGTTCTCACCTCAGCTGTTTGAAGGCTCCACTTGCTTCGGGGGTCCAGATGAGGTTGCCCTTAGTCATTCTCAGCAGGTCATATAAAGGCTTTGCAATTAGCCCATACTGATATATCTATAAACAACACCAACCTGTCATTCCTAGAAAGGCTCGAAGGTTTCTCACCATCTGTGGTTTCAGTGTCTGGCAGACAGTTTCCTTTCTTGTTGTCCCCAGTGATCATTGTCCTTCAGATACTTTGTAATCCAGGTACACCACTTGTTTCTGCACCGGCTGTGCTTTCTGTTGAGAGACTCGATACTCAAATGAGTCCAAAAAGTTTAAGAGGTTTACTGAGTATTGGGCACATTCTTCTTGTTTTTCAGTAACAATCAATAGATCATTCACATATTATAAAAGTACACCCTTTCCCAGTGGTGACTGCCATTGTTCCAATTCTTTAGCTAATTGATTCCCAAAATTGTGGGAATATTTCCTAACCCTTAAGGTAACACTGTCCAAATGAGCTGAGTTTTCCTTCCTGTGGTGGGATTTTCCCACTTGAAGGCAAATATCCTTTGACTTTCCTGTGTTAAGGGAAGGCAGAAAAAGGCATCTCTTAAGTCTAATACTGTGAACCAAATTACACTTTCTTTTAATATTGTTAATAAGGTATACAGGTTTGCAACAGCTGCATGTATGTTTTAGCTATTTTATCTACTGCTCTTAAATCCTGAGCCAACCTATGTGTTCCATTTGTCTTTTTGACTGGTAAAATTGGGGTGTTGAAATCTGATTCACACTCTACAAACCCTTAATTTCAAAAAAATTGTCTATTATTGGCTCAATTCCTCTTCTATCTTCCAGCTTCAGTGCATATTGCTTCCTAACTACTGGGTTTGCTCCTGTCCGTAATTCTATTTCAATGGGAGCTGCTCTTTTTGACTTTCCTGGTGTTTCAGTAACCCAAACTCCTGGGTATACCTGATCTAAAATTTGATTGACATTTGAATTACCCTGGCTTGGCTCCACATAGCTCATTGCTAAACTCAGAGCTGCTATTAATTGTTCTTCCTTTACCTTGTCATGGTTTGAGATAGTCCCCAAATCCAATTCCCTAGCTCCATCCCCCCTCCCACATCTCAACCTAATGTGAGATGGGTTTTTCCAGGCAAAACACACCAGACTCAAAGTGGGGGAAAGGGAATATATTACAATGACTGTTCAAATAAATATAACATCACATTATACACATGATCACAACTATCTCTACCATGACATATGTATTTACAATGGATCAGATCTCTTCTCCCCTCCAAATAAAAGTCCGGGAGGGAAAGAAGGACAGATCCCTTCCAGTCCTTAAGCAGCAGCTCCTCTTCTGTCCTCCCTGCAGCAGTAACTGGGTTGTTGTAGCTGGATCTCTGTTCAACATACACAAGGGGGTCTCCAAGCCCCTCGGCTCTCCTTCGGTCCAAGCGAAGGCCTCACCTGTGGGCTGCCAGCAGGGACCAGACTCGCATCACCACAGGCATATCACGAACTGCAGGGGCATCTTCGTGAAAGTCCCTTCCTCAGGGGATTCAAATTCCCGTTTGCAGAGCTCCGTGCTCTGTCTCCAGGCAGCGGGGGGGGCGAAGCCCTCCTCCACATTCCTTTGGCTGTCCTGGTCCAGCTTCAGTATGCCTCTGAGCTTCTCAGCTCCTCTCTGTAAGTGCTGTAGCACTCCAAGGCTCTTTCAAGTAAGAGTCCATCATCTTCCTCCTTCCAGGAGGTCTCAAAGGAGTTTTGGGGGGTCTGGTACAGTCTTAACCTCAAACTCTGTCTCTCAGCTGCTGGTTCTCTCTCTCTCCCTTTCCAGGAGTCTTTTCTCTGGTGCTGCATGTTGTTTCTGCTGCTCCTTCAGTTCAGGTCCTTATCTCCTGGCTCTCTGCCACCTTCTCCGGCCAGTGTCGGCTGCTGCTGTGTGCCCATGGAGAAAACACCTCCCGGCATAACTACAGGCACCTAGCCCAGCTTTATGCTGTTCCAGGTCCCTGCAGCCCCCCCAGCCGGGGGCTGGGAGGCCCCAGAGGGCCCAAGGGGCTTAGAGCCCCCTCCTCGTGGCTCACAACATGGCCACCTCTCCTCCAACAATCAAAACTACAACTCATCTCTTCCGGTGAGCTGTGATATGTTTACATTTCTGCAGGAGTGCCCATTGGGCAAAACTTCAAAACTTCCAGAGGTTTCCACCCCTTGGGGTCTACCACTTTTCTTAGCCTCTGGGGGAAAACAAAATTCAAACCACGACAACCTTAAGTTCAATTTTACCTTGTACAGCTCCCAGATTTTCTAGTAGGTCTCTGCCCAATACGAGTTTGGATAAATTTGGTAAATACCAAAACTGATGCACTCCCATTTGTTTTCCAATTTTGAACTTTAGGGGTTTCAAAAGAAAGCTTTTCTGATTGGCCAGTGGCACCCACGACTTAAACATATTTATCACTTTTAGGTATTAATTCAAAACAGAAAATGTAGCCCTGGTGTCAATTAGAAAATCTAATTCTTCTTTTTCTTCCCCTAGTTTAATTTTTACCAGCAGGTCCCCTAGGCACTGGCCTGCCAGCCCCCCCCTTCACTCAGTACTCTGTAAGCAACAACAGCCTCTCCTGTGCCTGTATTTCCACCTGTTAATTCAGGGCATTCTTGCTTCCAGTGTCCCTCTTTTCTGCAATATGCACACTGGTTCTGACCCAGCCTTGTCTGTCGGGGAGGCAAACCTTACATCTGTTACACAAGGCTCATACATATAACTAACAATTGCAAAATTGACAAATCTTAATTCTAGGTCTTAATTCTTCTATCCATAGTGATGTGCTTATAGTTAATTCTTCAGCACTACCTCTCATATAGCAACTCTTAGCATGATAATACCTTTAACTGTGTGCTCCTGGATGTTTCAAGGTAAGCAAGATATACCAGGTACACAATAACAATACTTGGCCAAATACAAACAAAACCAGACCAGAAGACCAGCCCAGCCCAGAGGGGATATTCCCCTGGGAGAGCGTCCTCTCCCGTGTCCCCCGCGAGACTGCGTCCCGCCTCGACTCACGGGTATCCAGAACCAGAATAACCAGAACCAGAATAAACAAAACCAGAACCAGATACAAACACCTTTTATCAATAGGCAGTGTTCTTGTCCAGCCCCTGCAAGAAGCCACCGAAGAAGGGAGCCCCTTCGGGTAAAAAGACTTACCCGAGGGCGCCCAAGGGGGTCCCGTCCTCCGGGGGATTCTGCAGCCGGGTGGAGAAGGTGTGCTGCTGCAGGTCGCCAAATGAATCCGAAAAATCGGTCCGAGAAACTGCTCAGAGACTTTTTATCTTTAAGCAGCAAGGTATTTGTTTATTCAACGTTGGGAGCAAGCCAGCTCGCGCTGGACAAACTTGCTCAAAGGCTTCACACAAAATCAGCATTTTTATACAATCTTCAGCTGTGATTAAATGCATATTCAAGTGATTCCAACATCTATCTCTGCATATTAATAATAGGTGGAGTATAGGTGGAGCTCAGGCGGGGCTTGGGGCGGTGCTTCTCTTGGCCCTCAATTTTGGGGGGTCTGGGGGCTTCAACTCATCTTCCTCAGCTTGACCTTCCTTCTTTTCCATTGTTCTTGACCCGCTCACTGAAGCTTGGAGAAAGCCCTGGCTCCAGGCCTATTTCTCCTATTCAAATGTCTACCTGATCCTACTGCATTTCTAATTTATCACCTCTAGGCCTATTACATGTTCCTGTACTATTCTCTTAAGCTTTGGTCCAGTAAGTAGAACAGAACAAGCACAGGTTGTTTTGGATGTTGGGAGCTTGTTAGCAGGCCCAAATTTGTTAGTTAACTCTTTTGGGCCTGGCCTCCTGTTTCAGATCCTGGAGTGGCGTGTTTGGTTTGAAATAAGAGTAAAGGACAATTTAGTCAGAAACGATTCCTGTTGTTGGTGGCACAGGGCAAAAGGAAAATGGGCCTTTCTTTCAACCATTAAAATTTGGAATTGGTAAATGAGTATTGGCCCTTCAGTTTCTTTATGTGCCTGACTGTGCTGTACCATTCCTAGGCAAGAGATGGATTTAGTGAGTTAAATGACATTTGAAAAAGGGAAAATCCAAGTTAGTGGGTGCAGCTGCTCTGTCATTCCTGGGTTTTGGTGTCATTGTGTCACTCATGGGTCCTGAGGAGGGTGAAGCCCTTCTGTGCAGGACATGGAGATGGTCCCTGGCCTGTCCAAATGCATTAAATGCTGCTGCTGAAGGAGCCCCCCCAGTGATTTTATCTGCATTGACCCCCTGGAGCCCACGGGCACCTGCTCCTGCCTGGACAGTAACCAGGAGTTTCCTTGGACTGGTGTCCCCCAGGAAGGACGTTTTCACCCCTGTTTCTGAGGCTTTTAATAGTCTTTGGTCAATCAATATTTCTCCCTGTGATTTCTCCTTGTGGTGTCTTCTTGAAGCCTGAAGCAAGCAGAGGAGGGGATGCCAAAGATCCGCCCTCCCCTCTCTATTGTCCCTCTGCACCCCCCAGGCCCTTCCTCTGCAGTGTCCTGTCTCCCTGGACGTCCCCCCTGGAACTTGTGCCCTTCCCTGCTGGCACGGGTGGGCACACCCCCCATCCCAGTCATGTTCCCAAGCACTGCCAGGGCCACCTGGGTGACCAGCAGGACATGAGTGGGGGTGGCTTGTGAGAGAGTCCCCAAAGGCTCCCTGTCCCCAGGGAGCAGAGCCACGGGGACCAGGGCAGGTCCCCCAGCAGGTCCCACTGCAAATGGCCCGGTTTGTGCTCCAGGGAGGAGGTTTTATCACAAGCAGGGGTTTCCAGGGCTGCCTCGTGCGCAGACACCTGGGGGCCATTTTGTTTGGAAAGCTGAGGAGCCATTTTGTGGTCAGGGACTGGTGGGCTGCTTGTGGTTCTGCTTAAAGTTCCTGATTGCTGCTGCTTACAGTCCTGCCTACCTGCTGCTCCACACAGCTCTGCTGGGGTTGCCCATTGCTGCTCATTGTTGCCTACTGCTACTGACAGTTCTGCTTCCTCACTGCTGCAGTGCCAAGGTGAGCCAGGAAGAACGTGAGGTGGTGAGAGCAGCCTGGGCTCACTGCCAAGGGACCGTGCGGCCGGGGCAGGGAAACAACCTGACAGGGGGATGGGGACAACCAAGGGACTGCAGCAGAAAGCAAAGATGGCCTGTGAAGGAAGAAAAGAGCGAGGCCTGGCATGGGAGGAGCGAGGGAGTGGTTCTGCAAATCGAAGGCTCTTAAAAGGGCTCGTCCCTCCCATCCGGGGGTGCTGGAGCCTGGTCACGAGTTGGGTGTACCCAGCACTGTTAATAAAGTTCTTTGTTTCACTTATTTGGCCATCTCCGAAATTTTAATGAGAGCTATTTCTCCCAGGGCAGGGGAACACACCTCAGTGCCCCCTCACACACATGTGGTGTGAGTGAGAACGGCCCAGGGCAGAAACACCCACCTGCCCGGGGGCCCCAGCAGTGGGTCAGCACCAGGCTGCAAACAGGGCAGGGCAAAACTTGGCCCTGCAGACCCCACAACCGAGGCCAAAGAGAGACCAGCCAGGCCACCACCCCCAGCCCAGCCTATTGCACCTCCGGCCACAAGAGTGGGGACCAAAGCTGTGCTTCTCCTTCCTCCTCTGCACCCAGGAGCCCCAGCCCGGGGCACGATCCTGCCCCCAGCAGCACAGACTGCCAGGTCCCTGAGCCCCTGGGGCAGGAGCTCCTCGGGGCGCAGCCCCTGGGCCCTGCAGCACCACAACCTCCTGTAGGGCTGCCCCTGCCTGGGCTCCAACTGCCCAGCACGAGGGAAACCCGGAGCCAGAGAGCAGAGCTGGGGGCCTGCAGAACATCAGCATTTCCTGCCCTGCACAGCCAGGACAGTTTTCCAGAGCTCACTTAAAACAGCCCCTCCAGAACTTTCAGGGTGTTCCACAGGGCCCAGTCAGTCCCAGCCTGCTCCCAGTCAGTCCCAGGATGACCCCAGTCACTCCTGGTCTCTCCCAGTATATCCCAGTTGCCCCCAGCTGCCCCACCACCCCGAGCTGCCGTCGGACACCGCCCCCCAAGATGCTGACGGGGGTCGGGGGCTCCGTGCTGGGGTTCCTCTGCCTGGGCCTGCATGGAATGAAGGGGCCAAGGTGACACTGCAGGGCCTCCTGGAACCAAAGAACCCTGAGACATTTGGGAACCTCCTGCAATCAAGGGACAATTGGGAGCCTGCAGGGCCTCCTGGAAAAAAGGGACCCTGAGACACTGTGGAAACTCCTGGAATCCAGGGGCCTTTGTGACATGGGGGCCTCATGGAACCAAAGGAACCTGGAAACATTTGGGGAAGTTGTGGAATCAAGGGACCATTGTGACACTGCAGGGCCTGATGGAATTACAGGCACACTGGGACACTGTGGCAGGACATTCCCCCCTGGAATGGGACCAAGACAATGCCCTATTTGCAAATGTATCAGTGCTGAGCTGAGAGGGGCCCAGGCCAGGCCAGGAGATGTTGGAACCAGTCTGGGTTCAACCCTGAATTAACATCCTGATGGTGAGGCAACCCCTGGAGTCCAAGGGCTGTCAGTCCATCACTTTATACTGTAAAGTTCCAGTCCCCTTTCCCAGGGGCAGGTTCTTCCAACATAACCCCTCTTGGGGTGTATGTTTGGAGATTCCCCCCTTGGCTGGGGACCCCTCCCAAGGTCACTCCTCGAGGGTGAGCAAAAGAGATCTCCCCAGGAGCCTTGGTCTGGGGAAGTTACATCAAATGTCTAATTAATAATTATTTCTTTTTTGCCAGCTTTAGTATAATTGCTTCAACAATCTTATCCTGTACTACTGATAGTTTTAGTGTTTATATTGTGTAGTAAATAATTCTGATTAAAATCTTTTGTCTGTTCTTCTGTGATAATGATGAGTTCATTTTATATCAATATATCTGATTTGCCATCATTAAAACCTGCAGGGCAAAAGTGGTTCAATCACAGCTCTGTAATTCCTTAAATTCCAACCCTTGGCATAATCCGGGGCTGAGATTGGATCCAGCCGCCCCCAGGCTCCTCTCTGAGCAGGAGTTTAGAAAGCCAGGGAGTCCTTTCTGCACCTCGGGACTCAAGGGCAGGACTTCTTTAATGAACTTAGTCTAAGCCTTCCACTCCCCCCGGCAACAGGGGATGACAGGGAAAAGGGAGGGGAAAGGGGAGAAAAGGTGGAAAAAGGGGGTGGGACCCCTTCAACTGAGCGGTTGAGGGGGTGGGACCCCCAGAGCAGAGCACGGGGAAGCTGTGGTTTGACGGGACGATCGGAAAGGGGTGGGAGAGAAGGGAAAAGGGGTGGGATCCCCAAAACTGAGTGTGAGGGGGGTTGCCACCCCCAGCCTAAGTGGGAGGGGTTGGGAGCCCCCGGCTGAGCACAGGGGGTCTGGGGGTTGGGGGGACGTTGGGAAAGAAGAGGGAGAGGGGGGAAGAGGGAGGTGGGACAGAAGGTCGAGGGGTCCCTTTGTGTCCCCCATCACATGGGGCAGAGGGGGGTGGCAAAGGGGGTCCGGGGGGGCCCCCTGAGTGTCCCGCCCGGCGCTGCAGGAACAGCAACGCCGGCGAGGGCTGACAGGCTTTGGAAAGCTCCGACCTGCAGGAGCTGTCAGGGCTCCGAGGCACAGCCCGGGGACCCAACAGAGGAACGGGGCCGGTCCCCGAGCACAGCTTGGGAACAAGCGGTTTCCATCTGTCCCGCTGGGAATTGGCACCGGGGCACAAACTGTCACTGCTCTGAGCAGCAGCACTTTGGAGGTGTTACTGCTGTTTTTTGGGATTACCAGGCGCAGCTGGGGATGTGGGAGGGGATCTCCTTCCAGCCGGGATCCGGGAGCTTCGTAGCAGCCACCGACACCACCCAGATCAGCAGAGGTGCTGGGAATGTGAAGGGATTGAGGATGAGCAGTGGATGAAGTACCTGGGACACAACTGCATCAAAGAGCTCCAGGAATACATCAGATACGGGCGGGAGGCACTGGAGTGTAAAGCTGGGGAGAGGAGGAATTCCCTTGGAAATGTGGGATTTACGAATATGGGATTTGGGAACATGGGATTTGGGAACACAGGTGGATCTCACCCCCATCCCATTCCCATGGGAATTCTATGAACGGATCCCACCGTTATCCCATTCCAGAGCCCCCTGTTGTCCATGTGTCCAGAAAAGTGGAACTGGAACACGGGATCCTGACAATGTCCTGCCCTACGTACGGAGTCTACCCCAGGACAATGGGATCAGCTGGATGAAAGGGCATGAAATCTGGGATCAGGAGACAGAGTGGGCTGGGGTTGTTCCCAACAGCAGTGGCACCTTCCACAGCTGGGACAGGATGGAGGCAGCATTCTGGGGATCCTGTGCCAAGGGTGCAGATCCCGCTTCATTTCCATAGGGAAAAGGGAGAGGAATGGATACAACACGACAACTGTAGAGTTCCAGTGGTGGATCTGGCTCTGGATCCTCTCCATATGGATCCCGGGATGGATCCAGGGCTCTGCAGGCTGCCAAAGAGCCATGAGGTCCTGTGCTGTCCCAGGGGCTCCCTGGTGACCTCCCAGGGGTCTCTGGGGATGATGAAGAGCCCCGTGGTCAGAGGCTGTCACAGCAATTCCATGGTGACAAACCAGGTGACTTTTGGCTGCTACGGCACCGATCTGTCCCAGGCACTCCCAGGGGCTCCCTGGGGACATTCCCAGGGTCTCCAGGCTGCTAAAGAGATGGGATGTCACAGGCACTCACAGGGGCTCCCTGGGGACATTCCCAGGGTCTCCAGGTTGCTAAAGAGATGGGATGTCACAGGCACTCACAGGAGTTTCTGTCCTGGGCACAGTGTGAGCTTCAGGCAAAGTTTATCAGAGAAGCTGCCACTGAGTCATGAGGTGCAGAAACACCCCCCCCGAGACCCCCAAATCCCCCAGGACTCCCCTGGATCCAATCCCAGTCTCAGACTTTGTCAATGGTTTCTGTGTAAAGGATTATAGAAGTCTGATTAAACCTTTATACTGCTTTGTCCCCCAGGATTAAGGATGGCAAACCAGATATATATATATAGGAATAGATATGATTTATTATGGTCATGATTAGATAAGAAGATCTTAATCAAAATTTTTACTACACAGTATAGGATCTATGACAACTATTATAATATAGTGCCCTAGGAAGCAATATTGAAACAATTGTATTAAGGCAAAACCAATTATTAAATAGAGATTGGTGTCACTCATCCAGACCAATGACTGTGGTCAAATCGCTTTGGCTCAGCCTCCAGGAGTGACCTTGAGGGTCACTCCAGGGAGGAATCTCCACACCCCCACACCCCCCCCAAGAAGGGACACGTCACAAGACCCTGCCCTTAAAATTTGGGGCTTTTCTCGTATAAAGTGCTGGACTGTCAGTCAGGTGTGTCCAGGCTGTGCCAGCCCAGCAGCCTTGGAGAAGTTCTCAGGGGTGTCACCTGTTTGTTCCTTTGCCCGGGGATTTTCCCAGCTCTGCCACATCTTCCCCTCCCTCTCAGGATGTTTCCCTTTGGGATTGAGGAGTCAGGCTGGTTTCAGCATTATTCAACCCAAAAGCAGCGTGACTCCCCTTCTTCATTTCCTGCCGGGGGTTTTGTAAACAGGGCCTTGTTGGAGTTGTTTTAACCCATTCCAGGCAGAGCATCCTGCTACAGGACCCCCATGGGACCCCCTACGCCATTTCTCACCCTTTTCCTCACTGTCCCACCCGTTTCCCACCCTCCCTGCAATCCCCTGCTCCCCCCACAGCTCGGTTTGGGGGTGGCACCCTCCCCCACCCTGCTCAGTTCAAGGTCTCAGCCCCTTCTCACTCACTTTGACGATGCAAAGCTCGTCCCTTTTCCCCCCTCTCCCAGCCCTTTCCCATCAGACCCCCAAACTCCAGCTGCCCCAGTTGCTCCCACTAAATCTGGGAGTCCTACCTCCCCCTTTCTCTCAGTTTTGTGGGTCCCACCCCCCTCCTTCTCCATTTGGGGACCCCAGCTGTTCCGATCCGCTTCGATGCAGAGGGGAACCAGGTTCTAAAACACTCCCATAAGCCAGGTTAAGGCACAAACGAGGCCAGATGCTGGATCCCAAAACGAGAATTCCACTTTGTTTTGGAACACAAAAGAGCAGAGAGAAAGAAGGGAGATAGGGCAGTGGGACAAGCTAAGGGGAACTGTTAAAAGCACAGGACAGGAGTTAGCAGCACCAGGAAGTGCCGCTGCCTTGCAAGCTGGTAGATCTCTGCTGGGCTTCTGCCCTGGTCGCCTTGTAGCCTCCGAGGAACGAACCCAACCCGCAGGGGAAGGGGGTGGCAGCAGCTCCCGCAGCAGTCCTGCAACAGCTCCCCACAGTCCCCGGGCACGGCCTTAAATCCCCTCGCCGTGGGACCCCTGGATGCCCCCTGGCCCGTTCACCAGGATCCAAGCAAAGGTCTCCTGGCACCGAGATGGGCCCCGAGTGTCCCTTGGCTGGTTCCCCGGTCTCCAAGCGAGATCCGCCTGGTACACCTTCTCCCATTTTTTGATTGTCACAAGTTTTTCTCTTGTTTGCTCCTCTGCCTGCCTCTGCTGGCTTGCTGGGTGCCTCCTGGAGCTTTTGCAAGGAGCTCGGCTCCTGCAGCAGCCCGGCTGTGGCACCAAGGCTTTGGAACTCTGCTAAGGGAAAAGGTGAAGTTGCTGTTGGGCCAATGTTCCACTGCTATTGCTAAGGGAAAATGTGAAGCTGCGGTGGATGGGGAGGATGTTGAGTTGCCCTGGAACTGGCCCAGTTGAATTAAAGTGCAGGTTGAAGGGTCGGTGCTGTTGCTAAGAGAGCAGCCCTGTTGCCGGGGAGCAGCCAATGGGGAGCTGCCCAGAGGCAGCCAATGGGGAAGCTGCGTGGTGGCGCGAAGGGCCAGCCAATGGGAGAGTGCGATGGAGCCAAGTGTAGCCAATAGCCAGCCAATGGGACCCCGAGCGGACGGGCAGCCAATGAGGAGCTGTGGCCGGGAAGGTGCTGAGGGACTGCGCATGCTCTGGGCCAGTCCCCATGGGGGGCTTTTCCCAATTGTCCCCTGTTCAACTCACTTCAGCCTCCAACCCTGATAATTCCTGGCATCCCCCTGTCACTGCAGAGATCCACGTGGGTTCTGCACTTGACCGCCCTGGGGGAGGGGGTGAGCAGGGCATAACCAAGCTCAGGTGTGGACACCTGACATTTCTGGGGGTGCCTAGAAGAGAAGCTTTGGGCAAGGTGACTGTGGTTAAACCTGTCTGGCCATCCAGGGACAGCCAAGTTGCTCTCTCCCTTCCCCTCCTCAGTCAGACAACAGGAGAAAAGCAGGTGAAGAAATCCTTGGTCAACAGAAAGGGAGATTAACTGGAGAGAGGAAAGCAAAAAGCAAAGGCCACATGCAGAAACCAAGAAAACCCCTGGGAGGCAAGAATTCAGTCCATGGAGAGGTTTCATTGGAAGACAAATGTATTAATGAAGGACATCCACGTCTGCCCCCTGCCCACCTTCCTTTCTGCCTTCCTTTCTCTCAGTTTATTGCTGATCATGCCATCCCATGGAATGGAATATCCCTTGGGTCAGTCCAGCCCAGCCGTCCCAGCCATGTCCCCTGTGAAACACTTGCCCAGCAGAGCCCATTGGGTGGGGGTGGTTGCAGAGACGCTTCCTGCGGGGCCAGCACTGCCCAGGGACAGCCAAAGCCTTGGGCTGGGACCAACAGCGCTGCAGCCACGAGCACCAACCCAGCAGGACAGGGGCTGCTCTGGGCAAAGGGAACTGCAGCCCAGCCACAGCCAGGGCAGGGCTGCTCAGGGGGCTCTGCCAGCCTCTGGTATTCTGGGACTCAATGAAGCTTTTCCGTGGAGAGCTCTTTGAAGGCCCAAGTGAGAGAGAGGCAGAAGTGCAGCTGTCAAATGCAGCAGGATAAACACAGCAGTTCCTGTGAGGAACATTTCTGCCCTCAAGCTGGGGAAGGGCCTGTGAGGTCCCTTCTCTCTGCAGGAGCTGATGGCTCAGCCCGTGACTCAGGGCTGGGCCAGGGGCTCTCCAGCTGCCCCTGCCCTGGCCTGTGACAGCCCAGCACAAGGCCCCTGGCTGGCACAGGCCCTGGGAGATCCCCTGTGCCTGAGGGCCTGGGCTCCCTCCAGCAACGGGGCTTCTCTTTGGGCTGCCCCGTCCCTCGTGCTGAGCGCAGGATGGGACAGCAGCAGGCACAGCTGGGCCCTGTCTGTGCCCGCAGCTGAAAGGAGCAGCCTGGGCACAGCACGGGGAGGCTGCTGCTGGCAGGGCACAGCAAAGGACCCGGGCAGGCTGGGCACTGGCACCCCCTTGAAGGAGAGTGGCACCGGAGGCACCGCCATGTTGCCCCTGCCGTGTGCCGGAAGTGAAGCCGCCACCCCCAGGTTCAGGCATTTCGCCGGGAAGGGGGGAGGATGACTGTGACGGACAAATAGACAGCGAGTCTATAGAGGACACAGAAGAGAATCTGCTAGCTCCCTTTAGCCAGGGCGCTCCACTAACACCCTTTGGCTGCGCAGCGGCCATGAGACCGCTGCAGAACAACCACGCAGCAACATGGACGCAGCAAGCTTACTCCGGCCGTGAGGCGGAAGTGAAAGTGCCTCTTCCGTCACCACCAGTTCAACCAACTCACAACAAATGCACAACAGTTAAAGCATCACTGTGGCTCTCCTACCCAGAAACCAACCCACAGCCCTCACCAGCCTCAGAACAGCTTCTATGCCGAAGATGGCCTGATGGAGGAGGAAGAAGAGATATTGACTCCCTAGAAAGCTTAGCTGAGCTGTGGCAAACTGAATTCAGTGAGACAAGAGAACCAGAAAAAGGACAAGCAGTTTTGAATCCTGCAAAAGAGGAAGAACAGCAAACATGGCTACGGCTACTACTTCAGCTCGAGGAAGAAGATGTAGACTGGGAAAGCACACAGAACATCTGCCTACCCAAGCCCAGACCATCAGCAAAGTCAAAGCTACCAACGTTGAAGTGGACAGCACGTGTACTGACGGCGTTGCTGGCAATGACAGTGGTTGGTTTTGTACTGCGAGAATTTCAGCTGGGACAACACCATCCACCTCCTGACAGAACCAACAACCTAGAGGTAGCATTGCAAAACACAGCAGACATACAGCTATCAACTACCATGTTTAATTTTCTAAGTCACAGAAGGGCAACTTTACTAATTGACAGATGATCTGCTATTATAAAAAGTTCTTTTGTGTTACAGAGGGTAAGAATAATAATAAGAGGGGCCCCAAATCAAGTATTTACTTCTCACTATTTTAAAATGCTGTTAGACAAGATGCCATACACAACATGGAAAGCCAAACTTAAACAAGTAGCAAACAAACAACCAGTTACAATTTCAACTGCAGAAACACATAACTCTTTATACACAGTCACTGCAAGAGCCTTGAGAAAGCAAAACAAACAAAACCTTCATACAACACAAGCCCAAAGATCAGGTAGACATTTAAATAGGAGAAATAGGCCTGGAGCCAGGGTTTTTTCCAAGCTTTAGTGAGCGGGTCAAGAACAGTGGAAAAGAAGAAGGGTCAAGCTGAGGAAGATGAGTTGAAGCCCCCTGCCCCATGGAGGAAGATGGGAACTACCCTCCGAAATGGGGAGCCAAGAGAAGCACCTCCCCAAGCTCCGCCTATACTCCACCTATTTTTAATATGTATTGATAGATGTTGTAATCACTTGAATATGCATTTAATCACATCTGAAGATTGTATAAAAATGCTGATTTTGTGTGAAGCCTTGGAGCAAGTTTGTCCAGCGCGAGCTGGCTTGCTCCCAACGTTGAATAAACAAATACCTTGCTGCTTAAAGATAAAAAATCTCTGAGCAGTTTCTTGGACCGATTTTTCAGATTCATTTGGCGACCGCGGCAGGACACCTTCTCCACCCGGCTGCGGAATCCCCTGGAGGACGGGACCCCCTTGGGCGCCCTCGGGTAAGTCTTTTTACCCGAAGGGGCTCCCTTCTTCGGTGGCTTCTTGCGGGGGCTGGACAAGAACACTGCCTATTGATAAAAGGTATTTGTATCTGGTTTCTGGATACCTGTAAGTCGAGGCAGGATGCCGTCTCGCAGGGGACACGGGAGAGGACGCTCTCCCAGGGGAATATCCCCTCTGGTCTGGTCTGGTCTTCTGGTCTGGTTTTGTTTGTATTTGGCCAAGTATTGTTATTGTGTACCTGATATATCTTGCTTACCTTGAAACATCCAGGAGCACATAGTTAAAGGTATTATCATGCTAAGAGTTGCTATATGAGAGGTAGTGCTGAAGAATTAACTATAAGCACATCACTTTGGATAAGACCTAGAATTAAGATTTGTCAATTTTGCAACTGTTAGTTATATGTATGAGCCTTGTGTAACAGATGTAAGGTTTGCCTCCCCGACAGACAAGGTTGGGTAGAACCAGTATGCATATTGCAGAAAAGAGGGACACTGGAAGCAAGAATGCCCTGAATTAACAGGTGGAAATACAGGCACAGGAGAGGCTGTTGTTGCTTACAGAGTATTGAGTGAAGGGGGGGCCCAGCAGGCCAGTGCTAGGGGACCTGCTGGTAAAAATCAAGCTAGGGGAAGAAAAAGAAGAATTAGATTTTCTAATTGATACTGGGGCTACATTTTCTGTTTTGAATTAATACCTAAAAGTGATAAATATGTTTAAGTTGTGGGTGCCACTGGCCAATCAGAAAAGCTTTCTTCTGAAACCCCTAAAGTTCAAAATTGGAAAACAAAGGGGTGTGCATCAGGTTTTGTATTTACCAAATTTATCCAAACTCGTATTGGGCAGAGACTTACTAGAAAATCTGGGAGCTGTAATAGAATTCAAACAAGGTAAAATTGAACTTAAGGTAAAGGAAGAACAATTAATAGCAGCTCTGAGTTTAGCAATGAGCTATGTGGAGCCAAGCCAGGGTAATTCAAATGTCAATCAAATTTTAGATCAGGTATACCCAGGAGTTTGAGCTATTGAAACACCAGGAAAGCCAAAAAGGGCAGCTCCCATTGAAATAGAATTATGGCCAGGAGCAAACCCAGTAGTTAGGAAGCAATATGCACTGAGGCTGGAAGATAGAAGAGGAATTGAGCCAATAATAGACAACTTTTTGAAATTAAGGTTTTGTAGAGTGTGAATCAGATTGCAACACCCCAATTTTACCAGTCAAAAAGACAAATGGAACACATAGGTTGGCTCAGGATTTAAGAGCAGTAAATAAAATAGCTAAAACATACATGCAGCTGTTGCAAACCTATATACCTTATTAACAATATTAAAAGAAAGTGTAATTTGGTTCACAGTATTAGACTTAAGAGATGCCTTTTTCTGCCTTCCCTAAACACAGCAAAGTCAAAGGATATTTGCCTTCAAGTGGGAAAATCCCACCACAGGAAGGAAAACTCAGCTCATTTGGACAGTGTTACCTTAAGGGTTCAAAAATATTCCCACAATTTTGGGAATTAATTAGCAAAAGAATTAGAACAATGGCAGTCACCACTGGGAAAGGGTGTACTTTTATAATATGTGAATGATCTATTGATTGTTACTGAAAAACAAGAAGAATGTGCCCAATGGACAGTAAACCTCTTAAACTTTATGGACTTAAATGAGTATCGAGTCTCTCAACAGAAAGCACTTCCAGTGCAGAAACAAGTGGTGTACCTGGATTACAAAGTATCTGAAGGACAATGATCACTGGGGACAACAAGAAAGGAAACTGCCAGACACTGAAACCACAGATGGTGAGAAACCTTCAAGCCTTTCTAGGAATGACAGGTTGGTGTTGTTTATAGATATATCAGTATGGGCTAATTGCAAAGCCTTTATATGACCTGCTGAAAATGACTAAGGGCAACCTCATCTGGACCCCCAAAGCAAGTGGAGCCTTCAAACAACTGAGATGAGAACTCATAAGGACTCCGGCGCTGGGTTTGCCTGACGTAACGAAGCCCTTTTGTTTGTTCTCGCATGAACGACAAGGAATGGCTCTGGGGGTCCTGGCTCAGCAACAAGGGCCATACAAAAGAACAGCAGCCTACTTCTCCAAGCAATTGGCTGAAGTAAGCAAATGATGGCCCACCTGCCTAAGGGCAGTAGCAACAATGATCATAAATATAGAAGAAGCCAGGAAATGTACAATGGGACAGAAAATGACTGTGTTAGTGTCCCACACAGCATCTACAGTACTGGAACAGAAAGGAAATCATTGGCTGTCACCCTCCCAATTTCTGAAATATCGGGTAATCCTGGCTGATGACATAACCGTTCAGGTGACTAACATTGTTAACCCAGCTTCATTCCTAGAAGGAAGAATCTCGGCTGCACCTGTCATGCAGGACTGCCTGGAAACCATCGAAGCAGTGCACTCCAGCTGCCTGGACCTTAAAGAAGAACCACCCCTGATGCAGAAGACTGGTTTACCGATGGCAGCAGTTTCATAAGACAAGGTGTGAAGATGGCTGGGTATGCTGTGACCACCACTACTGAGGTAATCAAATCAAATCCTTTGCCTGCAGGAACCTCAGTCCAGAAAGCAGAACTGATAGCTCTCATTCGAGCTTTAGGATTGGCAGAAGGAAAACAAATTAACACCTGGACTGACTCCAAATATGCCTTTGGCATAGTTCACGCTCATGGAGCAATTTGGAAAGAAAGAAGACTTTTAACTCTTCAAGGAAAAGTTGTGAAGTATGCTGAAGAAACTCTATGATTATTAGAAGCTGTACAACTCCCCTCTCAGGTGGCAATTATGCACTGCCAAGGACACCTGAAAGGTAACACTGTCCTGGAAATAAGAAACAGAAAAGCTGATGCAGAAGCTGAATTAGCTGCTGCAAGAAGTAAAGAACTATCAGTAGCAGCTTTAGTGCTAGAAGAACTAGACACAGATCAACAGGTAGAATATCAAGAAACAGATTATAAGTGGATACATGAAAATGAAGGTAAGGTGTTAGACAATAGATGAGGTTAACTAAAAACAGGTCAGTTAATACTGTTAGAAAAATTAGTGTGGCAATTTGTAAAAGTAAAACATGATAAAACTATTGGGGCTTAGACTCACTCTATTATCATTTAAGGACTAGAGTAGCAGGACCAAATTTATTTACCACAATAGAGCAAGTCACAACCCAATGGGAACTTCGTCTGAAATACTGGAACAAAAATACACCAAAGGGCAATAAGTAAAGGGCAATAAGTAAAGGGCATTTCCCAGGTGAAATTTGGCAAATTAATTTCTCTGAGCTCCCAAGAAAAGGGGGGGGGTCCTGTTATCTCTTAGTTTTGACTGACATTTTCTGGATGGCCTGAAGCTTTCCCATGTAGAAAAAAAATGAATCAAAAGGAGTGGTTAAAGTCTTGTTGAATGAGATTATACCATGGTTTGGAATGCCTAAGAGCATCTCTTCAGATAGAGGTTCACACTTTTGTGCATGAATTGTACAAGCAATAAGTAAAGCACTAAAAATCAACTGGCAACTGCATATGCCCTACAGACTCCAAGCAAATGGGCAAGTAGAAAAGATGAATCTAAAATATGTCAAGAAACAAATTTTCATTGGTATCAAGCTTTACCTATTGCTTTAATCAAGCTAAGGGTCAAGCCAAGATCCAAAGGGAAACTGAGTCCATTTGAAATTCTCTTGGGCAGACCCTACATGATGCAAACTGTGAATAGTGAAGCTGTAGATCAAACCAGTAATCAATATGTGTACGATCATGTTATGGTTGTAGGAAAACAATTGCAGAAAAATGCTACAGTGGTGTTAGAACACCAACCCAAGCAGCCTGATTGTAAGCTACATCCATCCAACCCTGGTGATCAGGTATATGTTAAGAATCTTTCAGGAGATCCACTACGGGAGAAGTGGGATGGACCCCAGCAGGTGCTGATGACAACCTCCACACGATCCGGGTGAAAGAGAAACCCACGTGGATCCACTACTCTCGAGCCAAGAGAGTTCCAGAGGAAGCATGGACCTCGGGAGAGGAATCATCTACTATCAAGCCTCCTCAATGCTGATCCTTGGACTGATAAGTACATTAGTGTTAAATCAAACTCTTGCCCCAAAATTATTATGGTCTCAGGCCTATAATGGGAATTCTAGTCTATGATTTGCTATAAATACAGATATTCTGAATTCATCTGAACTGAACCAATACAATCCATCTGTTATAGTCCTCCAAGGAACAAGGGTACTGAATAATTGGTAAAATCCTGGTACCCCATACAATGCAAGTGTTTTAATAGGCACGGATTAGATGGTCACCCAGAACTGACGTTACTGTGAAATGTAATTAGTGGCTGATCAATGTTGGCACACCTTCACTCTAGATAAATCAGTTTCTGTGATGTGTCAGTGGACATTCAGGGAAGGAAATATAACAATGAGATTACCAACCAGCAAATCTCCTACCACCCCATTGACTAAGACCACCACCAGTTTTACAACTCCTTCTTTAGCCTGTGAGAGTGTCCACAATTTAACTTATGCTGGACCATATGTAATTAAGCACTCAAATGAGCAGAAGCTGTTGTTAGATCCCATATATTCACTGAAAAGGGTTCCAATACACCTTTAAGTAAACATATCAAACATACAAAAAGATTGTCAGCCCTGTATTCAACAAAGCCTTAAAGACTGGCATGTATAGATGATGGCCAGATCCCCTTGTACCAGAATTCAAAGAGATGTAACGGGATGGTTTGGCACAGGATTAAGTGTATTAAACACCATAGATCAAGAAGTATTAGTGAATAAACTAAGTGCTGTCACATCTGATCTAGGAAAATTCAAAGTCCCTTTAAGATCATCTTTGCTCACTTTGGCAGAAACACAATCATTGGCAGTTAAATTGTTAACATTAGTAGCTAACCACTGCAAAAGATTTCACCAAGATTATTGACTATGCTGGTGTCATCCATAAAAGATTTGCACTTGCAATACAATGTCTCCAAACTCAACAGTGGGTGCAGTCTGTAGCTGCAGGAATATTAAGAGAAGGAACTTCAGGAATATTACCACAGGAAGTAAGAGAAATAATAGCTAGAAACAGTTCTACTACACACTTTGAGAAAAATTACCAAGCGTGGTGGCAGTTAGGAAACTTCACTTACAATCCTCAACATGAACAAATTGAAGCTTATGTGCTCACTATCAGTGCAGCTAAAGAAAAGACCATCTTTCCTAGCCTGACATTAAGAGCCATACACCAAAATGTAATTGTCAGACCCATAGACCATAATGTTTGGGCAAGTTACGATCACACCAAGAAAAAGTGGCAGCCAGTCAGTACTGAGGCATGTATTCCTAAAGGACAATTAGGATATATCTGTGAAAATGCTGGAGTAGAAAATGAAGATTTATGCTTAGATGCTGACAATAGTGTGTGTACCTTTGAAATGCTTCCCCATACTAAAACCCAATCACAAGTCTATTATGTAGGAAATGCTTGTGCATGTGTTAGAATCTTTTGTGTTAATTTTACCATAGGTATTTGTCATGAAGTAGTGAGTGGTATTAATTTTTTTGTTTTACTAAAATAATAGGCTGTGACTTTGATTATATCATTCTAGTGACTACTAGACAACTGATTGAAGTTGATTATACAATGTATCATGATGTACCGAAATTGCAGAGAGGAATGAACATTAATCTTTTTAAAGCAATGCTTAAACATCCTGATATAGAAAAACTGGTCCAGGAAGTAAACAGAACGACTAGACAAATGCTCTGGCAAGTAGAACAGGACACTGAGAGCATAAAAACTGTTCTAACCAAAGTGGAAAAAGTGGGAGAACATCACCGGTGGGATATCTTTACAGGATACTCCCCTACAGCATCACAAGTGTTTCACTATTTCATACATCCAATATTGGTATTAGGAGCTGGCATTATTCTACTACTGGTCCTAATTGTTTGGCTATGGTGCAAATCAAGCATCATGGTTAGAAGGATGCAGATAATGTGGGCTGTGATGAATACCTATCAAAATCCATTAGAACTTGACGAAGGAATTCGTAAATTCTAAACAAAAAGGGGGGAATGATATAGGAAGCTAGGCCCAAAAGAGTTAACTAAGAGATTTGGGCCTGCTAACAAGCTACCAACATCCAAGACGATCTGTGCTCGTTCTGTTCTACTTACTGGACCAAAGCTTAAGAGAACAGTACAGGAACAGGTAATAGGCCTAGAGGTGATAAATTAGAAATACAACAGGATCAGGTAGACATTTAAATAGGAGAAATAGGCCTGGAGCCAGGGTTTTTTCCAAGCTTCAGTGAGCGGGTCAAGAACAATGGAAAAGAAGAAGGGTCAAGCTGAGGAAGATGAGTTGAAGCCCCCTGCCCCATGGAGGAAGATGGGAACTACCCTCCGAAATGGGGAGCCAAGAGAAGCACCTCCCCAAGCTCCGCCTATACTCCACCTATTTTTAATATGTATTGATAGATGTTGTAATCACTTGAATATGCATTTAATCACATCTGAAGATTGTATAAAAACGCTGATTTTGTGTGAAGCCTTTGAGCAAGTTTGTCCAGCGCGAGCTGGCTTGCTCCCAACGTTGAATAAACAAATACCTTGCTGCTTAAAGATAAAAATTCTCTGAGCAGTTTCTTGGACCGATTTTTCGGATTCAGTATGCCTGAGAGCGTTGTCCAAACGCTCCTTGAGCTCTGGCAGCCTTGGGGCCGTGACCACTGCCCTGGGCAGCCCGTTCCAGTGCCCGACCACCCTCTGGGGAAAGCACCTTTTCCTAATGTCCAACCTAAGCCTCCGCTGACACAGCTCCGGCCGTTCCCTCGGGTCCTGTCCCTGGTCCCACAGAGCAGAAATGGCCGCTGCCCCTTGGCAGGAAGCTGCAGCCCCCCAGGAGATCTGACCTCAGTCTCCTCCAGGCTCAACAGCCCCAGTGACCTCAGACCTCAAGTGCAAGGTCCTGCACCTGGCTCAGGGCTTGGCTGGTGCCACCTGGCACAACATCAGCTTGCAAATTTTGCAACACAACAGGGAGGACCAAGAAGGCTTTGGCTAAGAGAGACTGTTTCCAAGGGACTGGAGCGACAGACCAAGGGGCAATGGCTTGGCGCTGGCAGAGGGCAGGCTTAGATGGCATATGGGAAAGAAAGCCTTCCCGGGGAGAGTGGTGGGGCCCTGGCACAGGTTGTCCAGAGAAGCTGTGGCTGCCCCATCCCTGCAAGTGTTCAGGGCCAGGTTGGACGCGGCTTGGAGCAAGCTGGTCGAGCGGAAGGTGTCCCTGCCCGTGGCAGAGGGGTGGTTGGAAGCAGATGAGCTTTCAGGTCCCTTCCTTCCAACACCAACTGCTCTAGGAGTCTAGGAGTCTTGAAAAACAGGAGACTTCTGCAGAAGCCAGGAGGTGAATAAAAACATTTGCCACTTAAACACAAAGTCTTGTTACCAAGGGGCATCACCCGATTCTGGGGACTACTCTCATGACTTCTCACCACTGGAAGCTGACATTGCTGAAAGCCATAGAAATTGACCTAAAATTGACCAAACAATCCGACAAAAGCTCCCTGATGGAAGGATCCTGGAGCAAGCATATCATCCTGGAGGCAATGACAGGGCAATTTCTGCCCCTCTGCCGTAAACCTGTCAGTTCTGGCCCTACCCTGGAGAGGTTTTTTTCGGCTCTCCATTCCATGGGAAGACAAGTGCGGACAAGAAGAACGGGGTTCTGTCCGCTCAGGGTCAAAAGTGCTTTAGGTCTGTGCTGTGATCTGTTGGAGTTGAGCTCCTGTCTAGAAAACGAGGGCTTTCGGGACTGCTCAGCATCTGGCTCCCCACGTGGAAGTTGCGAATGCTAGGACCCTTAGGAGCAGCGGGATCACCTCCGTTTAGCGCCGTGCACGTAGCAGCAGGATGTGTAGGGGCTGCAGGAACATCACTAGCGGCAGAGAATGAAGCTGGAGCCGAGCCCGCGGCACCGCTCTCTCTTGCGGCTGCGCAGTCGGCACTGTCGCTCCTCACTGTGCCTGCTACTGCGCATGTGTCAACTGGACCGACACTGCTGGGAGCCTCCGCGTCCCTAGATGGCGCTGCATCGCTGGCGCCTGAAGCCACCATGCAACCCGGAAGAAAGCCACTGTGGATCGCTGCCATGGCAACAGACGCTGTTTTCGGAAAAAAAAAAAAAATAAAAAGCAGAACCAGGTACGGTACATATGAAAGAAAGTAGCAGCTATTGTGCCTTGCATTAGAAGATGCTATATTAGCACAACGAGCAACACCGAAAAAGTGCCACTTCTCGTTGACAGGAGAGGCAGGCTAGAGAACTGCCTTTCCGTATTTTTGTTAACTCTCGTGTTAATTGTGTTGTGTGTCCAACGTTGTTGTGAGCTCACTGTATTGTTAACGGTACCGTGCTTGTGTGTGTGTGGAGAAGCGGCCATACGTTTGTTAGTAACTGTTAAAAGCCAGAGGTGAGAGTCCGGGAGAATTTCCTCCCGTTAGAGTGTCTCGGGTACACATAAAAGCATAAAAATTCTCTTTAGGATTACTCAAACCAGAGTCCGGCGTGCGGGTGCTGGGGCCGCGCTCCAGGGCTGGGGGCTGCGCGCTGGGGCTGCCGCTGCGCCGGCTCGGCCGTGGGGGAGGCGGCGCTGGCAGCCACGGCAAAAGGCGGCAGGGGCACCTCGGCGGCAGAGGCACCTCAGCGACAGAGGCAACGCCGACAGCTACTTCTGCAGAGCCAGCCAGACTTCTGCGGGCATCCCCGGGAGCTGCACGGCGCACGGAGCGGTCCGGGGAACAGCAGCTCGGCGGTGACTGACTTGCGGGGGAGTTGCCCCGCAGAATCCAGGCATGTCGGTAACTGAGAACAGAAAGCAGAATCTCTCTCTCTTTAGTCCTTCTGCTCACTTGTGGATAACTTAAAACTAAAAGATTGTGTTTTACTAAAAGTTAGCATGCAAGAAATTTTAAGAGTTTCCCAGAGAATGAATCTTTATATAAAAGCTTTAGTGAGTTGCCTTGGTTTTAGTCACATTTTACCCCTGTAAAGAACTTCTGCCCAAATTTCGTGTTCAGTCTTAGCAGGAGGAGACATAAGGTTCACACAATAGAGATCATTTGTTGCTTAGCAACTGGGTGGGACTCAAACCACCTCCAGCAGTTTCTCAGAACTAGGGAGAGAGTAGAACTTATACACCAAAAACTACAAATCTGCAAATAAGATAAATGGAAAGCTGGCAGGCTGAGGATTTCCTTGATTCTTAGGTAAAACATCTCTCTATCTTCCTGTTATAAACTGAGAAGTTATTGTGACAGTGGAAATCACATCTTTAGAATTGTATTTAAAAAGGTTTACTCAGCTGATTTTAACATTTGGATGTTAATTTACATTCCTGTCTGATATTATTTCTTTTCCTTGGTCAAGTTTAGTGAATTCATTATTTTTTCCTTTTTTTTTTCTTCTGTGTTTATGACAGAGTTGCAACTTTGAGTTGCATTTCATGTACTGTTTAAGCAATTGTTAATATTCTATTTATAACATAGCAGCAAGTACATTTTTTTTCAGATTTTAATATATATCTTCTGTCGTGGATTCGTACAGTATGTACAGAGCAGTTTGGTCAAACAAAACGTATTATATGTTTTTAAATGTTTTATAACTGCTGATATAGCATACAGCCTCATTGCTTTTCTAAAAACACTACTCAGGCACACACTATGCTGTGAAGTTTGACTTATCTCTCTTGGCACTGATGTTATGTCAACAGTTATACTACATGAATTTCAGATTATTTTTAAAATAACCTAACAAGATGCAAAATGTGTGTGTTTACTTTATACCAATAAAAGAGCAGATTGCTAAATTACACTTTTCCAAAACTATTGATGCGTGAATTAGAACTTTTTATGCCCATTTGATTTATAAAGCAGAAATGTCTGGAGACCACATGATAATCTGTCAGGAAATCAGTAGAGATTGCAATAAAGCTACTAGAGTCAGGTTGAATTTAGTAAAATTTTTCTAGTTTGCCTCCCAATATAACGATCTCAAAGCTAGATTTAGTTAGCTTTACATTCGGGAAATTAATTAAAACCTGTGAGTGATTTAGGATTTTAGTATAATGGGTGTGGTTTTTACCTGTTCTGTGCTGTTGTTCCACAATTATGGAGTTACATGTTCTTACAACTAGTTATTTGTTTTCCTTTGTGCTGCTTATGTTGTGAATTTTGTTCTCTTACCGAAATTTCATAGATAAAAGAACTAAAAACACGAGGAGATGATGTAGATCACATCTAAGGAACTGGCTGCAAGCTGGAATCTGGCCTTCTATATCCTTCTGAACTGCACATGTAGCTTAAGGCTGAGTATTAAACAGAATGATCAAACAGTATTTTTTCACTGTCATAGACTTAAATGCGAACTTTTTCAAAAGATGAGCTTGACAATGACTATAATAACTTGATGGCACAATCAAGTGTGACAGATTCAGGCAGGGGAAGTGCATCTGTCAGTGCATCTACTGCTGAATCTTCTATGGGACTTGCTCATAATATGACCTCAACACAGACATCTGCAGTAAAACACATCCAATTTGGAAACCATGGGCAGCTTTTGCCAATACAAAAAAATACCAACACCTGATGAGGGTTTCTTTCTCAGTGACTTAGCAAATAAGAACTGCTCTCTAGTAAGCAGCTATGAGTTTCAGACACTGGCTGGACATGGAGCAGAATCAACTGTTACAGAATGTCTCCTCAGGTCTGGGGAGAGTAATTTGGAAACAATGCAAGAAACGGATTATGACCAAATATCTGCAGAAGGCATAACAACAGAGACAGATTTTTCCTCACAGGAGACAACATATCGATGTCACCCTTTAGCTGTTGCTGCCAGTGCAAGTTACAGCCAATCTGCAACACCAGTAGAGATGTCTGAAAAAGAGATAATCTGTATGGAAACAAGCACAGATAGTTTGGCAGAGGTTATGCCAGAGGTGCTTTCATTCATATCTCACAAAGAATATGAATCCAAGGATGAAGACTTGTCTTCACTGAAGCATTATGAATTCAAACATACAGTGATGCAGAAATAATTAACCAATTAACCAGTAGTGCAATCAACTTAGAAAAAAAAAATATATTGGAAATTAAACATGGACAGATTGAAAGTTTACCTGACAATCCAGAAGCCAAAGTCCAAAGTGTGACTGAAGACAGCAGTGGAAAGGATTTTAAAGACATTAGTGTATCTCAGAATCCAAAGAAACCTACTAATATTGTAGCTTGTGAAGTTCAATGTGAGTTTAATACAAATCTGTGCCTGATGCATGAAGAAGTGGACAAAGATGAACTGCAGGAAGCCAGCACTGAGGTAGAACATACTCAGGAATCAAAAGCGCTCCTGCATTCTGGCAGCCAACTTGAACCAAACAGCCTTTGCCAAGGAGAAAAAAGTGAGAAAACAGAAATAGGTCTACCACTGAATGTACACAAACATTCAGCTGTTTGGAAAGCAGCTCCACTGCAGACTGCTTGTCACTGGTATCTAGGAAAGAGGAGGATTCTCTCCCCACAACTCATCCAGAGCTGCCAAAAGATCACACTCTGCGAAAAACACCTTTTTTCTCCGTGTTGCCTGTGCAAATTGTGGAGCAGAGGAATGTCTGTTTAGATGCAGATTTAGAAGATGATTTCTTGACTGAGATAGGGCAGACGTGTCACTAAGGGGAAAGGAAGACAATGGAAAACTATAGAACTTTTAACATCCTGAGGCCTAAGGGTTGTCACTGTATACAACGATCTGTTTCTGTGCTGCTCATGTCACATCAGTGATGTTTGTGAAGATCAGGCAGACTGGTGTGGTTTGGGAACTCTACATCAGACATTAACTATTTTGTAGTGCTTGTATTTTTCTGTGTTTCATCTCAGTAGTGTTACAGTGGGTAGCAAGATTTATTTGGAATCATCATATGACAGAAACCTTTTGGCTTACGAGTCTTCCCAAAATTATATGTGGCTGTGCAATAACAATTTTTGAGGTAAAATTCTATATCATATCCAAACGAGAAAAACTTTGAAAGGGTGAATTGCTTGTCCACTTTGAAAACTACTACCAAGTTGCCAGACAATGCTATGTATTTGGTATAGGGGTCAGTGATTTAAGAATTTGTAAAACACTTTTGCAAGACAGAAACGGGGAGAGAACAGGTGACAACCCCCTCAGTTCATTTGCAAAAGTTGTTTCATGTGTTAAGGTCTTTTTTGTACACAGGTGTTTGTAGCTGCCTGCATGATGAATGAAACCTTGGAAAGAAAGAACAAGGTTGATGCTGTTTTCTGCAGGTAACAATGGTAACATCAGGAGCTGTTGTGGCTAACAGTTTCCTCAATATTGTTAGAACACAGTTTTTGGAGCACAATTCTTTTTGGTATTATAAGCATAGTTTTTCTTAGTCATATACACCTTTTTAGTGTTTTTTTTAAGCACATGAAATTAAGGATTTAAGAGAGTGTACGAACTTTAAAGTAAGTATTACAGGAGCACAATTTGTCAGCATTATGAGCACATTTTAGTGTTGTTAAGGCACAGTATTTTTAGTTTTGTTGGAGCACAATTTTTTAGTATGTTTAAGCATATGATTATAGAAGGTTAAGATCTTAGATTATTCACTGGGTACTGGTGGAGGAAAGTTTACCTGTTTGGTGGAGAAGCTTTAACACCATAAGGTACTAGAGAATTAGTATGGTTTCATTACTCATGAGACACAGTGAAATGAGATTCAAAAATATGTTTGTGTGATGTGTGTTTGAATGATGGTGGCCACCGTGTGAAAGAGAATGAATGAAAATGTATGCATGTATATGTGTGAATATTCACTTACACAAACACTTTTGGATAAACAAATACACCGATACCTTTCCATAAAATGGCAAGAAATCCTGAACAAACTCTCCGGGCTGCAATAGAATGGTATGCAAAGAGTGCAATAGAAACGGAAGATCCAGTGTTAATATACGATCATGTCATTGTGTTATTCAAGGGCCAAGGTGTGAAAAAGAATAACAGAAGACATATGGCCCAGAGTTTAATGGAGTTCCATTTCCAAGGATGTTCTGGACAGAGTGGAAGTTTTAAGAATAAACCCTATATTTAAAGAAGCACTTTTAGGCACACTTTGAGAGCACACATCTTAGGGTCAATAGGTTGTTGAGTTTATTGGTGATGGTGGTGTTGTTGTATGTTTGAGCTTATTGAGATGTTATGGATACAGTAAGGAATGTTACAGAAATGCAATTTAAATTGTTCAAACATCAACGGGGGATTTGTCGGTGGACAGAAATTGTGTGAACAATTTCAGTTGCATTTCTGAGACCTTCCCCTTGGCATGACTGGGTGCAGAGAGTAAAAAACTACTGCGCCACTTCTATGGCTGCAGGCCTTGTGCCAAGGTGAAGGAGGAGTTGTTCTGGCAGGAAAACAAGTCTTATGGACACCTGCTGATATCCAGCTAGTACTGTACACCACAGTATGTTTTCCTTATGTATCCAATGTAACCTGGGGAAGAATCACATGTCTGTGTGTCGCAGGCAGCATATGAGCTGTCTGTCCTCTAATAAAGCGGACATTTTTGCCAATCCCGTGGATTTGTGTGCATTTCTGTCTGACCCCCTCCGCCGTTCCGTAGATATAGTTAACAGTTTTCTTCTGGTTACGGCATAAAAGATTTTATTCCAACACCTGCCTGTGTCTGCCTGGAATGGGGAGGGAGTGCAGGGTGGCCCCAGCAAATGGCAGCAAGCAGATCCAGCAAGGCCCAAAGGGCACCAAGGGCACCCAAAGGGCACCCCGGGCCTGAGTCACTGCCAGAGGTGCAGGCTCTCACGCAGGGTCACTCCCCTGTCCCCTTCGCCTGGGGAAGCAGCCCTTTGGCGTGGCAGCCAGGACACATGGGTCCCGTGCAGGACTCGCGCAGACGGCCCCACGCCCAAAGCAGCCCTGAGCAGAGCCTGGGCACCATCCTGCCGCTCTGGGGCTTTGGAAGGCTGCTCCCAGTGAGCCCACCGTGTCCCCGGTCACCCCAGCGCAGCCTCAGACAGGGCTCCTCCGGGCTGCCCTGGGGCTGCATTGGACAGGGCCCATAAGGGAGAGGGAAGAATGCGCTGGCAACCACATGCGGGGCCTCACAGGAGCCCAGGGAGACGACATCCGTAGATCTCGGGGAGGTGACACTCGGAAGGTCTCGACCTCTGTCTTGGGGGGGATGGCGAGCCACTCAGGAGTTGATGGGTCAGGATCAAAGGGTGGGCAGGCTGGGAATGGGCACACTGCTGTGGGGGTTTGCTCCAGGCCTCCTGAGCAGGAGCAAGATGGGGAGGAGACCTCTACAGGCAGCTTGAAGCAACCTCCAGGTCACAGTCCCTGCTTCTCGTGGAGACTTCAACTGCCCTGGCGGCAGCTGGAGAAGCCACGCAGCCAAGCACCAAGAGTCCAGCAGGTTCCCGGAAAGCGGTGACGACAACTTCCTGGCCCAGGGGGCTGGAGCCTCTGACAAGCCAAAGGAACGCTGTGCTGCTCCACCTCTTCCTAACACACAGCAAAGACCTTGTTGGAGATGGGAAGGTGCGGGACAGCCGGGGCTGTAGAGACCATGGGATTGTGGTCGTCTGAAATTCCAGCCAGTGGGAAACACAGAAATAGCCAGGAGATCGAGGAGCCGACGAAAAAAAATAAACTTTTATTGCAATAAAAGGGAGACTTCACTGGACAAACCGCAGTGAGGTGGCTCAGCTCAGTGCAGGTCGCAGCCCCCTTTTAGCCCCTTTGAGTGGCGGTCTGAAAAATAAAAGCTAGACACAATCCCAGTATGGGGAACTGGAATAGTTTATTGAACACGAGAACACTATTGTAAAGGCATCTGGGGCTGTATGTTAATGAAGGGGACAACCTATGTTAATTGGGGAGTTACACAAATTTTTACTGCAATTTCCAAACAGTTAATTTTTCTTCTAGTAGGATTACATGGGGGACAGAGGGATTACAGGGGTTTAGACATGGTTTGATACAATCATCTGAAACGTCCTTTCTGATTTCTGCTGGAGCCAAGCTTGATCCATGAGGTAGAACTTTAACAGGTCTTCTGAGAAGGGTCCAGCTCCTTCAGATCACGAGGTTTTTGTCAGCCCTTGTTTTCCTTTGCTGAAAGCTGGGTTTGGGTTCCCACACCTTTGCCCCTTTTTTTTTTATTTTTCTAAAAAACAAAAAAACTTGGAAAAAACTTCGATCAAACGTTTGCTAATGCAAGGCAAAATACAAGGGAATACAAATATTACCATAAATGTTTTCTTTAACTAGACTATTAAATTTATCATGCTAACTAAACATGTAATCTAAGTTTTGATTACTATTTTTTTCTGCAACTATCAATGCTTTGATCTAT
Source organism: Pseudopipra pipra (assembly GCF_036250125.1). Lineage (NCBI taxonomy): Eukaryota > Metazoa > Chordata > Aves > Passeriformes > Pipridae > Pseudopipra > Pseudopipra pipra. The sequence goes on along the minus strand of NC_087580.1, from coordinate 19,651,092 downwards.
CGGTTCAGAGTGAGGTAATAACAAATTCTATAGCTGCATTTTAGAAGCAAATGTATTCTTAAATGGATCTAACAAGAAATATTGCAGTCTTACTTTTCATACCACAAGTGAAATTAATTTTAACATGGAAACTCCTTTTTCAAGGCAATGTACAGCCTTTTATATACCTGAGATGGAAAGTATGATTATGTAAAGGGATTGTGTGTCAGAATAGTTTGGGCCACAAGGTTTGGCATTATAAAGGCATGTGAAGGAATCATAGCTGTTTTAAGGCATTCTGCATATTGCTACATAAATTATTTTCTTAAACTTAGCACTAACATTAAAAGCATTAAACCAATCAAAAAGACTATTAGATACTTTTGGATATAGAAAAGTAAACAAGGAACAAAATGCAAGAAGGAAGAATTCCCAACAATGCTAAACTAAATAACTCTGGATTAATATAAAACTTGTTTAAACAACTTAACTTATTTCTATTATTTCTTATTAGAAATTACTCTTATAAAATCTTTTTTAAGCTATTCTCTAAAGATTCTGTTGACTTATAAGCGATTGATTTTGAACCAAACTTAATAACTTGATGACTTCAGGGTTCGTGTGCTCCTGACTTTTACCTGAAAGTGTTTTTTAGTGTTTGTTTTTGAAAACTTTTATTTAATCTAAAACATTTCTGCAAATGAAATTCTATTCAACTCAGGATGATATGTTTTCTGTTCTTTATCTAAGGGTGTTTGTGCATGTGTGAGGTAATGTGCATTTGTGTATAAATCAGAACATATTAATTATTGTATTTTCGCACGCATGCGTACATTCACACATTCATACTCGATGGCCATCGAACACACATCATACAAACATACTTTTGGGTTTCATTTTACAGTGTCTTTTGGTTATGAACTGAGAAATTGGCGTTTTTTGTTTCTCACCCTTAGATTAGTAATATATGTTTTCTGTTTTTTATGATAGTATAACCTGTAAAAACATAAGCATATTTTACTTCATGTTTAATTTAAATTTCAAATACATATGAACATTCCTATAGTTCAAGGATAAAATATATACTTCTTCTATTTTTAAGGCAAATATATGTCTTTCTGCGTTAATTTGGCTTTTGGACTTAAGGAAAATTGTTATTGTGAGAACTTTAAAATTTTCAAAAATACAGCTATGCATACATTTAAAAACAATTTTGGCTATTAGCTATGGAAGGGTATCTTCATTCAGCAAAGGGTCTTTGCTTTCCTTCGCTTTTCCCTTTTTTTTTTTCTTTCTTTGTTTTTGCGCAGGGGGACAATCTCTCCATTGGTAGCGTTTTGTTCGCCTTACTCACACTGTTAAACTGAAACAGTTAGATTAATAAACAAAAGGGTTTCTAAAAAAAGACCAGTTCTTAGTTTAGGCTGCAAAGAAAAAGGAAAAAAGTCAAGGAAGGGGGTTTTTGCTGCCTCGACTACTGCTGAAGTCGGCAGCTTTGTGTCTGCCCCACTCCGTTTGTCTCTCGGGTCCCTCTGTTCCTGGGTTTCTCTCGTGCTGCTGCCGCTGGGCTTCCGCTCGCTCCCTCCTTCGCCGACGGTCCCGCTCGGGCTCTTTCCTCCCTCGGACCTTTCCCGGAGCCCCCCAGGGATTCTGTGGGATCCTCTTCTCCGCTCACGCTCCATAGCCCCGGTTTTTGCATACCTCCTGCTCTGCTTGTCTTTGTTTTTCCCGGTGCCTCTTTCGATTCCGGGTCCTTCCTGCCTTCTGAGTGGTTCCCGCTGGGGTCCCGCTGCTGCTTCCGCCGGCGCGGGTCTCTCGATCTCGTTGTTTGCTGGGGCGCCGGAGGTGGTGGTCCTTCCTCAGGGACCTGCTCCTGGGTGTTGACCTCGCGCCTCTGGCCGCTGCTTGGCTGCTGCTGCTGAGCGCGGTAGCGGGCGGCGATACAGGAACTTGCCGAGGCAGCGCGGCAGTTCGCTGGCGCTGGCTTCCACCCTGACCCTGCCCGGGGTGGCTGCAGCGGCGGTGGCCATGGTTCTGTCTCACACGGCTCTCTCCGGGCAGCGTGTGTCGGGCTGCAGTGTGCTTGTGCGCTCCGCTCAGGGGCTGGGGCCCGTCCCGGGGAGCAGCTGCTGAGGTTTGTTGGAGACGGGAAGGTCCGGGACAGCCGGGGCTGTAGGGACCATGGGATTGTGGTCGTCTGAAATTCCAGCCAGTGGGAAACACAGAAATAGCCAGGAGATTGAGGAGCCGACGAAAAAAAAATAAACTTTTATTGCAATAAAAGGGAGACTTCACTGGACAAACCGCAGTGAGGTGGCTCAGCTCAGTGGAGGTCGCAGCCCCCTTTTAGCCCCTTTGAGTGGCGGTCTGAAAAATAAAAGCTAGACACGATCCCAGTATGGGGAACTGGAATAGTTTATTGAACACGAGAACACTATTTTAAAGGCATCTGGGGTTGTATGTTAATGAAGGGGACAACCTATGTTAATTGGGGAGTTACACAAATTTTTACTGCAATTTCCAAATAGTTAATTTTTCTTCTAGTAGGCCTTGAGCCTCTTCAGGGATCTTCTTCCTTCTTGCCTGAAATCCTTTTTTCCCCTCACTCACTGCTCTTGCTGCCCAGCCTCACTTCCTGCAACACCTTCACCCATTTTCAGTCTGGTTCTCTCACTACTTCTTTTAATCCCCAGCTTTTCTCCAGAACAGCCAATTGACATCCACGGAATCACTACGCCCAGAAGCGCCAGGAGAGCTCCACAAGTTCAGAAGTTCAAGTGGGCAGAACCCCTCTTGGACATCCCCTTCCCTGCTTGGAACATCTGATTCCACGGGAGGAGCCAGATGCTGAGCAGTCCCGAAAGCCCTCGTTTTCTAGACAGGAGCTCAACTCCAACAGATCACAGCACAGACCTATAAAGCGCCTTTGACCCTGAGCGGACAGAACCCCGTTCTTCTTGTCCGCACTTGTCTTCCCATGGAATGGAGAGCCGAAAAAAACCTCTCCAGGGTAGGGCCAGAACTGACAGGTTTACGGCAGAGGGGCAGAAATTGCCCTGTCATTGCCTCCAGGATGATATGCTTGCTCCAGGATCCTTCCATCAGGGAGCTTTTGTCGGATTGTTTGGTCAATTTTAGGTCAATTTCTATGGCTTTCAGCAATGTCAGCTTCCAGTGGTGAGAAGTCATGAGAGTAGTCCCCAGAATCGGGTGATGCCCCTTGGTAACAAGACTTTGTGTTTAAGTGGCAAATGTTTTTATTCACCTCCTGGCTTCTGCAGAAGTCTCCTGTTTTTCAAGACTCCTAGACTCCTAGAGCAGTTGGTGTTGGAAGGAAGGGACCTGAAAGCTCATCTGCTTCCAACCACCCCTCTGCCACGGGCAGGGACACCTTCCGCTAGACCAGTGTCGTGGTTTGAACCTTGTTTTCCCCCAGAGGGCTGAGAAAAAGTGGTAGACCCCAAGGGGTGGAAACCCTTGGAAGTTTTGAAGTTCTGTCCAATGGGCGCTCCTGCAGAAATGTAAACATATCACAACCAGACCGGAAGAGATGAGTGGTAGTTTGGGTTGTAGTAGGAGAGGTGGCCATGTTGTGATCCACGAGGTAGGGGCTCTGTGCCCCTTGGGGCCTCTGGCCCCCTCCCAGCCCCGGCTGGGGGGCTGCAGGGACCTGGAACAGCATAAGCTGGGCTAGGTGCCTGTAGTTATGCCGGAAGATGCTTTTCTCCATGGGCACAGAGCAGCAACTGACGCTGACCAGAGAAACGGTGGCAGAGAGCCAGGACTGATAAGACCTGAACTGAAGGAGCAGCAGAAACAACATGCAGCGCCGGAGAGAAGACTTCTGGAAAGGGAGGAGAAAGAGAGCCAGCAGCAGAGAGAGAGAGTTTGGGGTAAGACTGTACCAGCCCCTCAAACTCCTTTGAGACCTCCGAGAAAGGAGGAGTAGACGGACTCCTATTTTAGAGGAGCCTTGGAGGACAGCAGCACTAGAGAGAGAGAGAGAGAGGAGCTGAGAAGCTCAGAGACGTCCTGGAGCTGGACCGGGACGGCCAGATGGAATGCAGGGGGGAGTGACCTTGGCTCCCCCCCTCGCACTGCTGCCACGGTGGCAGCCTGAGAGACAGGGCACAGAGGCCCTGCAAAAGATACCAGACCGTCACGAAGACCCCCCTGTGTCTTCGTGATATGACGTGGTGAAACGACCTTGTCTGGGGTTACGAAGCCCACGGAAGAACCCTCAGTTGAGGCGATGGGGCCGAGGGAGGTTGGATATCTCCCTCGTTGAGTGCTGGCAGAAAGCCAGCTATCAGCTGCTGCATGTGGAGAAGACAGACAGACTGCTGCCTCAGAAGATGCTGCTGCTCAGAGACTGGAAGGGATCTATCCTTCTTTCCCTCCTAGACTTTTATTCGGAGGGGAGAAGAGATCTGATCCATTGTAAATACTATATGTCATAGTAGAGATAGTTGTGATCGTGTGTATAATGTGATATGGTATTTATATGTACAGTCATTGTAATATATTCCCTTTTCCCCCACTTTGAGTCTGGCATGTTCTGTCTGGAAAAACCCATCTCACATTGGGTTGAGATGTGGGAGGGGGGATGGACCTAGGGAATTGGATTTGGGGACTATCTCAAACCATGACAACCAGCTTGCTCCAAGCCGCGTCCAACCTGGCCCTGAACAATTCCAGGGATGGGGCAGCCACAGCTTCTCTGGACAACCTGTGCCAGGGCCCCACCACTCTCCCCGGGAAGGCTTTCTTTCCCATATGCCATCTAAGCCTGCCCTCTGCCAGCGCCAAGCCATTACCCCTTGGTCTGTCGCTCCAGTCCCTTGGAAACAGTCTCTCTTAGCCAAAGCCTTCTTGGTCCTCCCTGTTGTGTTGCAAAATTTGCAAGCTGATGTTGTGCCAGGTGGCACCAGCCAAGCCCTGAGCCAGGTGCAGGACCTTGCACTTGAGGTCTGAGGTCACTGGGGCTGTTGAGCCTGGAGAAGAGGAGACTGAGGTCAGATCTCCTGGGGGGCTGCAGCTTCCTGCCAAGGGGCAGCGACCATTTCTGCTCTGTGGGACCAGGGACAGGAGCCGAGGGAACGGCCGGAGCTGTGTCAGCGGAGGCTTAGGTTGGACATTAGGAAAAGGTGCTTTCCCCGGAGGGTGGTCGGGCACTGGAACGGGCTGCCCAGGGCAGTGGTCACGGCCCCAAGGCTGCCAGAGCTCAAGGAGCGTTTGGACAATGCTCTCAGGCACACGGTGGGATGGCTGAGCTGTCCTGCACAGGGCCAGGAGTTGGACTGGGCTACCCTTGTGGGTCCCTTCCAAGGCAGGATGTTATGTGATTCGAGCTCTTTGGTTAAGGCTTCCTCTGCCCAGGAAGAGCTGGCAAAGCTGTTGGGGGTGGGGCAGAAGAAGGGAAGCCCCAGCATTACTGCTGTCTCTATGACACAATGGGAGGCCCGACATTCCATCCCTGGAGACGCTCCAAGAGGAGCATCCAGACCTGTGTCCAGTCAACAGAAGCGACCGGCCACCGAGCGTGACTGACCATGGCCCTGTCAGCTCTGTGGCGCCGCTCTGTGAGCTGGAGATCAGCCCTGACCCGGCTCGTGCAGCTCTTCCGCTCCCCCCAAAGCTCCGGCACCAAAGGTGAGGACAGAGCCTGACCCCGAAAGCCCCGCAGTGCACGGTGGGGACATTCACAGCCCTTCCTCCCCTGCACCTCGCCCTCCTCCTCCTCCTCCTCAGTCCTCTCAGCGCCTGATGGCCCCAGCTCGGGATGTGACTTCCAGGCTTTGCTCTTTCTCACAGGCTCAGCCAACCTGCCTCCACCAGCCCCACTGGCAAGCAGCCCTGGCGTTCCTGTTCCATCCAACAATGCCCAGGGGGGGCCCCAGGGCAGTGGGAAGCCCCTGGCTGGGGCAGACCAACGTGCCCCCCAGGGTCAACTGCAGCCCTACCACCATCAGGGGAGAGCAGTGGCCCCGGTCCCAGCAGCGCGGCACAGCCAGCGCAGCCCTGCCAGCTCAGCCAACCCCTCCGGGACACCCCTGGGCAGTGGCAGCCCCCCAGACGGGAGCACCCCCATGGATGTGGACGTCACCCCGGCACTTAACATCAGCCTGGCCAGTGACGTCTCCATGGAGGAGGACACCCCCCGCGGCTGCGACCTCTCACTGGCCACCGACGTCCCCATGGAGGAGGACACCGCCCGCGGCTGCGACCTCTCGCTGGCCAGCGACGTCTCCATGGAGGAGGACGCCCCCCGAGGCTGCGACCTCTCGCTGGCCAGCGATGTCGCCATGGAGGAGGACACCTCCCCGCCCAGGCACACCACCGCCAGCCACTCAGCCGCACCCCAGCTCCAAGCCACCAGGGAGCCTGGGGTGACTCCAACCAGCCGCGCTCTGCTGAGTGGGAAGGTCCTGCCGCAGGGGACTCAGGGGCACTTGGCTTCCTCCCCGGGGGCTGCAGGGACCAGCCAGGATGGTGGCAGCAGCGTCCCCGCGCCCACGAACAGTGGAGACGCCAAGCTGGAAAGGCGGGGGGCGAAGAGGAAGGGGGGCTCTGAGCCAGGGCCTGCCATCAAGATCAAGGCTCCCGCAGCCGGGGCTGGGGCAGGAAGATTGGCTTAGGCCTGTTAAAGGGATAGGTCGTTTGGGGACCTATCCCTGTTTGAGGGATAGGTCGTTTGGGGACCTATCCCAGGTTGAGGCATAGATCGTTTGGGGATCTATGCCAGTTGGAGGGATAGATCGTTTGGGGATCTATCCCAGCGGGAGGGAGGGAGGGTGTTTATGTGGGGAAGATGTAGATAGAGATGTAGGGAAGATGTAGAGATAGATGTAGACGTAGATGTCGGTGGACAGAAATTGTGTGAACAATTTCAGTTGCATTTCTGAGACCTTCCCCTTGGCATGGCTGGGTGCAGAGAGTAAAAAAATACTGCGCCACTTCTATGGCTGCAGGCCTTGTGCCAAGGTAAAGGAGGAGTTGTTCTGGCAGGAAAACAAGGCTTATGGACACCTGCTGATATCCAATTAGTACTGTACACCACAGTATGTTTGCCTTATGTATCCAATGTAACCTGGGGAAGAACCACATGTCTGTGTGTCGCAGGCAGCATATGAGCTGTCTGTCCTCTAATAAAGTGGACATTTTTGCCAATCCTGTTGATTTGTGTGCATTTCTGTCTGACCCCCTCCGCCGTTCCGTAGATATAGTTAACAGTTTTCTTCTGGTTACGGAAGAAAAGATTTTATTCCAACACCTGCCTGTGTCTGCCTGCAATGGGGAGGGAGTGCAGGGTGGCCCCAGCAAATGGCAGCAAGCAGATCCAGCAAGGCCCAAAGGGCACCAAGGGCACCCAAAGGGCACCCCAGGCCTGAGTCACTGCCAGAGGTGCAGGCTCTCACGCAGGGTCACTCCCCTGTCCCCTTCGCCTGGGGAAGCAGCCCTTTGGCGTGGCAGCCAGGACACATGGGTCCCGTGCAGGACTCGCGCAGACGGCCCCACGCCCAAAGCAGCCCTGAGCAGAGCCTGGGCACCATCCTGCCGCTCTGGGGCTTTGGAAGGCTGCTCCCAGTGAGCCCACCGTGTCCCCGGTCACCCCAGCGCAGCCCCAGACAGGGCTCCTCCGGGCTGCCCTGGGGCTGCATTGGACAGGGCCCATAAGGGAGAGGGAAGAATGCGCTGGCAACCACATGCGGGGCCTCACAGGAGCCCAGGGAGACGACATCCGTAGATCTCGGGGAGGTGACACTCGGAAGGTCTCGACCTCTGTCTTGGGGGGGATGGCGAGCCACTCAGGAGTTGATGGGTCAGGATCCAAGGGCGGGCAGGCTGGGAATGGGCACACTGCTGTGGGGGTTTGCTCCAGGCCTCCTGAGCAGGAGCAAGATGGGGAGGAGACCTCTACAGGCAGCTTGAAGCAGCCTCCAGGTCACAGTCCCTGCTTCTCGTGGAGACTTCAACTGCCCTGGTGCTTTCCCCGGAGGGTGGTCGGGCACTGGAACGGGCTGCCCAGGGCAGTGGTCACGGCCCCAAGGCTGCCAGAGCTCAAGGAGCGTTTAGACAACGCTCTCAGGCACACGGTGGGATGGCTGTGCTGTCCTGCACAGGGCCAGGAGTTGGACTGGGCGACCCTTGTGGGTCCCTTCCAAGGCAGGATGTTATGTGATTCGAGCTCTTTGGTTAAGCCTTCCTCTGCCCAGGAAGAGCTGGCAGAGCTGTTGGGGGTGGGGCAGAAGAAGGGAAGTGTGGCAGGAAGAATGTAGCAATGAACCATGGGAGTTGTGGTCTCCCGGGTTCTCAGACAATATTTGATTGTCATTGGTTAGAGGGTCACGTGACATGTTCAGGCGTGGTATTTAAACCTGGGCAGTTTGAATAAATGGTATTTCTGCTCTGGCACTTGTTCGTGTCAGAGTGGGGTTCGTGCCTTGAACAGCACCTCAAATGGCGCCCGAACAGGGACTTCAGCAGGTTACCGGCAACCAGGAGCAGAAGCTCTGGGGAACCTGTCCGGGGGTGTCCATATCGCCAAAACCAAAAGGAAGAAAAGAAAGAATTCAGCGCGCTGGGTTACCTCTGCAAAAAGGAACAAAAAAGGAAGAAAAAAGGACCAGAAGAAAGGACAATAGAGCTTCCGCACAGAGGTAACCAAAAATTGGCGAATATGGGAGGGTGGTTTACCCGTCAGGAGGGAATTACTCCAAAAATCAAACAAACAGCAGAAGCTGTCTCTCAACTTTTACAAGAACAACCATAGAAGAAAGTAAGTTATGGGACTTGTTATATTGGATTTCGTTGCCTGAACCTGCATTCCCTCTGACTGGACCTTGTCAAGTGTCATCTTGGAGGAAAATAGGGAACAAAATTATTGAAAAAGCCAGTGAGGGAAAAACAGACGCCCTCAAGAATTTGGCTACATGGAAAGACATTATGATAGCCTTGAATAAGCACTACAGAAAGGCAAATGCACCCGGGAGAGTGGACTTCCCCCCCCTTCACTCCTTTCCCCTCAACCCCCCCCCCTTCAACCCCAGCCCCCCCACCGACCGAGTGGGGCAGGGGGGGAATGCACGTTGGTCAGGGGGGATGGGGGGGAGGGGGAGCCCTTGGGGGGAACAGTGCAGTGGCAGCGTGTGGTGTGAAGGAGCATGGCTTGGGGGCTGGCAGCATGAGCATGGCAGCCGGGGGGGATGCTGGCTTTATGCCAGCGCCCATGGCTGCAGCTGAGACCATGCCATACAGAGCAGCAAGCAGTGCTGCTGGAGCCGAGGACCATTACAGAGCAGCGCCGACCCCTGGACCGTTACGGGGCGACCGCTACACGGTGGTTGCACAGTCAATGTGCAGAAGGAGAGTGGCACCGGAGGCACCGCCATGTTGCCCCTGCCGTGTGCCGGAAGTGAAGCCGCCACCCCCAGGTTCAGGCATTTCGCCGGGAAGGGGGGAGGATGACTGTGACGGACAAATAGACAGCGAGTCTATAGAGGACACAGAAGAGAATCTGCTAGCTCCCTTTAGCCAGGGCGCTCCACTAACACCCTTTGGCTGCGCAGCGGCCATGAGACCGCTGCAGAACAACCACGCAGCAACATGGACGCAGCAAGCTTACTCCGGCCGTGAGGCGGAAGTGAAAGTGCCTCTTCCGTCACCACCAGTTCAACCAACTCACAACAAATGCACAACAGTTAAAGCATCACTGTGGCTCTCCTACCCAGAAACCAACCCACAGCCCTCACCAGCCTCAGAACAGCTTCTATGCCGAAGATGGCCTGATGGAGGAGGAAGAAGAGATATTGACTCCCTAGAAAACTTAGCTGAGCTGTGGCAAACTGAATTCAGTGAGACAAGAGAACCAGAAAAAGGACAAGCAGTTTTGAATCCTGCAAAAGAGGAAGAACAGCAAACATGGCTACAGCTACTACTTCAGCTCGAGGAAGAAGATGTAGACTGGGAAAGCACACAGAACATCTGCCTACCCAAGCCCAGACCATCAGCAAAGTCAAAGCTACCAACGTTGAAGTGGACAGCACGTGTACTGACGGCGTTGCTGGCAATGACAGTGGTTGGTTTTGTACTGCGAGAATTTCAGCTGGGACAACACCATCCACCTCCTGACAGAACCAACAACCTAGAGGTAGCATTGCAAAACACAGCAGACATACAGCTATCAACTACCATGTTTAATTTTCTAAGTCACAGAAGGACAACTTTACTAATTGACAGATGATCTGCTATTATAAAAAGTTCTTTTGTGTTACAGAGGGTAAGAATAATAATAAGAGGGGCCCCAAATCAAGTATTTACTTCTCACTATTTTAAAATGCTGTTAGACAATATGCCATACACAACATGGAAAGCCAAACTTAAACAAGTAGCAAACAAACAACCAGTTACAATTTCAACTGCAGAAACACATAACTCTTTATACACAGTCACTGCAAGAGCCTTGAGAAAGCAAAACAAACAAAACCTTCACACAACACAAGCCCAAAGATGCTCCACAAAGTTGCAACATACAGCAATACACACCTCTAGATCTACTCAAAACACAAACATGCATAAATTGACCTATACCCAAATTGAACAATTAGAATGGGAGGCAAAGACAGGAATATCAAACATCCTGATAGCAGCAAAACACGGGACTGAACTACAATCCACCTTGACTGCCTTAACTGACGCCATCCAAAAAGCAGGTCTGCAGCTTGCCCCAGAAAAAATTCAACGCACCCAACCTTGGACCTACCTCGGATGGAGGATCACTCAACAGGAAATCATGCCACAACCAGTGACTTTCAAAGTAACGGACACTATGACCCTGAATGATTTGCAAGGGCTTTTAGGAGCCATTAACTGGCTGAGGCCTGTCTTGGGCATCACAACAGAGGAATTGCACCCCCTCTTCGAGCTACTTAAAGGTGACCCAACTCTCACATCTATTCGATCCCTAACCCCAGAAGCAAAACAAGCTCTGGAAGTATGCTCCCAAGCTGTCGAAAACAGGCAAAGCAGACGACAACCCCCTGACCTGCACATTCGCCTCGCCATCATATCCAGCAAGTTCCAACCTTTTGCTGTCCTTTTCCAATGGGATCAGGCAGAATCTGACCCTTTGAGAATTCTAGAATGGTTATTTCTTCCCCACTCTCCACCTAAGACTGTTTGGACCGTTAATGACATGCTTGCTAAGCTCATTATGAAAGGTAGAGGACATCTGCAGGAGATGGATGGAAGGGATCCTGAGACGATCTACATTCCAGCCACAAAAGACAACTTAGACTGGCTTCTTGCAGAGGACGCTGGGTTTCAGACTGCATTAGCGGACTTCCACGGTAATATTTCCATTCACTTCCCGAAACATAAACTCTGGGCGGAAATAGGAAATCTACCCCTGATGGCCACGCGTCGCTGCAAACTACGACCAGTAAATGGAGTCACAGTCTTCACTGATGCATCTGGACGATCGAAAAAAGCCATCGTGACATGGAAGAACCCTGCCACAGGACAATGGGACAATAAGGTACAAACCTTGGACCAAGGTTCTGTACAGGTTTTAGAACTAGCAGCTATCCGCATGGCATTTGAATTGTTCCATGATCAACCTATGAATGTTGTCACAGATTCTCACTATGCAGCAGGGTTGGTCTCACGTCTCGAAGCCTCCTTCCTTCGAGATGTCACTAATCCTCACTTATTTACAGAAATTCGTACCATATGGTTTCTTATCAACCACAGAAAATTTGATTTTTACATAATGCACACTCAGTCACACACAGAACTTCCAGGACCCATAGCAGAGGGCAATCAAAAAGCTGATGCAACTGCTATGGCAACTACAGTTCCCAAAATTCTGGAACAGGCTAAAGTCTCACACCAGTTCTTCCACCAAAATGCACGTTCATTAAAGAGACAATTCCAAATTATAATAAACCAGACCAGAGACATAATTATGTCATGCTCTGACTGCCAGCGAATTACCCCCATGCCAGCTAAGGAAGGGGTTAATCCCAGGGGCATAACAGCCAATGAAATCTGGCAGACAGACCTTACACATATAGCTGAATTCGGTAAACTAAAATATGTCCATGTTACAGTAGACATGTATTCCAGATACATTAATGCAACAGCACACACGGGAGAAAAAGCCAAAGACGTTATCAGACACTGGCTCAGTTGTTTCGCAATCCTAGGAATTCCAAAAACCATAAAACCCGACAATGGCCCTGCTTATTGTTCTGAAAAAATCAAAACATTTCTCACAGATTGGGGAATACTCCATTCCATAGGTATACCGCATTCACCCACAGGACAAGCGATTGTAGAAAGAGCTCACCGTACACTAAAAGAAATGCTTCAAAGACAAAAAAGAGGGGAGTCGGTATATAGCCCCCAGGAACGCTTACGGAAAGCGTCATATGTTCTAAATTTCTTAAACTGTGATGATACAGACCATAGCAAGTATGAACGCCAAGATAAAACTCAAATACTTTCATCTTCCAAACCACCAGTTATGATCAAAGATCTAATATCTGGGCAATGGTCAGGACCAGTAGATCTCATAACATGGGGAAGGGGATATGCCTGTGTATCCAAGGGTACCAAATTACAATGGGTCCCTTCTAGATGTGTCAGGCCTTATATTAGCCCTCCACCACAACAGGAACAACCACCAGAAGAAATAAGTGAAGGATTTGGATTAGAAGAAACACGACCAACAATAGTAAACACATCACACAGTGGGGAGAAAAAAAAAAAAAAAAAAAGGGGAAAAGAGATATGGGTCTGTTCCCTATGTGTGTAAATCTACATTAACATTTCCTTAAAACAGGGATAATCACAAAGAAGCAGTAAATGATACAACAGAACCAAAAGAAACATATAAACAGTAACCAATGCAGAACCAAAAGAAACACATAAACAGTAACCAATACAGAATCAAAACTCCATGAGTCAAACACAATAAAGGGTTTAAGAGTGCATTGTAAGGAGAGAATGAAACGGTGGCCACCGGAGTATGAATGAGAAAGTTGAGTGGACGCATGTATATGTGTGTGAAAGCAAGTACACTTTATAGCAAGACATCTTAAACACTACTTCAGACAACACCACCTCAGACACAACATCTACAACCCAACACATTTCCCTTTTAAATAAAGATGATGCCATTACACAAAGTCACCCTCAGATAAAAGGTTATCCACACCTACAAACCCTGGGTAATTTGAGATTGCTTGAATATTGCACGAACCAATAAAGTTGTCAACAGTTCAATAAAGGCCTTGTGACGATAGGCCCTGTTTTTTATAATTAGTTGAAATAAGATTGGTTCTAATAAGAATGTTAAAAACATAGTGTTTCTCAACTTGTTAATAAAAAGAGGAGGGAGATGTGGCAGGAAGAATGTAGCAATGAACCATGGGAGTTGTGGTCTCCCGGGTTCTCAGACAATATTTGATTGTCATTGGTTAGAGGGTCACGTGACATGTTCAGGCGTGGTATTTAAACCTGGGCAGTTTGAATAAACGGTAATTCTGCTCTGGCACTTGTTCGTGTCAGAGTGGGGTTCGTGCCTTGAACAGCACCTCAGGGAAGCCCCAGCATTACTGCTGTCTCTATGACACAATGGGAGGCCCGACATTCCATCCCTGGAGACGCTCCAAGAGGAGCATCCAGACCTGTGTCCAGTCAACAGAAGCGACCGGCCACCGAGCGTGACTGACCATGGCCCTGTCAGCTCTGTGGCGCCGCTCTGTGAGCTGGAGATCAGCCCTGACCCGGCTCGTGCAGCTCTTCCGCTCCCCCCAAAGCTCCGGCACCAAAGGTGAGGACAGAGCCTGACCCCGAAAGCCCCGCAGTGCACGGTGGGGACATTCACAGCCCTTCCTCCCCTGCACCTCGCCCTCCTCCTCCTCCTCCTCCTCAGTCCTCCAAGCGCCTGACGGCCCCAGCTCGGGATGTGACTTCCAGGCTTTGCTCTTTCTCACAGGCTCAGCCAACCTGCCTCCACCAGCCCCACTGGCAAGCAGCCCTGGCGTTGCTGTTCCATCCAACACTGCCCGGGGGGGGCCCCAGGGCAGTGGGAAGCCCCTGGCTGGGGCAGACCAACGTGCCCCCCAGGGTCAACTGCAGCCCTACCACCATCAGGGGAGAGCAGTGGCCCCGGTCCCAGCAGCGCGGCACAACCAGCGCAGCCCTGCCAGCTCAGCCAACTCCTCCGGGACACCCCTGGGCAGTGGCAGCCCCCCAGACGGGAGCACCCCCATGGATGTGGACGTCACCCCGGCACTTAACATCAGCCTGGCCAGTGACGTCTCCATGGAGGAGGACGCCCCCCGCGGCTGCGACCTCTCACTGGCCACCGACGTCCCCATGGAGGAGGACACCGCCCGCGGCTGCGACCTCTCGCTGGCCAGCGACGTCTCCATGGAGGAGGACGCCCCCCGAGGCTGCGACCTCTCGCTGGCCAGCGATGTCGCCATGGAGGAGGACACCTCCCCGCCCAGGCACACCACCGCCAGCCACTCAGCCGCACCCCAGCTCCAAGCCACCAGGGAGCCTGGGGTGACTCCAACCAGCCGCGCTCTGCTGAGTGGGAAGGTCCTGCCGCAGGGGACTCAGGGGCACTTGGCTTCCTCCCCGGGGGCTGCAGGGACCAGCCAGGATGGTGGCAGCAGCGTCCCCGCGCCCACGGACCGCGGAGACACCAAGCTGGAAAGGCGCGGGGCGAAGAGGAAGGGGGGCTCTGAGCCAGGGCCTGCCATCAAGATCAAGGCTCCCGCAGCCGGGGCTGGGGCAGGAAGATTGGCTTAGGCCTATTAAAGGGATAGGTCGTTTGGGGACCTATCCCTGTTTGAGGGATAGGTCGTTTGGGGACCTATCCCAGGTTGAGGCATAGATCGTTTGGGGATCTATGCCAGTTGGAGGGATAGATCGTTTGGGGATCTATCCCAGCGGGAGGGAGGGAGGGTGTTTATGTGGGGAAGATGTAGATAGAGATGTAGGGAAGATGTAGAGATAGATGTAGACGTAGATGTCGGTGGACAGAAATTGTGTGAACAATTTCAGTTGCATTTCTGAGACCTTCCCCTTGGCATGGCTGGGTGCAGAGAGTAAAAAATACTGCGCCACTAATATGGCGCAGGCCTTGTGCCAAGGTGAAGGAGGAGTTGTTCTGGCAGGAAAACAAGGCTTATGGACACCTGCTGATATCCAATTAGTACTGTACACCACAGTATGTTTGCCTTATGTATCCAATGTAACCTGGGGAAGAACCACTTGTCTGTGTGTCGCAGGCAGCATATGAGCTGTCTGTCCTCTAATAAAGCGGACATTTTTGCCAATCCTGTTGATTTGTGTGCATTTCTGTCTGACCCCCTCCGCCGTTCCATAGATATAGTTAACAGTTTTCTTCTGGTTACGGAAGAAAAGATTTTATTCCAACACCTGCCTGTGTCTGCCTGCAATGGGGAGGGAGTGCAGGGTGGCCCCAGCAAATGGCAGCAAGCAGATCCAGCAAGGCCCAAAGGGCACCAAGGGCACCCAAAGGGCACCCCGGGCCTGAGTCACTGCCAGAGGTGCAGGCTCTCACGCAGGGTCACTCCCCTGTCCCCTTCGCCTGGGGAAGCAGCCCTTTGGCGTGGCAGCCAGGACACATGGGTCCCGTGCAGGACTCGCGCAGACGGCCCCACGCCCAAAGCAGCCCTGAGCAGAGCCTGGGCACCATCCTGCCGCTCTGGGGCTTTGGAAGGCTGCTCCCAGTGAGCCCACCGTGTCCCCGGTCACCCCAGCGCAGCCCCAGACAGGGCTCCTCCGGGCTGCCCTGGGGCTGCATTGGACAGGGCCCATAAGGGAGAGGGAAGAATGCGCTGGCAACCACATGCGGGGCCTCACAGGAGCCCAGGGAGACGACATCCGTAGATCTCGGGGAGGTGACACTCGGAAGGTCTCGACCTCTGTCTTGGGGGGGATGGCGAGCCACTCAGGAGTTGATGGGTCAGGATCAAAGGGCGGGCAGGCTGGGAATGGGCACACTGCTGTGGGGGTTTGCTCCAGGCCTCCTGAGCAGGAGCAAGATGGGGAGGAGACCTCTACAGGCAGCTTGAAGCAGCCTCCAGGTCACAGTCCCTGCTTCTCGTGGAGACTTCAACTGCCCTGGCGGCAGCTGGAGAAGCCACGCAGCCAAGCACCAAGAGTCCAGCAGGTTCCCGGAAAGCGGTGACGACAACTTCCTGGCCCAGGGGGCTGGAGCCTCTGACAAGCCAAAGGAACGCTGTGCTGCTCCACCTCTTCCTAACACACAGCAAAGACCTTGTTGGAGATGGGAAGGTGCGGGACAGCCGGGGCTGTAGAGACCATGGGATTGTGGTCGTCTGAAATTCCAGCCAGTGGGAAACACAGAAATAGCCAGGAGATCGAGGAGCCGACGAAAAAAAATAAACTTTTATTGCAATAAAAGGGAGACTTCACTGGACAAACCGCAGTGAGGTGGCTCAGCTCAGTGCAGGTCGCAGCCCCCTTTTAGCCCCTTTGAGTGGCGGTCTGAAAAATAAAAGCTAGACACAATCCCAGTATGGGGAACTGGAATAGTTTATTGAACACGAGAACACTATTGTAAAGGCATCTGGGGCTGTATGTTAATGAAGGGGACAACCTATGTTAATTGGGGAGTTACACAAATTTTTACTGCAATTTCCAAACAGTTAATTTTTCTTCTAGTAGGATTACATGGGGGACAGAGGGATTACAGGGGTTTAGACATGGTTTGATACAATCATCTGAAACGTCCTTTCTGATTTCTGCTGGAGCCAAGCTTGATCCATGAGGTAGAACTTTAACAGGTCTTCTGAGAAGGGTCCAGCTCCTTCAGATCACGAGGTTTTTGTCAGCCCTTGTTTTCTTTTGCTGAAAGCTGGGTTTGGGTTCCCACACCTTTGCCCCTTTTTTTTTTATTTTTCTAAAAAAATAAATGCCATCCCGGGACACGGCTTTGATGGCCACCTGCAAGCCAAGGGGAAGGGCGGGTTGAGCTCGCCGCCCGTCCCGCCCTCCTCCTCCTCCTCCTCCTCCTCCTCCTGCTGCACTCACCGGGGCTCCGTCCGCCAGGCAGGTCCCCGCGTAGACGCGGCCGAAGCCGCCGCTGCCCAGCAGCGAAAGCAGCCGGTAGCGCTCGTGCAGCGGCTCCTTGGCCTTCGGTGCGGGCGAGACGTGGCCGTCAGCGTTGGGGCTGGGGCCCGGCACGGCCCCCGAGCGCCCCTCAAGCGGCCCGGGCCGGGCTTCCCCAGCCGCAGCGGGCAGCGGCGGCTCGCTGCCGGCGGCCGGGCTGGCGAGCGGCGGAGCTCTGGCCGGGGAAGCCGCCGAGGAGGCGGCAGCGGCCGCGGCGCCCGCGGCCCCCGCCGGCCCCGGCAGGCTCCGGGCTCGAGCCAGGCGGAGCCAAGGGGCGGCGAGGCCGAGCCCGTCCCACAGCCAGCCCCACAGGAGCGCCCAGCAGCGCCAC
This sequence comes from Pseudopipra pipra, assembly GCF_036250125.1. Taxonomy (NCBI): domain Eukaryota; kingdom Metazoa; phylum Chordata; class Aves; order Passeriformes; family Pipridae; genus Pseudopipra; species Pseudopipra pipra. The sequence goes on along the minus strand of NC_087580.1, from coordinate 19,633,604 downwards.
AGCCGGCGCGCCAGGAGCCAGGCGAGGGCGAGACCGCGCCGGGCCGCCCAGGGCCGGGGACGGGGCGGCCCCGCCCGGCACAGGGGAACGGCCGGGGCCATGGCCCGGGCCGGCAAGGGGAGGGGGGACCGGGAACGGGACAGGGACAGCGGGAGTGGGACACTGGGACAGGGACACCGGCAATGGGACACCGGCACAGGGACACCGGCACAGGGACACTGGGACAGCGGGACACCGGGAGAGGGAGAGGAGGACGAAGAGCTCGAGCAAGGAGAGCCCGAACAAGAGTCAGAGCGAGAGCGTGTCGCTACAGTCGCTGCTGCTGCCGAAGCGCAGGGGCCGTTGGTCCGTTGGTCCGTTTGTCCGTTCCCCGTTGGCCCCCGCGAGCCCCGGGGGCAGCCCCGGCCGCTCCGCTCCCAACCAGCCCCGGCCGCAGTCACGGAGCTCCCCTTCCTCCCGCCCCCACGCCAAGACCACGGCCTTTTGGAGCTGCTTCACTTTAGTTCAACTTCTTGGCTGCCAAGTTTGCAACTTCCCGCCGCTGCTCGGACCCCATCCCGCCCGCTCGGCCCGCGCTGCTGTCGCTTCCTCCCAGGCCAGCCGGGCTCGGCACTTGCCCCTCAACTTTGGCAAGGGCTTTGCTCAGTGAGGAGCCCCGGCACGTCCGGCCAGCGCCAGGCAGAGCCAGCCCCGGGGGAGGGCAGAGCAGGACGATCGGCAGGGGAAATGCAGCCCTTTGGGGTCAGCGCTGCTCCCCGACCACACCAGGGTTCTTCCTGTTTTCCCGCCTGGTTTGAGGGAAAATCGGCGGCTGCAGAGAGGATCAAGCAGAAGAGAATTAGAAGACTCTTCTTGCTGCCCTTTGGATGCCAGTCCCTCCTAAGAAATGCAGGCTTAATTTGGAATGGACACGATGGAGCAGCTTTTTCAGCACCCAATACTTAACAGCTGCCTTTCAGGGGACAATGGGAAAAGGGGGGAGAACGGGAGAAAAGGGGGGCTGGGACCTCCAAAGTGAGCGAGGAGGGGGCTGAGACTGTGAAACCGAGCAGGGCAGGGGGAAGAAACACCCCCAAACCAAGCTGGGGGGGAGCTGGGGACGGTGGGGATGATGGGAAAGGGGTGGGAGAGGGGAGAAAAGGGGTGTTGGACAGTGGGCAGGGGGACAGAGGGCAGGGAGTTCCCACATGGGTCTCCCCTGCCCCCCATCACTTGAGCCCTGGAGCGGTTCCCTGGGGCTCTGGGAGGGGGCAGATCCGCCCTGGGAATGTCCACTGCTTCTGTAACCCTTTGTGTGCTTGCTCTGGTGACAATTGTGCACAGGTGCCCAAGCCCCCTGTCCGTCCCTGGGGGGCTGATGGGGGGACTCCCCCACTCAGTAACTGGTGCTGCAGCAGCTGTGGGGCAGAGGGGGGTGGGAAAGGGGGGTCCGGGGTGGCCCCCTGAGCTCCCAACCTGCTGGGGGGGCTGAGGGCTGCTGGGGGGGCACCCCCTGACCTGTGTCCCTGCACACCCAGGGCTGTTCCAGGTCCTGGGAAAAGCCGAGTGAACGGCCCCGACCGGGAGAGGTTCCTGCCCGGGTACATCTCCAACTGGGAGCAGCTCAGGTACTTCAGCAGAGATTTGGGCACCTGGGGGGACACCCCGTGTGGGGAGACCCAGGCCAGGCCCTGGAACAGCCAAGGGGAGTTCCTGGAGAACAGACAGGATCAGGGGACATGAACTGCTGGCACAACTACGACAATGTGGCCCTGTTTGCCCGGCCTGGGAACCCCCATTTTTGGGGTAATCTCCCCCACATCCCACCAGAAACTCCAAATCCTCCCAAATATTCCCCTGGATCTCCAAATGACCCCAAATGCCAGTAAAATGGTGGGGCTTTAGATGTCTTTGTTGAATGTCTTTGTTTTAAATTCAACAAATCAGCTCTTCCCACTGAATTTTCCAGGTCAGTTTGTGACCCCATGGATGTTTCTCCCACTGTGTTCACCCAGGTGCCTGTGGGGAACCAGGAGGATGTGGAGACCACCAGCCAGGTGTCTTCCCAATGTGGGAAGACATCACTCCTCCAGTGGGTGATGGAGTTGGAGCAGCAGACAAAGCTCTTCCCACAGTCAAGGCACCTTTAGGGCTTCCCTTACTGGTGGGTCCGTTGGTGTGAGGTCAAGGCAGAGCTCTGGCTGAAGCTCTTCCCACACTCCCCACACTTGTAGGGCCTCTCCCCGCTGTGGATGTGCCGGTGCCTGACGAGGTGGGAGTTCTGGATGAAGCCCTTCCCACAGTGGGTGCAGAGGAAGGGCCTCTCCCCTGTGTGTGTCCGCTCATGCAGGAGGAGATTCCCGCTGGTCTGAAACCTCTTCTTGCATTCCAAGCACTTGTAGGGCCGTTCTCCAGTGTGGGTGCGCTGGTGGCAGATCAGGTTGGAGCTGCAGATGAAGCTCTTCCCACATTCCCCACACATGTAGGGCCGTTCCCCGGTGTGGGTGCGCTGGTGGCAGATCAGGTGGGAGCTCTGGCTGAAGCTCTTCCAACAGTCCAAGCACTTGAAGGGCTTTTTCCTGGTGTGAGGCTGCTCATGGACATCCAGGTCAGGGCTCTGGCTCAAGCTCTCGTCGCCTTCCTGGCACAGGGTGGGTCTTTCCTCCTCAGAGCACCCTGGGCTGCCTTTGGAGACCCTCCTCCTGGGGTACCTTCGTGGCTTTCCCTCCCCGCTGCCTTCCTGCGCCGTGGAGCCCTTCAAAACGGCCTCTCCCACCAGGCTCTGCCGGGGGGATTTGTCCTCCGGGCTCTCCGTCCTCAGCTCGGGACCTGGGGCAGGAGGGAAGAAGGACAGGGAGGGGATTTGCCTCCGGCCCAGAGGGAAGGCCAAGGACATCCCCCCAACTCCGGCCCCGGCAGGACGGTGGCGGCAGCGGGGTTGTCCTGCAGCCGGGGGCGATGCTCAGCTGGGAGATACAGGACAAGACAGGGCAAAGGGGCACTGACTTCCTCCTCACCTGCCTGGGGGTCCTGGGGCATCTTCCTCTTCCTCGCAGCCTCCTCCTCTATTCGGCCAAGCTTTGGGAAGGAGAAATCCTGCTGTGTGGGGAAAAACAAAGGATGAGTGCTTTGGCTGGGGGTTCCTCCTGCCCAAGGCCATCTCTAGATGTTACTGGGCGGCTTCTGGCCAAGAAAACCTCCAAACCACCAAGATTCAGCCCAAAACAACCCTCTCAGCAGTGGAGTTCCCCCTCGCTGGTCCATCCACTTTGGGGTTCTGGGGTCCCTCCTGGGTGGGCTGCTGGAGGTCTCACATGCATTGGGGAACCCCCTCTCCAGGGTTCCCGCCCTCTCTGGGCTGCCGGAGATCCCGGGAATCCCAGGGGTCCTTCCTTTATGGGCTCCTCACTTTGCCATTCTGGGGATCCCCCTTCTCTGGGCTGCTGGGGGTCCCGGGGGTCCCGGGGGCTCCCCTCTCCGGGGTCCCTTTTAGGGTGGTCGGGGGGTTTCGGGGTCCCAGGGTCCCTTCTCCCCTGACTCTCGCCTTCGAGGTGCTGGCGATCCCAAGGTGTCCAGCCCTCTCTCCAGGCTGCCGGGGGTCCCGGCTCCCCCCACAGCCCTCGCTGCTCCCCCCTCCTCTCCAGACTGCCGGGAGCTCCCCCTCTCCGGGCCCCAGTTTCAGATTCCAACCCCCGCCTGTCCCAGGGGTCCCCAAAGCCGGTGGGTTTGTCCCGTGTCCCCCCCACTCCCCGCCGGTATCCGGCGATCGCCACGTGGCTCCGGGAACCCAACATCCCCCTGCTCATCGTCGGGGCTGTGCCGGGAACCCACCCCGGGACCCCAAAAAACACCTCCCGGGGATCCCCAATATCCCCCCAAGGGGCATTTGCGGCTCAGCTTTGGGGTCCTGTAAGATCCAAACATCCCCCCGCCCCCCCAAAAAAAAATGCCAGAGTGCCTCAAGATATTTGGGGCGAGCTCCCCCTCCCCGGTCACCTGCGGGATGCGGGGGGCGATGCTCCCGGGACGCGGGGGCTGCGGATACAGCGGGCCGTGCATCCACGTGCGTTCTTTCTCCTCCTCCTCCTTCCCCTCCTCCCCCTCTCCCTCCTCCTCTCCCTCCTTCTCTTTCTCCTCCCCTCCTATTCCCACTCCTCCCATTCCCGTGGGAGCTGGGGCAGGTCGGGATGGGGCAGCGCTGGGCTCTTGGCCGCTCCCGCCCGCACTCGGCCCCCGCCGCAGCCGCCACGGCCGGGACGGCGCGGGGGGGCCCGGCCTGGGCACCCCCCACCTCCCCTTTGCCCAAATTCCCGTCCCGGGGGGCGCTGGGGCCGAGGGGGGACCCTGGGGGGGTCCGGGGGGAGCGCTGGGCGCTGCGGGTCTGGCTGGCAACTGATGAGTCATCAGCGCTGCGCGCTCGGATTGGCTGAGCACTGCTTTGGGGGTGGGGCTGCAGGAAAGGGGGTTCTTTGCAGGGGAAGATATTTGGAGCTGGAAGGACTCCAAAGCTGAGCCGCAAATGCCCCTGGGGGGGATCGTGGGGGGTCCGCGGGAGGTGATTTGGTTTTGGGGGTGTCCCGGTGGCGGTTCCCGGCAGAGCCCCGGCGGTGGGCGGGGGGATGCGGGGTCCCCCCCGCGGTGGGGGTTGGTCTTGTTGGAAATGATCCAACTTGCCCAAAATTTTCGTCAGTGGCAGCAGCTGACCGGGTTTCTTTTCACGGGCTCTTGTCGCTTTGATCTTTAAAGCACCCAAACTTGGAGTTTCTCTGCACTGGCTCTGATGAGCTTCCATAAACAAAGCCCGAGGGAGCTGAAGATTGGACATCTGGGATCTTAAATTCCTGGTCCTTCAAGGACCTGTTGGAGGAACCAGAAGGTCCAAAGGGGATTAACAAAGACATTGCAGCCTGAGAGTTGGAGACTCTGTGTCTGAGGAGGAGTGCTAAGAGGACCAAAGAAGGTGGACCAAATTAGCCAGTTAAGGATAGACTACTAATTAGAGTCTTAATTAATGAAGAGAATTCATTAGTTCATTAATTGGGGTAAATTAGAAGCAATGAACATGAATTTGTTTGTTTGTTCAAATGTAGAAATGTGTGAAAAGTCTGGAAAGGGACAGGTGGGGCTGGAATGATTGGCTCCCTGTCTCTGGGAGCCAGAACAAAGCAGTGCCTGGCTCACCAACACTTCCCAGGGGCGTTGGAGGGTTTCATTTCTTCCCAACGATTTTCAGGGACAATTCTTGGTGAGCCAGGTGGGACAATGCTGTCGACCCTCCAGGGATTCCAGGACCCTGAGGACTCCAGCGAGCAGTGAAAATATTCTTCTGGGAGATCTCAGTCCCTGGATCTGGTGAGTTCAAAGCAAGATCCCTGGAATTTTATTAAGGCATTGCTGAGCATAGAAAAGGTATACCTAAGCATCCTAGAAATGGAGCTCTAGAACAGAATAGAATAGAATTGGGTTGTGAAAGTGATGCTAGAACTGTAAAAGGAGGAGTGTGATATTTGGCTTATGAGAAGAAATCCCTACTGACTGAGTGAAAGGGGTGGGTTCCAGGCCCCAGGTGTGGGTCAGGGGGTGGGTTCCAGGCCCCAGGTGTGGTTCAGGGGGTGGGTTCCAGGCCCCAGGTGTGGGTCAGGGGGTGGGTTCCAGGCCCCAGGTGTGGGTCAGGGGGTGGGTTCCAGGCCCCAGGTGTGGTTCAGGGGGTGGGTTCCAGGCCCCAGGTGTGGGTCAGGGGGTGGGTTCCAGGCCCCAGGTGTGGGTCAGGGGGTGGGTTCCAGGCCCCACGTGTGCTTTGCCCACAGATCAGTCACACACAGAGCTCTTGCCCATAGAGCTGCTTTGGGGAGGGCTTTGCTCAGGGAACTGTGTTTGTCAAAGCCAATGGTCAGTGCTGGAGAAAGTGAAGTGTTTGGGGAGTGTGTGTTACTGGGAGTGTGTGTTATAGTATTAGAATCCTGTCTGACTCGGGGATGCCCATAATAGATATAAAAAAGAAAAAATTCACTTGCTGTAAGTGTTAAATGCAGTAGTTTGTTCTTGGGTGCATTTTAAAGCATTTGATGCACATTAAATATTTGAAGGAAGGTAAATTGCCACAGCAGCTGTTAAGCTGGCATTGTGTGTTCAGAGCATTCTTTAGTGTCAGCTTTAGTGTTTGCAGGGGTTGGATTTGTGTTAATTGTGCCGATATCCAATTAGTGATTAGTGAATTAGAGATTCAGTTTGGGGATTATAACACGTTTTTTCAGTTGCTGTTGTTTTGTCAGAGAAAAGAGAAGTGAACTGAAATCTCTAGATTTGTTCTTTGAACTGAGCAATAGTCAGGGTTTGGGAAGGTGTGGTTTGATGCCAGGGAGCAGCAGCAGCTGGGGAGGTTCCTCCAACTGCAGGGGAAGGAGGCAGAAATGGTCCCAGTGAGAGAGGAGCAGAGGAAAGGATTTGGGTTTGGAAAGCTTTGGAGGGTTTAGTGTGAGAGCAGGGATTTGGAATGTGCGTGGGGAAGGGACAAACAGGAGCTGCCACAGCCTGGACTCCCCCCAGGGCTCCCGGCCAGGCAGGAAGGCTCCTGCCCTTGGAAGGTGTGTGGGGGCCCAGAGGTGTCATCCCCAGCTGAACCTCTGCTCCATGGACACTGGGGAGGGAGAACATGGATTTCTTGGGAGATCCTGGAGTGGCATGTTGGGTTTGAAAGAGGAGGAAAGGACAATTTAGTCAGAAACGATTCCTGTTGTTGGTGGCACAGGGCAAAAGGAAAATGGGCCTTTCTTTCAACCATTAAAATTTGGAATTGGTAAATGGGTGTTGGCCCTTCAAATTCTTTCTGTGCCTGACTGTGCTGTACCATTCCTAGGCAAGAGATGGATTTAGTGAGTTAAATGACATTTGAAAAAGGGAAAATCCAAGTTAGTGGGTGCAGCTGCTCTGTCATTCCTGGGTTTTGGTGTCATTGTGTCACTCAGGGATCCTGAGGAGGGTGAAGCCCTTCTGTGCAGGACATGGAGATGGTCCCTGGCTTGTCCAAATGCATTAAATGCTGCTGCTGAAGGAGCCCCCCCAGTGATTTTATCTGCATTGACCCCCTGGAGCCCACGGGCACCTGCTCCTGCCTGGACAGAAACCAGGAGTTTCCTTGGACTGGTGTCCCCCAGGAAGGACGTTTTCCCCCCTGTTTCTGAGGCTTTTAATAGTCTTTGATCAATAAATATTTCTCCATGTGATTTCTCCTGTGGTGTCTTCTTGAAGCCTGAAGCAAGCAGAGGAGGGGATGCCAAAGATCCGCCCTCCCCTCTCTATTGTCACTCTGCACCCCCCAGGCCCTTCCTCTGCAGTGTCCTGTCTCCCTGGACATCCCCCCTGGAACTTGTGCCCTTCCCTGCTGGCACGGGTGGGCACACCCCCCATCCCAGTCATGTTCCCAAGCGCTGCCAGGGCCACCTGGGTGACCAGCAGGACATGAGTGGGGGTGGCTTGTGAGAGAGTCCCCAAAGGCTCCCTGTCCCCAGGGAGCAGAGCCACGGGGACCAGGGCAGGTCCCCCAGCAGGTCCCACTGCAAATGGCCTGGTTTGTGCTCCAGGGAGGAACAGGCAAGGACCCAGCTTGGGAGAAGATGCTCCAGGAAAGGACCAACAGGGTCCAAGACACAGGATTTGGGGCAGGAACACACCTTAGTGCCCCCTCACATACATGTGGTGTGAGTGCAGAAACACCCACCTGCCCGGGGGCCCCAGCAGTGGGTCAGCACCAGGCTGCAAACAGGGCAGGGCAAAACTTGGCCCTGCAGACCCCACAACTGAGGCCAAAGAGAGACCAGCCAGGCCACCACCCCCAGCCCAGCCTATTGCACCTCCGGCCACAAGAGTGGGGACCAAAGCTGTGCTTCTCCTTCCTCCTCTGCACCCAGGAGCCACAGCCCGGGGCACGATCCTGCCCCCAGCAGCACAGACTGCCAGGTCCCTGAGCCCCTGGGGCAGGAGCTCCTCGGGGTGCAGCCCCTGGGCCCTGCAGCACCACAACCTCCTGTAGGGCTGCCCCTGCCTGGGCTCCAACTGCCCAGCACGAGGGAAACCAGGAGCCAGAGAGCAGAGCTGGGGGCCTGCAGAACATCAGCATTTCCTGCCCTGCACAGCCAGGACAGTTTTCCAGAGCTCACTTAAAACAGCCCCTCCAGAACTTTCAGGGTGTTCCACAGGGCCCAGTCAGTCCCAGGATGATCCCAGTCAGTCCCAGGATGATCCCAGTCAGTCCCAGGACGACCCCAGTCACTCCTGGTCTCTCCCAGTATATCCCAGTTGCCCCCAGCTGCCCCCCCACCCCGAGCTGCCGTCGGACGCCGCCCCCCAAGATGCTGACGGGGGTCGGGGGCTCCGTGCTGGGGTTCCTCTGCCTGGGCCTGCATGGAATGAAGGGGCCAAGGTGACACTGCAGGGCCTCCTGGAACCAAAGAACCCTGAGACATTTGGGAACCTCCTGCAATCAAGGGACAATTGGGAGCCTGCAGGGCCTCCTGGAAAAAAGGGACCCTGAGACACTGTGGAAACTCCTGGAATCCAGGGGCCTTTGTGACATGGGGGCCTCATGGAACCAAAGGAACCTGGAAACATTTGGGAAGTTGTGGAATCAAGGGACCATTGTGACACTGCAGGGCCTGATGGAATTACAGGCACACTGGGACACTGTGGCAGGACATTCCCCCCTGGAATGGGACCAAGACAATGCCCTATTTGCAAATGTATCAGTGCTGAGCTGAGAGGGGCCCAGGCCAGGCCAGGAGATGTTGGAACCAGTCTGGGTTCAACCCTGAATTAACATCCTGATGGTGAGGCAACCCCTGGAGTCCAAGGGCTGTCAGTCCATCACTTTATACTATAAAGTTCCAGTCCCCTTTCCCAGGGGCAGGTTCTTCCAACATAACCCCTCTTGGGGTGTATGGTTGGAGATTCCCCCCTTGGCTGGGGAACCCCCCTCAAGGTCAGTCCTCGAGGGTGAGCAAAAGAGATCTCCCCAGGAGCCTTGGTCTGGGGGAGTTACATCACATGTCTACTTAATAATCATTTATTTTTTGCCAGTTTTAGTATAATTCCTTCAATTATATTGTACTTATCCTGTACTACTGGTAGTTTTAGTGTTTATATTGTGTAGTAAATAATTCTGATTAAAATTTTTTGTCTGTTCATCTGTGATAATGATGAGTTCATTTTATATCAATATATCTGATTTTCCATCATTAAAACCTGCAGGACAAAAGTGGTTCAATCACAGCTCTGTAATTCCTTAAATTCCAACCCTTGGCATAATCCAGGACTGAGATTGGATCCAGCCGCCCCCAGGCTCCTCTCTGAGCAGGAGTTTAGAAAGCCAGGGAGTCCTTTCTGCACCTCGGGACTCAAGGGCAGGACTTCTTTAATGAACTTTGTCTAAGCCTTCCACTCCCCCCGGCAACAGGGGATGACAGGGAAAAGGGAGGGGAAAGGGGAGAAAAGGTGGGAAAAGGGGGTGGGACCCCTTCAGCTGAGCGGTTGAGGGGGTGGGACCCCCAGAGCAGAGCACGGGGAAGCTGTGGTTTGATGGGATGATCAGAAAGGGGTGGGAGAGAAGGGAAAAGGGGTGGGATCCCCAAAACTGAGTGTGAGGGGGGTTGCGACCCCCAGCCTAAGTGGGAGGGGTTGGGAGCCCCTGGCTGAGCACGGAGGGGGTCTGGAAACTGGGGGGACGTTGGGAAAGAGGAGGGAGAGTGGGGAAGAGGGAGGTGGGACAGAAGGTCGAGGGGTCCCTTTGTGTCCCCCATCACATGAGGCTTGGAGGGATTCCCTGGAGCTCGGGGGGGTTGGATCCACACTGGGGGTGTCCCTGTCCATCCCTGGGGGTCTGATGGGACACGTCACAAGACCCTGCCCTTAAAATGTGGGGCTTTTCTCGTATAAAGTGCTGGACTGTCAGTCAGGTGTGTCCAGGCTGTGCCAGCCCAGCAGCCTTGGAGAAGTTCTCAGGGGTGAATTAGGAATGTTGTCCCATGGAATTAGGGGACCGTTGTGACACTGCAGGGCCCCAGGGAACTCTTTTGCCTGCGACGAGGGTCAGCACAAGAGACACCGACACCAACTTTGGAGAACAAGTGTGTAATTTTCCTGCAGTGCAGAGCAGCAAAGAATGACAAAAGGCTGAGCTCAGTAACGCACCTCATCGTTCCTACCAAGAGTGCCTGGAGTGAGTAGAAAAGCTCCCTGCCCAGTTGCCCTCATCTGTTCCCCTCAGCCAGGCCCGCCCGGCAGCGGGGGAGCCCCGGTCGCAGCCAAGGGTTGGAGAACCCCTCCCGGGCCCGGGAAATCCCACCCAGGGCGTCCACTCATAGGGGAGGGCTCCACCTCTGCTGGGAGGGGGTCCAGCTTTTCTGGCCTTGCAGAAACAAGCTCACAGAGCTACGAGTGTGCAAAACCATCTGGCTCCCTTCTCCTCCTGGGTTCCACCCACAGCCTGGCCAGGGCTTAAGGGGAAAACCCAGGCAGTCAACCTGCCCCATCTGCTGCCAAACAAGGCCACACATCCACTGCCAGGGCCTTGACCACTCTCTAAAGACAGGAAGATAAAGATCACATTTTGCTCACAATCAGACATAAGATTTGATTAAGGAACACATACAAATATCATTCACTAATGAGCTGAGACTCACAGATCTCACTAATAAGCACATTTATTTTGTTCAGGGGCAGGTACATGGGGAGTCTTTCCACACTACATCTTTGACCAACAAACATACAGAGTTTTAGCTAAGGAGCAAATACAGGGATAAACAGACTGTTAGGTTGGAAGGTTCATCTAGAGCTCAGCTTTGGCTCAGGGCCTGTTGTTCAGCCTCAGCACTTCAGTGACAGCCACACAGGGCTTTACATGACACACACAGTTTCCAGATTCATTAGATATTCTCCCTTACTTAAGACATAGATGTTACTTTGCTTTACACAATCACCCCCCCTATTGCAAGTCCTTAGTTGGTCCTTTGGGGTCTCCTTCAGGGCTCTCTGGTGGGTTTTTTGGCATCTGGTGCCCCCCAAAGTTGAGGTGTCCACTTCTTGACCTCGGTTCTGAGCAGACACAGTGTCATTACCTTTCACCACAAAGACTGGAACGTTTGGGTTTGATCTTCTCTGGGCCCACAGAGCTCAGCTTCCATCCTGTTTGCTTAGTTACATCCCTGATCCAGTTCTCCAGGACCTCTCCAAGATTACAGTTCTCCTTCCTTGGCCATAGAGAAATGTTGGGAGCAGTCTTCTATATCCCACATCAAATCCCCCTTTTTTCAGACTAAGCTCCTGAAGGGATGGAGTGTCTTAGGAGCTTTATTTCATTTTACAGCTCAAGGCATTAGAACAGCTACAGCACTGAATCCTGATGCAAGCTGAAATACAAATGCCCTTCCAGCTTTGGGGCAACCCTTCCCAGGTGTTATTTCCACACACCAATCCCACCCCGTTCCTTTGGGGACCGGCCAAGGATCAGTCATTTCCCCAGCAGGAAGGGTTTGAGGACATTGGGGTGATTTCCCACAAACGGGCCACTCTCACTAACACAATCCACTTGTCCTGTTCCTTTAGTGGGGGTTACAGCTTTGGACACAGGCAGGATTGTCAGAGGTGGTGGGGGGTACTTGCACACTGACTGCTGGTCTACTTTTTGGGGAACACAAGTGCTCACCCAGTGACCAGGAATCATTTCTGCCAGAACAGGGAAGGCAGAAATGGTGAATGGCTTCCTTGTCTTTTCAGGTAAAGGAGTGCACACCCAGCAATCCCTTGGAGGCAACACTTGGGTCACGTTTGAGACTAAAAGGAGATGTAAATTTTGCTCCCAAGTCAAGACCCAATTAACTATTGTCAGGAGAGCCAAAGCAGACTTAAGCATTTGGTTTCTTCTCAGACAACCTCTCAATTACCCAAGGGGCTCTGGCCTTTGGAATTCTGCAATAATGCATCCCTGATTTGACTTGCTGTACCACTTCTACAATCAAGTGAGCTCCTCTGTCTGATGACATTCCCAAATGTACCTCGAATCCAGGGATTCTTGGATTCAACAGTATTCCACTCACTTCCCCAGCCCAGTTGGTGTGACAAGGAACAGCCTCTGGCCACCCAGAGAAGGTATCCCCCAAGACCAGGAGATCTTTACACCCCCATTTTCTGGGCAATTCAGTCACATCCATCTGCCAACATTCACCTGCAGCATTTCTACATTTTCCATCACCTGTTCCCACTCCAGTGGCAGGGTTTGGATTATTTCTCTTCCACACACCACACTGCTGACTCACTGCTTGTACAGCTGGGGTCAGTTTTGGACCAAGAACCCACTTGGACAAATGTTACAGTGCAGAAACAAATACAAACACAAAACAAGGATCAGTGGAGAAAACAAAGCCAGAGACCAAATGGGGGAACACCAAATAACCCACCCAAAGAGCTGGAAGATCCACATGTCTTAGAGGGACAGGATTCCCCAAAAGAATGCCTTATTATCCAATGGGATCTTCCCCCATCCCAGACCAGTCCAGGGATCTGTGGTCTTCTCCAGGAAAGTCCTGGGGCCGGCGTGAAGATCCAGAGATCCCTCGGATCCACGGGAGATCAGGCAGAGGGTCCCATCTGGGGCCAGAAATGGTGCCCAAAAGCAGCAGAAAGCAAGTCCTTAACCCCAGCTGGGAGGTGTTAAGAAGCAGGCATTCTTTAGGGCAGCGTGCTGGACGCCTGCAGGAGAGTTCTTCTAATCCAGCCTGCTCAGGGACACAGGCAGGGCTTGGGATTACACACACTGATTCCAGAGGCATTGGATATTCCCCCTTACTGAACACATGTCCATTACTGTGCTTTACACAGTCACACCCCTATTGCAAGTCCCTACTTGGTCATTTGGGGTCTTCTCTGGGGGTCTCTGGTGGGTTTTTTGGCATCTGGTGCCCCCCAAAGCTCAGGTGTCTGCTTCTTGACCTCGGTTCTCAGCATCACTGCTTTTCCCCACAGAGACCGTCATGTTTGGTTTGATCTTCTCTGGGTCCCCAGAGCTCAGCTCACATCCTGTTTGCTTGAGTTCCAGCCCTGATCCAATTCTCCAGGACTTCTCTAAGATTCTGTTGTTCCTTATTTGGCCAGAGCAGAATCTTGGGAGCAATGTTCTACTTCTCCCAAACCAAGGCTCCCCCTGCACCAGCCACTGCCAAACAAGGCCAGACATCGACTGCCATGGCCTCCACCACTCTCCAGATACAGAAAGATCAGATTTTGCTCACAATCAGACATCTTTTGTTAAGGAACAGATACAAACAGGATTCACTGATGAGCCCAGACTAACAGATCTTCCTAAGAAGCACACCTGTTTGGTTCAGGAGCAGATACACAGGTGGAGTCCCATCCCACCACATTTGTACCAACAAATAGACCCAGTTTTAGCTCAGGAGCAGATACATGGAGACACAGCCCATTAGGTTGGAAGGTTCATCTAGAGCTCAGCTTTGGCTCAGGGGCTGTTGTTCAGCCTCAGCACTTCAGTGACAGCCACACAGGGCTTTACATTACACACACAGTTTCCAGATTCCTTACAGAGTCTTGCTTACTTAATACAGACACTTGTGGGCAACACTTGGATCACCTTTGGCACTAAAAAGACATGTAAATTTTCCTCCCACGTCAACAGTGTTTGAACTGTTGTCAGAAGAGCAAAACAAGAGTGAAGCATTTTGTTTCTGCAGTCAAGTGGGAACCTCTGTCTGATGACATTCCCAAAGGCATCCCAAATACAGGGAGGATTGCACTGAACAGGATTGCAGTCTCTTTCCCAACCTGCTTAGTGCAACAAGGAACAGCCTCTGGCCACCCAGAGAAGGTATCCCCCAAGACCAGGAGATCTTTACACCCCCCTTGTCTGGGCAATTCAGTCACATCCATCTGCCAACATTCACCTGCAGCATTTCTGCATTTTCCATCACCTGTTCCCACTCCAGTGGCAGGGTTTGGATTATTTCTCTTCCACACACCACACTGCTGACTCACTGCTTGTACAACTGGGGTCAGTTTTGGACCAAGAACCCACTTGTGCAAATGTTTCAATAATTTGCTTCACTCCAAGGAATCCCCTCATGTTCCCCATCCACCAGGTCACAGGAGATTGGCTCAGGGACTATTATTTGCCCACTTGGGGGAACTGCCCAGCCTCCTGGAGCAAAGTTTGCTCTAAGGTTTCAAGGAGTTGACAATCCTTAGCACTAGACTCATTTTCTTCTACTGGGAGAAGGATCTCTGTCAGGATCTCTGACCTGGTGGTGGGGAGTTCTGTGCATCCAGAGAATTGTTTTCCATGCCGGACAAAGTTGCCCCCACTGGGAAACAATTCCCAACCAGGACTTTCCAAGGGGCTGTCTCCTAAGTCAGCTCTGCCCCAATACACTTCTCCTCTAGTCTGGAAGCAATCCCGCTCTGGGCTTCCTTTGCTGGGGCTGGGGCAGTTGACAGGTTGCTTCTTTCCTTCCTGGCCCAGCCTCCCTTGTCCTTGGAGAATTCCAAAGCCCACGGAGGCTCCTGGGCTCTGGACTACTTGCACTTTGTGTTTGGGATACCCCATATCCACTCAGCCCAAGGAAATTCCACAGGGCCACAGTCTGACCCCAACGTTGCTGCTCAGCATCAGTGGCATCAAAAGATCATCCCCACACTGCAATAAGGCTCCAAGAGGGTGGGTTTGGACTTCTCCATTCCTCCAGTCCCTTTGCCAATTGAGTTCCAAATATTGGGGCCTATTTTTAAACCCCTGCAAGAGGACCACCAAAGTCAGATGGGTTTTCCTCCCCGGCTTTGCATTTTCCCATTGGAAAGCAAAAAGCTCTTGACTTTCCCAACTCAAAGGGAGACACAAAAAGGCAGTTTTCAAACCTAATGCTGTGAAACATATTAAACCCTCATTTAGGGGAGTTAGCAAAGTGTAAGGATTCACTATGACTGCTTGTATATCTTCTACTCTGTTCTTTACAGCTCTAAGGTCTTGGACTAACTGGCATAGCCTTCCATTTGCCTGCTTGACTGGCAAAACTGGAGCATTCCATTTAGATTCACCTTCTTTTCACAAGCAAAATTTCATCAATTGTTCTACAAAGGGTGAGAATCCCTTACAACTTTCTATTTGCAAAGGACATTGCTTTGGCCTCACCAACCCCACTCCAGGTTTCTCTGGAATTCTCACGGGTTCTGCTCTCTTGGATCATGGAGGCACCTCTCCAGCCCATCCTGTTGGAACCACTGCATCCCCAAGTGATGGTGGCAGATGGATTACTTCTGCTTTGAGAGACTCTCATGCAAAACTAGAAACTTGCACAGAATTAGGCTCTGCAATAATAACCTATATTGGACCATTTTTCAATTGGATTGTGGCATTTCATTTTGCCAAGAGATCTCTCCCAAGCAGAGGCTTTGGGGAATTGGGGAAATACAAAAACTGGGGAGCCAACCACTGTTTTCCCAATTTCAAAGCCACAGCATTAAAAATGGCCCAGTTTCCCAATTCCCTGGCACACCAGACAATTGTTCTAGAATTGTCCCTTGAGTTTCATTTCCCTGGATTTAACACAGAGGAACAAGTTCCCACAGCCACAAACAATTGTGCTTAGCTTGGCTGGAACCAGATGTTCTGATGGGGAAGAATCCTCTGGTGCCCCCTCAGTCGTCTTCAGTGATGCCACGAGAGGGTTCGGAGGGTTCTGAAGTTTCAGTTGCGGACAATCCCATTTCCAGTGTCCATCTTTCTTACAGGATGCACAGGGACTGATCCCAAGTCTCCTGGGGGGATGTTTGAAGCAGGCTGCCCACGCTCTCATCCTCTTCCTCTCCCTGGGGCACCATTTCCTCAGGGATTTCTTCCAGAACTGCAACTCCAACCTCCAACAATGTCCCCAAATTAGACTGATCTTGTCCCTCAGCTGGATTTTCCTTTCCGGGCTCACACCAAGGGCTCTGAGGGCGCTGCATTCACACCACAATCTTTCTGCCCTTTCACAGGTTCTGCAAAGGGAAAAACACAGCACCAGACATAACCTCCTTCCACTTCTGTTCCCCTTCTCAAACAGCATCAACTGCAACAATGGATTCTAATTCAGTGTTCCAGAACAGCCACCCATTGATTCCAACACCCCATTAAATTCTCCCTGGGAGAATTTACAAGTACAGAACAATAGTGATTGATAAAACAAAGCCAAAGACCAAATTCCAGAATTCCAAAGAACCCACCCAAAGGGCTGGAAGATCCACAGGTCTCAGATGAGCAGGATTCCCAAAATACCAAAGAACCCCCAGTGCACTGAAAGATCCATACGTTTGACATGGGCAGGATTCCCCAAAAGAATGCCTTGTTATCCACTGGGATCTTACCTGTGTCCCAGACTGGGCTGGGGATCTGTGCTCTTCTGCAGCAAAGTCCTGGTGCTGGCGTGAAGATCCAGAGATCCCTCGGATCCGCGGGAGATCAGGCAGAGGTGTCCTGTCTGGGGGCCAAAAATGATACCCAAAAGCTGCTGAGATACAGCTCGAGCAAGCTGAAAACTAAACTGTCATTTGGGGTCATCCCAGATCGATTGGATTTCAGCAATTACTCAACACAGGTGCCACCTCCTCCAGCCAAGCCCAGGAGATCAACCTCCTCAGCAGCTGCAAGAGCGGGATGTTCATGTGCCTGCTGCCATCTCCCCAAAGCCATTATCCCACTGCTGCTGACAAGATGGGCAAGATGAGCATCTACCTCCCAAGATCTGCTGCCGCAAGAAGAGCGTGTCCCAAAGGATGTCCTCAGCCTTCTCAGAGGGGACGTCAGATCCTCTCCAGGGATGGTCCCAGCCCTTCCCAACCCGGACTGGGCACCAGCTCCAACTCTTCCCTGGAAAACAAACAACAAATTCATGAACAGAGATTACAAACCAAAAGTGGAAACAAGAAAAAAAGGTAAAATGTTAACCTTCTGTCAGGGTTCTGAGGAAGGCCCAAGCCCTGCAGGCCAAAGGAAAACCCCACCTCCTCCAGCTGAGGAAAACCCAGGCCTTCTCCCTGCCCTGCTGCACTGGCCCAAAGAAAGGCTCCTAAGCCAAGGCAGCCCAAGCCTTTCCTGGCCTGCAGCCCAAAGCAGCTGGTGTTCTGCAGCCCCGCCTTTGCTCCCCCCACGGGGGTTTGTTTTTGGCAGGCTGGCTGCCCCTGCCCCAGCCCCGCCCAGCAAAGGGGCAGTGGCAGAGGCTGGGGGCAGAGCCGGGCTCCCATTTCACACCCAGCCCAGAGCACCCGCCCGCCCTCCTGCCAAGAAGCAGCTTGGCAGCCGGCTGAAGAATTCCTCAGGTTCCCCATCAGCAAAGGGGGAACCTTCGGTGCCCAGCCAGGCTGAGCAATGCCCGTGTCCGGGAGCACCCCCTGGGTGTGGACTCATCTGCAAACGGCGTGTGGAGCACGGCTTGGAGGAAGGGGCCAGAATCAAAGTCCATCCTCTTCAGCTCGCCGGCGTCCAGGTCAGCTGAGAGCTTGTCATCCCTGACGTCGTCCTCGATGTCTCCAGCAGCAGGCCCACCCGGCACAGCTTCTGCAGAGGCCCCTTCTCCTTCCCTGGGGGCCAGACCAGGCTGTCAGCGTTCTGCCGAGGGCCCAGCTGTCTGTGAAGCGGGACGAGCAAAACCAGGTTGGATGGTGGCCACCAGCACTTGGGAGACCGGGTCTGCAGCCCAGCTCCAGCACAAAGAGGGGCGTGTTCCCGTGGGATGACCCCCCCCCAGTGCTACAGGCTGACAAAAAAGTCTGGTTTCCTTTGGTTCTTATTGCCAAGAGATGTGTGGAGGTGTTACCTGCCAGGCCCCTGGATCAAAGGGAGCACGTGGATCTCTCCCGTCTTCTAGGGCAGGGGAATGTCCTGCACCCAAGGATGGCACAACAGGTCTTCCAGTGCTGGCCTGTCCGAGGGGCGGATGGACAAACACCACCTGATAAGGTGCTGGCAGCCTGGGGGGAAAATGGCCGGTCAGTTGGAGAAGGATCCTGTCCCCTCTGTCCCACTGTCCACGTGCCCAGGCTGTGCTGGCTGTGCTCAGAGCTGTGCCCAAACTTCTCCATCGATTCTCCCTTTTGGAGGAGAGCAGGATGGCAGGACACAGGCCACCTCCTCCAGCCACCCATGGGACACAAACAGCTTCAAGAGCGGCATCCTCGTGAGCCCGCTGCCCTCTCCCAACACCGTTATTCCCCCCGTGCCACAAAGATTGGTATCCACCTGGAGAGACCCGTGCTGGGAACGGGAGCTGGGCCCAGATGGTGTTGGGGCCTTTGCGGAAAGGGTGCTTCCCGCAGACCATCTGGTAGAGCAGGATGCCCAGGGACCAGATGGTCGCCTCCTCGCCGTGGTAGCGCTTGAGGTAGATCCACTCTGGCGGGCTGTATGACAGTGTTCCTACGGAATACAGACGCAGTTCAGCAGGTGGATGCTGCCTGCTCCCAGAGCCTCACCCCAGCAGCCCTGGCAATGTGGGGCCTGCCCCAGTGGCACACGCTGTGACCCACTGCCTTCTCGCCGGCCCCTGACTCTTGGTTACAAACTCTGGGTTGGAGAAGAAGCCGCTGGTGTCCAAGAGGGCAGCGGAAGCCCTGGCAAGGCCCAACCATTTCATGCAAGGGAAAAACCCACCCAGTGGTGGGGAAAAGCCGTGCCTTCTCCCCGCCCCACTGCACTGCCCCCAACAATTCATCATAAGCCAAGGCAAACAAGGCGAGCGGAGCAGCCCAAGCCCTTCCTCGCCTGCACACCAAGCCAGCTGGTGCACAGTTCTGACCCCCTTCTCTGCTACCCTCACGGGGGTTTTGGTCAGGCTGGCTCCCCCCTGCCCCAGACCCAGCCCGGGACAGGGTGGGTGGCACAGGCTGTCGGCAAGGCCGGGGCCTGTCTCACAGTAACCCCCAGCCCCATCCAAAAGCAACTTGGCTGAAGAACTAATCCTGTTCCCCCTCAGCCAAAGGGGCAATCTCCACTGCCACACCCGGGCATGGCCATGCGATGCCCGGCACCAGGAGCATCCCCCGGCTGTGGGCTCACCTGCAAACTGGGTGTAGACCGTGTCCTTAAGGAAGGTGCCACATCCAAAGTCGAGGAGCTTGGCCTCGCCGGTGGCCAGGTGGAGGAGGATGTTCTGGGGCTTGATGTCCCGGTGCAGGACGCCGCAGCTGGTGCAGTGCCGCACGGCCTGCAGCACCTGGCGGAACAGCCCCCACGCCATCTCCTCCGGCAGGAACCCCCACGCCCTCAGTAAGCGAGAGAGGTCCTGAGACGGCTCCGGATGCTCCATCACCAACAGGAACCCGTTGGGGAGCTCGAACCACTCCAGGAGCTGGATGACACCACGAAAGCCATTGGACACCTTGTCCAGCAGCACGATCTCCAGGGGGGCCCGGGTGCCGTCAGGCTGCGGGGGGACCACGGGGTCGTCAGTGGGGCTGATGCCGTGCCTGTCTGCCTGCTCCCCCTCGGCCAGCCCTGGATGCTCCCCGTCCCCCACCGAGCCCACGGCCACTCTCCCTCCAGGTGTCCCGGTGGCTTCCACCCTGCCGGGCCTCGACTCGTCCCCGCCCGTCCCGCCCCGCTTTCTGCCGCTGGCCCCGCTCGCTCACCAGCTCGCCCCAGCGCCGGATGCCATCCCGGGACACGGCTTTGATGGCCACCTGCAAGCCAAGGGGAAGGGCGGGTTGAGCTCGCCGCCCGTCCCGCCCTCCTCCTCCTCCTCCTCCTCCTCCTCCTCCTCCTCCTGCTGCACTCACCGGGGCTCCGTCCGCCAGGCAGGTCCCCGCGTAGACGCGGCCGAAGCCGCCGCTGCCCAGCAGCGAATGCAGCCGGTAGCGCTCGTGCAGCGGCTCCTTGGCCTTCGGTGCGGGCGAGACGTGGCCGTCAGCGTTGGGGCCGGGGCCCGGCACGGCCCCCGAGCGCCCCTCAAGCGGCCCGGGCCGGGCTTCCCCAGCCGCAGCGGGCAGCGGCGGCTCGCTGCCGGCGGCCGGGCTGGCGAGCGGCGGAGCTCTGGCCGGGGAAGCCGCCGAGGAGGCGGCAGCGGCCGCGGCGCCCGCGGCCCCCGCCGGCCCCGGCAGGCGCCGGGCTCGAGCCAGGCGGAGCCAAGGGGCGGCGAGGCCGAGCCCGTCCCACAGCCAGCCCCACAGGAGCGCCCAGCAGCGCCACAGCCGGCGCGCCGGGAGCCGGGCGAGGGCGAGACCGCGCCGGGCCGCCCAGGGCCGGGGACGGGGCGGCCCCGCCCGGCACAGGGGAACGGCCGGGGCCATGGCCCGGGCCGGCAAGGGGAGGGGGGACCGGGAACGGGACAGGGACAGCGGGAGTGGGACACTGGCACAGGGACACCGGCAATGGGACACCGGCACAGGGACACTGGGACAGCGGGACACCGGGAGAGGGAGAGGAGGACGAAGAGCTCGAGCAAGGAGAGCCCGAACAAGAGTCAGAGCGAGAGCGCGTCACTACAGTCGCTGCTGCTGCCGCTGCTGCTGCCGAAGCGCAGGGGCCGTTGGTCCGTTGGTCCGTTTGTCCGTTCCCCGTTGGCCCCCGCGAGCCCCGGGGGCAGCCCCGGCCGCTCCGCTCCCAACCAGCCCCGGCCGCAGTCACGGAGCTCCCCTTCCTCCCGCCCCCACGCCAAGACCACGGCCTTTTGGAGCTGCTTCACTTTAGTTCAACTTCTTGGCTGCCAAGTTTGCAACTTCCCGCCGCTGCTCGGACCCCATCCCGCCCGCTCGGCCCGCGCTGCTGTCGCTTCCTCCCAGGCCAGCCGGGCTCGGCACTTGCCCCTCAACTTTGGCAAGGGCTTTGCTCAGTGAGGAGCCCCGGCACGTCCGGCCAGCGCCAGGCAGAGCCAGCCCCGGGGGAGGGCAGAGCAGGACGATCGGCAGGGGAAATGCAGCCCTTTGGGGTCAGCGCTGCTCCCCGACCACACCAGGGCTGGTCCTGTTTTCCCGCCTGGTTTGAGGGAAAATCGGCGGCTGCAGAGAGGATTAAGCAGAAGAGAATTAGAAGACCCTTCTTGCTGCCGTTTGGATGCCAGTCCCTCCTAATAAATGCAGGCTTAATTTGGAATGGACACGATGGAGCAGCTTTTTCAGCACCCAATATTTAACAGCTGCCTTTCAGGGGACAATGGGAAAAAGGGGGGAGAACGGGAGAAAAGGGGGGCTGGGACCTCCAAAGTGAGCGAGGAGGGGGCTGAGACTGTGAAACCGAGCAGGGCAGGGGGAAGAAACACCCCCAAACCGAGCTGGGGGGGAGCTGGGGACGGTGGGGATGGTGGGAAAGGGGTGAGAGAGGGGAGAAAAGGGGTGTTGGACAGTGGGCAGGGGGACAGAGGGCAGGGGGTTCCCACATGGGTCTCCCCTGCCCCCCATCACTTGAGCCCTGGAGCGGTTCCCTGGGGCTCTGGGAGGGGGCAGATCCGCCCTGGGAATGTCCACTGCATCTGTAACCCTTTGTGTGCTTGCTCTGGTGACGATTGCCCACAGGTGCCCAACCCCCCTGTCCGTCCCTGGGGGGCTGATGGGGGGACTCCCCCACTCAGTAACTGGTGCTGCAGCAGCTGTGGGGCAGAGGGGGGTGGGAAAGGGGGCTCCGGGGTGGCCCCCTGAGCTCCCAACCTGCTGGGGGGGCTGAGGGCTGCTGGGGGGGCACCCCCTGACCTGTGTCCCTGCACACCCAGGGCTGTTCCAGGTCCTGGGAAAAGCCGAGTGAACGGCCCCGACCGGGAGAGGTTCCTGCCCGGGTACATCTCCAACTGGGAGCAGCTCAGGCACTTCAGCAGAGATTTGGGCACCTGAGGGGGACACCCCGTGTGGGGAGACCCAGGCCAGGCCCTGGAACAGCCAAGGGGAGTTCCTGGAGAACAGACAGGATCAGGGGACATGAACTGCTGGCACAACTACGACAATGTGGCCCTGTTTGCCCGGCCTGGGAACCCCCATTTTTGGGGTAATCTCCCCCACATCCCACCAGAAACTCCAAATCCTCCCAAATATTCCCCTGGATCTCCAAATGACCCCAAATGCCAGTAAAATGGTGGGGCTTTAGATGTCTTTGTTGAATGTCTTTGTTTTAAATTCAACAAATCAGCTCTTCCCACTGAATTTCCCAGGTCAGTTTGTGACCCCATGGATGTTTCTCCCACTGTGTTCACCCAGGTGCCTGAGGGGAACCAGGAGGATGTGGAGACCACCAGCCAGGTGTCTTCCCAATGTGGGAAGACATCACTCCTCCAGTGGGTGATGGAGTTGGAGCAGCAGACAAAGCTCTTCCCACAGTCAAGGCACCTTTAGGGCTTCCCTTACTGGTGGGTCCGTTGGTGTGAGGTCAAGGCAGAGCTCTGGCTGAAGCTCTTCCCACACTCCCCACACTTGTAGGGCCTCTCCCCGCTGTGGATGTGCCGGTGGCTGACGAGGTGGGAGTTCTGGATGAAGCCCTTCCCACAGTGGGTGCAGAGGAAGGGCCTCTCCCCTGTGTGTGTCCTTTCATGCAGGAGGAGATTCCCGCTGGTCTGAAACCTCTTCTTGCATTCCAAGCACTTGTAGGGCCGTTCTCCAGTGTGGGTGCGCTGGTGGCAGATCAGGTTGGAGCTGCAGATGAAGCTCTTCCCACATTCCCCACACATGTAGGGCTGTTCCCCAGTGTGGGTGCGCTGGTGGCAGATCAGGTGGGAGCTCTGGCTGAAGCTCTTCCAACAGTCCAAGCACTTGAAGGGCTTTTTCCTGGTGTGAGGCTGCTCATGGACATCCAGGTCAGGGCTCTGGCTCAAGCCCTCGTCGCCTTCCTGGCGCAGGGTGGGTCTTTCCTCCTCAGAGCACTCTGGGCTGCCTTTGGAGACCCTCCTCCTGGGGTACCTTCGTGGCTTTCCCTCCCCGCTGCCTTCCTGCGCCGTGGAGCCCTTCAAAACTGCCTCTCCCACCAGGCTCTGCCGGGGGGATTTGTCCTCCGGGCTCTCCGTCCTCAGCTCGGGGCCTGGGGCAGGAGGGAAGAAGGACAGGGAGGGGATTTGCCTCCGGCCCAGAGGGAAGGCCAAGGACATCCCCCCAACTCCGGCCCCGGCAGGACGGTGGCGGCAGCGGGGTTGTCCTGCAGCCGGGGGCGATGCTCAGCTGGGAGATACAGGACAAGACAGGGCAAAGGGGCACTGACTTCCTCCTCACCTGCCTGGGGGTCCTGGGGCATCTTCCTCTTCCTCGCAGCCTCCTCCTCCATCTGGCCAAGCTTTGGGAAGGAATTATTCTATATAAACTCATTCCCTTCTGCCCAGAGTAACTCAAACTAATACACATATATCAGACTTACAGGCTCATGCCATGGAGTTTAGAGACAGACTTCCCAAAGGGATGAATTTTTCCTGGTTTAGGAGGGAAAACAAGGTGTGGGTGCATTGGGTTGGCGGTCCCTCTGTTACAACCCACCTCAGGAAAAGAGGGGGGGTAACCCAGGTTTTATCAATAATTCCTTTGGGGTGGATTAAAGCAAAACGACACTAAATAATCGGTGTCTGAAAACATATATTGACAAGATTTATTTTCACAATTTTGTATCAATAGGGATGTTAACATTTTGGGTGCTGTCATAACCTTTCGGGGGAGGAGGAAAACAAATGCATAGGGGAGAGAAAGACAGGGTAAGAGTAAGGGAGAGCAAGAGAAAAAAAAGGAAAGGTGAGAGTGGTATAATCACCACCCACTGGATCCAGCGACGTCTTGATCCGCAGGCGGTGAGGGAGAAGAAGAAGAAAAACCCCGCCAAAACCCCCAAAGTCACCAGTCAGTATCTATATCCTTTGCAGCTCCCCCAAGGCGGGGAGTTGTTTCCATAGGGTGCTGTCTCCCTTTTTGGCGCGGAGTTCGTGGTCTCTTCCCACCTTTTCTTTTCGGGGCTTGACATCTTCTGCACTGGAGGAGGGAGGATGGGCCCAGTTGCCCATCAGAAAGTCAAAAGCCTGCAGAAGTCTCTTAGAATGCAGAAATCCTTAACTATTCCAGTCTCTGACACCCTCCTGCCCAGCTCCGTCTCTAGAAGTCACCTGGAATCACCAGGAATCACCTCCAAACCACCAAGATTCAGCCCAAAACAACCCTCTCAGCAGTGGAGTTCCCCCTCGCTGGTCCATCCACTTTGGGGTTCTGGGGTCCCTGCTGTGTGGGCTGCTGGAGGTCTCACATGTATTGGGGAACCCCCTCTCCAGGGTTCCCGCCCTCTCTGGGCTGCCGGAGATCCCGGGAATCCCAGGGGTCCTTCCTTTATGGGCTCCTCACTTTGCCATTCTGGGGATCCCCCTTCTCTGGGCTGCTGGGGGTCCCGGGGGTCCCGGGGGCTCCCCTCTCCGGGGTCCCTTTTAGGGTGGTCGGGGGGTTTCAGGGTCCCAGGGTCCCTTCTCCCCTGACTCTCGCCTTCGGGGTGCTGGCGATCCCAAGGTGTCCAGCCCTCTCTCCAGGCTGCCGGGGATCCCGGCTCCCCCTACAGCCCTCGCTGCTCCCCCCTCCTCTCCAGACTGCCGGGAGATCCCCCTCTCCGGGCCCCCGTTTCAGATTCCAACCCCCGCCTGTCCCAGGGGTCCCCAAAGCCGGTGGGTTTGTCCCGTGTCCCCCCCACTCCCCGCCGGTATCCGGCGATCGCCACGTGGCTCCGAGGACCCAACATCCCCCTGCTCATCGTCGGGGCTGTGCCAGGAACCCACCCCGGGACCCCCAAAAAACACCTCCCGGGGATCCCCAATATCCCCCCAAGGGGCATTTGCGGCTCAGCTTTGGGGTCCTGCAAGACCCAAACATCCCCCTCAAGATATTTGGGGCGAGCTCCCCCTCCCCGGTCACCTGCGGGATGCGGGGGGCGATGCTCCCGGGACGCGGGGCACGATCCTGCCCCCAGCAGCACAGACTGCCAGGTCCCTGAGCCCCTGGGGCAGGAGCTCCTCGGGGTGCAGCCCCTGGGCCCTGCAGCACCACAACCTCCTGTAGGGCTGCCCCTGCCTGGGCTCCAACTGCCCAGCACGAGGGAAACCAGGAGCCAGAGAGCAGAGCTGGGGGCCTGCAGAACATCAGCATTCCCTGCCCTGCACAGCCAGGACAGTTTTCCAGAGCTCACTTAAAACAGCCCCTCCAGAACTTTCAGGGTGTTCCATAGGGCCCAGTCAGTCCCAGGATGATCCCAGTCAGTCCCAGGATGACCCCAGTCAGCCCTGGTCTCTCCCAGTATATCCCAGTTGCCCCCAGCTGCCCCCCCACCCTGAGCTGCCGTCGGACGCCGCCCCCCAAGATGCTGACGGGGGTCGGGGGCTCCGTGCTGGGGTTCCTCTGCCTGGGCCTGCATGGAATGAAGGGGCCAAGGTGACACTGCAGGGCCTCCTGGAACCAAAGAACCCTGAGACATTTGGGAACCTCCTGCAATCAAGGGACAATTGGGAGCCTGCAGGGCCTCCTGGAAAAAAGGGACCCTGAGACACTGTGGAAACTCCTGGAATCCAGGGGCCTTTGTGACATGGGGGCCTCATGGAACCAAAGGAACCTGGAAACATTTGGGAAGTTGTGGAATCAAGGGACCATTGTGACACTGCAGGGCCTGATGGAATTACAGGCACACTGGGACACTGTGGCAGGACATTCCCCCCTGGAATGGGACCAAGACAATGCCCTATTTGCAAATGTATCAGTGCTGGGCTGAGAGGGGCCCAGGCCAGGCCAGGAGATGTTGGAACCAGTCTGGGTTCAACCCTGAATTAACATCCTGATGGTGAGGCAACCCCTGGAGTCCAAGGGCTGTCAGTCCATCACTTTATACTGTAAAGTTCCAGTCCCCTTTCCCAGGGGCAGGTTCTTCCAACATAACCCTTCTTGGGGTGTATGGTTGGAGATTCCCCCCTTGGCTGGGGAACCCCCCTCAAGGTCAGTCCTCGAGGGTGAGCAAAAGAGATCTCCCCAGGAGCCTTGGTCTGGGGGAGTTACATCAAATGTCAACTTAATAGTTATTCATTTTTTGCCAGCTTTAGTATAATTCCTTCAATTATGTTGTACTTATCCTGTACTACTGGTAGTTTTAGTGTTTATATTGTGTAGTAAATAATTCTGATTAAAATCTTTTGTCTGTTCATCTGTGATAATGAATAGTTCATTTTATATCAATATATCTGATTTTCCATCATTAAAACCTGCAGGACAAAAGTGGTTCAATCACAGCTCTGTAATTCCTTAAATTCCAACCCTTGGCATAATCCGGGGCTGAGATTGGATCCAGCTGCCCCCAGGCTCCTCTCTGAGCAGGAGTTTAGAAAGCCAGGGAGTCCTTTCTGCACCTCGGGACTCAAGGGCAGGACTTCTTTAATGAACTTTGTCTAAGCCTTCCACTGCCACCGGCAACAGGGGGTGACAAGGAAAAGGGAGGGGAAAGGGGAGAAAAGGTGGGAAAAGGGGGTGAGACCCCTTCAGCTGAGCGGTTGAGGGGGTGGGACCCCCAGAGCAGAGCACGGGGAAGCTGTGGTTTGACGGGATGATCAGAAAGAGGTGGGAGAGAAGGGAAAAGGGGTGGGATCCCCAAAACTGAGTGTGAGGGGGGTTGCGACCCCCAGCCTAAGTGGGAGGGGTTGGGAGCCCCCGGTTGAGCACGGAGGGTCTGGAGATTGGGGGGACGTTGGGAAAGAGGAGGGAGAGGGGGGAAGAGGGAGGTGGGACAGAAGGTCGAGGGGTCCCTTTGTGTCCCCCATCACATGAGGCTTGGAGGGATTCCCTGGAGCTCAGGGGGGTTGGATCCACACTGGGGGAGTCCCTGTCCATCCCTGGGGGTCTGATGGGACACGTCACAAGACCCTGTCCTTAAAATGTGGGGCTTTTCTCGTATAAAGTGCTGGACTGTCAGTCAGGTGTGTCCAGGCTGTGCCAGCCCAGCAGCCTTGGAGAAGTTCTCAGGGGTGTCACCTTTGTTCCTTTGCCCGGGGATTTTCCCAGCTCTGCCACATCTTCCCCTCTCTCTCAGGATGTTTCCCTTTGGAATTGAGGAGTCAGGCTGGTTTCAGCATTATTCAACCCAAAAGCAGCGTGACTCCCCTTCTTCATTTCCTGCCGGGGGTTTTGCAAACAGGGCCTTGTTGGAGTTGTTTTACCCCGTTCCAGGCAGAGCATCCTGCTACAGGACCCCCATGGGACCCCCTATGCCCTTTCTCACCCTTTCCCTCACTGTCCCACCTGTTTCCCACCCTCCCTGCAATCCTCTACTCCCCCCACAGCTCGGTTTGGGGGTGGCCCCCTCCCCCCCCCTGCTCAGTTCAAGGTCTCAGCCCCTTCTCACTCACTTTGACGATGCAAAGCTCGTCCCTTTTCCCCCCTCTCCCAGCCCTTTCCCATCAGACCCCCAAACTCCAGCTGCCCCAGTTGCTCTCACTAAATCTGGGAGTCCTACCTCCCCCTTTCTCTCAGTTTTGTGGGTCCCACCCCCCTCCTTCTCCATTTGGGGACCCCAGCTGTTCCGATCCGCTTCGATGCAGAGGGGAACCAGGTTCTAAAACACTCCCATAAGCCAGGTTAAGGCACAAACGAGGCCAGATGCTGGATCCCAAAACGAGAATTCCACTTTGTTTTGGAACACAAAAGAGCAGAGAGAAAGAAGGGAGATAGGGCAGTGGGACAAGCTAAGGGGAACTGTTAAAAGCACAGGACAGGAGTTAGCAGCACCAGGAAGTGCCGCTGCCTTGCAAGCTGGTAGATCTCTGCTGGGCTTCTGCCCTGGTCGCCTTGTAGCCTCCGAGGAACGAACCCAACCCGCAGGGGAAGGGGGTGGCAGCAGCTCCCGCAGCAGTCCTGCAACAGCTCCCCACAGTCCCCGGGCACGGCCTTAAATCCCCTCGCCGTGGGACCCCTGGATGCCTCCTGGCCCGTTCACCAGGATCCAAGCAAAGGTCTCCTGGCACCGAGATGGGCCCCGAGTGTCCCTTGGCTGGTTCCCCGGTCTCCAAGCGAGATCTGCCTGGTACACCTTCTCCCATTTTTTGATTGTAACAAGTTTTTCTCTTGTTTGCTCCTCTGCCTGCCTCTGCTGGCTTGCTGGGTGCCTCCTGGAGCTTTTGCAAGGAGCTCGGCTCCTGCAGCAGCCCGGCTGTGGCACCAAGGCTTTGGAACTCTGCTAAGGGAAAAGGTGAAGTTGCTGTTGGGCCAATGTTCCACTGCTATTGCTAAGGGAAAATGTGAAGCTGCGGTGGATGGGGAGGATGTGGAGTTGCCCTGGAACTGGCCCAGTTGAATTAAAGTGCAGGTTGAAGGGTCGGTGCTGTTGCTAAGAGAGCAGCCCTGTTGCCGGGGAGCAGCCAATGGGGAGCTGCCCAGAGGCAGCCAATGGGGAAGCTGCGTGGTGGCGCGAAGGGCCAGCCAATGGGAGAGTGCGATGGAGCCAAGTGTCGCCAATAGCCAGCCAATGGGACCCCGAGCGGACGGGCAGCCAATGAGGAGCTGTGGCCGGGAAGGTGCTGAGGGACTGCGCATGCTCTGGGCCAGTCCCCGTGGGGGGCTTTTCCCAATTGTCCCCTGTTCAACTCCCTTCAACCTCCAACCCTGATAATTCCTGGCATCCCCCTGTCACTGCAGAGATCCACGTGGGTTCTGCACTTGACCGCCCTGGGGGAGGGGGTGAGCAGGGCATAACCAAGCTCAGGTGTGGACACCTGACATTTCTGGGGGTGCCTAGAAGAGAAGCTTTGGGCAAGGTGACTGTGGTTAAACCTGTCTGGCCATCCAGGGACAGCCAAGTTGCTCTCTCCCTTCCCCTCCTCAGTCAGACAACAGGAGAAAAGCAGGTGAAGAAATCCTTGGTCAACAGAAAGGGAGATTAACTGGAGAGAGGAAAGCAAAAAGCAAAGGCCACATGCAGAAACCAAGAAAACCCCTGGGAGGCAAGAATTCAGTCCATGGAGAGGTTTCTTTGGAAGACAAATGTATTAATGAAGGACATCCACGTCTGCCCCCTGCCCACCTTCCTTTCTGCCTTCCTTTCTCTCAGTTTATTGCTGATCATGCCATCCCATGGAATGGAATATCCCTTGGGTCAGTCCAGCCCAGCCGTCCCAGCCATGTCCCCTGTGAAACACTTGCCCAGCAGAGCCCATTGGGTGGGGGTGGTTGCAGAGACGCTTCCTGCGGGGCCAGCACTGCCCAGGGACAGCCAAAACCTTGGGCTGGGACCAACAGCGCTGCAGCCACGAGCACCAACCCAGCAGGACAGGGGCTGCTCTGGGCAAAGGGAACTGCAGCCCAGCCACAGCCAGGGCAGGGCTGCTCAGGGGGCTCTGCCAGCCTCTGGTATTCTGGGACTCAATGAAGCTTTTCCGTGGAGAGCTCTTTGAAGGCCCAAGTGAGAGAGAGGCAGAAGTGCAGCTGTCAAATGCAGCAGGATAAACACAGCAGTTCCTGTGAGGAACATTTCTGCCCTCAAGCTGGGGAAGGGCCTGTGAGGTCCCTTCTCTCTGCAGGAGTTGATGGCTCAGCCCGTGACTCAGGGCTGGGCCAGGGGCTCTCCAGCTGCCCCTGCCCTGGCCTGTGACAGCCCAGCACAAGGCCCCTGGCTGGCACAGGCCCTGGGAGATCCCCTGTGCCTGAGGGCCTGGGCTCCCTCCAGCAACGGGGCTTCTCTTTGGGCTGCCCCGTCCCTCGTGCTGAGCGCAGGATGGGACAGCAGCAGGCACAGCTGGGCCCTGTCTGTGCCCGCAGCTGAAAGGAGCAGCCTGGGCACAGCACGGGGAGGCTGCTGCTGGCAGGGCACAGCAAAGGGCCCGGGCAGGCTGGGCACTGGCACCCCCTTGAAGGAGAGTGGCACCGGAGGCACCGCCATGTTGCCCCTGCCGTGTGCCGGAAGTGAAGCCGCCACCCCCAGGTTCAGGCATTTCGCCGGGAAGGGGGGAGGATGACTGTGACGGACAAATAGACAGCGAGTCTATAGAGGACACAGAAGAGAATCTGCTAGCTCCCTTTAGCCAGGGCGCTCCACTAACACCCTTTGGCTGCGCAGCGGCCATGAGACCGCTGCAGAACAACCACGCAGCAACATGGACGCAGCAAGCTTACTCCGGCCGTGAGGCGGAAGTGAAAGTGCCTCTTCCGTCACCACCAGTTCAACCAACTCACAACAAATGCACAACAGTTAAAGCATCACTGTGGCTCTCCTACCCAGAAACCAACCCACAGCCCTCACCAGCCTCAGAACAGCTTCTATGCCGAAGATGGCCTGATGGAGGAGGAAGAAGAGATATTGACTCCCTAGAAAGCTTAGCTGAGCTGTGGCAAACTGAATTCAGTGAGACAAGAGAACCAGAAAAAGGACAAGCAGTTTTGAATCCTGCAAAAGAGGAAGAACAGCAAACATGGCTACAGCTACTACTTCAGCTCGAGGAAGAAGATGTAGACTGGGAAAGCACACAGAACATCTGCCTACCCAAGCCCAGACCATCAGCAAAGTCAAAGCTACCAACGTTGAAGTGGACAGCACGTGTACTGACGGCGTTGCTGGCAATGACAGTGGTTGGTTTTGTACTGCGAGAATTTCAGCTGGGACAACACCATCCACCTCCTGACAGAACCAACAACCTAGAGGTAGCATTGCAAAACACAGCAGACATACAGCTATCAACTACCATGTTTAATTTTCTAAGTCACAGAAG
This sequence comes from Pseudopipra pipra, assembly GCF_036250125.1. NCBI lineage: Eukaryota > Metazoa > Chordata > Aves > Passeriformes > Pipridae > Pseudopipra > Pseudopipra pipra. Next base: position 19,602,933 of record NC_087580.1, on the reverse strand, counting down.
GACAACTTTACTAATTGACAGATGATCTGCTATTATAAAAAGTTCTTTTGTGTTACAGAGGGTAAGAATAATAATAAGAGGGGCCCCAAATCAAGTATTTACTTCTCACTATTTTAAAATGCTGTTAGACAATATGCCATACACAACATGGAAAGCCAAACTTAAACAAGTAGCAAACAAACAACCAGTTACAATTTCAACTGCAGAAACACATAACTCTTTATACACAGTCACTGCAAGAGCCTTGAGAAAGCAAAACAAACAAAACCTTCATACAACACAAGCCCAAAGATGCTCCACAAAGTTGCAACATACAGCAATACACACCTCTAGATCTACTCAAAACACAAACATGCATAAATTGACCTATACCCAAATTGAACAATTAGAATGGGAGGCAAAGACAGGAATATCAAACATCCTGATAGCAGCAAAACACGGGACTGAACTACAATCCACCTTGACTGCCTTAACTGACGCCATCCAAAAAGCAGGTCTGCAGCTTGCCCCAGAAAAAATTCAACGCACCCAACCTTGGACCTACCTCGGATGGAGGATCACTCAACAGGAAATCATGCCACAACCAGTGACTTTCAAAGTAACGGACACTATGACCCTGAATGATTTGCAAGGGCTTTTAGGAGCCATTAACTGGCTGAGGCCTGTCTTGGGCATCACAACAGAGGAATTGCACCCCCTCTTCGAGCTACTTAAAGGCGACCCAACTCTCACATCTATTCGATCCCTAACCCCAGAAGCAAAACAAGCTCTGGAAGTATGCTCCCAAGCTGTCAAAAACAGGCAAAGCAGACGACAACCCCCTGACCTGCACATTCGCCTCGCCATCATATCCAGCAAGTTCCAACCTTTTGCTGTCCTTTTCCAATGGGATCAGGCAGAATCTGACCCTTTGAGAATTCTAGAATGGTTATTTCTTCCCCACTCTCCACCTAAGACTGTTTGGACCGTTAATGACATGCTTGCTAAGCTCATTATGAAAGGTAGAGGACATCTGCAGGAGATGGATGGAAGGGATCCTGAGACGATCTACATTCCAGCCACAAAAGACAACTTAGACTGGCTTCTTGCAGAGGACGCTGGGTTTCAGACTGCATTAGCGGACTTCCACGGTAATATTTCCATTCACTTCCCGAAACATAAACTCTGGGCGGAAATAGGAAATCTACCCCTGATGGCCACGCGTCGCTGCAAACTACGACCAGTAAATGGAGTCACAGTCTTCACTGATGCATCTGGACGATCGAAAAAAGCCATCGTGACATGGAAGAACCCTGCCACAGGACAATGGGACAATAAGGTACAAACCTTGGACCAAGGTTCTGTACAGGTTTTAGAACTAGCAGCTATCCGCATGGCATTTGAATTGTTCCATGATCAACCTATGAATGTTGTCACAGATTCTCACTATGCAGCAGGGTTGGTCTCACGTCTCGAAGCCTCCTTCCTTCGAGATGTCACTAATCCTCACTTATTTACAGAAATTCGTACCATATGGTTTCTTATCAACCACAGAAAATTTGATTTTTACATAATGCACACTCGGTCACACACAGAACTTCCAGGACCCATAGCAGAGGGCAATCAAAAAGCTGATGCAACTGCTATGGCAACTACAGTTCCCAAAATTCTGGAACAGGCTAAAGTCTCACACCAGTTCTTCCACCAAAATGCACGTTCATTAAAGAGACAATTCCAAATTACAATAAACCAGACCAGAGACATAATTATGTCATGCTCTGACTGCCAGCGAATTACCCCCATGCCAGCTAAGGAAGGGGTTAATCCCAGGGGCATAACAGCCAATGAAATCTGGCAGACAGACCTTACACATATAGCTGAATTCGGTAAACTAAAATATGTCCATGTTACAGTAGACATGTATTCCAGATACATTAATGCAACAGCACACACGGGAGAAAAAGCCAAAGACGTTATCAGACACTGGCTCAGTTGTTTCGCAATCCTAGGAATTCCAAAAACCATAAAACCCGACAATGGCCCTGCTTATTGTTCTGAAAAAATCAAAACATTTCTCACAGATTGGGGAATACTCCATTCCATAGGTATACCGCATTCACCCACAGGACAAGCGATTGTAGAAAGAGCTCACCGTACACTAAAAGAAATGCTTCAAAGACAAAAAAGAGGGGAGTCGGTATATAGCCCCCAGGAACGCTTACGGAAAGCGTCATATGTTCTAAATTTCTTAAACTGTGATGATACAGACCATAGCAAGTATGAACGCCAAGATAAAACTCAAATACTTTCATCTTCCAAACCACCAGTTATGATCAAAGATCTAATATCTGGGCAATGGTCAGGACCAGTAGATCTCATAACATGGGGAAGGGGATATGCCTGTGTATCCAAGGGTACCAAATTACAATGGGTCCCTTCTAGATGTGTCAGGCCTTATATTAGCCCTCCACCACAACAGGAGCAACCACCAGAAGAAATAAGTGAAGGATTTGGATTAGAAGAAACACGACCAACAATAGTAAACACATCACACAGTGGGGAGAAAAAAAAAAAAAAAAAAAAGGGGAAAAGAGATATGGGTCTGTTCCCTATGTGTGTAAATCTACATTAACATTTCCTTAAAACAGGGATAATCACAAAGAAGCAGTAAATGATACAACAGAACCAAAAGAAACATATAAACAGTAACCAAGGCAGAACCAAAAGAAACACATAAACAGTAACCAATACAGAACCAAAACTCCATGAGTCAAACACAATAAAGGGTTTAAGAGTGCATTGTAAGGAGAGAATGAAACGGTGGCCACCGGAGTATGAATGAGAAAGTTGAGTGGAAGCATGTATATGTGTGTGAAAGCAAGTACACTTTATAGCAAGACATCTTAAACACTACTTCAGACAACACCACCTCAGACACAACATCTACAACCCAACACATTTCCCTTTTAAATAAAGATGATGCCATTACACAAAGTCACCCTCAGATAAAAGGTTATCCACACCTACAAACCCTGGGTAATTTGAGATTGCTTGAATATTGCACGAACCAATAAAGTTGTCAACAGTTCAATAAAGGCCTTGTGACGATAGGCCCTGTTTTTTATAATTAGTTGAAATAAGATTGGTTCTAATAAGAATGTTAAAAACATAGTGTTTCTCAACTTGTTAATAAAAAGAGGAGGGAGATGTGGCAGGAAGAATGTAGCAATGAACCATGGGAGTTGTGGTCTCCCGGGTTCTCAGACAATATTTGATTGTCATTGGTTAGAGGGTCACGTGACATGTTCAGGTGTGGTATTTAAACCTGGGCAGTTTGAATAAATGGTAATTCTGCTCTGGCACTTGTTCGTGTCAGAGTGGGGTTCGTGCCTTGAACAGCACCTCAGGGAAGCCCCAGCATTACTGCTGTCTCTATGACACAATGGGAGGCCCGACATTCCATCCCTGGAGACGCTCCAAGAGGAGCATCCAGACCTGTGTCCAGTCAACAGAAGCGACCGGCCACCGAGCGTGACTGACCATGGCCCTGTCAGCTCTGTGGCGCCGCTCTGTGAGCTGGAGATCAGCCCTGACCCGGCTCGTGCAGCTCTTCCGCTCCCCCCAAAGCTCCGGCACCAAAGGTGAGGACAGAGCCTGACCCCGAAAGCCCCGCAGTGCACGGTGGGGACATTCACAGCCCTTCCTCCCCTGCACCTCGCCCTCCTCCTCCTCCTCCTCCTCAGTCCTCCAAGCGCCTGACGGCCCCAGCTCGGGATGTGACTTCCAGGCTTTGCTCTTTCTCACAGGCTCAGCCAACCTGCCTCCACCAGCCCCACTGGCAAGCAGCCCTGGCGTTGCTGTTCCATCCAACACTGCCCGGGGGGGGCCCCAGGGCAGTGGGAAGCCCCTGGCTGGGGCAGACCAACGTGCCCCCCAGGGTCAACTGCAGCCCTACCACCATCAGGGGAGAGCAGTGGCCCCGGTCCCAGCAGCGCGGCACAGCCAGCGCAGCCCTGCCAGCTCAGCCAACCCCTCCGGGACACCCCTGGGCAGTGGCAGCCCCCCAGACGGGAGCACCCCCATGGATGTGGACGTCACCCCGGCACTTAACATCAGCCTGGCCAGTGACGTCTCCATGGAGGAGGACGCCCCCCGCGGCTGCGACCTCTCACTGGCCACCGACGTCCCCATGGAGGAGGACACCGCCCGCGGCTGCGACCTCTCGCTGGCCAGCGACGTCCCCATGGAGGAGGACGCCCCCAGAGGCTGCGACCTCTCGCTGGCCAGCGATGTCGCCATGGAGGAGGACACCTCCCCGCCCAGGCACACCACCGCCAGCCCCTCAGCCGCACCCCAGCTCCAAGCCACCAGGGAGCCTGGGGTGACTCCAACCAGCCGCGCTCTGCTGAGTGGGAAGGTCCTGCCGCAGGGGACTCAGGGGCACTTGGCTTCCTCCCCGGGGGCTGCAGGGACCAGCCAGGATGGTGGCAGCAGCGTCCCCGCGCCCACGGACCGCGGAGACACCAAGCTGGAAAGGCGCGGGGCGAAGAGGAAGGGGGGCTCTGAGCCAGGGCCTGCCATCAAGATCAAGGCTCCCGCAGCCGGGGCTGGGGCAGGAAGATTGGCTTAGGCCTGTTAAAGGGATAGGTCGTTTGGGGACCTATCCCTGTTTGAGGGATAGGTCGTTTGGGGACCTATCCCAGGTTGAGGCATAGATCGTTTGGGGATCTATGCCAGTTGGAGGGATAGATCGTTTGGGGATCTATCCCAGCGGGAGGGAGGGAGGGTGTTTATGTGGGGAAGATGTAGATAGAGATGTAGGGAAGATGTAGAGATAGATGTAGACGTAGATGTCGGTGGACAGAAATTGTGTGAACAATTTCAGTTGCATTTCTGAGACCTTCCCCTTGGCATGGCTGGGTGCAGAGAGTAAAAAATACTGCGCCACTTCTATGGCGCAGGCCTTGTGCCAAGGTGAAGGAGGAGTTGTTCTGGCAGGAAAACAAGGCTTATGGACACCTGCTGATATCCAATTAGTACTGTACACCACAGTATGTTTGCCTTATGTATCCAATGTAACCTTGGGAAGAACCACATGTCTGTGTGTCGCAGGCAGCATATGAGCTGTCTGTCCTCTAATAAAGCGGACATTTTTGCCAATCCTGTTGATTTGTGTGCATTTCTGTCTGACCCCCTCCGCTGTTCCGTAGATATAGTTAACAGTTTTCTTCTGGTTACGGAAGAAAAGATTTTATTCCAACACCTGCCTGTGTCTGCCTGCAATGGGGAGGGAGTGCAGGGTGGCCCCAGCAAATGGCAGCAAGCAGATCCAGCAAGGCCCAAAGGGCACCAAGGGCACCCAAAGGGCACCCCGGGCCTGAGTCACTGCCAGAGGTGCAGGCTCTCACGCAGGGTCACTCCCCTGTCCCCTTCGCCTGGGGAAGCAGCCCTTTGGCGTGGCAGCCAGGACACATGGGTCCCGTGCAGGACTCGCGCAGACGGCCCCACGCCCAAAGCAGCCCTGAGCAGAGCCTGGGCACCATCCTGCCGCTCTGGGGCTTTGGAAGGCTGCTCCCAGTGAGCCCACCGTGTCCCCGGTCACCCCAGCGCAGCCCCAGACAGGGCTCCTCCGGGCTGCCCTGGGGCTGCATTGGACAGGGCCCATAAGGGAGAGGGAAGAATGCGCTGGCAACCACATGCGGGGCCTCACAGGAGCCCAGGGAGACGACATCCGTAGATCTCGGGGAGGTGACACTCGGAAGGTCTCGACCTCTGTCTTGGGGGGGATGGCGAGCCACTCAGGAGTTGATGGGTCAGGATCAAAGGGCGGGCAGGCTGGGAATGGGCACACTGCTGTGGGGGTTTGCTCCAGGCCTCCTGAGCAGGAGCAAGATGGGGAGGAGACCTCTACAGGCAGCTTGAAGCAGCCTCCAGGTCACAGTCCCTGCTTCTCGTGGAGACTTCAACTGCCCTGGTGCTTTCGCCGGAGGGTGGTCGGGCACTGGAACGGGCTGCCCAGGGCAGTGGTCACGGCCCCAAGGCTGCCAGAGCTCAAGGAGCGTTTGAATAAACGGTAATTCTGCTCTGGCACTTGTTCGTGTCAGAGTGGGGTTCGTGCCTTGAACAGCACCTCAGGGAAGCCCCAGCATTACTGCTGTCTCTATGGCACAATGGGAGGCCCAACATTCCATCCCTGGAGACGCTCCAAGAGGAGCATCCAGACCTGTGTCCAGTCAACAGAAGCGACCGGCCACCGAGCGTGACTGACCATGGCCCTGTCAGCTCTGTGGCGCCGCTCTGTGAGCTGGAGATCAGCCCTGACCCGGCTCGTGCAGCTCTTCCGCTCCCCCCAAAGCTCCGGCACCAAAGGTGAGGACAGAGCCTGACCCCGAAAGCCCCGCAGTGCACGGTGGGGACATTCACAGCCCTTCCTCCCCTGCACCTCGCCCTCCTCCTCCTCCTCCTCCTCAGTCCTCCAAGCGCCTGACGGCCCCAGCTCGGGATGTGACTTCCAGGCTTTGCTCTTTCTCACAGGCTCAGCCAACCTGCCTCCACCAGCCCCACTGGCAAGCAGCCCTGGCGTTGCTGTTCCATCCAACACTGCCCGGGGGGGGCCCCAGGGCAGTGGGAAGCCCCTGGCTGGGGCAGACCAACGTGCCCCCCAGGGTCAACTGCAGCCCTACCACCATCAGGGGAGAGCAGTGGCCCCGGTCCCAGCAGCGCGGCACAGCCAGCGCAGCCCTGCTAGCTCAGCCAACCCCTCCGGGACACCCCTGGGCAGTGGCAGCCCCCCAGACGGGAGCACCCCCATGGATGTGGACGTCACCCCGGCACTTAACATCAGCCTGGCCAGTGACGTCTCCATGGAGGAGGACGCCCCCCGCGGCTGCGACCTCTCACTGGCCACCGACGTCCCCATGGAGGAGGACACCGCCCGCGGCTGCGACCTCTCGCTGGCCAGCGACGTCCCCATGGAGGAGGACGCCCCCAGAGGCTGCGACCTCTCGCTGGCCAGCGATGTCGCCATGGAGGAGGACACCTCCCCGCCCAGGCACACCACCGCCAGCCCCTCAGCCGCACCCCAGCTCCAAGCCACCAGGGAGCCTGGGGTGACTCCAACCAGCCGCGCTCTGCTGAGTGGGAAGGTCCTGCCGCAGGGGACTCAGGGGCACTTGGCTTCCTCCCCGGGGGCTGCAGGGACCAGCCAGGATGGTGGCAGCAGCGTCCCCGCGCCCACGGACCGCGGAGACACCAAGCTGGAAAGGCGCGGGGCGAAGAGGAAGGGGGGCTCTGAGCCAGGGCCTGCCATCAAGATCAAGGCTCCCGCAGCCGGGGCTGGGGCAGGAAGATTGGCTTAGGCCTGTTAAAGGGATAGGTCGTTTGGGGACCTATCCCTGTTTGAGGGATAGGTCGTTTGGGGACCTATCCCAGGTTGAGGCATAGATCGTTTGGGGATCTATGCCAGTTGGAGGGATAGATCGTTTGGGGATCTATCCCAGCGGGAGGGAGGGAGGGTGTTTATGTGGGGAAGATGTAGATAGAGATGTAGGGAAGATGTAGAGATAGATGTAGACGTAGATGTCGGTGGACAGAAATTGTGTGAACAATTTCAGTTGCATTTCTGAGACCTTCCCCTTGGCATGGCTGGGTGCAGAGAGTAAAAAATACTGCGCCACTTCTATGGCGCAGGCCTTGTGCCAAGGTGAAGGAGGAGTTGTTCTGGCAGGAAAACAAGGCTTATGGACACCTGCTGATATCCAATTAGTACTGTACACCACAGTATGTTTGCCTTATGTATCCAATGTAACCTTGGGAAGAACCACATGTCTGTGTGTCGCAGGCAGCATATGAGCTGTCTGTCCTCTAATAAAGCGGACATTTTTGCCAATCCTGTTGATTTGTGTGCATTTCTGTCTGACCCCCTCCGCTGTTCCGTAGATATAGTTAACAGTTTTCTTCTGGTTACGGAAGAAAAGATTTTATTCCAACACCTGCCTGTGTCTGCCTGCAATGGGGAGGGAGTGCAGGGTGGCCCCAGCAAATGGCAGCAAGCAGATCCAGCAAGGCCCAAAGGGCACCAAGGGCACCCAAAGGGCACCCCGGGCCTGAGTCACTGCCAGAGGTGCAGGCTCTCACGCAGGGTCACTCCCCTGTCCCCTTCGCCTGGGGAAGCAGCCCTTTGGCGTGGCAGCCAGGACACATGGGTCCCGTGCAGGACTCGCGCAGACGGCCCCACGCCCAAAGCAGCCCTGAGCAGAGCCTGGGCACCATCCTGCCGCTCTGGGGCTTTGGAAGGCTGCTCCCAGTGAGCCCACCGTGTCCCCGGTCACCCCAGCGCAGCCCCAGACAGGGCTCCTCCGGGCTGCCCTGGGGCTGCATTGGACAGGGCCCATAAGGGAGAGGGAAGAATGCGCTGGCAACCACATGCGGGGCCTCACAGGAGCCCAGGGAGACGACATCCGTAGATCTCGGGGAGGTGACACTCGGAAGGTCTCGACCTCTGTCTTGGGGGGGATGGCGAGCCACTCAGGAGTTGATGGGTCAGGATCAAAGGGCGGGCAGGCTGGGAATGGGCACACTGCTGTGGGGGTTTGCTCCAGGCCTCCTGAGCAGGAGCAAGATGGGGAGGAGACCTCTACAGGCAGCTTGAAGCAGCCTCCAGGTCACAGTCCCTGCTTCTCGTGGAGACTTCAACTACCCTGGTGCTTTCGCCGGAGGGTGGTCGGGCACTGGAACGGGCTGCCCAGGGCAGTGGTCACGGCCCCAAGGCTGCCAGAGCTCAAGGAGCGTTTGAATAAACGGTAATTCTGCTCTGGCACTTGTTCGTGTCAGAGTGGGGTTCGTGCCTTGAACAGCACCTCAGGGAAGCCCCAGCATTACTGCTGTCTCTATGGCACAATGGGAGGCCCAACATTCCATCCCTGGAGACGCTCCAAGAGGAGCATCCAGACCTGTGTCCAGTCAACAGAAGCGACCGGCCACCGAGCGTGACTGACCATGGCCCTGTCAGCTCTGTGGCGCCGCTCTGTGAGCTGGAGATCAGCCCTGACCCGGCTCGTGCAGCTCTTCCGCTCCCCCCAAAGCTCCGGCACCAAAGGTGAGGACAGAGCCTGACCCCGAAAGCCCCGCAGTGCACGGTGGGGACATTCACAGCCCTTCCTCCCCTGCACCTCGCCCTCCTCCTCCTCCTCCTCCTCAGTCCTCCAAGCGCCTGACGGCCCCAGCTCGGGATGTGACTTCCAGGCTTTGCTCTTTCTCACAGGCTCAGCCAACCTGCCTCCACCAGCCCCACTGGCAAGCAGCCCTGGCGTTGCTGTTCCATCCAACACTGCCCGGGGGGGGCCCCAGGGCAGTGGGAAGCCCCTGGCTGGGGCAGACCAACGTGCCCCCCAGGGTCAACTGCAGCCCTACCACCATCAGGGGAGAGCAGTGGCCCCGGTCCCAGCAGCGCGGCACAGCCAGCGCAGCCCTGCCAGCTCAGCCAACCCCTCCGGGACACCCCTGGGCAGTGGCAGCCCCCCAGACGGGAGCACCCCCATGGATGTGGACGTCACCCCGGCACTTAACATCAGCCTGGCCAGTGACGTCTCCATGGAGGAGGACGCCCCCCGCGGCTGCGACCTCTCACAGGCCACCGACGTCCCCATGGAGGAGGACACCGCCCGCGGCTGCGACCTCTCGCTGGCCAGCGACGTCCCCATGGAGGAGGACGCCCCCCGAGGCTGCGACCTCTCGCTGGCCAGCGATGTCGCCATGGAGGAGGACACCTCCCCGCCCAGGCACACCACCGCCAGCCACTCAGCCGCACCCCAGCTCCAAGCCACCAGGGAGCCTGGGGTGACTCCAACCAGCCGCGCTCTGCTGAGTGGGAAGGTCCTGCCGCAGGGGACTCAGGGGCACTTGGCTTCCTCCCCGGGGGCTGCAGGGACCAGCCAGGATGGTGGCAGCAGCGTCCCCGCGCCCACGGACCGCGGAGACACCAAGCTGGAAAGGCGCGGGGCGAAGAGGAAGGGGGGCTCTGAGCCAGGGCCTGCCATCAAGATCAAGGCTCCCGCAGCCGGGGCTGGGGCAGGAAGATTGGCTTAGGCCTGTTAAAGGGATAGGTCGTTTGGGGACCTATCCCTGTTTGAGGGATAGGTCGTTTGGGGACCTATCCCAGGTTGAGGCATAGATCGTTTGTGGATCTATGCCAGTTGGAGGGATAGATCGTTTGGGGATCTATCCCAGCGGGAGGGAGGGAGGGTGTTTATGTGGGGAAGATGTAGATAGAGATGTAGGGAAGATGTAGAGATAGATGTAGACGTAGATGTCGGTGGACAGAAATTGTGTGAACAATTTCAGTTGCATTTCTGAGACCTTCCCCTTGGCATGGCTGGGTGCAGAGAGTAAAAAATACTGCGCCACTTCTATGGCGCAGGCCTTGTGCCAAGGTGAAGGAGGAGTTGTTCTGGCAGGAAAACAAGGCTTATGGACACCTGCTGATATCCAATTAGTACTGTACACCACAGTATGTTTGCCTTATGTATCCAATGTAACCTGGGGAAGAACCACATGTCTGTGTGTCGCAGGCAGCATATGAGCTGTCTGTCCTCTAATAAAGCGGACATTTTTGCCAATCCTGTTGATTTGTGTGCATTTCTGTCTGACCCCCTCCGCTGTTCCGTAGATATAGTTAACAGTTTTCTTCTGGTTACGGAAGAAAAGATTTTATTCCAACACCTGCCTGTGTCTGCCTGCAATGGGGAGGGAGTGCAGGGTGGCCCCAGCAAATGGCAGCAAGCAGATCCAGCAAGGCCCAAAGGGCACCAAGGGCACCCAAAGGGCACCCCGGGCCTGAGTCACTGCCAGAGGTGCAGGCTCTCACGCAGGGTCACTCCCCTGTCCCCTTCGCCTGGGGAAGCAGCCCTTTGGCGTGGCAGCCAGGACACATGGGTCCCGTGCAGGACTCGCGCAGACGGCCCCACGCCCAAAGCAGCCCTGAGCAGAGCCTGGGCACCATCCTGCCGCTCTGGGGCTTTGGAAGGCTGCTCCCAGTGAGCCCACCGTGTCCCCGGTCACCCCAGCGCAGCCCCAGACAGGGCTCCTCCGGGCTGCCCTGGGGCTGCATTGGACAGGGCCCATAAGGGAGAGGGAAGAATGCGCTGGCAACCACATGCGGGGCCTCACAGGAGCCCAGGGAGACGACATCCGTAGATCTCGGGGAGGTGACACTCGGAAGGTCTCGACCTCTGTCTTGGGGGGGATGGCGAGCCACTCAGGAGTTGATGGGTCAGGATCAAAGGGCGGGCAGGCTGGGAATGGGCACACTGCTGTGGGGGTTTGCTCCAGGCCTCCTGAGCAGGAGCAAGATGGGGAGGAGACCTCTACAGGCAGCTTGAAGCAGCCTCCAGGTCACAGTCCCTGCTTCTCGTGGAGACTTCAACTACCCTGGTGCTTTCGCCGGAGGGTGGTCGGGCACTGGAACGGGCTGCCCAGGGCAGTGGTCACGGCCCCAAGGCTGCCAGAGCTCAAGGAGCGTTTGAATAAACGGTAATTCTGCTCTGGCACTTGTTCGTGTCAGAGTGGGGTTCGTGCCTTGAACAGCACCTCAGGGAAGCCCCAGCATTACTGCTGTCTCTATGGCACAATGGGAGGCCCAACATTCCATCCCTGGAGACGCTCCAAGAGGAGCATCCAGACCTGTGTCCAGTCAACAGAAGCGACCGGCCACCGAGCGTGACTGACCATGGCCCTGTCAGCTCTGTGGCGCCGCTCTGTGAGCTGGAGATCAGCCCTGACCCGGCTCGTGCAGCTCTTCCGCTCCCCCCAAAGCTCCGGCACCAAAGGTGAGGACAGAGCCTGACCCCGAAAGCCCCGCAGTGCACGGTGGGGACATTCACAGCCCTTCCTCCCCTGCACCTCGCCCTCCTCCTCCTCCTCCTCCTCAGTCCTCCAAGCGCCTGACGGCCCCAGCTCGGGATGTGACTTCCAGGCTTTGCTCTTTCTCACAGGCTCAGCCAACCTGCCTCCACCAGCCCCACTGGCAAGCAGCCCTGGCGTTGCTGTTCCATCCAACACTGCCCGGGGGGGGCCCCAGGGCAGTGGGAAGCCCCTGGCTGGGGCAGACCAACGTGCCCCCCAGGGTCAACTGCAGCCCTACCACCATCAGGGGAGAGCAGTGGCCCCGGTCCCAGCAGCGCGGCACAGCCAGCGCAGCCCTGCCAGCTCAGCCAACCCCTCCGGGACACCCCTGGGCAGTGGCAGCCCCCCAGACGGGAGCACCCCCATGGATGTGGACGTCACCCCGGCACTTAACATCAGCCTGGCCAGTGACGTCTCCATGGAGGAGGACGCCCCCCGCGGCTGCGACCTCTCACAGGCCACCGACGTCCCCATGGAGGAGGACACCGCCCGCGGCTGCGACCTCTCGCTGGCCAGCGACGTCCCCATGGAGGAGGACGCCCCCCGAGGCTGCGACCTCTCGCTGGCCAGCGATGTCGCCATGGAGGAGGACACCTCCCCGCCCAGGCACACCACCGCCAGCCACTCAGCCGCACCCCAGCTCCAAGCCACCAGGGAGCCTGGGGTGACTCCAACCAGCCGCGCTCTGCTGAGTGGGAAGGTCCTGCCGCAGGGGACTCAGGGGCACTTGGCTTCCTCCCCGGGGGCTGCAGGGACCAGCCAGGATGGTGGCAGCAGCGTCCCCGCGCCCACGGACCGCGGAGACACCAAGCTGGAAAGGCGCGGGGCGAAGAGGAAGGGGGGCTCTGAGCCAGGGCCTGCCATCAAGATCAAGGCTCCCGCAGCCGGGGCTGGGGCAGGAAGGTTGGCTTAGGCCTGTTAAAGGGATAGGTCGTTTGGGGACCTATCCCTGTTTGAGGGATAGGTCGTTTGGGGACCTATCCCAGGTTGAGGCATAGATCGTTTGGGGATCTATGCCAGTTGGAGGGATAGATCGTTTGGGGATCTATCCCAGCGGGAGGGAGGGAGGGTGTTTATGTGGGGAAGATGTAGATAGAGATGTAGGGAAGATGTAGAGATAGATGTAGACGTAGATGTCGGTGGACAGAAATTGTGTGAACAATTTCAGTTGCATTTCTGAGACCTTCCCCTTGGCATGGCTGGGTGCAGAGAGTAAAAAATACTGCGCCACTTCTATGGCGCAGGCCTTGTGCCAAGGTGAAGGAGGAGTTGTTCTGGCAGGAAAACAAGGCTTATGGACACCTGCTGATATCCAATTAGTACTGTACACCACAGTATGTTTGCCTTATGTATCCAATGTAACCTGGGGAAGAACCACATGTCTGTGTGTCGCAGGCAGCATATGAGCTGTCTGTCCTCTAATAAAGCGGACATTTTTGCCAATCCTGTTGATTTGTGTGCATTTCTGTCTGACCCCCTCCGCCGTTCCATAGATATAGTTAACAGTTTTCTTCTGGTTACGGAAGAAAAGATTTTATTCCAACACCTGCCTGTGTCTGCCTGCAATGGGGAGGGAGTGCAGGGTGGCCCCAGCAAATGGCAGCAAGCAGATCCAGCAAGGCCCAAAGGGCACCAAGGGCACCCAAAGGGCACCCCGGGCCTGAGTCACTGCCAGAGGTGCAGGCTCTCACGCAGGGTCACTCCCCTGTCCCCTTCGCCTGGGGAAGCAGCCCTTTGGCGTGGCAGCCAGGACACATGGGTCCCGTGCAGGACTCGCGCAGACGGCCCCACGCCCAAAGTAGCCCTGAGCAGAGCCTGGGCACCATCCTGCCGCTCTGGGGCTTTGGAAGGCTGCTCCCAGTGAGCCCACCGTGTCCCCGGTCACCCCAGCGCAGCCCCAGACAGGGCTCCTCCGGGCTGCCCTGGGGCTGCATTGGACAGGGCCCATAAGGGAGAGGGAAGAATGCGCTGGCAACCACATGCGGGGCCTCGCAGGAGCCCAGGGAGACGACATCCGTAGATCTCAGGGAGGTGACACTCGGAAGGTCTCGACCTCTGTCTTGGGGGGGATGGCGAGCCACTCAGGAGTTGATGGGTCAGGATCAAAGGGCGGGCAGGCTGGGAATGGGCACACTGCTGTGGGGGTTTGCTCCAGGCCTCCTGAGCAGGAGCAAGATGGGGAGGAGACCTCTACAGGCAGCTTGAAGCAGCCTCCAGGTCACAGTCCCTGCTTCTCGTGGAGACTTCAACTGCCCTGGTGCTTTCCCCGGAGGGTGGTCGGGCACTGGAACGGGCTGCCCAGGGCAGTGGTCACGGCCCCAAGGCTGCCAGAGCTCAAGGAGCGTTTGGACAACGCTCTCAGGCACACGGTGGGATGGCTGTGCTGTCCTGCACAGGGCCAGGAGTTGGACTGGGCGACCCTTGTGGGTCCCTTCCAAGGCAGGATGTTATGTGATTCGAGCTCTTTGGTTAAGCCTTCCTCTGGCCAGGAAGAGCTGGCAAAGCTGTTGGGGGTGGGGCAGAAGAAGGGAAGTGTGGCAGGAAGAATGTAGCAATGAACCATGGGAGTTGTGGTCTCCCGGGTTCTCAGACAATATTTGATTGTCATTGGTTAGAGGGTCACGTGACATGTTCAGGCGTGGTATTTAAACCTAGGCAGTTTGAATAAATGGTATTTCTGCTCTGGCTCTTGTTCGTGTCAGAGTGGGGTTCGTGCCTTGAACAGCACCTCAAATGGAGCCCGAACAGGGTCTTCAGCAGGTTACCGGCAACCAGGAGCAGAAGCTCTGGGGAACCTGTCCGGGGGTGTCCATATCGCCAAAACCAAAAGGAAGAAAAGAAAGAATTCAGCGCGCTGGGTTACCTCTGCAAAAAGGAACAAAAAAGGAAGAAAAAAGGACCAGAAGAAAGGACAACAGAGCTTCCGCACAGAGGTAACCAAAAATTGGTGAATATGGGAGGGTGGTTTACCCGTCAGGAGGGAATTACTCCAAAAATCAAACAAACAGCAGAAGCTGTCTCTCAACTTTTACAAGAACAACCATAGAAGAAAGTAAGTTATGGGACTTGTTATATTGGATTTCGTTGCCTGAACCTGCATTCCCTCTGACTGGACCTTGTCAAGTGTCATCTTGGAGGAAAATAGGGAACAAAATTATTGAAAAAGCCAGTGAGGGAAAAACAGACGCCCTCAAGAATTTGGCTACATGGAAAGACATTATGATAGCCTTGAATAAGCACTACAGAAAGGCAAATGCACCCGGGAGAGTGGACTTCCCCCCCCTTCACTCCTTTCCCCTCAACCCCCCCCCCTTCAACCCCAGCCCCCCCACCGACCGAGTGGGGCAGGGGGGGAATGCACGTTGGTCAGGGGGGATGAGGGGGAGGGGGAGCCCTTGGGGGGAACAGTGCAGTGGCAGCGTGTGGTGTGAAGGAGCATGGCTTGGGGGCTGGCAGCATGAGCATGGCAGCCGGGGGGGATGCTGGCTTTATGCCAGCGCCCATGGCTGCAGCTGAGACCATGCCATACAGAGCAGCAAGCAGTGCTGCTGGAGCCGAGGACCATTACAGAGCAGCGCCGACCCCTGGACCGTTACGGGGCGACCGTGACACGGTGGTTGCACAGTCAACGTGCAGAAGGAGAGTGGCACCGGAGGCACTGCCATGTTGCCCCTGCCGTGTGCCGGAAGTGAAGCCGCCACCCCCAGGTTCAGGCATTTCGCCGGGAAGGGGGGAGGATGACTGTGACGGACAAATAGACAGCGAGTCTATAGAGGACACAGAAGAGAATCTGCTAGCTCCCTTTAGCCAGGGCGCTCCACTAACACCCTTTGGCTGCGCAGCGGCCATGAGACCGCTGCAGAACAACCACGCAGCAACATGGACGCAGCAAGCTTACTCCGGCCGTGAGGCGGAAGTGAAAGTGCCTCTTCCGTCACCACCAGTTCAACCAACTCACAACAAATGCACAACAGTTAAAGCATCACTGTGGCTCTCCTACCCAGAAACCAACCCACAGCCCTCACCAGCCTCAGAACAGCTTCTATGCCGAAGATGGCCTGATGGAGGAGGAAGAAGAGATATTGACTCCCTAGAAAGCTTAGCTGAGCTGTGGCAAACTGAACTCAGTGAGACAAGAGAACCAGAAAAAGGACAAGCAGTTTTGAATCCTGCAAAAGAGGAAGAACAGCAAACATGGCTACAGCTACTACTTCAGCTCGAGGAAGAAGATGTAGACTGGGAAAGCACACAGAACATCTGCCTACCCAAGCCCAGACCATCAGCAAAGTCAAAGCTACCAACGTTGAAGTGGACAGCACGTGTACTGACGGCGTTGCTGGCAATGACAGTGGTTGGTTTTGTACTGCGAGAATTTCAGCTGGGACAACACCATCCACCTCCTGACAGAACCAACAACCTAGAGGTAGCATTGCAAAACACAGCAGACATACAGCTATCAACTACCATGTTTAATTTTCTAAGTCACAGAAGGACAACTTTACTAATTGACAGATGATCTGCTATTATAAAAAGTTCTTTTGTGTTACAGAGGGTAAGAATAATAATAAGAGGGGCCCCAAATCAAGTATTTACTTCTCACTATTTTAAAATGCTGTTAGACAATATGCCATACACAACATGGAAAGCCAAACTTAAACAAGTAGCAAACAAACAACCAGTTACAATTTCAACTGCAGAAACACATAACTCTTTATACACAGTCACTGCAAGAGCCTTGAGAAAGCAAAACAAACAAAACCTTCATACAACACAAGCCCAAAGATGCTCCACAAAGTTGCAACATACAGCAATACACACCTCTAGATCTACTCAAAACACAAACATGCATAAATTGACCTATACCCAAATTGAACAATTAGAATGGGAGGCAAAGACAGGAATATCAAACATCCTGATAGCAGCAAAACACGGGACTGAACTACAATCCACCTTGACTGCCTTAACTGACGCCATCCAAAAAGCAGGTCTGCAGCTTGCCCCAGAAAAAATTCAACGCACCCAACCTTGGACCTACCTCGGATGGAGGATCACTCAACAGGAAATCATGCCACAACCAGTGACTTTCAAAGTAACGGACACTATGACCCTGAATGATTTGCAAGGGCTTTTAGGAGCCATTAACTGGCTGAGGCCTGTCTTGGGCATCACAACAGAGGAATTGCACCCCCTCTTCGAGCTACTTAAAGGCGACCCAACTCTCACATCTATTCGATCCCTAACCCCAGAAGCAAAACAAGCTCTGGAAGTATGCTCCCAAGCTGTCGAAAACAGGCAAAGCAGACGACAACCCCCTGACCTGCACATTCGCCTCGCCATCATATCCAGCAAGTTCCAACCTTTTGCTGTCCTTTTCCAATGGGATCAGGCAGAATCTGACCCTTTGAGAATTCTAGAATGGTTATTTCTTCCCCACTCTCCACCTAAGACTGTTTGGACCGTTAATGACATGCTTGCTAAGCTCATTATGAAAGGTAGAGGACATCTGCAGGAGATGGATGGAAGGGATCCTGAGACGATCTACATTCCAGCCACAAAAGACAACTTAGACTGGCTTCTTGCAGAGGACGCTGGGTTTCAGACTGCATTAGCGGACTTCCACGGTAATATTTCCATTCACTTCCCGAAACATAAACTCTGGGCGGAAATAGGAAATCTACCCCTGATGGCCACGCGTCGCTGCAAACTACGACCAGTAAATGGAGTCACAGTCTTCACTGATGCATCTGGACGATCGAAAAAAGCCATCGTGACATGGAAGAACCCTGCCACAGGACAATGGGACAATAAGGTACAAACCTTGGACCAAGGTTCTGTACAGGTTTTAGAACTAGCAGCTATCCGCATGGCATTTGAATTGTTCCATGATCAACCTATGAATGTTGTCACAGATTCTCACTATGCAGCAGGGTTGGTCTCACGTCTCGAAGCCTCCTTCCTTCGAGATGTCACTAATCCTCACTTATTTACAGAAATTCGTACCATATGGTTTCTTATCAACCACAGAAAATTTGATTTTTACATAATGCACACTCGGTCACACACAGAACTTCCAGGACCCATAGCAGAGGGCAATCAAAAAGCTGATGCAACTGCTATGGCAACTACAGTTCCCAAAATTCTGGAACAGGCTAAAGTCTCACACCAGTTCTTCCACCAAAATGCACGTTCATTAAAGAGACAATTCCAAATTACAATAAACCAGACCAGAGACATAATTATGTCATGCTCTGACTGCCAGCGAATTACCCCCATGCCAGCTAAGGAAGGGGTTAATCCCAGGGGCATAACAGCCAATGAAATCTGGCAGACAGACCTTACACATATAGCTGAATTCGGTAAACTAAAATATGTCCATGTTACAGTAGACATGTATTCCAGATACATTAATGCAACAGCACACACGGGAGAAAAAGCCAAAGACGTTATCAGACACTGGCTCAGTTGTTTCGCAATCCTAGGAATTCCAAAAACCATAAAACCCGACAATGGCCCTGCTTATTGTTCTGAAAAAATCAAAACATTTCTCACAGATTGGGGAATACTCCATTCCATAGGTATACCGCATTCACCCACAGGACAAGCGATTGTAGAAAGAGCTCACCGTACACTAAAAGAAATGCTTCAAAGACAAAAAAGAGGGGAGTCGGTATATAGCCCCCAGGAACGCTTACGGAAAGCGTCATATGTTCTAAATTTCTTAAACTGTGATGATACAGACCATAGCAAGTATGAACGCCAAGATAAAACTCAAATACTTTCATCTTCCAAACCACCAGTTATGATCAAAGATCTAATATCTGGGCAATGGTCAGGACCAGTAGATCTCATAACATGGGGAAGGGGATATGCCTGTGTATCCAAGGGTACCAAATTACAATGGGTCCCTTCTAGATGTGTCAGGCCTTATATTAGCCCTCCACCACAACAGGAGCAACCACCAGAAGAAATAAGTGAAGGATTTGGATTAGAAGAAACACGACCAACAGTAGTAAACACATCACACAGTGGGGAGAAAAAAAAAAAAAAAAAGGGGGAAAAGAGATATGGGTCTGTTCCCTATGTGTGTAAATCTACATTAACATTTCCTTAAAACAGGGAGAATCACAAAGAAGCAGTAAATGATACAACAGAACCAAAAGAAACATATAAACAGTAACCAAGGCAGAACCAAAAGAAACACATAAACAGTAACCAATACAGAACCAAAACTCCATGAGTCAAACACAATAAAGGGTTTAAGAGTGCATGTGTAAGGAGAGAATGAAACGGTGGCCACCAGAGTATGAATGAGAAAGTTGAGTGGACGCATGTATGTGTGTGTGAAAGCAAGTACACTTTATAGCAAGACATCTTAAACACTACTTCAGACAACACCACCTCAGACACAACATCTACAACCCAACACATTTCCCTTTTAAATAAAGATGATGCCATTACACAAAGTCACCCTCAGATAAAAGGTTATCCACACCTACAAACCCTGGGTAATTTGAGATTGCTTGAATATTGCACGAACCAATAAAGTTGTCAACAGTTCAATAAAGGCCTTGTGACGATAGGTCCTGTTTTTTATAATTAGTTGAAATAAGATTGGTTCTAATAAGAATGTTAAAAACATAGTGTTTCTCAACTTGTTAATAAAAAGAGGAGGGAGATGTGGCAGGAAGAATGTAGCAATGAACCATGGGAGTTGTGGTCTCCCGGGTTCTCAGACAATATTTGATTGTCATTGGTTAGAGGGTCACGTGACATGTTCAGGTGTGGTATTTAAACCTGGGCAGTTTGAATAAACGGTAATTCTGCTCTGGCACTTGTTCGTGTCAGAGTGGGGTTCGTGCCTTGAACAGCACCTCAGGGAAGCCCCAGCATTACTGCTGTCTCTATGGCACAATGGGAGGCCCAACATTCCATCCCTGGAGACGCTCCAAGAGGAGCATCCAGACCTGTGTCCAGTCAACAGAAGCGACCGGCCACCGAGCGTGACTGACCATGGCCCTGTCAGCTCTGTGGCGCCGCTCTGTGAGCTGGAGATCAGCCCTGACCCGGCTCGTGCAGCTCTTCCGCTCCCCCCAAAGCTCCGGCACCAAAGGTGAGGACAGAGCCTGACCCCGAAAGCCCCGCAGTGCACGGTGGGGACATTCACAGCCCTTCCTCCCCTGCACCTCGCCCTCCTCCTCCTCCTCCTCCTCAGTCCTCCAAGCGCCTGACGGCCCCAGCTCGGGATGTGACTTCCAGGCTTTGCTCTTTCTCACAGGCTCAGCCAACCTGCCTCCACCAGCCCCACTGGCAAGCAGCCCTGGCGTTGCTGTTCCATCCAACACTGCCCGGGGGGGGCCCCAGGGCAGTGGGAAGCCCCTGGCTGGGGCAGACCAACGTGCCCCCCAGGGTCAACTGCAGCCCTACCACCATCAGGGGAGAGCAGTGGCCCCGGTCCCAGCAGCGCGGCACAGCCAGCGCAGCCCTGCCAGCTCAGCCAACCCCTCCGGGACACCCCTGGGCAGTGGCAGCCCCCCAGACGGGAGCACCCCCATGGATGTGGACGTCACCCCGGCACTTAACATCAGCCTGGCCAGTGACGTCTCCATGGAGGAGGACGCCCCCCGCGGCTGCGACCTCTCGCTGGCCAGCGACGTCCCCATGGAGGAGGACGCCCCCAGAGGCTGCGACCTCTCGCTGGCCAGCGACGTCCCCATGGAGGAGGACGCCCCCCGAGGCTGCGACCTCTCGCTGGCCAGCGATGTCGCCATGGAGGAGGACACCTCCCCGCCCAGGCACACCACCGCCAGCCACTCAGCCGCACCCCAGCTCCAAGCCACCAGGGAGCCTGGGGTGACTCCAACCAGCCGCGCTCTGCTGAGTGGGAAGGTCCTGCCGCAGGGGACTCAGGGGCACTTGGCTTCCTCCCCGGGGGCTGCAGGGACCAGCCAGGATGGTGGCAGCAGCGTCCCCGCGCCCACGGACCGCGGAGACACCAAGCTGGAAAGGCGCGGGGCGAAGAGGAAGGGGGGCTCTGAGCCAGGGCCTGCCATCAAGATCAAGGCTCCCGCAGCCGGGGCTGGGGCAGGAAGGTTGGCTTAGGCCTGTTAAAGGGATAGGTCGTTTGGGGACCTATCCCTGTTTGAGGGATAGGTCGTTTGGGGACCTATCCCAGGTTGAGGCATAGATCGTTTGGGGATCTATGCCAGTTGGAGGGATAGATCGTTTGGGGATCTATCCCAGCGGGAGGGAGGGAGGGTGTTTATGTGGGGAAGATGTAGATAGAGATGTAGGGAAGATGTAGAGATAGATGTAGACGTAGATGTCGGTGGACAGAAATTGTGTGAACAATTTCAGTTGCATTTCTGAGACCTTCCCCTTGGCATGGCTGGGTGCAGAGAGTAAAAAATACTGCGCCACTTCTATGGCGCAGGCCTTGTGCCAAGGTGAAGGAGGAGTTGTTCTGGCAGGAAAACAAGGCTTATGGACACCTGCTGATATCCAATTAGTACTGTACACCACAGTATGTTTGCCTTATGTATCCAATGTAACCTGGGGAAGAACCACATGTCTGTGTGTCGCAGGCAGCATATGAGCTGTCTGTCCTCTAATAAAGCGGACATTTTTGCCAATCCTGTTGATTTGTGTGCATTTCTGTCTGACCCCCTCCGCCGTTCCATAGATATAGTTAACAGTTTTCTTCTGGTTACGGAAGAAAAGATTTTATTCCAACACCTGCCTGTGTCTGCCTGGAATGGGGAGGGAGTGCAGGGTGGCCCCAGCAAATGGCAGCAAGCAGATCCAGCAAGGCCCAAAGGGCACCAAGGGCACCCAAAGGGCACCCCGGGCCTGAGTCACTGCCAGAGGTGCAGGCTCTCACGCAGGGTCACTCCCCTGTCCCCTTCGCCTGGGGAAGCAGCCCTTTGGCGTGGCAGCCAGGACACATGGGTCCCGTGCAGGACTCGCGCAGACGGCCCCACGCCCAAAGTAGCCCTGAGCAGAGCCTGGGCACCATCCTGCCGCTCTGGGGCTTTGGAAGGCTGCTCCCAGTGAGCCCACCGTGTCCCCGGTCACCCCAGCGCAGCCCCAGACAGGGCTCCTCCGGGCTGCCCTGGGGCTGCATTGGACAGGGCCCATAAGGGAGAGGGAAGAATGCGCTGGCAACCACATGCGGGGCCTCGCAGGAGCCCAGGGAGACGACATCCGTAGATCTCAGGGAGGTGACACTCGGAAGGTCTCGACCTCTGTCTTGGGGGGGATGGCGAGCCACTCAGGAGTTGATGGGTCAGGATCAAAGGGCGGGCAGGCTGGGAATGGGCACACTGCTGTGGGGGTTTGCTCCAGGCCTCCTGAGCAGGAGCAAGATGGGGAGGAGACCTCTACAGGCAGCTTGAAGCAGCCTCCAGGTCACAGTCCCTGCTTCTCGTGGAGACTTCAACTGCCCTGGTGCTTTCCCCGGAGGGTGGTCGGGCACTGGAACGGGCTGCCCAGGGCAGTGGTCACGGCCCCAAGGCTGCCAGAGCTCAAGGAGCGTTTGGACAACGCTCTCAGGCACACGGTGGGATGGCTGTGCTGTCCTGCACAGGGCCAGGAGTTGGACTGGGCGACCCTTGTGGGTCCCTTCCAAGGCAGGATGTTATGTGATTCGAGCTCTTTGGTTAAGCCTTCCTCTGGCCAGGAAGAGCTGGCAAAGCTGTTGGGGGTGGGGCAGAAGAAGGGAAGTGTGGCAGGAAGAATGTAGCAATGAACCATGGGAGTTGTGGTCTCCCGGGTTCTCAGACAATATTTGATTGTCATTGGTTAGAGGGTCACGTGACATGTTCAGGCGTGGTATTTAAACCTAGGCAGTTTGAATAAATGGTATTTCTGCTCTGGCTCTTGTTCGTGTCAGAGTGGGGTTCGTGCCTTGAACAGCACCTCAAATGGAGCCCGAACAGGGTCTTCAGCAGGTTACCGGCAACCAGGAGCAGAAGCTCTGGGGAACCTGTCCGGGGGTGTCCATATCGCCAAAACCAAAAGGAAGAAAAGAAAGAATTCAGCGCGCTGGGTTACCTCTGCAAAAAGGAACAAAAAAGGAAGAAAAAAGGACCAGAAGAAAGGACAACAGAGCTTCCGCACAGAGGTAACCAAAAATTGGTGAATATGGGAGGGTGGTTTACCCGTCAGGAGGGAATTACTCCAAAAATCAAACAAACAGCAGAAGCTGTCTCTCAACTTTTACAAGAACAACCATAGAAGAAAGTAAGTTATGGGACTTGTTATATTGGATTTCGTTGCCTGAACCTGCATTCCCTCTGACTGGACCTTGTCAAGTGTCATCTTGGAGGAAAATAGGGAACAAAATTATTGAAAAAGCCAGTGAGGGAAAAACAGACGCCCTCAAGAATTTGGCTACATGGAAAGACATTATGATAGCCTTGAATAAGCACTACAGAAAGGCAAATGCACCCGGGAGAGTGGACTTCCCCCCCCTTCACTCCTTTCCCCTCAACCCCCCCCCCTTCAACCCCAGCCCCCCCACCGACCGAGTGGGGCAGGGGGGGAATGCACGTTGGTCAGGGGGGATGAGGGGGAGGGGGAGCCCTTGGGGGGAACAGTGCAGTGGCAGCGTGTGGTGTGAAGGAGCATGGCTTGGGGGCTGGCAGCATGAGCATGGCAGCCGGGGGGGATGCTGGCTTTATGCCAGCGCCCATGGCTGCAGCTGAGACCATGCCATACAGAGCAGCAAGCAGTGCTGCTGGAGCCGAGGACCATTACAGAGCAGCGCCGACCCCTGGACCGTTACGGGGCGACCGTGACACGGTGGTTGCACAGTCAACGTGCAGAAGGAGAGTGGCACCGGAGGCACTGCCATGTTGCCCCTGCCGTGTGCCGGAAGTGAAGCCGCCACCCCCAGGTTCAGGCATTTCGCCGGGAAGGGGGGAGGATGACTGTGACGGACAAATAGACAGCGAGTCTATAGAGGACACAGAAGAGAATCTGCTAGCTCCCTTTAGCCAGGGCGCTCCACTAACACCCTTTGGCTGCGCAGCGGCCATGAGACCGCTGCAGAACAACCACGCAGCAACATGGACGCAGCAAGCTTACTCCGACCGTGAGGTGGAAGTGAAAGTGCCTCTTCCGTCACCACCAGTTCAACCAACTCACAACAAATGCACAACAGTTAAAGCATCACTGTGGCTCTCCTACCCAGAAACCAACCCACAGCCCTCACCAGCCTCAGAACAGCTTCTATGCCGAAGATGGCCTGATGGAGGAGGAAGAAGAGATATTGACTCCCTAGAAAGCTTAGCTGAGCTGTGGCAAACTGAACTCAGTGAGACAAGAGAACCAGAAAAAGGACAAGCAGTTTTGAATCCTGCAAAAGAGGAAGAACAGCAAACATGGCTACAGCTACTACTTCAGCTCGAGGAAGAAGATGTAGACTGGGAAAGCACACAGAACATCTGCCTACCCAAGCCCAGACCATCAGCAAAGTCAAAGCTACCAACGTTGAAGTGGACAGCACGTGTACTGACGGCGTTGCTGGCAATGACAGTGGTTGGTTTTGTACTGCGAGAATTTCAGCTGGGACAACACCATCCACCTCCTGACAGAACCAACAACCTAGAGGTAGCATTGCAAAACACAGCAGACATACAGCTATCAACTACCATGTTTAATTTTCTAAGTCACAGAAGGACAACTTTACTAATTGACAGATGATCTGCTATTATAAAAAGTTCTTTTGTGTTACAGAGGGTAAGAATAATAATAAGAGGGGCCCCAAATCAAGTATTTACTTCTCACTATTTTAAAATGCTGTTAGACAATATGCCATACACAACATGGAAAGCCAAACTTAAACAAGTAGCAAACAAACAACCAGTTACAATTTCAACTGCAGAAACACATAACTCTTTATACACAGTCACTGCAAGAGCCTTGAGAAAGCAAAACAAACAAAACCTTCATACAACACAAGCCCAAAGATGCTCCACAAAGTTGCAACATACAGCAATACACACCTCTAGATCTACTCAAAACACAAACATGCATAAATTGACCTATACCCAAATTGAACAATTAGAATGGGAGGCAAAGACAGGAATATCAAACATCCTGATAGCAGCAAAACACGGGACTGAACTACAATCCACCTTGACTGCCTTAACTGACGCCATCCAAAAAGCAGGTCTGCAGCTTGCCCCAGAAAAAATTCAACGCACCCAACCTTGGACCTACCTCGGATGGAGGATCACTCAACAGGAAATCATGCCACAACCAGTGACTTTCAAAGTAACGGACACTATGACCCTGAATGATTTGCAAGGGCTTTTAGGAGCCATTAACTGGCTGAGGCCTGTCTTGGGCATCACAACAGAGGAATTGCACCCCCTCTTCGAGCTACTTAAAGGCGACCCAACTCTCACATCTATTCGATCCCTAACCCCAGAAGCAAAACAAGCTCTGGAAGTATGCTCCCAAGCTGTCGAAAACAGGCAAAGCAGACGACAACCCCCTGACCTGCACATTCGCCTCGCCATCATATCCAGCAAGTTCCAACCTTTTGCTGTCCTTTTCCAATGGGATCAGGCAGAATCTGACCCTTTGAGAATTCTAGAATGGTTATTTCTTCCCCACTCTCCACCTAAGACTGTTTGGACCGTTAATGACATGCTTGCTAAGCTCATTATGAAAGGTAGAGGACATCTGCAGGAGATGGATGGAAGGGATCCTGAGACGATCTACATTCCAGCCACAAAAGACAACTTAGACTGGCTTCTTGCAGAGGACGCTGGGTTTCAGACTGCATTAGCGGACTTCCACGGTAATATTTCCATTCACTTCCCGAAACATAAACTCTGGGCGGAAATAGGAAATCTACCCCTGATGGCCACGCGTCGCTGCAAACTACGACCAGTAAATGGAGTCACAGTCTTCACTGATGCATCTGGACGATCGAAAAAAGCCATCGTGACATGGAAGAACCCTGCCACAGGACAATGGGACAATAAGGTACAAACCTTGGACCAAGGTTCTGTACAGGTTTTAGAACTAGCAGCTATCCGCATGGCATTTGAATTGTTCCATGATCAACCTATGAATGTTGTCACAGATTCTCACTATGCAGCAGGGTTGGTCTCACGTCTCGAAGCCTCCTTCCTTCGAGATGTCACTAATCCTCACTTATTTACAGAAATTCGTACCATATGGTTTCTTATCAACCACAGAAAATTTGATTTTTACATAATGCACACTCGGTCACACACAGAACTTCCAGGACCCATAGCAGAGGGCAATCAAAAAGCTGATGCAACTGCTATGGCAACTACAGTTCCCAAAATTCTGGAACAGGCTAAAGTCTCACACCAGTTCTTCCACCAAAATGCACGTTCATTAAAGAGACAATTCCAAATTACAATAAACCAGACCAGAGACATAATTATGTCATGCTCTGACTGCCAGCGAATTACCCCCATGCCAGCTAAGGAAGGGGTTAATCCCAGGGGCATAACAGCCAATGAAATCTGGCAGACAGACCTTACACATATAGCTGAATTCGGTAAACTAAAATATGTCCATGTTACAGTAGACATGTATTCCAGATACATTAATGCAACAGCACACACGGGAGAAAAAGCCAAAGACGTTATCAGACACTGGCTCAGTTGTTTCGCAATCCTAGGAATTCCAAAAACCATAAAAACCGACAATGGCCCTGCTTATTGTTCTGAAAAAATCAAAACATTTCTCACAGATTGGGGAATGCTCCATTCCATAGGTATACCGCATTCACCCACAGGACAAGCGATTGTAGAAAGAGCTCACCGTACACTAAAAGAAATGCTTCAAAGACAAAAAAGAGGGGAGTCGGTATATAGCCCCCAGGAACGCTTACGGAAAGCGTCATATGTTCTAAATTTCTTAAACTGTGATGATACAGACCATAGCAAGTATGAACGCCAAGATAAAACTCAAATACTTTCATCTTCCAAACCACCAGTTATGATCAAAGATCTAATATCTGGGCAATGGTCAGGACCAGTAGATCTCATAACATGGGGAAGGGGATATGCCTGTGTATCCAAGGGTACCAAATTACAATGGGTCCCTTCTAGATGTGTCAGGCCTTATATTAGCCCTCCACCACAACAGGAGCAACCACCAGAAGAAATAAGTGAAGGATTTGGATTAGAAGAAACACGACCAACAGTAGTAAACACATCACACAGTGGGGAGAAAAAAAAAAAAAAAAAGGGGGAAAAGAGATATGGGTCTGTTCCCTATGTGTGTAAATCTACATTAACATTTCCTTAAAACAGGGAGAATCACAAAGAAGCAGTAAATGATACAACAGAACCAAAAGAAACATATAAACAGTAACCAAGGCAGAACCAAAAGAAACACATAAACAGTAACCAATACAGAACCAAAACTCCATGAGTCAAACACAATAAAGGGTTTAAGAGTGCATGTGTAAGGAGAGAATGAAACGGTGGCCACCAGAGTATGAATGAGAAAGTTGAGTGGACGCATGTATGTGTGTGTGAAAGCAAGTACACTTTATAGCAAGACATCTTAAACACTACTTCAGACAACACCACCTCAGACACAACATCTACAACCCAACACATTTCCCTTTTAAATAAAGATGATGCCATTACACAAAGTCACCCTCAGATAAAAGGTTATCCACACCTACAAACCCTGGGTAATTTGAGATTGCTTGAATATTGCACGAACCAATAAAGTTGTCAACAGTTCAATAAAGGCCTTGTGACGATAGGTCCTGTTTTTTATAATTAGTTGAAATAAGATTGGTTCTAATAAGAATGTTAAAAACATAGTGTTTCTCAACTTGTTAATAAAAAGAGGAGGGAGATGTGGCAGGAAGAATGTAGCAATGAACCATGGGAGTTGTGGTCTCCCGGGTTCTCAGACAATATTTGATTGTCATTGGTTAGAGGGTCACGTGACATGTTCAGGTGTGGTATTTAAACCTGGGCAGTTTGAATAAACGGTAATTCTGCTCTGGCACTTGTTCGTGTCAGAGTGGGGTTCGTGCCTTGAACAGCACCTCAGGGAAGCCCCAGCATTACTGCTGTCTCTATGGCACAATGGGAGGCCCAACATTCCATCCCTGGAGACGCTCCAAGAGGAGCATCCAGACCTGTGTCCAGTCAACAGAAGCGACCGGCCACCGAGCGTGACTGACCATGGCCCTGTCAGCTCTGTGGCGCCGCTCTGTGAGCTGGAGATCAGCCCTGACCCGGCTCGTGCAGCTCTTCCGCTCCCCCCAAAGCTCCGGCACCAAAGGTGAGGACAGAGCCTGACCCCGAAAGCCCCGCAGTGCACGGTGGGGACATTCACAGCCCTTCCTCCCCTGCACCTCGCCCTCCTCCTCCTCCTCCTCAGTCCTCTCAGCGCCTGATGGCCCCAGCTCGGGATGTGACTTCCAGGCTTTGCTCTTTCTCACAGGCTCAGCCAACCTGCCTCCACCAGCCCCACTGGCAAGCAGCCCTGGCGTTCCTGTTCCATCCAACAATGCCCAGGGGGGGCCCCAGGGCAGTGGGAAGCCCCTGGCTGGGGCAGACCAACGTGCCCCCCAGGGTCAACTGCAGCCCTACCACCATCAGGGGAGAGCAGTGGCCCCGGTCCCAGCAGCGCGGCACAGCCAGCGCAGCCCTGCCAGCTCAGCCAACCCCTCCGGGACACCCCTGGGCAGTGGCAGCCCCCCAGACGGGAGCACCCCCATGGATGTGGACGTCACCCCGGCACTTAACATCAGCCTGGCCAGTGACGTCTCCATGGAGGAGGACACCCCCCGCGGCTGCGACCTCTCACTGGCCACCGACGTCCCCATGGAGGAGGACACCGCCCGCGGCTGCGACCTCTCGCTGGCCAGCGACGTCTCCATGGAGGAGGACGCCCCCCGAGGCTGCGACCTCTCGCTGGCCAGCGATGTCGCCATGGAGGAGGACACCTCCCCGCCCAGGCACACCACCGCCAGCCACTCAGCCGCACCCCAGCTCCAAGCCACCAGGGAGCCTGGGGTGACTCCAACCAGCCGCGCTCTGCTGAGTGGGAAGGTCCTGCCGCAGGGGACTCAGGGGCACTTGGCTTCCTCCCCGGGGGCTGCAGGGACCAGCCAGGATGGTGGCAGCAGCGTCCCCGCGCCCACGGACCGCGGAGATGCCAAGCTGGAAAGGCGCGGGGCGAAGAGGAAGGGGGGCTCTGAGCCAGGGCCTGCCATCAAGATCAAGGCTCCCGCAGCCGGGGCTGGGGCAGGAAGATTGGCTTAGGCCTGTTAAAGGGATAGGTCGTTTGGGGACCTATCCCTGTTTGAGGGATAGGTCGTTTGGGGACCTATCCCAGGTTGAGGCATAGATCGTTTGGGGATCTATGCCAGTTGGAGGGATAGATCGTTTGGGGATCTATCCCAGCGGGAGGGAGGGAGGGTGTTTATGTGGGGAAGATGTAGATAGAGATGTAGGGAAGATGTAGAGATAGATGTAGACGTAGATGTCGGTGGACAGAAATTGTGTGAACAATTTCAGTTGCATTTCTGAGACCTTCCCCTTGGCATGGCTGGGTGCAGAGAGTAAAAAATACTGCGCCACTTCTATGGCGCAGGCCTTGTGCCAAGGTGAAGGAGGAGTTGTTCTGGCAGGAAAACAAGGCTTATGGACACCTGCTGATATCCAATTAGTACTGTACACCACAGTATGTTTGCCTTATGTATCCAATGTAACCTGGGGAAGAACCACATGTCTGTGTGTCGCAGGCAGCATATGAGCTGTCTGTCCTCTAATAAAGCGGACATTTTTGCCAATCCTGCTGATTTGTGTGCATTTCTGTCTGACCCCCTCCGCCGTTCCATAGATATAGTTAACAGTTTTCTTCTGGTTACGGAAGAAAAGATTTTATTCCAACACCTGCCTGTGTCTGCCTGCAATGGGGAGGGAGTGCAGGGTGGCCCCAGCAAATGGCAGCAAGCAGATCCAGCAAGGCCCAAAGGGCACCAAGGGCACCCAAAGGGCACCCCGGGCCTGAGTCACTGCCAGAGGTGCAGGCTCTCACGCAGGGTCACTCCCCTGTCCCCTTCGCCTGGGGAAGCAGCCCTTTGGCGTGGCAGCCAGGACACATGGGTCCCGTGCAGGACTCGCGCAGACGGCCCCACGCCCAAAGTAGCCCTGAGCAGAGCCTGGGCACCATCCTGCCGCTCTGGGGCTTTGGAAGGCTGCTCCCAGTGAGCCCACCGTGTCCCCGGTCACCCCAGCGCAGCCCCAGACAGGGCTCCTCCGGGCTGCCCTGGGGCTGCATTGGACAGGGCCCATAAGGGAGAGGGAAGAATGCGCTGGCAACCACATGCGGGGCCTCGCAGGAGCCCAGGGAGACGACATCCGTAGATCTCGGGGAGGTGACACTCGGAAGGTCTCGACCTCTGTCTTGGGGGGGATGGCGAGCCACTCAGGAGTTGATGGGTCAGGATCAAAGGGCGGGCAGGCTGGGAATGGGCACACTGCTGTGGGGGTTTGCTCCAGGCCTCCTGAGCAGGAGCAAGATGGGGAGGAGACCTCTACAGGCAGCTTGAAGCAGCCTCCAGGTCACAGTCCCTGCTTCTCGTGGAGACTTCAACTGCCCTGGTGCTTTCCCCGGAGGGTGGTCGGGCACTGGAACGGGCTGCCCAGGGCAGTGGTCACGGCCCCAAGGCTGCCAGAGCTCAAGGAGCGTTTGGACAACGCTCTCAGGCACACGGTGGGATGGCTGTGCTGTCCTGCACAGGGCCAGGAGTTGGACTGGGCGACCCTTGTGGGTCCCTTCCAAGGCAGGATGTTATGTGATTCGAGCTCTTTGGTTAAGCCTTCCTCTGGCCAGGAAGAGCTGGCAAAGCTGTTGGGGGTGGGGCAGAAGAAGGGAAGTGTGGCAGGAAGAATGTAGCAATGAACCATGGGAGTTGTGGTCTCCCGGGTTCTCAGACAATATTTGATTGTCTTTGGTTAGAGGGTCACGTGACATGTTCAGGCGTGGTATTTAAACCTAGGCAGTTTGAATAAATGGTATTTCTGCTCTGGCTCTTGTTCGTGTCAGAGTGGGGTTCGTGCCTTGAACAGCACCTCAAATGGAGCCCGAACAGGGTCTTCAGCAGGTTACCGGCAACCAGGAGCAGAAGCTCTGGGGAACCTGTCCGGGGGTGTCCATATCGCCAAAACCAAAAGGAAGAAAAGAAAGAATTCAGCGCGCTGGGTTACCTCTGCAAAAAGGAACAAAAAAGGAAGAAAAAAGGACCAGAAGAAAGGACAACAGAGCTTCCGCACAGAGGTAACCAAAAATTGGTGAATATGGGAGGGTGGTTTACCCGTCAGGAGGGAATTACTCCAAAAATCAAACAAACAGCAGAAGCTGTCTCTCAACTTTTACAAGAACAACCATAGAAGAAAGTAAGTTATGGGACTTGTTATATTGGATTTCGTTGCCTGAACCTGCATTCCCTCTGACTGGACCTTGTCAAGTGTCATCTTGGAGGAAAATAGGGAACAAAATTATTGAAAAAGCCAGTGAGGGAAAAACAGACGCCCTCAAGAATTTGGCTACATGGAAAGACATTATGATAGCCTTGAATAAGCACTACAGAAAGGCAAATGCACCCGGGAGAGTGGACTTCCCCCCCCTTCACTCCTTTCCCCTCAACCCCCCCCCCTTCAACCCCAGCCCCCCCACCGACCGAGTGGGGCAGGGGGGGAATGCACGTTGGTCAGGGGGGATGAGGGGGAGGGGGAGCCCTTGGGGGGAACAGTGCAGTGGCAGCGTGTGGTGTGAAGGAGCATGGCTTGGGGGCTGGCAGCATGAGCATGGCAGCCGGGGGGGATGCTGGCTTTATGCCAGCGCCCATGGCTGCAGCTGAGACCATGCCATACAGAGCAGCAAGCAGTGCTGCTGGAGCCGAGGACCATTACAGAGCAGCGCCGACCCCTGGACCGTTACGGGGCGACCGTGACACGGTGGTTGCACAGTCAACGTGCAGAAGGAGAGTGGCACCGGAGGCACTGCCATGTTGCCCCTGCCGTGTGCCGGAAGTGAAGCCGCCACCCCCAGGTTCAGGCATTTCGCCGGGAAGGGGGGAGGATGACTGTGACGGACAAATAGACAGCGAGTCTATAGAGGACACAGAAGAGAATCTGCTAGCTCCCTTTAGCCAGGGCGCTCCACTAACACCCTTTGGCTGCGCAGCGGCCATGAGACCGCTGCAGAACAACCACGCAGCAACATGGACGCAGCAAGCTTACTCCGGCCGTGAGGCGGAAGTGAAAGTGCCTCTTCCGTCACCACCAGTTCAACCAACTCACAACAAATGCACAACAGTTAAAGCATCACTGTGGCTCTCCTACCCAGAAACCAACCCACAGCCCTCACCAGCCTCAGAACAGCTTCTATGCCGAAGATGGCCTGATGGAGGAGGAAGAAGAGATATTGACTCCCTAGAAAGCTTAGCTGAGCTGTGGCAAACTGAACTCAGTGAGACAAGAGAACCAGAAAAAGGACAAGCAGTTTTGAATCCTGCAAAAGAGGAAGAACAGCAAACATGGCTACAGCTACTACTTCAGCTCGAGGAAGAAGATGTAGACTGGGAAAGCACACAGAACATCTGCCTACCCAAGCCCAGACCATCAGCAAAGTCAAAGCTACCAACGTTGAAGTGGACAGCACGTGTACTGACGGCGTTGCTGGCAATGACAGTGGTTGGTTTTGTACTGCGAGAATTTCAGCTGGGACAACACCATCCACCTCCTGACAGAACCAACAACCTAGAGGTAGCATTGCAAAACACAGCAGACATACAGCTATCAACTACCATGTTTAATTTTCTAAGTCACAGAAGGACAACTTTACTAATTGACAGATGATCTGCTATTATAAAAAGTTCTTTTGTGTTACAGAGGGTAAGAATAATAATAAGAGGGGCCCCAAATCAAGTATTTACTTCTCACTATTTTAAAATGCTGTTAGACAATATGCCATACACAACATGGAAAGCCAAACTTAAACAAGTAGCAAACAAACAACCAGTTACAATTTCAACTGCAGAAACACATAACTCTTTATACACAGTCACTGCAAGAGCCTTGAGAAAGCAAAACAAACAAAACCTTCATACAACACAAGCCCAAAGATGCTCCACAAAGTTGCAACATACAGCAATACACACCTCTAGATCTACTCAAAACACAAACATGCATAAATTGACCTATACCCAAATTGAACAATTAGAATGGGAGGCAAAGACAGGAATATCAAACATCCTGATAGCAGCAAAACACGGGACTGAACTACAATCCACCTTGACTGCCTTAACTGACGCCATCCAAAAAGCAGGTCTGCAGCTTGCCCCAGAAAAAATTCAACGCACCCAACCTTGGACCTACCTCGGATGGAGGATCACTCAACAGGAAATCATGCCACAACCAGTGACTTTCAAAGTAACGGACACTATGACCCTGAATGATTTGCAAGGGCTTTTAGGAGCCATTAACTGGCTGAGGCCTGTCTTGGGCATCACAACAGAGGAATTGCACCCCCTCTTCGAGCTACTTAAAGGCGACCCAACTCTCACATCTATTCGATCCCTAACCCCAGAAGCAAAACAAGCTCTGGAAGTATGCTCCCAAGCTGTCGAAAACAGGCAAAGCAGACGACAACCCCCTGACCTGCACATTCGCCTCGCCATCATATCCAGCAAGTTCCAACCTTTTGCTGTCCTTTTCCAATGGGATCAGGCAGAATCTGACCCTTTGAGAATTCTAGAATGGTTATTTCTTCCCCACTCTCCACCTAAGACTGTTTGGACCGTTAATGACATGCTTGCTAAGCTCATTATGAAAGGTAGAGGACATCTGCAGGAGATGGATGGAAGGGATCCTGAGACGATCTACATTCCAGCCACAAAAGACAACTTAGACTGGCTTCTTGCAGAGGACGCTGGGTTTCAGACTGCATTAGCGGACTTCCACGGTAATATTTCCATTCACTTCCCGAAACATAAACTCTGGGCGGAAATAGGAAATCTACCCCTGATGGCCACGCGTCGCTGCAAACTACGACCAGTAAATGGAGTCACAGTCTTCACTGATGCATCTGGACGATCGAAAAAAGCCATCGTGACATGGAAGAACCCTGCCACAGGACAATGGGACAATAAGGTACAAACCTTGGACCAAGGTTCTGTACAGGTTTTAGAACTAGCAGCTATCCGCATGGCATTTGAATTGTTCCATGATCAACCTATGAATGTTGTCACAGATTCTCACTATGCAGCAGGGTTGGTCTCACGTCTCGAAGCCTCCTTCCTTCGAGATGTCACTAATCCTCACTTATTTACAGAAATTCGTACCATATGGTTTCTTATCAACCACAGAAAATTTGATTTTTACATAATGCACACTCGGTCACACACAGAACTTCCAGGACCCATAGCAGAGGGCAATCAAAAAGCTGATGCAACTGCTATGGCAACTACAGTTCCCAAAATTCTGGAACAGGCTAAAGTCTCACACCAGTTCTTCCACCAAAATGCACGTTCATTAAAGAGACAATTCCAAATTACAATAAACCAGACCAGAGACATAATTATGTCATGCTCTGACTGCCAGCGAATTACCCCCATGCCAGCTAAGGAAGGGGTTAATCCCAGGGGCATAACAGCCAATGAAATCTGGCAGACAGACCTTACACATATAGCTGAATTCGGTAAACTAAAATATGTCCATGTTACAGTAGACATGTATTCCAGATACATTAATGCAACAGCACACACGGGAGAAAAAGCCAAAGACGTTATCAGACACTGGCTCAGTTGTTTCGCAATCCTAGGAATTCCAAAAACCATAAAAACCGACAATGGTCCTGCTTATTGTTCTGAAAAAATCAAAACATTTCTCACAGATTGGGGAATGCTCCATTCCATAGGTATACCGCATTCACCCACAGGACAAGCGATTGTAGAAAGAGCTCACCGTACACTAAAAGAAATGCTTCAAAGACAAAAAAGAGGGGAGTCGGTATATAGCCCCCAGGAACGCTTACGGAAAGCGTCATATGTTCTAAATTTCTTAAACTGTGATGATACAGACCATAGCAAGTATGAACGCCAAGATAAAACTCAAATACTTTCATCTTCCAAACCACCAGTTATGATCAAAGATCTAATATCTGGGCAATGGTCAGGACCAGTAGATCTCATAACATGGGGAAGGGGATATGCCTGTGTATCCAAGGGTACCAAATTACAATGGGTCCCTTCTAGATGTGTCAGGCCTTATATTAGCCCTCCACCACAACAGGAGCAACCACCAGAAGAAATAAGTGAAGGATTTGGATTAGAAGAAACACGACCAACAGTAGTAAACACATCACACAGTGGGGAGAAAAAAAAAAAAAAAAGGGGGGAAAAGAGATATGGGTCTGTTCCCTATGTGTGTAAATCTACATTAACATTTCCTTAAAACAGGGAGAATCACAAAGAAGCAGTAAATGATACAACAGAACCAAAAGAAACATATAAACAGTAACCAAGGCAGAACCAAAAGAAACACATAAACAGTAACCAATACAGAACCAAAACTCCATGAGTCAAACACAATAAAGGGTTTAAGAGTGCATTGTAAGGAGAGAATGAAACGGTGGCCACCGGAGTATGAATGAGAAAGTTGAGTGGAAGCATGTATGTGTGTGTGAAAGCAAGTACACTTTATAGCAAGACATCTTAAACACTACTTCAGACAACACCACCTCAGACACAACATCTACAACCCAACACATTTCCCTTTTAAATAAAGATGATGCCATTACACAAAGTCACCCTCAGATAAAAGGTTATCCACACCTACAAACCCTGGGTAATTTGAGATTGCTTGAATATTGCACGAACCAATAAAGTTGTCAACAGTTCAATAAAGGCCTTGTGACGATAGGCCCTGTTTTTTATAATTAGTTGAAATAAGATTGGTTCTAATAAGAATGTTAAAAACATAGTGTTTCTCAACTTGTTAATAAAAAGAGGAGGGAGATGTGGCAGGAAGAATGTAGCAATGAACCATGGGAGTTGTGGTCTCCCGGGTTCTCAGACAATATTTGATTGTCATTGGTTAGAGGGTCACGTGACATGTTCAGGTGTGGTATTTAAACCTGGGCAGTTTGAATAAACGGTAATTCTGCTCTGGCACTTGTTCGTGTCAGAGTGGGGTTCGTGCCTTGAACAGCACCTCAGGGAAGCCCCAGCATTACTGCTGTCTCTATGACACAATGGGAGGCCCGACATTCCATCCCTGGAGACGCTCCAAGAGGAGCATCCAGACCTGTGTCCAGTCAACAGAAGCGACCGGCCACCGAGCGTGACAGACCATGGCCCTGTCAGCTCTGTGGCGCCGCTCTGTGAGCTGGAGATCAGCCCTGACCCGGCTCGTGCAGCTCTTCCGCTCCCCCCAAAGCTCCGGCACCAAAGGTGAGGACAGAGCCTGACCCCGAAAGCCCCGCAGTGCACGGTGGGGACATTCACAGCCCTTCCTCCCCTGCACCTCGCCCTCCTCCTCCTCCTCCTCCTCAGTCCTCTCAGCGCCTGACGGCCCCAGCTCGGGATGTGACTTCCAGGCTTTGCTCTTTCTCACAGGCTCAGCCAACCTGCCTCCACCAGCCCCACTGGCAAGCAGCCCTGGCGTTGCTGTAACATCCAACACTGCCCGGGGGGGGCCCCAGGACAGTGGGAAGCCCCTGGTTGGGGCAGACCAACGTGCCCCCCAGGGTCAACTGCAGCCCTACCACCATCAGGGGAGAGCAGTGGCCCCGGTCCCAGCAGCGCGGCACAGCCAGCGCAGCCCTGCCAGCTCAGCCAACCCCTCCGGGACACCCCTGGGCAGTGGCAGCCCCCCAGACGGGAGCACCCCCATGGATGTGGACGTCACCCCGGCACTTAACATCAGCCTGGCCAGTGACGTCTCCATGGAGGAGGACGCCCCCCGCGGCTGCGACCTCTCACTGGCCACCGACGTCCCCATGGAGGAGGACACCGCCCGCGGCTGCGACCTCTCGCTGGCCAGCGACGTCCCCATGGAGGAGGACGCCCCCAGAGGCTGCGACCTCTCGCTGGCCAGCGATGTCGCCATGGAGGAGGACACCTCCCCGCCCAGGCACACCACCGCCAGCCACTCAGCCGCACCCCAGCTCCAAGCCACCAGGGAGCCTGGGGTGACTCCAACCAGCCGCGCTCTGCTGAGTGGGAAGGTCCTGCCGCAGGGGACTCAGGGGCACTTGGCTTCCTCCCCGGGGGCTGCAGGGACCAGCCAGGATGGTGGCAGCAGCGTCCCCGCGCCCACGGACCGCGGAGACGCCAAGCTGGAAAGGCGCGGGGCGAAGAGGAAGGGGGGCTCTGAGCCAGGGCCTGCCATCAAGATCAAGGCTCCCGCAGCCGGGGCTGGGGCAGGAAGATTGGCTTAGGCCTATTAAAGGGATAGGTCGTTTGGGGACCTATCCCTGTTTGAGGGATAGGTCGTTTGGGGACCTATCCCAGGTTGAGGCATAGATCGTTTGGGGATCTATTCCAGTTGGAGGGATAGATCGTTTGGGGATCTATCCCAGCGGGAGGGAGGGAGGGTGTTTATGTGGGGAAGATGTAGATAGAGATGTAGGGAAGATGTAGAGATAGATGTAGACGTAGATGTCGGTGGACAGAAATTGTGTGAACAATTTCAGTTGCATTTCTGAGACCTTCCCCTTGGCATGGCTGGGTGCAGAGAGTAAAAAATACTGCGCCACTAATATGGCGCAGGCCTTGTGCCAAGGTGAAGGAGGAGTTGTTCTGGCAGGAAAACAAGGCTTATGGACACCTGCTGATATCCAATTAGTACTGTACACCACAGTATGTTTGCCTTATGTATCCAATGTAACCTTGGGAAGAACCACATGTCTGTGTGTCGCAGGCAGCATATGAGCTGTCTGTCCTCTAATAAAGCGGACATTTTTGCCAATCCTGCTGATTTGTGTGCATTTCTGTCTGACCCCCTCCGCCGTTCCATAGATATAGTTAACAGTTTTCTTCTGGTTACGGAAGAAAAGATTTTATTCCAACACCTGCCTGTGTCTGCCTGCAATGGGGAGGGAGTGCAGGGTGGCCCCAGCAAATGGCAGCAAGCAGATCCAGCAAGGCCCAAAGGGCACCAAGGGCACCCAAAGGGCACCCCGGGCCTGAGTCACTGCCAGAGGTGCAGGCTCTCACGCAGGGTCACTCCCCTGTCCCCTTCGCCTGGGGAAGCAGCCCTTTGGCGTGGCAGCCAGGACACATGGGTCCCGTGCAGGACTCGCGCAGACGGCCCCACGCCCAAAGCAGCCCTGAGCAGAGCCTGGGCACCATCCTGCCGCTCTGGGGCTTTGGAAGGCTGCTCCCAGTGAGCCCACCGTGTCCCCGGTCACCCCAGCGCAGCCCCAGACAGGGCTCCTCCGGGCTGCCCTGGGGCTGCATTGGACAGGGCCCATAAGGGAGAGGGAAGAATGCGCTGGCAACCACATGCGGGGCCTCACAGGAGCCCAGGGAGACGACATCCGTAGATCTCGGGGAGGTGACACTCGGAAGGTCTCGACCTCTGTCTTGGGGGGGATGGCGAGCCACTCAGGAGTTGATGGGTCAGGATCAAAGGGCGGGCAGGCTGGGAATGGGCACACTGCTGTGGGGGTTTGCTCCAGGCCTCCTGAGCAGGAGCAAGATGGGGAGGAGACCTCTACAGGCAGCTTGAAGCAGCCTCCAGGTCACAGTCCCTGCTTCTCGTGGAGACTTCAACTGCCCTGGCGGCAGCTGGAGAAGCCACACAGCCAAGCACCAAGAGTCCAGCAGGTTCCCGGAAAGCGGTGACGACAACTTCCTGGTCCAGGGGGCTGGAGCCTCTGACAAGCCAAAGGAACGCTGTGCTGCTCCACCTCTTCCTAACACACAGCAAAGACCTTGTTGGAGATGGGAAGGTGCGGGACAGCCGGGGCTGTAGAGACCATGGGATTGTGGTCGTCTGAAATTCCAGCCAGTGGGAAACACAGAAATAGCCAGGAGATCGAGGAGCCGACGAAAAAAAATAAACTTTTATTGCAATAAAAGGGAGACTTCACTGGACAAACCGCAGTGAGGTGGCTCAGCTCAGTGCAGGTCGCAGCCCCCTTTTAGCCCCTTTGAGTGGCGGTCTGAAAAATAAAAGCTAGACACAATCCCAGTATGGGGAACTGGAATAGTTTATTGAACACGAGAACACTATTGTAAAGGCATCTGGGGCTGTATGTTAATGAAGGGGACAACCTATGTTAATTGGGGAGTTACACAAATTTTTACTGCAATTTCCAAACAGTTAATTTTTCTTCTAGTAGGATTACATGGGGGACAGAGGGATTACAGGGGTTTAGACATGGTTTGATACAATCATCTGAAACGTCCTTTCTGATTTCTGCTGGAGCCAAGCTTGATCCATGAGGTAGAACTTTAACAGGTCTTCTGAGAAGGGTCCAGCTCCTTCAGATCACGAGGTTTTTGTCAGCCCTTGTTTTCCTTTGCTGAAAGCTGGGTTTGGGTTCCCACACCTTTGCCCCTTTTTTTTTTATTTTTCTAAAAAAATAAATGCCATCCCGGGACACGGCTTTGATGGCCACCTGCAAGCCAAGGGGAAGGGCGGGTTGAGCTCGCCGCCCGTCCCGCCCTCCTCCTCCTCCTCCTTCTCCTCCTCCTGCTGCACTCACCGGGGCTCCGTCCGCCAGGCAGGTCCCCGCGTAGACGCGGCCGAAGCCGCCGCTGCCCAGCAGCGAATGCAGCCGGTAGCGCTCGTGCAGCGGCTCCTTGGCCTTCGGTGCGGGCGAGACGTGGCCGTCAGCGTTGGGGCCGGGGCCCGGCACGGCCCCCGAGCGCCCCTCAAGCGGCCCGGGCAGGGCTTCCCCAGCCGCAGCGGGCAGCGGCGGCTCGCTGCCAGCGGCCGGGCTGGCGAGCGGCGGAGCTCTGGCCGGGGAAGCCTCCGAGGAGGCGGCAGCGGCCGCGGCGCCCGCGGCCCCCGCCGGCCCCGGCAGGCGCCGGGCTCGAGCCAGGCGGAGCCAAGGGGCGGCGAGGCCGAGCCCGTCCCACAGCCAGCCCCACAGGAGCGCCCAGCAGCGCCACAGCCGGCGCGCCGGGAGCCGGGCGAGGGCGAGACCGCGCCGGGCCGCCCAGGGCCGGGGACGGGGCGGCCCCGCCCGGCACAGGGGAACGGCCGGGGCCATGGCCCGGGCCGGCAAGGGGAGGGGGGACCGGGAACGGGACAGGGACAGCGGGAGTGGGACACCGGGAACGGGACAGGGACAGCGGGAGTGGGACACTGGCACAGGGACACTGGCAATGGGACACCGGCACAGGGACACCGGCACAGGGACACTGGGACAGCGGGACACCGGGAGAGGGAGAGGAGGACGAAGAGCTCGAGCAAGGAGAGCCCGAACAAGAGTCAGAGCGAGAGCGCGTCGCTACAGTCGCTGCTGCTGCCGCTGCTGCTGCCGAAGCGCAGGGGCCGTTGGTCCGTTGGTCCGTTTGTCCGTTCCCCGTTGGCCCCCGCGAGCCCCGGGGGCAGCCCCGGCCGCTCCGCTCCCAACCAGCCCCGGCCGCAGTCACGGAGCTCCCCTTCCTCCCGCCCCCACGCCAAGACCACGGCCTTTTGGAGCTGCTTCACTTTAGTTCAACTTCTTGGCTGCCAAGTTTGCAACTTCCCGCCGCTGCTCGGACCCCATCCCGCCCGCTCGGCCCGCGCTGCTGTCGCTTCCTCCCAGGCCAGCCGGGCTCGGCACTTGCCCCTCAACTTTGGCAAGGGCTTTGCTCAGTGAGGAGCCCCGGCACGTCCGGCCAGCGCCAGGCAGAGCCAGCCCCGGGGGAGGGCAGAGCAGGACGATCGGCAGGGGAAATGCAGCCCTTTGGGGTCAGCGCTGCTCCCCGACCACACCAGGGTTCTTCCTGTTTTCCCGCCTGGTTTGAGGGAAAATCGGCGGCTGCAGAGAGGATCAAGCAGAAGAGAATTAGAAGACTCTTCTTGCTGCCCTTTGGATGCCAGTCCCTCCTAAGAAATGCAGGCTTAATTTGGAATGGACACGATGGAGCAGCTTTTTCAGCACCCAATATTTAACAGCTGCCTTTCAGGGGACAATGGGAAAAGGGGGGAGAACGGGAGAAAAGGGGGGCTGGGACCTCCAAAGTGAGCGAGGAGGGGGCTGAGACTGTGAAACCGAGCAGGGCAGGGGGAAGAAACACCCCCAAACCGAGCTGGGGGGGAGCTGGGGACGGTGGGGATGATGGGAAAGGGGTGGGAGAGGGGAGAAAAGGGGTGTTGGACAGTGGGCAGGGGGACAGAGGGCAGGGAGTTCCCACATGGGTCTCCCCTGCCCCCCATCACTTGAGCCCTGGAGCGGTTCCCTGGGGCTCTGGGAGGGGGCAGATCCACCCTGGGAATGTCCACTGCTTCTGTAACCCTTTGTGTGCTTGCTCTGGTGACAATTGTGCACAGGTGCCCAAGCCCCCTGTCCGTCCCTGGGGGGCTGATGGGGGGACTCCCCCACTCAGTAACTGGTGCTGCAGCAGCTGTGGGGCAGAGGGGGGTGGGAAAGGGGGGTCCGGGGTGGCCCCCTGAGCTCCCAACCTGCTGGGGGGGCTGAGGGCTGCTGGGGGGGCACCCCCTGCCCTGTGTCCCTGCACACCCAGGGCTGTTCCAGGTCCTGGGAAAAGCCGAGTGAACGGCCCCGACCGGGAGAGGTTCCTGCCCGGGTACATCTCCAACTGGGAGCAGCTCAGGCACTTCAGCAGAGATTTGGGCACCTGGGGGGACACCCCGTGTGGGGAGACCCAGGCCAGGCCCTGGAACAGCCAAGGGGAGTTCCTGGAGAACAGACAGGATCAGGGGACATGAACTGCTGGCACAACTACGACAATGTGGCCCTGTTTGCCCGGCCTGGGAACCCCCATTTTTGGGGTAATCTCCCCCACATCCCACCAGAAACTCCAAATCCTCCCAAATATTCCCCTGGATCTCCAAATGACCCCAAATGCCAGTAAAATGGTGGGGCTTTAGATGTCTTTGTTGAATGTCTTTGTTTTAAATTCAACAAATCAGCTCTTCCCACTGAATTTTCCAGGTCAGTTTGTGACCCCATGGATGTTTCTCCCACTGTGTTCACCCAGGTGCCTGTGGGGAACCAGGAGGATGTGGAGACCACCAGCCAGGTGTCTTCCCAATGTGGGAAGACATCACTCCTCCAGTGGGTGATGGAGTTGGAGCAGCAGACAAAGCTCTTCCCACAGTCAAGGCACCTTTAGGGCTTCCCTTACTGGTGGGTCCGTTGGTGTGAGGTCAAGGCAGAGCTCTGGCTGAAGCTCTTCCCACACTCCCCACACTTGTAGGGCCTGTTCCCGCTGTGGATGTGCCAGTGGGTGACGAGGTGGGAGTTCTGGATGAAGCCCTTCCCACAGTGGGTGCAGAGGAAGGGCCTCTCCCCTGTGTGTGTCCTTTCATGCAGGAGGAGATTCCCGCTGGTCTGAAACCTCTTCTTGCATTCCAAGCACTTGTAGGGCCGTTCTCCAGTGTGGGTGCGCTGGTGGCAGATCAGGTTGGAGATGCAGATGAAGCTCTTCCCACATTCCCCACACATGTAGGGCCGTTCCCCGGTGTGGGTGCGCTGGTGGCAGATCAGGTGGGAGCTCTGGCTGAAGCTCTTCCAACAGTCCAAGCACTTGAAGGGCTTTTTCCTGGTGTGAGGCTGCTCATGGACATCCAGGTCAGGGCTCTGGCTCAAGCTCTCGTTGCCTTCCTGGCACAGGGTGGGTCTTTCCTCCTCAGAGCACCCTGGGCTGCCTTTGGAGACCCTCCTCCTGGGGTACCTTCGTGGCTTTCCCTCCCCGCTGCCTTCCTGCGCCGTGGAGCCCTTCAAAACTGCCTCTCCCACCAGGCTCTGCCGGGGGGATTTGTCCTCCGGGCTCTCCGTCCTCAGCTCGGGGCCTGGGGCAGGAGGGAAGAAGGACAGGGAGGGGATTTGCCTCCGGCCCAGAGGGAAGGCCAAGGACATCCCCCCAACTCCGGCCCCGGCAGGACGGTGGCGGCAGCGGGGTTGTCCTGCAGCCGGGGGCGATGCTCAGCTGGGAGATACAGGACAAGACAGGGCAAAGGGGCACTGACTTCCTCCTCACCTGCCTGGGGGTCCTGGGGCATCTTCCTCTTCCTCGCAGCCTCCTCCTCTATTCGGCCAAGCTTTGGGAAGGAGAAATCCTGCTGTGTGGGGAAAAACAAAGGATGAGTGCTTTGGCTGGGGGTTCCTCCTGCCCAAGGCCATCTCTAGATGTTACTGGGCGGCTTCTGGCCAAGAAAACCTCCAAACCACCAAGATTCAGCCCAAAACAACCCTCTCAGCAGTGGAGTTCCCCCTCGCTGGTCCATCCACTTTGGGGTTCTGGGGTCCTTGCTGTGTGGGCTGCTGGAGGTCTCACATGTATTGGGGAACCCCCTCTCCAGGGTTCCCGCCCTCTCTGGGCTGCCGGAGATCCCGGGAATCCCAGGGGTCCTTCCTTTATGGGCTCCTCACTTTGCCATTCTGGGGATCCCCCTTCTCTGGGCTGCTGGGGGTCCCGGGGGTCCCGGGGGCTCCCCTCTCCGGGGTCCCTTTTAGGGTGGT
The DNA here is from genome assembly GCF_036250125.1 of Pseudopipra pipra. Taxonomy (NCBI): domain Eukaryota; kingdom Metazoa; phylum Chordata; class Aves; order Passeriformes; family Pipridae; genus Pseudopipra; species Pseudopipra pipra. The sequence goes on along the minus strand of NC_087580.1, from coordinate 19,559,379 downwards.
CGGGGGGTTTCGGGGTCCCAGGGTCCCTTCTCCCCTGACTCTCGCCTTCGAGGTGCTGGCGATCCCAAGGTGTCCAGCCCTCTCTCCAGGCTGCCGGGGGTCCCGGCTCCCCCCACAGCCCTCGCTGCTCCCCCCTCCTCTCCAGACTGCCGGGAGCTCCCCCTCTCCGGGCCCCAGTTTCAGATTCCAACCCCCGCCTGTCCCAGGGGTCCCCAAAGCCGGTGGGTTTGTCCCGTGTCCCCCCCACTCCCCGCCGGTATCCGGCGATCGCCACGTGGCTCCGGGGACCCAACATCCCCCTGCTCATCGTCGGGGCTGTGCCGGGAACCCACCCCGGGACCCCAAAAAACACCTCCCGGGGATCCCCAATATCCCCCCAAGGGGCATTTGCGGCTCAGCTTTGGGGTCCTGCAAGATCCAAACATCCCCCCGCCCCCCCAAAAAAAAATGCCAGAGTGCCTCAAGATATTTGGGGCGAGCTCCCCCTCCCCGGTCACCTGCGGGATGCGGGGGGCGATGCTCCCGGGACGCGGGGGCTGCGGATACAGCGGGCCGTGCATCCACGTGCGTTCTTTCTCCTCCTCCTCCTTCCCCTCCTCCCCCTCTCCCACCTCCTCTCCCTCCTTCTCTTTCTCCTCCCCTCCTATTCCCACTCCTCCCATTCCCGTGGGAGCTGGGGCAGGTCGGGATGGGGCAGCGCTGGGCTCTTGGCCGCTCCCGCCCGCACTCGGCCCCCGCCGCAGCCGCCACGGCCGGGACGGCGCGGGGGGGCCCGGCCTGGGCACCCCCCACCTCCCCTTTGCCCAAATTCCCGTCCCGGGGGGCGCTGGGGCCGAGGGGGGACCCTGGGGGGGTCCGGGGGGAGCGCTGGGCGCTGCGGGTCAGGCTGGCAACTGATGAGTCATCAGCGCTGCGCGCTCGGATTGGCTGAGCACTGCTTTGGGGGTGGGGCTGCAGGAAAGGGGGTTCTTTGCAGGGGAAGATATTTGGAGCTGGAAGGACTCCAAAGCTGAGCCGCAAATGCCCCTGGTGGGGATCGGGGGGGGTCCGCGGGAGGTGATTTGGTTTTGGGGGTGTCCCGGTGGCGGTTCCCGGCAGAGCCCCGGCGGTGGGCGGGGGGATGCGGGGTCCCCCCCGCGGTGGGGGTTGGTCTTGTTGGAAATGATCCAACTTGCCCAAAATTTTCGTCAGTGGCAGCAGCTGACCGGGTTTCTTTTCACGGGCTCTTGTCGCTTTGATCTTTAAAGCACCCAAACTTGGAGTTTCTCTGCACTGGCTCTGATGAGCTTCCATAAACAAAGCCCGAGGGAGCTGAAGATTGGACATCTGGGATCTTAAATTCCTGGTCCTTCAAGGACCTGTTGGAGGAACCAGAAGGTCCAAAGGGGATTAACAAAGACATTGCAGCCTGAGAGTTGGAGACTCTGTGTCTGAGGAGGAGTGCTAAGAGGACCAAAGAAGGTGGACCAAATTAGCCAGTTAAGGATAGACTACTAATTAGAGTCTTAATTAATGAAGAGAATTCATTAGTTCATTAATTGGGGTAAATTAGAAGCAATGAACATGAATTTGTTTGTTTGTTCAAATGTAGAAATGTGTGAAAAGTCTGGAAAGGGACAGGTGGGGCTGGAATGATTGGCTCCCTGTCTCTGGGAGCCAGAACAAAGCAGTGCCTGGCTCACCAACACTTCCCAGGGGCGTTGGAGGGTTTCATTTCTTCCCAACGCTTTTCAGGGACAATTCTTGGTGAGCCAGGTGGGACAATGCTGTCGACCCTCCAGGGATTCCAGGACCCTGAGGACTCCAGCGAGCAGTGAAAATATTCTTCTGGGAGATCTCAGTCCCTGGATCTGGTGAGTTCAAAGCAAGATCCCTGGAATTTTATTAAGGCATTGCTGAGCATAGAAAAGGTATACCTAAGCATCCTAGAAATGGAGCTCTAGAACAGAATAGAATAGAATTGGGTTGTGAAAGTGATGCTAGAACTGTAAAAGGAGGAGTGTGATATTTGGCTTATGAGAAGAAATCCCTACTGACTGAGTGAAAGGGGTGGGTTCCAGGCCCCAGGTGTGGGTCAGGGGGTGGGTTCCAGGCCCCAGGTGTGGTTCAGGGGGTGGGTTCCAGGCCCCAGGTGTGGGTCAGGGGGTGGGTTCCAGGCCCCAGGTGTGGGTCAGGGGGTGGGTTCCAGGCCCCAGGTGTGGGTCAGGGGGTGGGTTCCAGGCCCCAGGTGTGGTTCAGGGGGTGGGTTCCAGGCCCCAGGTGTGGGTCAGGGGGTGGGTTCCAGGCCCCAGGTGTGCTTTGCCCACAGATCAGTCACACACAGAGCTCTTGCCCATAGAGCTGCTTTGGGGAGGGCTTTGCTCAGGGAACTGTGTTTGTCAAAGCCAATGGTCAGTGCTGGAGAAAGTGAAGTGTTTGGGGAGTGTGTGTTACTGGGAGTGTGTGTTATAGTATTAGAATCCTGTCTGACTCGGGGATGCCCATAATAGATATAAAAATGAAAAAATTCACTTGTTGTAGAGTGTTAAATGCAGTAGTTTGTTCTTGGGTGCATTTTAAAGCATTTGGTGCACATTAAATATTTGAAGGAAGGTAAATTGCCACAGCAGCTGTTAAGCTGGGATTGTGTGTTCAGAGCATTCTTTAGTGTCAGCTTTAGTGTTTGCAGGGGTTGGATTTGTGTTAATTGTGCCGATATCCAATTAGTGATTAGTGAATTAGAGATTCAGTTTGTGGATTATAATACGTTTTTTCAGTTGCTGTTGTTTTGTCAGAGAAAAGAGAAGTGAACTGAAATCTCTAGATTTGTTCTTTGAACTGAGCAATAGTCAGGGTTTGGGAAGGTGTGGTTTGATGCCAGGGAGCAGCAGCAGCTGGGGAGGTTCCTCCAACTGCAGGGGAAGGAGGCAGAAATGGTCCCAGTGAGAGAGGAGCAGAGGAAAGGATTTGGGTTTGGAAAGCTTTGGAGGGTTTAGTGTGAGAGCAGGGATTTGGAATGTGCGTGGGGAAGGGACAAACAGGAGCTGCCACAGCCTGGACTCCCCCCAGGGCTCCCGGCCAGGCAGGAAGGCTCCTGCCCTTGGAAGGTGTGTGGGGGCCCAGAGGTGTCATCCCCAGCTGAACCTCTGCTCCATGGACACTGGGGAGGGAGAACATGGATTTCTTGGGAGATCCTGGAGTGGCATGTTGGGTTTGAAAGAGGAGGAAAGGACAATTTAGTCAGAAACGATTCCTGTTGTTGGTGGCACAGGGCAAAAGGAAAATGGGCCTTTCTTTCAACCATTAAAATTTGGAATTGGTAAATGGGTGTTGGCCCTTCAAATTCTTTCTGTGCCTGACTGTGCTGTACCATTCCTAGGCAAGAGATGGATTTAGTGAGTTAAATGACATTTGAAAAAGGGAAAATCCAAGTTAGTGGGTGCAGCTGCTCTGTCATTCCTGGGTTTTGGTGTCACTGTGTCACTCAGGGATCCTGAGGAGGGTGAAGCCCTTCTGTGCAGGACATGGAGATGGTCCCTGGCTTGTCCAAATGCATTAAATGCTGCTGCTGAAGGAGCCCCCACAGTGATTTTATCTGCATTGACCCCCTGGAGCCCACGGGCACCTGCTCCTGCCTGGACAGAAACCAGGAGTTTCCTTGGACTGGTGTCCCCCAGGAAGGACGTTTTCCCCCCTGTTTCTGAGGCTTTTAATAGTCTTTGATCAATAAATATTTCTCCATGTGATTTCTCCTGTGGTGTCTTCTTGAAGCCTGAAACAAGCAGAGGAGGGGATGCCAAAGATCCGCCCTCCCCTCTCTATTGTCACTCTGCACCCCCCAGGCCCTTCCTCTGCAGTGTCCTGTCTCCCTGGACATCCCCCCTGGAACTTGTGCCCTTCCCTGCTGGCACGGGTGGGCACACCCCCCATCCAGTCATGTTCCCAAGCGCTGCCAGGGCCACCTGGGTGACCAGCAGGACATGAGTGGGGGTGGCTTGTGAGGGAGTCCCCAAACTCTCCCTGTCCCCAGAGAGCAGAGCCACGGGGACCAGGGCAGGTCCCCCAGCAGGTCCCACTGCAAATGGCCTGGTTTGTGCTCCAGGGAGGAACAGGCAAGGACCCAGCTTGGGAGAAGATGCTCCAGGAAAGGACCAAGAGGGTCCAAGACACAGGATTTGGGGCAGGAACACACCTTAGTGCCCCCTCACATACATGTGGTGTGAGTGAGAACAGCCCAGGGCAGAAACACCCACCTGCCCGGGGGCCCCAGCAGTGGGTCAGCACCAGGCTGCAAACAGGGCAGGGCAAAACTTGGCCCTGCAGACCCCACAACTGAGGCCAAAGAGAGACCAGCCAGGCCACCACCCCCAGCCCAGCCTATTGCACCTCCGGCCACAAGAGTGGGGACCAAAGCTGTGCTTCTCCTTCCTCCTCTGCACCCAGGAGCCACAGCCCGGGGCACGATCCTGCCCCCAGCAGCACAGACTGCCAGGTCCCTGAGCCCCTGGGGCAGGAGCTCCTCGGGGTGCAGCCCCTGGGCCCTGCAGCACCACAACCTCCTGTAGGGCTGCCCCTGCCTGGGCTCCAACTGCCCAGCACGAGGGAAACCAGGAGCCAGAGAGCAGAGCTGGGGGCCTGCAGAACATCAGCATTCCCTGCCCTGCACAGCCAGGACAGTTTTCCAGAGCTCACTTAAAACAGCCCCTCCAGAACTTTCAGGGTGTTCCACAGGGCCCAGTCAGTCCCAGGATGATCTCAGTCAGTCCCAGGATGACCCCAGTCACTCCTGGTCTCTCCCAGTATATCCCAGTTGCCCCCAGCTGCCCCCCCACCCCGAGCTGCCGTCGGACGCCGCCCCCCAAGATGCTGACGGGGGTCGGGGGCTCCGTGCTGGGGTTCCTCTGCCTGGGCCTGCATGGAATGAAGGGGCCAAGGTGACACTGCAGGGCCTCCTGGAACCAAAGAACCCTGAGACATTTGGGAACCTCCTGCAATCAAGGGACAATTGGGAGCCTGCAGGGCCTCCTGGAAAAAAGGGACCCTGAGACACTGTGGAAACTCCTGGAATCCAGGGGCCTTTGTGACATGGGGGCCTCATGGAACCAAAGGAACCTGGAAACATTTGGGAAGTTGTGGAATCAAGGGACCATTGTGACACTGCAGGGCCTGATGGAATTACAGGCACACTGGGACACTGTGGCAGGACATTCCCCCCTGGAATGGGACCAAGACAATGCCCTATTTGCAAATGTATCAGTGCTGAGCTGAGAGGGGCCCAGGCCAGGCCAGGAGATGTTGGAACCAGTCTGGGTTCAACCCTGAATTAACATCCTGATGGTGAGGCAACCCCTGGAGTCCAAGGGCTGTCAGTCCATCACTTTATACTATAAAGTTCCAGTCCCCTTTCCCAGGGGCAGGTTCTTCCAACATAACCCCTCTTGGGGTGTATGGTTGGAGATTCCCCCCTTGGCTGGGGAACCCCCCTCAAGGTCAGTCCTCGAGGGTGAGCAAAAGAGATCTCCCCAGGAGCCTTGGTCTGGGGGAGTTACATCACATGTCTACTTAATAATCATTTATTTTTTGCCAGTTTTAGTATAATTCCTTCAATTATATTGTACTTATCCTGTACTACTGGTAGTTTTAGTGTTTATATTGTGTAGTAAATAATTCTGATTAAAATTTTTTGTCTGTTCATCTGTGATAATGATGAGTTCATTTTATATCAATATATCTGATTTTCCATCATTAAAACCTGCAGGACAAAAGTGGTTCAATCACAGCTCTGTAATTCCTTAAATTCCAACCCTTGGCATAATCCAGGACTGAGATTGGATCCAGCCGCCCCCAGGCTCCTCTCTGAGCAGGAGTTTAGAAAGCCAGGGAGTCCTTTCTGCACCTCGGGACTCAAGGGCAGGACTTCTTTAATGAACTTTGTCTAAGCCTTCCACTCCCCCCGGCAACAGGGGATGACAGGGAAAAGGGAGGGGAAAGGGGAGAAAAGGTGGGAAAAGGGGGTGGGACCCCTTCAGCTGAGCGGTTGAGGGGGTGGGACCCCCAGAGCAGAGCACGGGGAAGCTGTGGTTTGATGGGATGATCAGAAAGGGGTGGGAGAGAAGGGAAAAGGGGTGGGATCCCCAAAACTGAGTGTGAGGGGGGTTGCGACCCCCAGCCTAAGTGGGAGGGGTTGGGAGCCCCTGGCTGAGCACGGAGGGGGTCTGGAAACTGGGGGGACGTTGGGAAAGAGGAGGGAGAGTGGGGAAGAGGGAGGTGGGACAGAAGGTCGAGGGGTCCCTTTGTGTCCCCCATCACATGAGGCTTGGAGGGATTCCCTGGAGCTCGGGGGGGTTGGATCCACACTGGGGGTGTCCCTGTCCATCCCTGGGGGTCTGATGGGACACGTCACAAGACCCTGCCCTTAAAATGTGGGGCTTTTCTCGTATAAAGTGCTGGACTGTCAGTCAGGTGTGTCCAGGCTGTGCCAGCCCAGCAGCCTTGGAGAAGTTCTCAGGGGTGAATTAGGAATGTTGTCCCATGGAATTAGGGGACCGTTGTGACACTGCAGGGCCCCAGGGAACTCTTTTGCCTGCGACGAGGGTCAGCACAAGAGACACCGACACCAACTTTGGAGAACAAGTGTGTAATTTTCCTGCAGTGCAGAGCAGCAAAGAATGACAAAAGGCTGAGCTCAGTAACGCACCTCATCGTTCCTACCAAGAGTGCCTGGAGTGAGTAGAAAAGCTCCCTGCCCAGTTGCCCTCATCTGTTCCCCTCAGCCAGGCCCGCCCGGCAGCGGGGGAGCCCCGGTCGCAGCCAAGGGTTGGAGAACCCCTCCCGGGCCCGGGAAATCCCACCCAGGGCGTCCACTCATAGGGGAGGGCTCCACCTCTGCTGGGAGGGGGTCCAGCTTTTCTGGCCTTGCAGAAACAAGCTCACAGAGCTACGAGTGTGCAAAACCATCTGGCTCCCTTCTCCTCCTGGGTTCCACCCACAGCCTGGCCAGGGCTTAAGGGGAAAACCCAGGCAGTCAACCTGCCCCATCTGCTGCCAAACAAGGCCACACATCCACTGCCAGGGCCTTGACCACTCTCTAAAGACAGGAAGATAAAGATCACATTTTGCTCACAATCAGACATAAGATTTGATTAAGGAACACATACAAATATCATTCACTAATGAGCTGAGACTCACAGATCTCACTAATAAGCACATTTATTTTGTTCAGGGGCAGGTACATGGGGAGTCTTTCCACACTACATCTTTGACCAACAAACATACAGAGTTTTAGCTAAGGAGCAAATACAGGGATAAACAGACTGTTAGGTTGGAAGGTTCATCTAGAGCTCAGCTTTGGCTCAGGGCCTGTTGTTCAGCCTCAGCACTTCAGTGACAGCCACACAGGGCTTTACATGACACACACAGTTTCCAGATTCATTAGATATTCTCCCTTACTTAAGACATAGATGTTACTTTGCTTTACACAATCACCCCCCCTATTGCAAGTCCTTAGTTGGTCCTTTGGGGTCTCCTTCAGGGCTCTCTGGTGGGTTTTTTGGCATCTGGTGCCCCCCAAAGTTGAGGTGTCCACTTCTTGACCTCGGTTCTGAGCAGACACAGTGTCATTACCTTTCACCACAAAGACTGGAACGTTTGGGTTTGATCTTCTCTGGGCCCACAGAGCTCAGCTTCCATCCTGTTTGCTTAGTTACATCCCTGATCCAATTCTCCAGGACCTCTCCAAGATTACAGTTCTCCTTCCTTGGCCATAGAGAAATGTTGGGAGCAGTCTTCTATATCCCACATCAAATCCCCCTTTTTTCAGACTAAGCTCCTGAAGGGATGGAGTGTCTTAGGAGCTTTATTTCATTTTACAGCTCAAGGCATTAGAACAGCTACAGCACTGAATCCTGATGCAAGCTGAAATACAAATGCCCTTCCAGCTTTGGGGCAACCCTTCCCAGGTGTTATTTCCACACACCAATCCCACCCCGTTCCTTTGGGGACCGGCCAAGGATCAGTCATTTCCCCAGCAGGAAGGGTTTGAGGACATTGGGGTGATTTCCCACAAACGGGCCACTCTCATTAACACAATCCACTTGTCCTGTTCCTTTAGTGGGGGTTACAGCTTTGGACACAGGCAGGATTGTCAGAGGTGGTGGGGGGTACTTGCACACTGACTGCTGGTCTACTTTTTGGGGAACACAAGTGCTCACCCAGTGACCAGGAATCATTTCTGCCAGAACAGGGAAGGCAGAAATGGTGAATGGCTTCCTTGTCTTTTCAGGTAAAGGAGTGCACACCCAGCAATCCCTTGGAGGCAACACTTGGGTCACGTTTGAGACTGAAAGGAGATGTAAATTTTGCTCCCAAGTCAAGACCCAATTAACTATTGTCAGGAGAGCCAAAGCAGACTTAAGCATTTGGTTTCTTCTCAGACAACCTCTCAATTACCCAAGGGGCTCTGGCCTTTGGAATTCTGCAATAATGCATCCCTGATTTGACTTGCTGTACCACTTCTACAATCAAGTGAGCTCCTCTGTCTGATGACATTCCCAAATGTACCTCGAATCCAGGGATTCTTGGATTCAACAGTATTCCACTCACTTCCCCAGCCCAGTTGGTGTGACAAGGAACAGCCTCTGGCCACCCAGAGAAGGTATCCCCCAAGACCAGGAGATCTTTACACCCCCATTTTCTGGGCAATTCAGTCACATCCATCTGCCAACATTCACCTGCAGCATTTCTACATTTTCCATCACCTGTTCCCACTCCAGTGGCAGGGTTTGGATTATTTCTCTTCCACACACCACACTGCTGACTCACTGCTTGTACAGCTGGGGTCAGTTTTGGACCAAGAACCCACTTGGACAAATGTTACAGTGCAGAAACAAATACAAACACAAAACAAGGATCAGTGGAGAAAACAAAGCCAGAGACCAAATGGGGGAACACCAAATAACCCACCCAAAGAGCTGGAAGATCCACATGTCTTAGAGGGACAGGATTCCCCAAAAGAATGCCTTATTATCCAATGGGATCTTCCCCCATCCCAGACCAGTCCAGGGATCTGTGGTCTTCTCCAGGAAAGTCCTGGGGCCGGCGTGAAGATCCAGAGATCCCTCGGATCCACGGGAGATCAGGCAGAGGGTCCCATCTGGGGCCAGAAATGGTGCCCCAAAGCAGCAGAAAGCAAGTCCTTAACCCCAGCTGGGAGGTGTTAAGAAGCAGGCATTCTTTAGGGCAGCGTGCTGGACGCCTGCAGGAGAGTTCTTCTAATCCAGCCTGCTCAGGGACACAGGCAGGGCTTGGGATTACACACACTGATTCCAGAGGCATTGGATATTCCCCCTTACTGAACACATGTCCATTACTGTGCTTTACACAGTCACACCCCTATTGCAAGTCCCTACTTGGTCATTTGGGGTCTTCTCTGGGGGTCTCTGGTGGGTTTTTTGGCATCTGGTGCCCCCCAAAGCTCAGGTGTCTGCTTCTTGACCTCGGTTCTCAGCATCACTGCTTTTCCCCACAGAGACCGTCATGTTTGGTTTGATCTTCTCTGGGTCCCCAGAGCTCAGCTCACATCCTGTTTGCTTGAGTTCCAGCCCTGATCCAATTCTCCAGGACTTCTCTAAGATTCTGTTGTTCCTTATTTGGCCAGAGCAGAATCTTGGGAGCAATGTTCTACTTCTCCCAAACCAAGGCTCCCCCTGCACCAGCCACTGCCAAACAAGGCCAGACATCGACTGCCATGGCCTCCACCACTCTCCAGATACAGAAAGATCAGATTTTGCTCACAATCAGACATCTTTTGTTAAGGAACAGATACAAACAGGATTCACTGATGAGCCCAGACTAACAGATCTTCCTAAGAAGCACACCTGTTTGGTTCAGGAGCAGATACACAGGTGGAGTCCCATCCCACCACATTTGTACCAACAAATAGACCCAGTTTTAGCTCAGGAGCAGATACATGGAGACACAGCCCATTAGGTTGGAAGGTTCATCTAGAGCTCAGCTTTGGCTCAGGGGCTGTTGTTCAGCCTCAGCACTTCAGTGACAGCCACACAGGGCTTTACATTACACACACAGTTTCCAGATTCCTTACAGAGTCTTGCTTACTTAATACAGACACTTGTGGGCAACACTTGGATCACCTTTGGCACTAAAAAGACATGTAAATTTTCCTCCCACGTCAACAGTGTTTGAACTGTTGTCAGAAGAGCAAAACAAGAGTGAAGCATTTTGTTTCTGCAGTCAAGTGGGAACCTCTGTCTGATGACATTCCCAAAGGCATCCCAAATACAGGGAGGATTGCACTGAACAGGATTGCAGTCTCTTTCCCAACCTGCTTAGTGCAACAAGGAACAGCCTCTGGCCACCCAGAGAAGGTATCCCCCAAGACCAGGAGATCTTTACACCCCCCTTGTCTGGGCAATTCAGTCACATCCATCTGCCAACATTCACCTGCAGCATTTCTGCATTTTCCATCACCTGTTCCCACTCCAGTGGCAGGGTTTGGATTATTTCTCTTCCACACACCACACTGCTGACTCACTGCTTGTACAACTGGGGTCAGTTTTGGACCAAGAACCCACTTGTGCAAATGTTTCAATAATTTGCTTCACTCCAAGGAATCCCCTCATGTTCCCCATCCACCAGGTCACAGGAGATTGGCTCAGGGACTATTATTTGCCCACTTGGGGGAACTGCCCAGCCTCCTGGAGCAAAGTTTGCTCTAAGGTTTCAAGGAGTTGACAATCCTTAGCACTAGACTCATTTTCTTCTACTGGGAGAAGGATCTCTGTCAGGATCTCTGACCTGGTGGTGGGGAGTTCTGTGCATCCAGAGAATTGTTTTCCATGCCGGACAAAGCTGCCCCCACTGGGAAACAATTCCCAACCAGGACTTTCCAAGGGGCTGTCTCCTAAGTCAGCTCTGCCCCAATACACTTCTCCTCTAGTCTGGAAGCAATCCCGCTCTGGGCTTCCTTTGCTGGGGCTGGGGCAGTTGACAGGTTGCTTCTTTCCTTCCTGGCCCAGCCTCCCTTGTCCTTGGAGAATTCCAAAGCCCACGGAGGCTCCTGGGCTCTGGACTACTTGCACTTTGTGTTTGGGATACCCCATATCCACTCAGCCCAAGGAAATTCCACAGGGCCACAGTCTGACCCCAACGTTGCTGCTCAGCATCAGTGGCATCAAAAGATCATCCCCACACTGCAATAAGGCTCCAAGAGGGTGGGTTTGGACTTCTCCATTCCTCCAGTCCCTTTGCCAATTGAGTTCCAAATATTGGGGCCTATTTTTAAACCCCTGCAAGAGGACCACCAAAGTCAGATGGGTTTTCCTCCCCGGCTTTGCATTTTCCCATTGGAAAGCAAAAAGCTCTTGACTTTCCCAACTCAAAGGGAGACACAAAAAGGCAGTTTTCAAACCTAATGCTGTGAAACATATTAAACCCTCATTTAGGGGAGTTAGCAAAGTGTAAGGATTCACTATGACTGCTTGTATATCTTCTACTCTGTTCTTTACAGCTCTAAGGTCTTGGACTAACTGGCATAGCCTTCCATTTGCCTGCTTGACTGGCAAAACTGGAGCATTCCATTTAGATTCACATTCTTTTCACAAGCAAAATTTCATCAATTGTTCTACAAAGGGTGAGAATCCCTTACAACTTTCTATTTGCAAAGGACATTGCTTTGGCCTCACCAACCCCACTCCAGGTTTCTCTGGAATTCTCACGGGTTCTGCTCTCTTGGATCATGGAGGCACCTCTCCAGCCCATCCTGTTGGAACCACTGCATCCCCAAGTGATGGTGGCAGATGGATTACTTCTGCTTTGAGAGACTCTCATGCAAAACTAGAAACTTCCACAGAATTAGGCTCTGCAATAATAACCTATATTGGACCATTTTTCAATTGGATTGTGGCATTTCATTTTGCCAAGAGATCTCTCCCAAGCAGAGGCTTTGGGGAATTGGGGAAATACAAAAACTGGGGAGCCAACCACTGTTTTCCCAATTTCAAAGCCACAGCATTAAAAATGGCCCAGTTTCCCAATTCCCTGGCACACCAGACAATTGTTCTAGAATTGTCCCTTGAGTTTCATTTCCCTGGATTTAACACAGAGGAACAAGTTCCCACAGCCACAAACAATTGTGCTTAGCTTGGCTGGAACCAGATGTTCTGATGGGGAAGAATCCTCTGGTGCCCCCTCAGTCGTCTTCAGTGATGCCACGAGAGGGTTCGGAGGGTTCTGAAGTTTCAGTTGCGGACAATCCCATTTCCAGTGTCCATCTTTCTTACAGGATGCACAGGGACTGATCCCAAGTCTCCTGGGGGGATGTTTGAAGCAGGCTGCCCACGCTCTCATCCTCTTCCTCTCCCTGGGGCACCATTTCCTCAGGGATTTCTTCCAGAACTGCAACTCCAACCTCCAACAATGTCCCCAAATTAGACTGATCTTGTCCCTCAGCTGGATTTTCCTTTCCGGGCTCACACCAAGGGCTCTGAGGGCGCTGCATTCACACCACAATCTTTCTGCCCTTTCACAGGTTCTGCAAAGGGAAAAACACAGCACCAGACATAACCTCCTTCCACTTCTGTTCCCCTTCTCAAACAGCATCAACTGCAACAATGGATTCTAATTCAGTGTTCCAGAACAGCCACCCATTGATTCCAACACCCCATTAAATTCTCCCTGGGAGAATTTACAAGTACAGAACAATAGTGATTGATAAAACAAAGCCAAAGACCAAATTCCAGAATTCCAAAGAACCCACCCAAAGGGCTGGAAGATCCACAGGTCTCAGATGAGCAGGATTCCCAAAATACCAAAGAACCCCCAGTGCACTGAAAGATCCATACGTTTGACATGGGCAGGATTCCCCAAAAGAATGCCTTGTTATCCACTGGGATCTTACCTGTGTCCCAGACTGGGCTGGGGATCTGTGCTCTTCTGCAGCAAAGTCCTGGTGCTGGCGTGAAGATCCAGAGATCCCTCGGATCCGCGGGAGATCAGGCAGAGGTGTCCTGTCTGGGGGCCAAAAATGATACCCAAAAGCTGCTGAGATACAGCTCGAGCAAGCTGAAAACTAAACTGTCATTTGGGGTCATCCCAGATCGATTGGATTTCAGCAATTACTCAACACAGGTGCCACCTCCTCCAGCCAAGCCCAGGAGATCAACCTCCTCAGCAGCTGCAAGAGCGGGATGTTCATGTGCCTGCTGCCATCTCCCCAAAGCCATTATCCCACTGCTGCTGACAAGATGGGCAAGAGGAGCATCTACCTCCCAAGATCTGCTGCCGCAAGAAGAGCGTGTCCCAAAGGATGTCCTCAGCCTTCTCAGAGGGGACGTCAGATCCTCTCCAGGGATGGTCCCAGCCCTTCCCAACCCGGACTGGGCACCAGCTCCAACTCTTCCCTGGAAAACAAACAACAAATTCATGAACAGAGATTACAAACCAAAAGTGGAAACAAGAAAAAAAGGTAAAATGTTAACCTTCTGTCAGGGTTCTGAGGAAGGCCCAAGCCCTGCAGGCCAAAGGAAAACCCCCCCTCCTCCAGCTGAGGAAAACCCAGGCCTTCTCCCTGCCCTGCTGCACTGGCCCAAAGAAAGGCTCCTAAGCCAAGGCAGCCCAAGCCTTTCCTGGCCTGCAGCCCAAAGCAGCTGGTGTTCTGCAGCCCCGCCTTTGCTCCCCCCACGGGGGTTTGTTTTTGGCAGGCTGGCTGCCCCTGCCCCAGCCCCGCCCAGCAAAGGGGCAGTGGCAGAGGCTGGGGGCAGAGCCGGGCTCCCATTTCACACCCAGCCCAGAGCACCCGCCCGCCCTCCTGCCAAGAAGCAGCTTGGCAGCCGGCTGAAGAATTCCTCAGGTTCCCCATCAGCAAAGGGGGAACCTTCGGTGCCCAGCCAGGCTGAGCAATGCCCGTGTCCGGGAGCACCCCCTGGGTGTGGACTCATCTGCAAACGGCGTGTGGAGCACGGCTTGGAGGAAGGGGCCAGAATCAAAGGCCATCCTCTTCAGCTCGCCGGCGTCCAGGTCAGCTGAGAGCTTGTCATCCCTGACATCGTCCTCGATGTCTCCAGCAGCAGGCCCACCCGGCACAGCTTCTGCAGAGGCCCCTTCTCCTTCCCTGGGGGCCAGACCAGGCTGTCAGCGTTCTGCCGAGGGCCCAGCTGTCTGTGAAGCGGGACGAGCAAAACCAGGTTGGATGGTGGCCACCAGCACTTGGGAGACCGGGTCTGCAGCCCAGCTCCAGCACAAACAGGGGCGTGTTCCCGTGGGATGACCCCCCCCCAGTGCTACAGGCTGACAAAAAAGTCTGGTTTCCTTTGCTTCTTATTGCCAAGAGATGTGTGGAGGTGTTACCTGCCAGGCCCCTGGATCAAAGGGAGCACGTGGATCTCTCCCGTCTTCTAGGGCAGGGGAATGTCCTGCACCCAAGGATGGCACAACAGGTCTTCCAGTGCTGGCCTGTCCGAGGGGCGGATGGACAAACACCACCTGATAAGATGCTGGCAGCCTGGGGGGAAAATGGCCAGTCAGTTGGAGAAGGATCCTGTCCCCTCTGTCCCACTGTCCACGTGCCCAGGCTGTGCTGGCTGTGCTCAGAGCTGTGCCCAAACTTCTCCATCGATTCTCCCTTTTGGAGGAGAGCAGGATGGCAGGACACAGGCCACCTCCTCCAGCCACCCATGGGACACAAACAGCTTCAAGAGCGGCGTCCTCGTGAGCCCGCTGCCCTCTCCCAACACCGTTATTCCCCCCGTGCCACAAAGATTGGTATCCACCTGGAGAGACCCGTGCTGGGAACGGGAGCTGGGCCCAGATGGTGTTGGGGCCTTTGCGGAAAGGGTGCTTCCCGCAGACCATCTGGTAGAGCAGGATGCCCAGGGACCAGATGGTCGCCTCCTCGCCGTGGTAGCGCTTGAGGTAGATCCACTCTGGCGGGCTGTATGACAGTGTTCCTACGGAATACAGACGCAGTTCATCAGGTGGATGCTGCCTGCTCCCAGAGCCTCACCCCAGCAGCCCTGGCAATGTGGGGCCTGCCCCAGTGGCACACGCTGTGACCCACTGCCTTCTCGCCGGCCCCTGACTCTTGGTTACAAACTCTGGGTTGGAGAAGAAGCCGCTGGTGTCCAAGAGGGCAGCGGAAGCCCTGGCAAGGCCCAACCATTTCATGCAAGGGAAAAACCCACCCAGTGGTGGGGAAAAGCCGTGCCTTCTCCCTGCCCCACTGCACTGCCCCCAACAATTCATCATAAGCCAAGGCAAACAAGGCGAGCAGAGCAGCCCAAGCCCTTCCTCGCCTGCACACCAAGCCAGCTGGTGCACAGTTCTGACCCCCTTCTCTGCTACCCTCACGGGGGTTTTGGTCAGGCTGGCTCCCCCCTGCCCCAGACCCAGCCCGGGACAGGGTGGGTGGCACAGGCTGTCGCCAAGGCCGGGGCCTGTCTCACAGTAACCCCCAGCCCCATCCAAAAGCAACTTGGCTGAAGAACTAATCCTGTTCCCCCTCAGCCAAAGGGGCAATCTCCACTGCCACACCCGGGCATGGCCATGCGATGCCCGGCACCAGGAGCATCCCCCGGCTGTGGGCTCACCTGCAAACTGGGTGTAGACCGTGTCCTTAAGGAAGGTGCCACATCCAAAGTCCAGGAGCTTGGCCTCGCCGCTGGCCAGGTGGAGGAGGATGTTCTGGGGCTTGATGTCCCGGTGCAGGACGCCGCAGCTGGTGCAGTGCCGCACGGCCTGCAGCACCTGGCGGAACAGCCCCCACGCCATCTCCTCCGGCAGGAACCCCCACGCCCTCAGTAAGCGAGAGAGGTCCTGAGACGGCTCCGGATGCTCCATCACCAACAGGAACCCGCTGGGGAGCTCGAACCACTCCAGGAGCTGGATGACACCAGGGAAGCCATTGGACACCTTGTCCAGCAGCACGATCTCCAGGGGGGCCCGGGTGCCGTCAGGCTGCGGGGGGACCACGGGGTCGTCAGTGGGGCTGATGCCGTGCCTGCCTGCCTGCTCCCCCTCGGCCAGCCCTGGATGCTCCCCGTCCCCCACCGAGCCCACGGCCACTCTCCGTCCAGGTGTCCCGGCGGCTTCCACCCTGCCGGGCCTCGGCTCGTCCCCGCCCGTCCCGCCCCGCTTTCTGCCGCTGGCCCCGCTCGCTCACCAGCTCGCCCCAGCGCCGGATGCCATCCCGGGACACGGCTTTGATGGCCACCTGCAAGCCGAGGGGAAGGGCGGGTTGAGCTCGCCGCCCGTCCCGCCCTCCTCCTCCTCCTCCTCCTCCTCCTCCTCCTCCTTCTCCTCCTTCTCCTCCTTCTCCTCCTCCTGCTGCACTCACCGGGGCTCCGTCCGCCAGGCAGGTCCCCGCGTAGACGCGGCCGAAGCCGCCGCTGCCCAGCAGCGAATGCAGCCGGTAGCGCTCGTGCAGCGGCTCCTTGGCCTTCGGTGCGGGCGAGACGTGGCCGTCAGCGTTGGGGCCGGGGCCCGGCACGGCCCCCGAGCGCCCCTCAAGCGGCCCGGGCCGGGCTTCCCCAGCCGCAGCGGGCAGCGGCGGCTCGCTGCCGGCGGCCGGGCTGGCGAGCGGCGGAGCTCTGGCCGGGGAAGCCGCCGAGGAGGCGGCAGCGGCCGCGGCGCCCGCGGCCCCCGCCGGCCCCGGCAGGCGCCGGGCTCGAGCCAGGCGGAGCCAAGGGGCGGCGAGGCCGAGCCCGTCCCACAGCCAGCCCCACAGGAGCGCCCAGCAGCGCCACAACCGGCGCGCCGGGAGCCGGGCGAGGGCGAGACCGCGCCGGGCCGCCCAGGGCCGGGGACGGGGCGGCCCCGCCCGGCACAGGGGAACGGCCGGGGCCATGGCCCGGGCCGGCAAGGGGAGGGGGGACCGGGAACGGGACAGGGACAGCGGGAGTGGGACACCGGCACAGGGACACTGGGACAGCGGGACACCGGGAGAGGGAGAGGAGGACGAAGAGCTCGAGCAAGGAGAGCCCGAACAAGAGTCAGAGCGAGAGCGCGTCGCTACAGTCGCTGCTGCTGCCGCTGCTGCTGCCGAAGCGCAGGGGCCGTTGGTCCGTTGGTCCGTTTGTCCGTTCCCCGTTGGCCCCCGCGAGCCCCGGGGGCAGCCCCGGCCGCTCCGCTCCCAACCAGCCCCGGCCGCAGTCACGGAGCTCCCCTTCCTCCCGCCCCACGCCTTTTGGAGCTGCTTCACTTTAGTTCAACTTCTTGGCTGCCAAGTTTGCAACTTCCCGCCGCTGCTCGGACCCCATCCCGCCCGCTCGGCCCGCGCTGCTGTCGCTTCCTCCCAGGCCAGCCGGGCTCGGCACTTGCCCCTCAACTTTGGCAAGGGCTTTGCTCAGTGAGGAGCCCCGGCACGTCCGGCCAGCGCCAGGCAGAGCCAGCCCCGGGGGAGGGCAGAGCAGGAGCATCGGCAGGGGAAATGCAGCCCTTTGGGGTCAGCGCTGCTCCCCGACCACACCAGGGCTCTTCCTGTTTTCCTGCCTGGTTTGAGGGAAAATCGGCGGCTGCAGAGAGGATTAAGCAGAAGAGAATTAGAAGACTCTTCTTGCTGCCCTTTGGATGCCAGTCCCTCCTAAGAAATGCAGGCTTAATTTGGAATGGACACGATGGAGCAGCTTTTTCAGCACCCAATATTTAACAGCTGCCTTTCAGGGGACAATGGGAAAAGGGGGGAGAACGGGAGAAAAGGGGGGCTGGGACCTCCAAAGTGAGCGAGGAGGGGGCTGAGACTGTGAAACCGAGCAGGGCATAGGGGAAGAAACACCCCCAAACCGAGTTGGGGGGGAGCTGGGGACGGTGGGGATGATGGGAAAGGGGTGGGAGAGGGGAGAAAAGGGGTGTTGGACAGTGGGCAGGGGGACAGAGGGCAGGGAGTTCCCACATGGGTCTCCCCTGCCCCCCATCACTTGAGCCCTGGAGCGGTTCCCTGGGGCTCTGGGAGGGGGTAGATCCGCCCTGGGAATGTCCACTGCTTCTGTAACCCTTTGTGTGCTTGCTCTGGTGACGATTGCCCACAGGTGCCCAACCCCCCTGTCCGTCCCTGGGGGGCTGATGGGGGGACTCCCCCACCCAGTAACTGGTGCTGCAGCAGCTGTGGGGCAGAGGGGGGTGGGAAAGGGGGGTCCGGGGTGGCCCCCTGAGCTCCCAACCTGCTGGGGGGGCACCCCCTGACCTGTGTCCCTGCACACCCAGGGCTGTTCCAGGTCCTGGGAAAAGCTGAGTGAACGGCCCCGACCGGGAGAGGTTCCTGCCCGGGTACATCTCCAACTGGGAGCAGCTCAGGCACTTCAGCAGAGATTTGGGCACCTGGGGGGGACACCCCGTGTGGGGAGACCCAGGCCAGGCACTGGAACAGCCAAGGGGAGTTCCTGGAGAACAGACAGGATCAGGGGACATGAACTGCTGGCACAACTACGACAATGTGGCCCTGTTTGCCCGGCCTGGGAACCCCCATTTTTGGGGTAATCTCCCCAAATCCTCCCAAATATTCCCCTGAATCCCCAAATGCCTTCAAGTCCCAGTAAAATGGTGGGGCTTTAGATGTCTTTGTTGAATGTCTTTGTTTTAAATTCAACAAATCAGCTCTTCCCACTGAATTTCCCAGGTCAGTTTGTGACCCCATGGATGTTTCTCCCACTGTGTTCACCCAGGTGCCTGTGGGGAACCAGGAGGATGTGGAGACCACCAGCCAGGTGTCTTCCCAATGTGGGAAGACATCACTCCTCCAGTGGGTGATGGAGTTGGAGCAGCAGACAAAGCTCTTCCCACAGTCGAGGCACCTTTAGGGCTTCCCTTACTGGTGGGTCTGTTGGTGTGAGGTCAAGGCAGAGCTCTGGCTGAAGCTCTTCCCAAACTCCCCACACTTGTAGGGCCTCTCCCCGCTGTGGATGTGCCGGTGGCTGACGAGGTGGGAGTTCTGGTTGAAGCCCTTCCCACAGTGGGTGCAGAGGAAGAGCCTCTCCCCTGTGTGTGTCCTTTCATGCAGGAGGAGATTCCCGCTGGTCTGAAACCTCTTCTTGCATTCCAAGCTCTTGTAGGGCCGTTCTCCAGTGTGGGTGCGCTGGTGGCAGATCAGGTTGGAGCTGCAGATGAAGCTCTTCCCACATTCCCCACACATGTAGGGCCATTCCCCGCTGTGGGTGCGCTGGTGGCAGATCAGGTGGGAGCTCTGGCTGAAGCTCTTCCAACAGTCCAAGCACTTGAAGGGCTTTTTCCTGGTGTGAGGCTGCTCATGGACATCCAGGTCAGGGCTCTGGCTCAAGCTCTCGTCGCCTTCCTGGCGCAGGGTGGGTCTTTCCTCCTCAGAGCACCCTGGGCTGGCTTTGGAGACCCTCCTCCTGGGGTACCTTCGTGGCTTTCCCTCCCCGCTGCCTTCCTGCGCCGTGGAGCCCTTCAAAACGGCCTCTCCCACCAGGCTCTGCCGGGGGGATTTGTCCTCCGGGCTCTCCGTCCTCAGCTCGGGGCCTGGGGCAGGAGGGAAGAAGGACAGGGAGGGGATTTGCCTCCGGCCCACAGGGAAGGCCAAGGACATCCCCCCAACTCCGGCCCCGGCAGGACGGTGGCGGCAGCGGGGTTGTCCTGCAGCCGGGGGCGATGCTCAGCTGGGAGATACAGGACAAGACAGGGGCAAAGGGGCACTGACTTCCTCCTCACCTGCCTGGGGGTCCTGGGGCATCTTCCTCTTCCTCGCAGCCTCCTCCTCTATTCGGCCAAGCTTTGGGAAGGAGAAATCCTGCTGTGTGGGGAAAAACAAAGGATGAGTGCTTTGGCTGGGGGTTCCTCCTGCCCAAGGCCATCTCTAGATGTTACTGGGCGGCTTCTGGCCAAGAAAACCTCCAAACCACCAAGATTCAGCCCAAAACAACCCTCTCAGCAGTGGAGTTCCCCCTCGCTGGTCCATCCACTTTGGGGTTCTGGGGTCCCTGCTCTGTGGGCTGCTGGAGGTCTCACATGTATTGGGGAACCCCCTCTCCAGGGTTCCCGCCCTCTCTGGGCTGCCGGAGATCCCGGGAATCCCAGGGGTCCTTCCTTTATGGGCTCCTCACTTTGCCATTCTGGGGATCCCCCTTCTCTGGGCTGCTGGGGGTCCCGGGGGTCCCGGGGGCTCCCCTCTCCGGGGTCCCTTTTAGGGTGGTCGGGGGGTTTCGGGGTCCCAGGGTCCCTTCTCCCCTGACTCTCGCCTTCGGGGTGCTGGCGATCCCAAGGTGTCCAGCCCTCTCTCCAGGCTGCCGGGGGTCCCGGCTCCCCCCACAGCCCTTGCTGCTCCCCCCTCCTCTCCAGACTGCCGGGAGTTCCCCCTCTCCGGGCCCCCGTTTCAGATTCCAACCCCCGCCTGTCCCAGGGGTCCCCAAAGCCGGTGGGTTTGTCCCGTGTCCCCCCCACTCCCCGCCGGTATCCGGCGATCGCCACGTGGCTCCGGGGACCCAACATCCCCCTGCTCATCGTCGGGGCTGTGCCGGGAACCCACCCCGGGACCCCCAAAAAACACCTCCCGGGGATCCCCAATATCCCCCCAAGGGGCATTTGCGGCTCAGCTTTGGGGTCCTGCAAGACCCAAACATCCCCCTCAAGATATTTGGGGCGAGCTCCCCCTCCCCGGTCACCTGCGGGATGCGGGGGGCGATGCTCCCGGGACGCGGGGGCTGCGGATACAGCGGGCCGTGCATCCACGTGCGTTCTTTCTCCTCCTCCTCCTTCCCCTCCTCCCCCTCTCCCTCCTCCTCTCCCTCCTTCTCTTTCTCCTCCCCTCCTATTCCCACTCCTCCCATTCCCGTGGGAGCTGGGGCAGGTCGGGATGGGGCAGCGCTGGGCTCTTGGCCGCTCCCGCCCGCACTCGGCCCCCGCCGCAGCCGCCACGGCCGGGACGGCGCGGGGGGGCCCGGCCTGGGCACCCCCCACCTCCCCTTTGCCCAAATTCCCGTCCCGGGGGGCGCTGGGGCCGAGGGGGGACCCTGGGGGGGTCCGGGGGGAGCACTGGGCGCTGCGGGTCTGGCTGGCAACTGATGAGTCATCAGCGCTGCGCGCTCGGATTGGCTGAGCACTGCTTTGGGGGTGGGGCTGCAGGAAAGGGGGTTCTTTGCAGGGAAGACATTTGGAGCTGGAAGGACTCCAAAGCTGAGCCGCAAATGCCCCTGGGGGGGATCGTGGGGGGTCCGCGGGAGGGGATTTGGTTTTGGGGGTGTCCCGGTGGCGGTTCCCGGCAGAGCCCCGGCGGTGGGCGGGGGGATGCGGGGTCCCCCCCGCGGTGGGGGTTGGTCTTGTTGGAAATGATCCAACTTGCCCAAAATTTTCGTCAGTGGCAGCAGTTGACCGGGTTTCTTTTCACGGGCTCTTGTCGCTTTGATCTTTAAAGCACCCAAACTTGGAGTTTCTCTGCACTGGCTCTGATGAGCTTCCATAAACAAAGCCCGAGGGAGCTGAAGATTGGACATCTGGGATCTTAAATTCATGGTCCTTCAAGGACCTGTTGGAGGAACCAGAAGGTCCAGAGGGGATTAACAAAGACATTTCAGCCTAAGAGTTGGAGACTCTGTGTCTGACGAGGAGTGCTAAGAGGACCAAAGAAGGTGGACCAAATTAGCCAGTTAAGGATAGACTACTAATTAGAGTCTTAATTAATGAAGAGAATTCATTAGTTCATTAATTGGGGTAAATTAGAAGCAATGAACATGAATTTGTTTGTTTGTTCAAATGTAGAAATGTGTGAAAAGTCTGGAAAGGGACAGGTGGGGCTGGAATGATTGGCTCCCTGTCTCTGGGAGCCAGAACAAAGCAGTGCCTGGCTCACCAACACTTCCCAGGGGCGTTGGAGGGTTTCATTTCTTCCCAACGCTTTTCAGGGACAATTCTTGGTGAGCCAGGTGGGACAATGCTGTCGACCCTCCAGGGATTCCGGGACCCTGAGGACTCCAGCGAGCAGTGAAAATATTCTTCTGGGAGATCTCAGTCCCTGGATCTGGTGAGTTCAAAGCAAGATCCCTGGAATTTTATTAAGGCATTGCTGAGCATAGAAAAGGTATACCTAAGCATCCTAGAAATGGAGCTCTAGAACAGAATAGAATAGAATTGGGTTGTGAAAGTGATGCTAGAACTGTAAAAGAAGGAGTGTGATATTTGGCTTATGAGAAGAAATCCCTACTGACTGAGTGAAAGGGGTGGGTTCCAGGCCCCAGGTGTGGTTCAGGGGGTGGGTTCCAGGCCCCAGGTGTGGTTCAGGGGGTGGGTTCCAGGCCCCAGGTGTGGTTCAGGGGGTGGGTTCCAGGCCCCAGGTGTGGTTCAGGGGGTGGGTTCCAGGCCCCAGGTGTGGTTCAGGGAGTGGGTTCCAGGCCCCCCGTGTGCTTTGCCCACAGATCAGTCACACACAGAGCTCTTGCCCATAGAGCTGCTTTGGGGAGGGCTTTGCTCAGGGAACTGTGTTTGTCAAAGCCAATGGTCAGTGCTGGAGAAAGTGAAGTGTTTGGGGAGTGTGTGTTACTGGGAGTGTGTGTTATAGTATTAGAATCCTGTCTGACTCGGGGATGCCCATAATAGATATAAAAAAGAAAAAATTCACTTGCTGTAAGTGTTAAATGCAGTAGTTTGTTCTTGGGTGCATTTTAAAGCATTTGGTGCACATTAAATATTTGAAGGAAGGTAAATTGCCACAGCAGCTGTTAAGCTGGGATTGTGTGTTCAGAGCATTCTTTAGTGTCAGCTTTAGTGTTTGCAGGGGTTGGATTTGTGTTAATTGTGCCAATATTCAATTAGTGATTAGTGAATTAGAGATTCAGTTTGTGGATTATAATACGGTTTTTCAGTTGCTGTTGTTTTGTCAGAGAAAAGAGAAGTGAACTGAAATCTCTAGATTTGTTCTTTGAACTGAGCAATAGTCAGGGTTTGGGAAGGTGTGGTTTGATGCCAGGGAGCAGCAGCAGCTGGGGAGGTTCCTCCAGCTGCAGGGGAAGGAGGCAGAAATGGTCCCAGTGAGAGAGGAGCAGAGGAAAGGATTTGGGTTTGGAAAGCTTTGGAGGGTTTAGTGTGAGAGCAGGGATTTGGAATGTGCGTGGGGAAGGGACAAACAGGAGCTGCCACAGCCTGGACTCCCCCCAGGGCTCCTGGCCAGGCAGGAAGGCTCCTGCCCTTGGAAGGTGTGTGGGGGCCCAGAGGTGTCATCCCCAGCTGAACCTCTGCTCCATGGACACTGGGGAGGGAGAACATGGATTTCTTGGGAGATCCTGGAGTGGCGTGTTGGGTTTGAAAGAGGAGGAAAGGACAATTTAGTCAGAAACGATTCCTGTTGTTGGTGGCACAGGGCAAAAGGAAAATGGGCCTTTCTTTCAACCATTAAAATTTGGAATTGGTAAATGGGTGTTGGCCCTTCAAATTCTTTCTGTGCCTGACTGTGCTGTACCATTCCTAGGCAAGAGATGGATTTAGTGAGTTAAATGACATTTGAAAAAGGGAAAATCCAAGTTAGTGGGTGCAGCTGCTCTGTCATTCCTGGGTTTTGGTGTCATTGTGTCACTCAGGGGTCCTGAGGAGGGTGAAGCCCTTCTGTGCAGGACATGGAGATGGTCCCTGGCTTGTCCAAATGCATTAAATGCTGCTGCTGAAGGAGCCCCCCCAGTGATTTTATCTGCATTAAACCCCTGGAGCCCACAGGCACCTACTCCTGCCTGGACAGTAACCAGGAGCTTCCTTGGACTGGTGTCCCCCAGGAAGGACGTTTTCCCCCCTGTTTCTGAGGCTTTGAATAGTCTTTGATCAATAAATATTTCTCCATGTGATTTCTCCTTGTGGTGTCTTCTTGAAGCCTGAAGCAAGCAGAGGAGGGGATGCCAAAGATCCGCCCTCCCCTCTCTATTGTCACTCTGCACCCCCCAGGCCCTTCCTCTGCAGTGTCCTGTCTCCCTGGACATCCCCCCTGGAACTTGTGCCCTTCCCTGCTGCCATGGGTGGGCACACCCCCCATCCCAGTCATGTTCCCAAGCACTGCCAGGGCCACCTGGGTGACCAGCAGGACATGAGTGGGGGTGGCTTGTGAGAGAGTCTCCAAAGGCTCCCTGTCCCCAGAGAGCAGAGCCACGGGGACCAGGGCAGGTCCCCCAGCAGGTCCCACTGCAAATGGCCCAGTTTGTGCTCCAGGGAGGAACAGGCACGGACCCAGCTTGGGAGAAGATGCTCCAGGAAAGCACCAAGAGGGTCCAAGACACAGGATTTGGGGCAGGAACACACCTTAGTGCCCCCTCACATACATGTGGTGTGAGTGAGAACAGCCCAGGGCAGAAACACCCACCTGCCCGGGGGCCCCAGCAGTGGGTCAGCACCAGGCTGCAAACAGGGCAGGGCAAAACTTGGCCCTGCAGACCCCACAACCGAGGCCAAAGAGAGACCAGCCAGGCCACCACCCCCAGCCCAGCCTATTGCACCTCCGGCCACAAGAGTGGGGACCAAAGCTGTGCTTCTCCTTCCTCCTCTGCACCCAGGAGCCACAGCCCGAGGCACGATCCTGCCCCCAGCAGCACAGACTGCCAGGTCCCTGAGCCCCTGGGGCAGGAGCTCCTCGGGGTGCAGCCCCTGGGCCCTGCAGCACCACAACCTCCTGTAGGGCTGCCCCTGCCTGGGCTCCAACTGCCCAGCACGAGGGAAACCAGGAGCCAGAGAGCAGAGCTGGGGGCCTGCAGAACATCAGCATTCCCTGCCCTGCACAGCCAGGACAGTTTTCCAGAGCTCACTTAAAACAGCCCCTCCAGAACTTTCAGGGTGTTCCATAGGGCCCAGTCAGTCCCAGGATGATCCCAGTCAGTCCCAGGATGATCCCAGTCAGTCCCAGGATGACCCCAGTCACTCCTGGTCTCTCCCAGTATATCCCAGTTGCCCCCAGCTGCCCCCCCACCCCGAGCTGCCGTCGGACGCCGCCCCCCAAGATGCTGACGGGGGTCGGGGGCTCCGTGCTGGGGTTCCTCTGCCTGGGCCTGCATGGAATGAAGGGGCCAAGGTGACACTGCAGGGCCTCCTGGAACCAAAGAACCCTGAGACATTTGGGAACCTCCTGCAATCAAGGGACAATTGGGAGCCTGCAGGGCCTCCTGGAAAAAAGGGACCCTGAGACACTGTGGAAACTCCTGGAATCCAGGGGCCTTTGTGACATGGGGGCCTCATGGAACCAAAGGAACCTGGAAACATTTGGGAAGTTGTGGAATCAAGGGACCATTGTGACACTGCAGGGCCTGATGGAATTACAGGCACACTGGGACACTGTGGCAGGACATTCCCCCCTGGAATGGGACCAAGACAATGCCCTATTTGCAAATGTATCAGTGCTGAGCTGAGAGGGGCCCAGGCCAGGCCAGGAGATGTTGGAACCAGTCTGGGTTCAACCCTGAATTAACATCCTGATGGTGAGGCAACCCCTGGAGTCCAAGGGCTGTCAGTCCATCACTTTATACTATAAAGTTCCAGTCCCCTTTCCCAGGGGCAGGTTCTTCCAACATAACCCCTCTTGGGGTGTATGGTTGGAGATTCCCCCCTTGGCTGGGGAACCCCCCCAAGGTCAGTCCTCGAGGGTGAGCAAAAGAGATCTCCCCAGGAGCCTTGGCCTGCGGGAATTATCAAATGTCTACTTAATAGTTATTAATTTTTTGCCAGTTTTAGTATAATTCCTTCAATTATATTGTACTTATCCTGTACTACTGGTAGTTTTAGTGTTTTATTGTGTAGTAAATAATTCTGATTAAAATTTTTTGTCTGTTCATCTGTGATAATGATGAGTTCATTTTATATCAATATATCTGATTTTCCATCATTAAAACCTGCAGGACAAAAGTGGTTCAATCACAGCTCTGTAATTCCTTAAATTCCAACCCTTGGCATAATCCAGGACTGAGATTGGATCCAGCCGCCCCCAGGCTCCTCTCTGAGCAGGAGTTTAGAAAGCCAGGGAGTCCTTTCTGCACCTCGGGACTCAAGGGCAGGACTTCTTTAATGAACTTTGTCTAAGCCTTCCACTCCCCCCGGCAACAGGGGATGACAGGGAAAAGGGAGGGGAAAGGGGAGAAAAGGTGGGAAAAGGGGGTGAGACCCCTTCAGCTGAGCGGTTGAGGGGGTGGGACCCCCAGAGCAGAGCACGGGGAAGCTGTGGTTTGATGGGATGATCAGAAAGGGGTGGGAGAGAAGGGAAAAGGGGTGGGATCCCCAAAACTGAGTGTGAGGGGGGTTGCGACCCCCAGCCTAAGTGGGAGGGGTTGGGAGCCCCTGGCTGAGCACAGAGGGTCTGGAAATTGGGGGGACGTTGGGAAAGAGGAGGGAGAGGGGGGAAGAGGGAGGTGGGACAGAAGGTTGAGGGGTCCCTTTGTGTCCCCCATCACATGAGGCTTGGAGGGATTCCCTGGAGCTCAGGGGGGTTGGATCCACACTAGGAGTGTCCCTGTCCATCCCTGGGGGTCTGATGGGACATGTCACAAGACCCTGCCCTTAAAATGGGGGGCTTTTCTCGTATAAAGTGCTGGACTGTCAGTCAGGTGTGTCCAGGCTGTGCCAGCCCAGCAGCCTTGGAGAAGTTCTCAGGGGTGTCACCTGTTTGTTCCTTTGCCCGGGGATTTTCCCAGCTCTGCCACATCTTCCCCTCCCTCTCAGGATGTTTCCCTTTGGGATTGAGGAGTCAGGCTGGTTTCAGCATTATTCAACCCAAAAGCAGCGTGACTCCCCTTCTTCATTTCCCGCCGGGGGTTTTGCAAACAGGGCCTTGTTGGAGTTGTTTTACCCCATTCCAGGCAAAGCATCCTGCTACAGGACCCCCATGGAACCCCCTACGCCCTGTCTCACCCTTTCCCTCACTGTCCCACCCGTTTCCCACCCTCCCTGCAATCCCCTGCTCCCCCCACAGCTCGGTTTGGGGGTGGCCCCCTCCCCCACCCTGCTCAGTTCAAGGTCTCAGCCCCTTCTCACTCACTTTGACGATGCAAAGCTCGTCCCTTTTCCCCCCTCTCCCACCCCTTTCCCGTCAGACCCCCAAACTCCAGCTGCCCCAGTTGCTCCCACTAAATCTGGGAGTCCTACCTCCCCCTTTCTCTCAGTTTTGTGGGTCCCACCCCCCTCCTTCTCCATTTGGGGACCCCAGCTGTTCCGATCCGCTTCGATGCAGAGGGGAACCAGGTTCTAAAACACTCCCATAAGCCAGGTTAAGGCACAAACGAGGCCAGATGCTGGATCCCAAAACGAGAATTCCACTTTGTTTTGGAACACAAAAGAGCAGAGAGAAAGAAGGGAGATAGGGCAGTGGGACAAGCTAAGGGGAACTGTTAAAAGCACAGGACAGGAGTTAGCAGCACCAGGAAGTGCCGCTGCCTTGCAAGCTGGTAGATCTCTGCTGGGCTTCTGCCCTGGTCGCCTTGTAGCCTCCGAGGAACGAACCCAACCCGCAGGGGAAGGGGGTGGCAGCAGCTCCCGCAGCAGTCCTGCAACAGCTCCCCACAGTCCCCGGGCACGGCCTTAAATCCCCTCGCCGTGGGACCCCTGGATGCCCCCTGGCCCGTTCACCCGGATCCAAGTGTGATAAACTGAGAAAATGATTTGGGCTAATTAGGAGAAAACAGTGTAAAGTCAATATGACGTGGAGAGAGAAAAGAAAAACAAATCGTAAAACTTAATTGGGCCCCTATAAAGAGATAAAACAAGTTACCTCCCTTTTACCTTGTGTAGGATTTCTAGTGAAGGAATTTTGTTTAGTTAGCTAGATAATAGCACCTTTCTTAAAAATTTATAACTTTGTATAGATAAGCAGCGAACATCTGCTGAATGTCTGACTTGACAATATATTACAGATGCTTATAGATAACATTCCTGTTAAGAAAAACATCTGTTGAATGTCTGACTTAACAATATGTAATGTTTATGCTTATGTATAATGAATATTCATGAAGTAGCTGGAAATAAATGTAGAACAACTGTCTTCTTTGGGTGTGACAGGCGTTGGGAGTTGTTGAACCCCTTCCCTGATCACCCAGCACTGAATTTGCTTTTATCATATAATAAAATTCTGATCGGAAATTGCCCGACTGGGTTTCTATTTCTCACACAAGCAAAGGTCTCCTGGCACCGAGATGGGCCCCGAGTGTCCCATGGCTGGTTCCCCGGTCTCCAAGCGAGATCCGCCTGGCACACCTTCTCCCATTTTTGGATTGTCACAAGTTTTTCTCTTGTTTGCTCCTCTGCCTGCCTCTGCTGGCTTGCTGGGTGCCTCCTGGGGCTTTTGCAAGGAGCTCGGCTCCTGCAGCAGCCCGGCTGTGGCACCAAGGCTTTGGAACTCTGCTAAGGGAAAAGGTGAAGTTGCTGTTGGGCCAATGTTCCACTGCTACTGCTAAGGGAAAATGTGAAGCTGCGGTGGATGGGGAGGATATGGAGTTGCCCTGGAACTGGCCCAGTTGAATTAAAGTGCAGGTTGAAGGGTCGGTGCTGTTGCTAAGAGAGCAGCCCTGTTGCCGGGGAGCAGCCAATGGGGAGCTGCCCAGAGGCAGCCAATGGGGAAGCTGCGTGGTGGCGCGAAGGGCCAGCCAATGGGAGACTGCGATGAAGCCAAGTGTAGCCAATAGCCAGCCAATGGGACCCCGAGCGGACGGGCAGCCAATGAGGAGCTGTGGCCGGGAAGGTGCTGAGGGACTGCGCATGCTCTGGGCCAGTCACCGTGGGGGGCTTTTCCCAATTGTCCCCTGTTCAACTCCCTTCAGCCTCCAACCCTGATAATTCCTGGCATCCCCCTGTCACTGCAGAGATCCACAGGGGTTCTGCACTTGACCGCCCTGGGGGAGGGGGTGAGCAGGGCATAACCAAGCTCAGGTGTGGACACCTGACATTTCTGGGGGTACCTAGAAGAGAAGCTTTGGGCAAGGTGACTGTGGTTAAACCTGTCTGGCCATCCAGGGACAGCCAAGTTGCTCTCTCCCTTCCCCTCCTCAGTCAGACAAGAGGAGAAAAGCAGGTGAAGAAATCCTTGGTCAACAGAAAGGGAGATTAACTGGAGAGAGGAAAGCAAAAAGCAAAGGCCACGTGCAGAAACCAAGAAAGCCCCTGGGAGGCAAGAATTCAGTCCATGGAGAGGTTTCCTTGGAAGACAAATGTATTAATGAAGGACATCCCCGTCTGTCCCCTGCCCACTTTCCTTTCTGCCTTCCTTTCTCTCAGTTTATTGCTGATCATGCCATCCCATGGAATGGAATATCCCTTGGGTCAGTCCAGCCCAGCCGTCCCAGCCATGTCCCCTGTGAAACACTTGCCCAGCAGAGCCCATTGGGTGGGGGTGGTTGCAGAGACGCTCCCTGTGGGGCCAGCACTGCCCAGGGACAGCCAAAGCCTTGGGCTGGGACCAACAGCGCTGCAGCCACGAGCACCAACCCAGCAGGACAGGGGCTGCTCTGGGCAAAGGGAACTGCAGCCCAGCCACAGCCAGGGCAGGGCTGCTCAGGGGGCTCTGCCAGCCTCTGGTATTCTGGGACTCAATGAAGCTTTTCCTTGGAGAGCTCTTTGAAGGCCCAAGTGAGAGAGAGGCAGAAGTGCAGCTGTCAAATGCAGCAGGATAAACACAGCAGTTCCTGTGAGGAACATTTCTGCCCTCAATCTGGGGAAGGGCCTGTGAGGTCCCTTCTCTCTGCAGGAGCTGATGGCTCAGCCCGTGACTCAGGGCTGGGCCAGGGGCTCTCCAGCTGCCCCTGCCCTGGCCTGTGACAGCCCAGCACAAGGCCCCTGGCTGGCACAGGCCCTGGGAGATCCCCTGTGCCTGAGGGCCTGGGCTCCCTCCAGCAACGGGGCTTCTCTTTGGGCTGCCCCGTCCCTCGTGCTGAGCGCAGGATGGGACAGCAGCAGGCACAGCTGGGCCCTGTCTGTGCCCGCAGCTGAAAGGAGCAGCCTGGGCACAGCACGGGGAGGCTGCTGCTGGCAGGGCACAGCAAAGGGCCCGGGCAGGCTGGGCACTGGCACCCCCTTGTCCTTCCCTCAGCGTCACCCCCCCAAGGCAGTGCCCCCGGCAGAGCCCTGAGCCAGGCGGGAGGGACAGGATCTGCCTTCCCCGGGCTGGGGGTCAGGGCTGGGCCTTTCTGCTGCCTCCAACCAAGCCAGGCTGTGCTCAACATCTCAGCTGCCTGCACAGAGCCTTTGCCTCCCTGCACTCACGGCCCCCAAGGATCTGCTGGAGAGTCCCTGGGGAGGCTTTGTCAGGAATGGCCCTTGGGGGGCTCCTGAAGGCTTCAAGGGACTGCAGGGTTTTCCAAGGCCTTTGGCTTTTGCTTTGGAATCTCGCAGAAGTTTGTGCAACCCTGACCTCCAGTTCTCTGCTCTAATGAGTCCCTGAAGAGGCTTGGTCAGGAAGGGCCCTCAATGGGGCTCGTTAATGCTTGAAGGGACTAAAGGTTTATTCAGGTCCTTTGCCTTTCCTTTTGACTCTGAGTCTAGGAGAGGTTTGATCAATCATGGTCTCCAATTCTCTGCTTTAATTAGTCCCTGGAGAGGCTTTGTCAGTAGGTCCTCCAGGGTTTTTAAGGAGCTTTGGGATTTCCTTTGGAAACTGAGCCTTTGAGAGCTTTGTGCAATCATGGCCTCCAATCCTCTCCTCCAACCAGTCCATGAGGAGCCTGTCTTGGGAATGGCCCTCAGTGGGATCCATTAATGCTCTGAGATACTTTGGGTTCTCCTTCTGACTTTCACTTCTGGACAGGTTTGTGCAATCTCCCCTCAGTACCTGAGGTTCAAGGACTCAGCACCAAAAGCCCCCCGGGGCTCATTCAGACAAAGCAAGTCCTAACAAACCACGGCCCTTCCTGGGATTTTCCTCCAGTCTAGACAGTACATTAGGAATGTTGTCCCAGGAATCAGGGGACCATTGTGACACTGCAGGGCCCCAGGGAACTCTTTTGCCTGCGACGAGGGTCAGCACAAGAGACACCGACACCAACTTTGGAGAACAAGTGTGTAATTTTCCTGCAGTGCAGAGCAGCAAAGAATGACAAAAGGCTGAGCTCAGTAACGCACCTCATCGTTCCTACCAAGAGTGCCTGGAGTGAGTAGAAAAGCTCCCTGCTCAGTTGCCCTCATCTGTTCCCCTCAGCCAGGCCCGCCCGGCAGCGGGGGAGCCCCGGTCGCAGCCAAGGGTTGGAGAACCCCTCCCGGGCCCGGGAAATCCCACCCAGGGCGTCCACTCGTAGGGGAGGGCTCCATCTGTGCTGGGAGGGGGTCCAGCTTTTCTGGCCTTGCAGAAACAAGCTCACAGAGCTACGAGTGTGCAAAACCATCTGGCTCCCTTCTCCTCCTGGGTTCCACCCACAGCCTGGCCAGGGCTTAAGGGGAAAACCCAGGCAGTCAACCTGCCCCATCTGCTGCCAAACAAGGCCACACATCCACTGCCAGGGCCTTGACCACTCTCTAAACACAGGAAGATAAAGATCACATTTTGCTCACAATCAGACATAAGATTTGATTAAGGAACACATTCAAATATCATTCACTAATGAGCTGAGACTCACAGATCTCACTAAGAAGCACATTTATTTTGTTCAGGGGCAGGTACACGGGGAGTCTTTCCACACTGCATCTTTGACCAACAAACATACACAGTTTTAGCTAAGGAGCAAATACAGGGATAAACAGACTGTTAGGTTGGAAGGTTCATCTAGAGCTCAGCTTTGGCTCAGGGCCTGTTGTTCAGCCTCAGCACTTCAGTGACAGCCACACAGGGCTTTACACGACACACACAGTTTCCAGATTCATTAGATATTCTCCCTTACTTAAGACATAGATGTTACTTTACTTTACACAGTCACCCCCCCTATTGCAAGTCCTTAGTTGGTCCTTTGGGGTCTCCTTCAGGGTTCTCTGGGGGGATTGCGGACAATCCCATTTCCAGTGTCCATCTTTCTTACAGGATGCACAGGGACTGCTCCCAAGTCTCCTGGGGGGATGTTTGAAGCAGGCTGCCCATGCTCTCGTCCTCTTCCTCTCCCCGGGGCACCATTTCCTCAGGGATTTCTTCCAGAACTGCAACTGCAACCTCCAACAATGTCCCCAAATTAGACTGATCTTGTCCCTCAGCTTGATTTTCCTTTCCCGGCTCACACCAAGGGCTCTGAGGGTGCTGCATTCACACCACAATCTTTCTGCCCTTTCACAGGTTCTGCAAAGGGAAAAACACAGCACCAGACATAACCTCCTTCCACTTCTGTTCCCCTTCTCAAACAGCATCAACTGCAACAATGGATTCTAATTCAGTGTTCCAGAACAGCCACCCATTGATTCCAACACTCCATTAAATTCTCCCTGGGAGCTGTTCCTCCGGGGGGGCCGCCAATCTTCATCCAATATTGCAAAATGCAACCAAGGGGGGACTTCTTCCAAATTCCCCCTTCAGATTGCCCACTTCCCAGCTCTAAACAGTAGACCCAAAATGTTACAATACAGAAACAAATACAAGTACAGAACAATAGTGATCCATAAAACAAAGCCAGAGACCAAATTCCAGAATACCAAAGGACCCACCCAAAGGGCTCGAAGATCCACAGGTCTCAGATGAGCAGGATTCCCAAAATACCAAAGAACCCCCCAGTGCGCTGAAAGATCCATACGTTTGACATGGGCAGGATTCCCCAAAAGAATGCCTTGTTATCCACTGGGATCTTACCTGTGTCCCAGACTGGGCTGGGGATCTGTGCTCTTCTGCAGCAAAGTCCTGGTGCTGGCGTGAAGATCCAGAGATCCCTCGGATCCGCGGGAGATCAGGCAGAGGTGTCCTGTCTGGGGGCCAAAAATGATACCCAAAAGCTGCTGAGATACAGCTCGAGCAAGCTGAAAACTAAACTGTCATTTGGGGTCATCCCAGATCGATTGGATTTCAGCAATTACTCAACACAGGTGCCACCTCCTCCAGCCAAGCCCAGGAGATCAACCTCCTCAGCAGCTGCAAGAGCGGGATGTTCATGTGCCTGCTGCCATCTCCCCAAAGCCATTATCCCACTGCTGCTGACAAGATGGGCAAGAGGAGCATCTACCTCCCAAGATCTGCTGCCGCAAGAAGAGCGTGTCCCAAAGGATGTCCTCAGCCTTCTCAGAGGGGACGTCAGATCCTCTCCAGGGATGGTCCCAGCCCTTCCCAACCCGGACTGGGCACCAGCTCCAACTCTTCCCTGGAAAACAAACAACAAATTCATGAACAGAGATTACAAACCAAAAATGGAAACAAGAAAAAAAGGTAAAATGTTAACCTTCTGTCAGGGTTCTGAGGAAGGCCCAAGCCCTGCAGGCCAAAGGAAAACCCCCCCTCCTCCAGCTGAGGAAAACCCAGGCCTTCTCCCTGCCCTGCTGCACTGGCCCAAAGAAAGGCTCCTAAGCCAAGGCAGCCCAAGCCTTTCCTGGCCTGCAGCCCAAAGCAGCTGGTGTTCTGCAGCCCCGCCTTTGCTCCCCCCACGGGGGTTTGTTTTTGGCAGGCTGGCTGCCCCTGCCCCAGCCCCGCCCAGCAAAGGGGCAGTGGCAGAGGCTGGGGGCAGAGCCGGGCTCCCATTTCACACCCAGCCCAGAGCACCCGCCCGCCCTCCTGCCAAGAAGCAGCTTGGCAGCCGGCTGAAGAATTCCTCAGGTTCCCCATCAGCAAAGGGGGAACCTTCGGTGCCCAGCCAGGCTGAGCAATGCCCGTGTCCGGGAGCACCCCCTGGGTGTGGACTCATCTGCAAACGGCGTGTGGAGCACGGCTTGGAGGAAGGGGCCAGAATCAAAGTCCATCCTCTTCAGCTCGCCGGCGTCCAGGTCAACTGAGAGCTTGTCATCCCTGACATCGTCCTCGATGTCTCCAGCAGCAGGCCCACCCGGCACAGCTTCTCCAGAGGCCCCTTCTCCTTCCCTGGGGGCCAGACCAGGCTGTCAGCGTTCTGCCGAGGGCCCAGCTGTCTGTGAAGCGGGACGAGCAAAACCAGGTTGGATGGTGGCCACCAGCACTTGGGAGACCGGGTCTGCAGCCCAGCTCCAGCACAAACAGGGGCGTGTTCCCGTGGGATGACCCCCCCCCAGTGCTACAGGCTGACAAAAAAGTCTGGTTTCCTTTGCTTCTTATTGCCAAGAGATGTGTGGAGGTGTTACCTGCCAGGCCCCTGGATCAAAGGGAGCACGTGGATCTCTCCCGTCTTCTAGGGCCGGGGAATGTCCTGCACCCAAGGATGGCACAACAGGTCTTCCAGTGCTGGCCTGTCCGAGGGGCGGATGGACAAACACCACCTGATAAGGTGCTGGCAGCCTGGGGGGAAAATGGCCGGTCAGTTGGAGAAGGATCCTGTCCCCTCTGTCCCACTGTCCACGTGCCCAGGCTGTGCTGGCTGTGCTCAGAGCTGTGCCCAAACTTCTCCATCGATTCTCCCTTTTGGAGGAGAGCAGGATGGCAGGACACAGGCCACCTCCTCCAGCCACCCATGAGACACAAACAGCTTCAAGAGCGGCGTCCTCGTGAGCCCGCTGCCCTCTCCCAACACCGTTATTCCCCCCGTGCCACAAAGATTGGTATCCACCTGGAGAGACCCGTGCTGGGAACGGGAGCTGGTCCCAGATGGTGTTGGGGCCTTTGCGGAAAGGGTGCTTCCCGCAGACCATCTGGTAGAGCAGGATGCCCAGGGACCAGATGGTCGCCTCCTCGCCGTGGTAGCGCTTGAGGTAGATCCACTCTGGCGGGCTGTATGACAGTGTTCCTATGGAATACAGACGCAGTTCAGCAGGTGGATGCTGCCTGCTCCCAGAGCCTCACCCCAGCAGCCCTGGCAATGTGGGGCCTGCCCCAGTGGCACACGCTGTGACCCACTGCCTTCTCGCCGGCCCCTGACTCTTGGTTACAAACTCTGGGTTGGAGAAGAAGCCGCTGGTGTCCAAGAGGGCAGCGGAAGCCCTGGCAAGGCCCAACCATTTCATGCAAGGGAAAAACCCACCCAGTGGTGGGGAAAAGCCGTGCCTTCTCCCTGCCCCACTGCACTGCCCCCAACAATTCATCATAAGCCAAGGCAAACAAGGCGAGCGGAGCAGCCCAAGCCCTTCCTCGCCTGCACACCAAGCCAGCTGGTGCACAGTTCTGACCCCCTTCTCTGCTACCCTCACGGGGGTTTTGGTCAGGCTGGCTCCCCCCTGCCCCAGACCCAGCCTGGGACAGGGTGGGTGGCACAGGCTGTCGCCAAGGCCGGGGCCTGTCTCACAGTAACCCCCAGCCCCATCCAAAAGCAACTTGGCTGAAGAACTAATCCTGTTCCCCCTCGGCCAAAGGGGCAATCTCCACTGCCACACCCGGGCATGGCCATGCGATGCCCGGCACCAGGAGCATCCCCCGGCTGTGGGCTCACCTGCAAACTGGGTGTAGACCGTGTCCTTAAGGAAGGTGCCACATCCAAAGTCGAGGAGCTTGGCCTCGCCGCTGGCCAGGTGGAGGAGGATGTTCTGGGGCTTGATGTCCCGGTGCAGGACGCCGCAGCTGGTGCAGTGCCGCACGGCCTGCAGCACCTGGCGGAACAGCCCCCACGCCATCTCCTCCGGCAGGAACCCCCACGCCCTCAGTAAGCGAGAGAGGTCCTGAGACGGCTCCGGATGCTCCATCACCAACAGGAACCCGTTGGGGAGCTCGAACCACTCCAGCAGCTGGATGACCCCAGGGAAGCCATTGGACACCTTGTCCAGCAGCACGATCTCCAGGGGGGCCCGGGTGCCGTCAGGCTGCGGGGGGACCACGGGGTCGTCAGTGGGGCTGATGCCGTGCCTGTCTGCCTGCTCCCCCTCGGCCAGCCCTGGATGCTCCCCGTCCCCCACCGAGCCCACGGCCACTCTCCCTCCAGGTGTCCCGGCGGCTTCCACCCTGCCGGGCCTCGGCTCGTCCCCGCCCGTCCCGCCCCGCTTTCTGCCGCTGGCCCCGCTCGCTCACCAGCTCGCCCCAGCGCCGGATGCCATCCCGGGACACGGCTTTGATGGCCACCTGCAAGCCGAGGGGAAGGGCGGATTGAGCTCGCCGCCCGTCCCGCCCTCCTCCTCCTCCTCCTCCTCCTCCTGCTGCACTCACCGGGGCTCCGTCCGCCAGGCAGGTCCCCGCGTAGACGCGGCCGAAGCCGCCGCTGCCCAGCAGCGAATGCAGCCGGTAGCGCTCGTGCAGCGGCTCCTTGGCCTTCGGTGCGGGCGAGACGTGGCCGTCAGCGTTGGGGCCGGGGCCCGGCACGGCCCCCGAGCGCCCCTCAAGCGGCCCGGGCCGGGCTTCCCCAGCCGCAGCGGGCAGCGGCGGCTCGCTGCCGGCGGCCGGGCTGGCGAGCGGCGGAGCTCTGGCCGGGGAAGCCGCCGAGGAGGCGGCAGCGGCCGCGGCGCCCGCGGCCCCCGCCGGCCCCGGCAGGCGCCGGGCTCGAGCCAGGCGGAGCCAAGGGGCGGCGAGGCCGAGCCCGTCCCACAGCCAGCCCCACAGGAGCGCCCAGCAGCGCCACAACCGGCGCGCCGGGAGCCGGGCGAGGGCGAGACCGCGCCGGGCCGCCCAGGGCCGGGGACGGGGCGGCCCCGCCCGGCACAGGGGAACGGCCGGGGCCATGGCCCGGGCCGGCAAGGGGAGGGGGGACCGGGAACGGGACAGGGACAGCGGGAGTGGGACACTGGCACAGGGACACCGGCAATGGGACACCGGCACAGGGACACTGGGACAGCGGGACACCGGGAGAGGGAGAGGAGGACGAAGAGCTCGAGCAAGGAGAGCCCGAACAAGAGTCAGAGCGAGAGCGCGTCGCTACAGTCGCTGCTGCTGCCGAAGCGCAGGGGCCGTTGGTCCGTTGGTCCGTTTGTCCGTTCCCCGTTGGCCCCCGCGAGCCCCGGGGGCAGCCCCGGCCGCTCCGCTCCCAACCAGCCCCGGCCGCAGTCACGGAGCTCCCCTTCCTCCCGCCCCCACGCCAAGACCACGGCCTTTTGGAGCTGCTTCACTTTAGTTCAACTTCTTGGCTGCCAAGTTTGCAACTTCCCGCCGCTGCTCGGACCCCATCCCGCCCGCTCGGCCCGCGCTGCTGTCGCTTCCTCCCAGGCCAGCCGGGCTCGGCACTTGCCCCTCAACTTTGGCAAGGGCTTTGCTCAGTGAGGAGCCCCGGCACGTCCGGCCAGCGCCAGGCAGAGCCAGCCCCGGGGGAGGGCAGAGCAGGACGATCGGCAGGGGAAATGCAGCCCTTTGGGGTCAGCGCTGCTCCCCGACCACACCAGGGCTGGTCCTGTTTTCCCGCCTGGTTTGAGGGAAAATCGGCGGCTGCAGAGAGGATCAAGCAGAAGAGAATTAGAAGACTCTTCTTGCTGCCCTTTGGATGCCAGTCCCTCCTAAGAAATGCAGGCTTAATTTGGAATGGACACGATGGAGCAGCTTTTTCAGCACCCAATACTTAACAGCTGCCTTTCAGGGGACAATGGGAAAAGAGGGAGAACGGGAGAAAAGGGGGGCTGGGACCTCCAAAGTGAGCGAGGAGGGGGCTGAGACTGTGAAACCGAGCAGGGCACGGGGAAGAAACACCCCCAAACCGAGCTGGGGGGGAGCTGGGGACGGTGGGGATGATGGGAAAGGGGTGGGAGAGGGGAGAAAAGGGGTGTTGGACAGTGGGCAGGGGGACAGAGGGCAGGGGGTTCCCACATGGGTCTCCCCTGTCCCCCATCACTTGAGCCCTGGAGCGGTTCCCTGGGGCTCTGGGAGGGGGCAGATCCGCCCTGGGAATGTCCACTGCTTCTGTAACCCTTTGTGTGCTTGCTCTGGTGACGATTGCCCACAGGTGCCCAACCCCCCTGTCCGTCCCTGGGGGGCTGATGGGGGGACTCCCCCACCCAGTAACTGGTGCTGCAGCAGCTGTGGGGCAGATGAGGGTGGGAAAGGGGGGTCCGGGGTGGCCCCCTGAGCTCCCAACCTGCTGGGGGGGCTGAGGGCTGCTGGGGGGGCACCCCCTGACCTGTGTCCCTGCACACCCAGGGCTGTTCCAGGTCCTGGGAAAAGCCGAGTGAACGGCCCCGACCGGGAGAGGTTCCTGCCCGGGTACATCTCCAACTGGGAGCAGCTCAGGCACTTCAGCAGAGATTTGGGCACCTGGGGGGGACACCCCGTGTGGGGAGACCCAGGCCAGGCACTGGAACAGCCAAGGGGAGTTCCTGGAGAACAGACAGGATCAGGGGGACATGAACTGCTGGCACAACTACGACAATGTGGCCCTGTTTGCCCGGCCTGGGAACCCTCATTTTTGGGGTAATCTCCCCCACATCCCACCAGAAACTCCAAATCCTCCCAAATATTCCCCTGGATCTCCAAATGACCCCAAATGCCAGTAAAATGGTGGGGCTTTAGATGTCTTTGTTGAATGTCTTTGTTTTAAATTCAACAAATCAGCTCTTCCCACTGAATTTCCCAGGTCAGTTTGTGACCCCATGGATGTTTCTCCCACTGTGTTCACCCAGGTGCCTGTGGGGAACCAGGAGGATGTGGAGACCACCAGCCAGGTGTCTTCCCAATGTGGGAAGACATCACTCCTCCAGTGGGTGATGGAGTTGGAGCAGCAGACAAAGCTCTTCCCACAGTCGAGGCACCTTTAGGGCTTCCCTTACTGGTGGGTCCGTTGGTGTGAGGTCAAGGCAGAGCTCTGGCTGAAGCTCTTCCCACACTCCCCACACTTGTAGGGCCTCTCCCCGCTGTGGATGTGCCGGTGCCTGACGAGGTGGGAGTTCTGGATGAAGCCCTTCCCACAGTGGGTGCAGAGGAAGGGCCTCTCCCCTGTGTGTGTCCTTTCATGCAGGAGGAGATTCCCGCTGGTCTGAAACCTCTTCTTGCATTCCAAGCTCTTGTAGGGCCGTTCTCCAGTGTGGGTGCGCTGGTGGCAGATCAGGTTGGAGCTGCAGATGAAGCTCTTCCCACATTCCCCACACATGTAGGGCCATTCCCCGCTGTGGGTGCGCTGGTGGCAGATCAGGTGGGAGCTCTGGCTGAAGCTCTTCCAACAGTCCAAGCACTTGGAGGGCTTTTTCCTGGTGTGAGGCTGCTCATGGACATCCAGGTCAGGGCTCTGGCTCAAGCCCTCGTCGCCTTCCCGGCACAGGGTGGGTCTTTCCTCCTCAGAGCACCCTGGGCTGGCTTTGGAGACCCTCCTCCTGGGGTACCTTCGTGGCTTTCCCTCCCCGCTGCCTTCCTGCGCCGTGGAGCCCTTCAAAACTGCCTCTCCCACCAGGCTCTGCCGGGGGGATTTGTCCTCCGGGCTCTCCGTCCTCAGCTCGGGGCCTGGGGCAGGAGGGAAGAAGGACAGGGAGGGGATTTGCCTCCGGCCCAGAGGGAAGGCCAAGGACATCCCCCCAACTCCGGCCCCGGCAGGACGGTGGCGGCAGCGGGGTTGTCCTGCAGCCGGGGGCGATGCTCAGCTGGGAGATACAGGACAAGACAGGGGGAAAAGGGGCACTGACTTCCTCCTCACCTGCCTGGGGGTCCTGGGGCATCTTCCTCTTCCTCGCAGCCTCCTCCTCCATCTGGCCAAGGTTTGGGAAGGAGAAATCCTGCTGTGTGGGGAAAAACAAAGTGTGAGTGCATTGGCTTGTGGGTTCCTCCTGCCCAAGGCCATCTCTAGATGTTACTGGGCGGCTTCTGGCCAAGAAAACCTCCAAACCACCAAGATTCAGCCCAAAACAACCCTCTCAGCAGTGGAGTTCCCCCTCGCTGGTCCATCCACTTTGGGGTTCTGGGGTCCCTGCTGTGTGGGCTGCTGGAGGTCTCACATGTATTGGGGAACCCCCTCTCCAGGGTTCCCGCCCTCTCTGGGCTGCCGGAGATCCCGGGAATCCCAGGGGTCCTTCCTTTATGGGCTCCTCACTTTGCCATTCTGGGGATCCCCCTTCTCTGGGCTGCTGGGGGTCCCGGGGGTCCCGGGGGCTCCCCTCTCCGGGGGCCCTTTTAGGGTGGTCGGGGGCTTTCGGGGTCCCAGGGTCCCTTCTCCCCTGACTCTCGCCTTCGGGGTGCTGGCGATCCCAAGGTGTCCAGCCCTCTCTCCAGGCTGCCGGGGGTCCCGGCTCCCCCCACCGCCCTCGCTGCTCCCCCCTCCTCTCCAGACTGCCGGGAGTTCCCCCTCTCCGGGCCCCCGTTTCAGATTCCAACCCCCGCCTGTCCCAGGGGTCCCCAAAGCCGGTGGGTTTGTCCCGTGTCCCCCCCACTCCCCGCCGGTATCCGGCGATCGCCACGTGGCTCCGGGGACCCAACATCCCCCTGCTCATCGTCGGGGCTGTGCCAGGAACCCACCCCGGGACCCCCAAAAAACACCTCCCGGGGATCCCCAATATCCCCCCAAGGGGCATTTGCGGCTCAGCTTTGGGATCCTGCAAGACCCAAACATCCCCCTGCAGCCCAAAAAAAATCCCAGAGTGCCTCAAGATATTTGGGGCGAGCTCCCCCTCCCCGGTCACCTGCGGGATGCGGGGGGCGATGCTCCCGGGACGCGGGGGCTGCGGATACAGCGGGCCGTGCATCCACGTGCGTTCTTTCTCCTCCTCCTCCTTCCCCTCCTTCCCCTCTCCCTCCTCCTCTCCCTCCCTCTCTTTCTCCTCCCCTCCTATTCCCACTCCTCCCATTCCCGTGGGAGCTGGGGCAGGTCGGGATGGGGCAGCGCTGGGCTCTTGGCCGCTCCCGCCCGCACTCGGCCCCCGCCGCAGCCGCCACGGCCGGGACGGCGCGGGGGGGCCCGGCCTGGGCACCCCCCACCTCCCCTTTGCCCAAATTCCCGTCCCGGGGGGCGCTGGGGCCGAGGGGGGACCCTGGGGGGGTCCGGGGAGCGCTGGGCGCTGCGGGTCTGGCCGGCAACTGATGAGTCATCAGCGCTGCGCGCTCGGATTGGCTGAGCACTGCTTTGGGGGTGGGGCTGCAGGAAAGGGGGTTCTTTGCAGGGGAAGACATTTGGAGCTGGAAGGACTCCAAAGCTGACTCTGTGTCTGAGGAGGAGTGCTAACAGGACCAAAGAACGTGGACCAAATTAGCCAGTTAAGGATAGACTACTAATTAGAGTCTTAATTAATGAAGAGAATTCATTAGTTCATTAATTGGGGTAAATTAGAAGCAATGAACATGAATTTGTTTGTTTGTTCAAATGTAGAAATGTGTGAAAAGTCTGGAAAGGGACAGGTGTGGCTGGAATGATTGGCTCCCTGTCTCTGGGAGCCAGAACAAAGCAGTGCCTGGCTCACCAACACTTCCCAGGGGCGTTGGAGGGTTTCATTTCTTCCCAACGCTTTTCAGGGACAATTCTTGGTGAGCCAGGTGGGACAATGCTGTCGACCCTCCAGGGATTCCAGGACCCTGAGGACTCCAGCGAGCAGTGAAAATATTCTTCTGGGAGATCTCAGTCCCTGGATCTGGTGAATTCAAAGCAAGATCCCTGGAATTTTATTAAGGCATTGCTGAGCATAGAAAAGGTATACCTAAGCATCCTAGAAATGGAGCTCTAGAACAGAATAGAATAGAATTGGGTTGTGAAAGTGATGCTAGAACTGTAAAAGAAGGAGTGTGATATTTGGCTTATGAGAAGAAATCCCTACTGACTGAGGGAAAGGGGTGGGTTCCAGGCCCCAGGTGTGGTTCAGGGGGTGGGTTCCAGGCCCCAGGTGTGGGTCAGGGGGTGGGTTCCAGGCCCCAGGTGTGGGTCAGGGGGTGGGTTCCAGGCCCCAGGTGTGGTTCAGGGGGTGGGTTCCAGGCCCCAGGTGTGGTTCAGGGGGTGGGTTCCAGGCCCCAGGTGTGGTTCAGGGGGTGGGTTCCAGGCCCCAGGTGTGGGTCAGGGGGTGGGTTCCAGGCCCCAGGTGTGGGTCAGGGGGTGGGTTCCAGGCCCCCCGTGTGCTTTGCCCACAGATCAGTCACACACAGAGCTCTTGCCCATAGAGCTGCTTTGGGGAGGGCTTTGCTCAGGGAACTGTGTTTGTCAAAGCCAATGGTCAGTGCTGGAGAAAGTGAAGTGTTTGGGGAGTGTGTGTTACTGGGAGTGTGTGTTATAGTATTAGAATCCTGTCTGACTCAGGGATGCCCATAATAGATATAAAAAAGGAAAATTCACTTGCTGTAAGTGTTAAATGCAGTAATTTGTTCTTGTGTGCATTTTAAAGCATTTGATGCACATTAAATATTTGAAGGAAGGTAAATTGCCACAGCAGCTGTTAAGCTGGGATTGTGTGTTCAGAGCATTCTTTAGTGTCAGCTTTAGTGTTTGCAGGGGTTGGATTTGTGTTAATTGTGCCAATATTCAATTAGTGATTAGTGAATTAGAGATTCAGTTTGTGGATTATAATACGGTTTTTCAGTTGCTGTTGTTTTGTCAGAGAAAAGAGAAGTGAACTGAAATCTCTAGATTTGTTCTTTGAACTGAGCAATAGTCAGGGTTTGGGAAGGTGTGGTTTGATGCCAGGGAGCAGCAGCAGCTGGGGAGGTTCCTCCAGCTGCAGGGGAAGGAGGCAGAAATGGTCCCAGTGAGAGAGGAGCAGAGGAAAGGATTTGGGTTTGGAAAGCTTTGGAGGGTTTAGTGTGAGAGCAGGGATTTGGAATGTGCGTGGGGAAGGGACAAACAGGAGCTGCCACAGCCTGGACTCCCCCCAGGGCTCCCGGCCAGGCAGGAAGGCTCCTGCCCTTGGAAGGTGTGTGGGGGCCCAGAGGTGTCATCCCCAGCTGAACCTCTGCTCCATGGACACTGGGGAGGGAGAACATGGATTTCTTGGGAGATCCTGGAGTGGCATGTTGGGTTTGAAAGAGGAGGAAAGGACAATTTAGTCAGAAACGATTCCTGTTGTTGGTGGCACAGAGCAAAAGGAAAATGGGCCTTTCTTTCAACCATTAAAATTTGGAATTGGTAAATGGGTGTTGGCCCTTCAAATTCTTTCTGTGCCTGACTGTGCTGTACCATTCCTAGGCAAGAGATGGATTTAGTGAGTTAAATGACATTTGAAAAAGGGAAAATCCAAGTTAGTGGGTGCAGCTGCTCTGTCATTCCTGGGTTTTGGTGTCATTGTGTCACTCAGGGATCCTGAGGAGGGTGAAGCCCTTCTGTGCAGGACATGGAGATGGTCCCTGGCCTGTTCAAATGCATTAAATGCTGCTGCTGAAGGAGCCCCCCCAGTGATTTTATCTGCATTGACCCCCTGGAGCCCACGGGCACCTGCTCCTGCCTGGACAGAAACCAGGAGTTTCCTTGGACTGGTGTCCCCCAGGAAGGACGTTTTCCCCCCTGTTTCTGAGGCTTTTAATAGTCTTTGATCAATAAATATTTCTCCATGTGATTTCTCCTTGTGGTGTCTTCTTGAAGCCTGAAGCAAGCAGAGGAGGGGATGCCAAAGATCCGCCCTCCCCTCTCTATTGTCACTCTGCACCCCCCAGGCCCTTCCTCTGCAGTGTCCTGTCTCCCTGGACATCCCCCCTGGAACTTGTGCCCTTCCCTGCTGGCACGGGTGGGCACACCCCCCATCCCAGTCATGTTCCCAAGCACTGCCAGGGCCACCTGGGTGACCAGCAGGACATGAGTGGGGGTGGCTTGTGAGGGAGTCCCCAAAGGCTCCCTGTCCCCAGAGAGCAGAGCCACGGGGACCAGGGCAGGTCCCCCAGCAGGTCCCACTGCAAATGGCCCAGTTTGTGCTCCAGGGAGGAGGTTTTATCACAAGCAGGGGTTTCCAGGGCTGCCTCGTGCGCAGACACCTGGGGGCCATTTTGTTTGGAAAGCTGAGGAGCCATTTTGTGGTCAGGGACTGGTGGGCTGCTTGTGGTTCTGCTTAAAGTTCCTGATTGCTGCTGCTTACAGTCCTGCCTACCTGCTGCTCCACACAGCTCTGTTGGGGTTGCCCATTGCTGCTCATTGTTGCCTACTGCTACTGACAGTTCTGCTTCCTCACTGCTGCAGTGCCAAGGTGAGCCAGGAAGAACGTGAGGTGGTGGGAGCAGCCTGGGCTCACTGCCAAGGGACCGTGCGGCCGGGGCAGGGAAACAACCTGACAGGGGGATGGGGACAACCAAGGGACTGCAGCAGCAAGCAAAGATGGCCTGTGAAGGAAGAAAAGAGCGAGGCCTGGCATGGGAGGAGCGAGGGAGTGGTTCTGCAAATCGAAGGGTCTTAAAAGGGCTCGTCCCTCCCATCCTGGGGGTGCTGGAACCTGGTCACGAGTTGGGTGCACCCAACGCTGTTAATAAAGTTCTTTGTTTCACTTATTTGGCCATCTCCGAAATTTTAATGAGAGCTATTTGTCCCAGGGCAGGAGAACACACCTTAGTGCCCCCTCACATACATGTGGTGTGAGTGAGAACAGCCCAGGGCAGAAACACCCACTTGCCCGGGGGCCCCAGCAGTGGGTCAGCACCAGGCTGCAAACAGGGCAGGGCAAAACTTGGCCCTGCAGACCCCACAACCGAGGCCAAAGAGAGACCAGCCAGGCCACCACCCCCAGCCCAGCCTATTGCACCTCCGGCCACAAGAGTGGGGACCAAAGCTGTGCTTCTCCTTCCTCCTCTGCACCCAGGAGCCACAGCCCGGGACACGATCTTGCCCCCAGCAGCACAGACTGCCAGGTCCCTGAGCCCCTGGGGCAGGAGCTCCTCGGGGTGCAGCCCCTGGGCCCTGCAGCACCACAACCTCCTGTAGGGCTGCCCCTGCCTGGGCTCCAACTGCCCAGCACGAGGGAAACCCGGAGCCAGAGAGCAGAGCTGGGGGCCTGCAGAACATCAGCATTCCCTGCCCTGCACAGCCAGGACAGTTTTCCAGAGCTCACTTAAAACAGCCCCTCCAGAACTTTCAGGGTGTTCCACAGGGCCCAGTCAGTCCCAGGATGATCCCAGTCAGTCCCAGGATGATCCCAGTCACTCCTGGTCTCTCCCAGTATATCCCAGTTGCCCCCAGCTGCCCCCCCACCCCGAGCTGCCGTCGGACGCCGCCCCCCAAGATGCTGACGGGGGTCGGGGGCTCCGTGCTGGGGTTCCTCTGCCTGGGCCTGCATGGAA
The DNA here is from genome assembly GCF_036250125.1 of Pseudopipra pipra. Lineage (NCBI taxonomy): Eukaryota > Metazoa > Chordata > Aves > Passeriformes > Pipridae > Pseudopipra > Pseudopipra pipra. The sequence continues at coordinate 19,514,423 of NC_087580.1, read as the reverse complement.
TGAAGGGGCCAAGGTGACACTGCAGGGCCTCCTGGAACCAAAGAACCCTGAGACATTTGGGAACCTCCTGCAATCAAGGGACAATTGGGAGCCTGCAGGGCCTCCTGGAAAAAAGGGACCCTGAGACACTGTGGAAACTCCTGGAATCCAGGGGCCTTTGTGACATGGGGGCCTCATGGAACCAAAGGAACCTGGAAACATTTGGGAAGTTGTGGAATCAAGGGACCATTGTGACACTGCAGGGCCTGATGGAATTACAGGCACACTGGGACACTGTGGCAGGACATTCCCCCCTGGAATGGGACCAAGACAATGCCCTATTTGCAAATGTATCAGTGCTGAGCTGAGAGGGGCCCAGGCCAGGCCAGGAGATGTTGGAACCAGTCTGGGTTCAACCCTGAATTAACATCCTGATGGTGAGGCAACCCCTGGAGTCCAAGGGTTGTCAGTCCATCACTTTATACTATAAAGTTCCAGTCCCCTTTCCCAGGGGCAGGTTCTTCCAACATAACCCCTCTTGGGGTGTATGGTTGGAGATTCCCCCCTTGGCTGGGGAACCCCCCCAAGGTCAGTCCTCGAGGGTGAGCAAAAGAGATCTCCCCAGGAGCCTTGGCCTGCGGGAATTATCAAATGTCTACTTAATAGTTATTAATTTTTTGCCAGTTTTAGTATAATTCCTTCAATTATATTGTACTTATCCTGTACTACTGGTAGTTTTAGTGTTTTATTGTGTAGTAAATAATTCTGATTAAAATTTTTTGTCTGTTCATCTGTGATAATGAATAGTTCATTTTATATCAGTATATCTGATTTTCCATCATTAAAACCTGCAGGACAAAAGTGGTTCAATCACAGCTCTGTAATTCCTTAAATTCCAACCCTTGGCATAATCCAGGGCTGAGATTGGATCCAGCCGCCCCCAGGCTCCTCTCTGAGCAGGAGTTTAGAAAGCCAGGGAGTCCTTTCTGCACCTCGGGACTCAAGGGCAGGACTTCTTTAATGAACTTTGTCTAAGCCTTCCACTGCCACCGGCAACAGGGGATGACAGGGAAAAGGGAGGGGAAAGGGGAGAAAAGGTGGGAAAAGGGGGTGAGACCCCTTCAGCTGAGCGGTTGAGGGGGTGGGACCCCCAGAGCAGAGCACGGGGAAGCTGTGGTTTGATGGGATGATCAGAAAGGGGTGGGAGAGAAGGGAAAAGGGGTGGGATCCCCAAAACTGAGTGTGAGGGGGGTTGCGACCCCCAGCCTAAGTGGGAGGGGTTGGGAGCCCCTGGCTGAGCACGGAGGGTCTGGAAATTGGGGGGACGTTGGGAAAGAGGAGGGAGAGGGGGGAAGAGGGAGGTGGGACAGAAGGTCGAGGGGTCCCTTTGTGTCCCCCATCACATGAGGCTTGGAGGGATTCCCTGGAGCTCAGGGGGGTTGGATACACAGTGGGGGAGTCCCTGTCCATCCCTGGGGGTCTGATGGGACACGTCACAAGACCCTGCCCTTAAAAGCTGGGGCTTTTCTCGTATAAAGTGCTGGACTGTCAGTCAGGTGTGTCCAGGCTGTGCCAGCCCAGCAGCCTTGGAGAAGTTCTCAGGGGTGTCACCTGTTTGTTCCTTTGCCCGGGGATTTTCCCAGCTCTGCCACATCTTCCCCTCTCTCTCAGGATGTTTCCCTTTGGAATTGAGGAGTCAGGCTGGTTTCAGCATTATTCAACCCAAAAGCAGCGTGACTCCCCTTCTTCATTTCCTGCCGGGGGTTTTGCAAACAGGGCCTTGTTGGAGTTGTTTTACCCCATTCCAGGCAAAGCATCCTGCTACAGGACCCCCATGGGACCCCCTACGCCCTGTCTCACCCTTTCCCTCACTGTCCCACCTGTTTCTCACCCTCCCTGCAATCCCCTGCTCCCCCCACAGCTCGGTTTGGGGGTGGCCCCCTCCCCCACCCTGCTCAGTTCAAGGTCTCAGCCCCTTCTCACTCACTTTGACGATGCAAAGCGTCCCTTTTCCCCCCTCTCCCACCCCTTTCCCGTCAGACCCCCAAACTCCAGCTGCCCCAGTTGCTCCCACTAAATCTGGGAGTCCTACCTCCCCCTTTCTCTCAGTTTTGTGGGTCCCACCCCCCTCCTTCTCCATTTGGGGACCCCAGCTGTTCCGATCCGCTTCGATGCAGAGGGGAACCAGGTTCTAAAACACTCCCATAAGCCAGGTTAAGGCACAAACGAGGCCAGATGCTGGATCCCAAAACGAGAATTCCACTTTGTTTTGGAACACAAAAGAGCAGAGAGAAAGAAGGGAGATAGGGCAGTGGGACAAGCTAAGGGGAACTGTTAAAAGCACAGGACAGGAGTTAGCAGCACCAGGAAGTGCCGCTGCCTTGCAAGCTGGTAGATCTCTGCTGGGCTTCTGCCCTGGTCGCCTTGTAGCCTCCGAGGAACGAACCCAACCCGCAGGGGAAGGGGGTGGCAGCAGCTCCCGCAGCAGTCCTGCAACAGCTCCCCACAGTCCCCGGGCACGGCCTTAAATCCCCTCGCCGTGGGACCCCTGGATGCCCCCTGGCCCGTTCACCAGGATCCAAGCAAAGGTCTCCTGGCACCGAGATGGGCCCCGAGTGTCCCTTGGCTGGTTCCCCGGTCTCCAAGCGAGATCCGCCGGGCACACCTTCCCCCATTTTTTGATTGTCACAAGTTTTTCTCTTGTTTGCTCCTCTGCCTGCCTCTGCTGGCTTGATGGGTGCCTCCTGGGCCTTTTGCAAGGAGCTCGGCTCCTGCAGCAGCCCGGCTGTGGCACCAAGGCTTTGGAACTCTGCTAAGGGAAAAGGTGAAGTTGCTGTTGGGCCAATGTTCCACTGCTACTGCTAAGGGAAAATGTGAAGCTGCGGTGGATGGGGAGGATGTGGAGTTGCCCTGGAACTGGCCCAGTTGAATTAAAGTGCAGGTTGAAGGGTCGGTGCTGTTGCTAAGAGAGCAGCCCTGTTGCCGGGGAGCAGCCAATGGGGAGCTGCCCAGAGGCAGCCAATGGGGAAGCTGCGTGGTGGCGCAAAGGGCCAGCCAATGGGAGAGTGCGATGGAGCCAAGTGTCGCCAATAGCCAGCCAATGGGACCCCGAGCGGACGGGCAGCCAATGAGGAGCTGTGGCCGGGAAGGTGCTGAGGGACTGCGCATGCTCTGGGCCAGTCCCCGTGGGGGGCTTTTCCCAATTGTCCCCTGTTCAACTCCCTTCAGCCTCCAACCCTGATAATTCCTGGCATCCCCCTGTCACTGCAGAGATCCACGTGGGTTCTGCACTTGACCGCCCTGGGGGAGGGGGTGAGCAGGGCATAACCAAGCTCAGGTGTGGACACCTGACATTTCTGGGGGTACCTAGAAGAGAAGCTTTGGGCAAGGTGACTGTGGTTAAACCTGTCTGGCCATCCAGGGACAGCCAAGTTGCTCTCTCACTTTCCCTCCTCAGTCAGACAAGAGGAGAAAAGCAGGTGAAGAAATCCTTGGTCAACAGAAAGGGAGATTAACTGGAGAGAGGAAAGCAAAAAGCAAAGGCCACATGCAGAAACCAAGAAAACCCCTGGGAGGCAAGAATTCAGTCCATGGAGAGGTTTCCTTGGAAGACAAATGTATTAATGAAGGACATCCACGTCTGCCCCCTGCCCACCTTCCTTTCTGCCTTCCTTTCTCTCAGTGTATTGCTGATCATGCCATCCCATGGAATGGAATATCCCTTGGGTCAGTCCAGCCCAGCCGTCCCAGCCATGTCCCCTGTGAAACACTTGCCCAGCAGAGCCCATTGGGTGGGGGTGGTTGCAGAGACGCTCCCTGTGGGGCCAGCACTGCCCAGGGACAGCCAAAGCCTTGGGCTGGGACCAACAGCGCTGCAGCCACGAGCACCAACCCAGCAGGACAGGGGCTGCTCTGGGCAAAGGGAACTGCAGCCCAGCCACAGCCAGGGCAGGGCTGCTCAGGGGGCTCTGCCAGCCTCTGGTATTCTGGGACTCAATGAAGCTTTTCCTTGGAGAGCTCTTTGAAGGCCCAAGTGAGAGAGAGGCAGAAGTGCAGCTGTCAAATGCAGCAGGATAAACACAGCAGTTCCTGTGAGGAACATTTCTGCCCTCAATCTGGGGAAGGGCCTGTGAGGTCCCTTCTCTCTGCAGGAGCTGATGGCTCAGCCCGTGACTCAGGGCTGGGCCAGGGGCTCTCCAGCTGCCCCTGCCCTGGCCTGTGACAGCCCAGCACAAGGCCCCTGGCTGGCACAGGCCCTGGGAGATCCCCTGTGCCTGAGGGCCTGGGCTCCCTCCAGCAACGGGGCTTCTCTTTGGGCTGCCCCGTCCCTCGTGCTGAGCGCAGGATGGGACAGCAGCAGGCACAGCTGGGCCCTGTCTGTGCCCGCAGCTGAAAGGAGCAGCCTGGGCACAGCACGGGGAGGCTGCTGCTGGCAGGGCACAGCAAAGGGCCCGGGCAGGCTGGGCACTGGCACCCCCTTGTCCTTCCCTCAGCGTCACCCCCCCAAGGCAGTGCCCCCGGCAGAGCCCTGAGCCAGGCGGGAGGGACAGGATCTGCCTTCCCCGGGCTGGGGGTCAGGGCTGGGCCTTTCTGCTGCCTCCAACCAAGCCAGGCTGTGCTCAACATCTCAGCTGCCTGCACAGAGCCTTTGCCTCCCTGCACTCACGGCCCCCAAGGATCTGCTGGAGAGTCCCTGGGGAGGCTTTGTCAGGAATGGCCCTTGGGGGGCTCCTGAAGGCTTCAAGGGACTGCAGGGTTTTCCAAGGCCTTTGGCTTTTGCTTTGGAATCTCGCAGAAGTTTGTGCAACCCTGACCTCCAGTTCTCTGCTCTAATGAGTCCCTGAAGAGGCTTGGTCAGGAAGGGCCCTCAATGGGGCTCGTTAATGCTTGAAGGGACTAAAGGTTTATTCAGGTCCTTTGCCTTTCCTTTTGACTCTGAGTCTAGGAGAGGTTTGATCAATCATGGTCTCCAATTCTCTGCTTTAATTAGTCCCTGGAGAGGCTTTGTCAGTAGGTCCTCCAGGGTTTTTAAGGAGCTTTGGGATTTCCTTTGGAAACTGAGCCTTTGAGAGCTTTGTGCAATCATGGCCTCCAATCCTCTCCTCCAACCAGTCCATGAGGAGCCTGTCTTGGGAATGGCCCTCAGTGGGATCCATTAATGCTCTGAGATACTTTGGGTTCTCCTTCTGACTTTCACTTCTGGACAGGTTTGTGCAATCTCCCCTCAGTACCTGAGGTTCAAGGACTCAGCACCAAAAGCCCCCCGGGGCTCATTCAGATAAAGCAAGTCCTAACAAACCACGGCTCTTCCTGGGATTTTCCTCCAGTCTAGACAGTACATTAGGAATGTTGTCCCATGGAATCAGGGGACCATTGTGACACTGCAGGGCCCCAGGGAACTCTTTTGCCTGCGACGAGGGTCAGCACAAGAGACACCGACACCAACTTTGGAGAACAAGTGTGTAATTTTCCTGCAGTGCAGAGCAGCAAAGAATGACAAAAGGCTGAGCTCAGTAACGCACCTCATCGTTCCTACCAAGAGTGCCTGGAGTGAGTAGAAAAGCTCCCTGCCCAGTTGCCCTCATCTGTTCCCCTCAGCCAGGCCCGCCCGGCAGCGGGGGAGCCCCGGTCGCAGCCAAGGGTTGGAGAACCCCTCCCGGGCCCGGGAAATCCCACCCAGGGCGTCCACTCGTAGGGGAGGGCTCCATCTGTGCTGGGAGGGGGTCCAGCTTTTCTGGCCTTGCAGAAACAAGCTCACAGAGCTACGAGTGTGCAAAACCATCTGACTCCCTTCTCCTCCTGGGTTCCACCCACAGCCTGGCCAGGGCTTAAGGGGAAAACCCAGGCAGTCAACCTGCCCCATCTGCTGCCAAACAAGGCCACACATCCACTGCCAGGGCCTTGACCACTCTCTAAACACAGGAAGATAAAGATCACATTTTGCTCACAATCAGACATAAGATTTGATTAAGGAACACATTCAAATATCATTCACTAATGAGCTGAGACTCACAGATCTCACTAAGAAGCACATTTATTTTGTTCAGGGGCAGGTACACGGGGAGTCTTTCCACACTACATCTTTGACCAACAAACATACACAGTTTTAGCTAAGGAGCAAATACAGGGATAAACAGACTGTTAGGTTGGAAGGTTCATCTAGAGCTCAGCTTTGGCTCAGGGCCTGTTGTTCAGCCTCAGCACTTCAGTGACAGCCACACAGGGCTTTACATGACACACACAGTTTCCAGATTCATTAGATATTCTCCCTTACTTAAGACATAGATGTTACTTTGCTTTACACAGTCAGCCCCCCTATTGCAAGTCCTTAGTTGGTCCTTTGGGGTCTCCTTCAGGGCTCTCTGGTGGGTTTTTTGGTATCTGGTGCCCCCCAAAGTTGAGGTGTCCACTTCTTGCCCTCGGTTCTGAGCAGACACAGTGTCATTACCTTTCACCACAAAGACTGGAACGTTTGGGTTTGATCTTCTCTGGGCCCACAGAGCTCAGCTTCCATCCTGTTTGCTTAGTTACATCCCTGATCCAGTTCTCCAGGACCTCTCCAAGATTGGCCATAGAGAAATGTTGGGAGCAGTCTTCTATATCCCACATCAAATCCCCCTTTTTTCAGACTAAGCTCCTGAAGGGATAGAGTGTCTTAGGAGCTTTATTTCATTTTACAGCTCAAGGCATTAGAACAGCTACAGCACTGAATCCTGATGCAAGCTGAAATACAAATGCCCTTCCAGCTTTGGGGCAACCCTTCCCAGGTGTTATTTCCACACACCAATCCCACCCCGTTCCTTTGGGGACCGGCCAAGGATCAGTCATTTCCCCAGCAGGAAGGGTTTGAGGACATTGGGGTGATTTCCCACAAACGGGCCCCTCTCATTAACACAATCCACTTGTCCTGTTCCTTTAGTGGGGGTCACAGCTTTGGACACAGGCAGGATTGTCAGAGGTGGTGGGGGGTACTTGCACACTGACTGCTGGGTCTACTTTTTGGGGAACACAAGTGCTCACCCAGTGACCAGGAATCATTTCTGCCAGAACAGGGAAGGCAGAAATGGTGAATGGCTTCCTTGTCTTTTCAGGTAAAGGAGTGCACACCCAGCAATCCCTTGGAGGCAACACTTGGGTCACGTTTGAGACTAAAAGGAGATGTAAATTTTGCTCCCAAGTCAAGACCCAATTAACTATTGTCAGGAGAGCCAAAGCAGACTTAAGCATTTGGTTTCTTCTCAGACAACCTCTCAATTACCCAAGGGGCTCTGGCCTTTGGAATTCTGCAATAATGCATCCCTGATTTGACTTGTTGTACCACTTCTACAATCAAGTGGGCACCTCTGTCTGATGACATTCCCAAATGTACCTCGAATCCAGGGATTCTTGGATTCAACAGTATTCCACTCACTTCCCCAGCCCGGTTGGTGTGACAAGGAACAGCCTCTGGCCACCCAGAGAAGGTATCCCCCAAGACTAGGAGATCTTTACACCCTCCTTTTCTGGGCAATTCAGTCACATCCATCTGCCAACATTCACCTGCAGCATTTCTACATTTTCCATCACCTGTTCCCACTCCAGTGGCAGGGTTTGGATTATTTCTCTACCACACACCACACTGCTGACTCACTGCTTGTACAGCTGGGGTCAGTTTTGGACCAAGAACCCACTTGGACAAATGTTACAGTGCAGAAACAAATACAAACACAAAACAAGGATCAGTGGAGAAAACAAAGCCAGAGACCAAATGGGGGAACACCAAATAACCCACCCAAAGAGCTGGAAGATCCACACGTCTTAGAGGGACAGGATTCCCCAAAAGAATGCCTTATTAGCCAGTGGGATCTTCCCCCATCCCAGACCAGTCCGGGGATCTGTAGTCTTCTCCAGGAAAGTCCTGGGGCCGGCGTGAAGATCCAGAGATCCCTCGGATCCACGGGAGATCAGGCAGAGGGTCCCATCTGGGGCCAGAAATGGTGCCCCAAAGCAGCAGAAAGCAAGTCCTTAACCCCAGCTGGGAGGTGTTAAGAAGCAGGCATTCTTTAGGGCAGCGTGCTGGACGCCTGCAGGAGAGTTCTTCTAATCCAGCCTGCTCAGGGACACAGGCAGGGCTTGGGATTACACCCACTGATTCCAGAGGCATTGGATATTCCCCCTTACTGAACACATGTCCATTACTGTGCTTTACACAGTCACACCCCTATTGCAAGTCCCTACTTGGTCATTTGGGGTCTTCTCTGGGGGTCTCTGGTGGGTTTTTTGGCATCTGGTGCCCCCCAAAGCTCAGGTGTCTGCTTCTTGACCTCGGTTCTCAGCATCACTGCTTTTCCCCACAGAGACCGTCATGTTTGGTTTGATCTTCTCTGGGTCCCCAGAGCTCAGCTCACATCCTGTTTGCTTGAGTTCCAGCCCTGATCCAATTCTCCAGGACTTCTCTAAGATTCTGTTGTTCCTTATTTGGCCAGAGCAGAATCTTGGGAGCAATGTTCTACTTCTCCCAAACCAAGGCTCCCCCTGCACCAGCCACTGCCAAACAAGGCCAGACATCGACTGCCATGGCCTCCACCACTCTCCAGATACAGAAAGAGAAAGATCAGATTTTGCTCACAATCAGACATCTTTTGTTAAGGAACAGATACAAACAGGATTCACTGATGAGCCCAGACTAACAGATCTTCCTAAGAAGCACACCTGTTTGGTTCAGGAGCAGATACACAGGTGGAGTCCCATCCCACCACATTTGTACCAACAAATAGACCCAGTTTTAGCTCAGGAGCAGATACATGGAGACACAGCCCATTAGGTTGGAAGGTTCATCTAGAGCTCAGCTTTGGCTCAGGGGCTGTTGTTCAGCCTCAGCACTTCAGTGACAGCCACACAGGGCTTTACATTACACACACAGTTTCCAGATTCCTTACAGAGTCTTGCTTACTTAATACAGACACTTGTGGGCAACACTTGGATCACCTTTGGCACTAAAAAGACATGTAAATTTTCCTCCCACGTCAACAGTGTTTGAACTGTTGTCAGAAGAGCAAAACAAGAGTGAAGCATTTTGTTTCTGCAGTCAAGTGGGAACCTCTGTCTGATGACATTCCCAAAGGCATCCCAAATACAGGGAGGATTGCACTGAACAGGATTGCAGTCTCTTTCCCAACCTGCTTAGTGCAACAAGGAACAGCCTCTGGCCACCCAGAGAAGGTATCCCCCAAGACCAGGAGATCTTTACACCCCCCTTTTCTGGGCAATTCAGTCACATCCATCTGCCAACATTCACCTGCAGCATTTCTGCATTTTCCATCACCTGTTCCCACTCCAGTGGCAGGGTTTGGATTATTTCTCTTCCACACACCACACTGCTGACTCACTGCTTGTACAACTGGGGTCAGTTTTGGACCAAGAACCCACTTGTGCAAATGTTTCAATAATTTGCTTCACTCCAAGGAATCCCCTCATGTTCCCCATCCACCAGGTCACAGGAGATTGGCTCAGGGACTATTATTTGCCCACTTGGGGGAACTGCCCAGCCTCCTGGAGCAAAGTTTGCTCTAAGGTTTCAAGGAGTTGACAATCCTTAGCACTAGACTCATTTTCTTCTACTGGGAGAAGGATCTCTGTCAGGATCTCTGACCTGGTGGTGGGGAGTTCTGTGCATCCAGAGAATTGTTTTCCATGCCGGACAAAGCTGCCCCCACTGGGAAACAATTCCCAACCAGGACTTTCCAAGGGGCTGTCTCCTAAGTCAGCTCTGCCCCAATACACTTCTCCTCTAGTCTGGAAGCAATCCCGCTCTGGGCTTCCTTTGCTGGGGCTGGGGCAGTTGACAGGTTGCTTCTTTCCTTCCTGGCCCAGCCTCCCTTGTCCTTGGAGAATTCCAAAGCCCACGGAGGCTCCTGGGCTCTGGACTACTTGCACTTTGTGTTTGGGATACCCCATATCCACTCAGCCCAAGGAAATTCCACAGGGCCACAGTCTGACCCCAACGTTGCTGCTCAGCATCAGTGGCATCAAAAGATCATCCCCACACTGCAATAAGGCTCCAAGAGGGTGGGTTTGGACTTCTCCATTCCTCCAGTCCCTTTGCCAATTGAGTTCCAGATATTGGGGGGCTATTTTTAAACCCCTGCAATAGGACCACCAAAGTCAGATGGGTTTTCCTCCCCAGCTTTGCATTTTCCCATTGGAAAGCAAAAAGCTCTTGACTTTCCCAACTCAAAGGGAGACACAAAAAGGCAGCTTTCCAATCTAATCCTGTGAAACATATTAAACTTTCATTTAGGGGAGTTAGCAAAGTGTAAGGATTCACTATGACTGCTTGTATATCTTCTACTCTGTTCTTTACAGCTCTAAGGTCTTGGACTAACTGGCATAGCCTTCCATTTGCCTGCTTGACTGGCAAAACTGGAGCATTCCATTTAGATTCACATTCTTTTCACAAGCAAAATTTCATCAATTGTTCTACAAAGGGTGAGAATCCCTTACAACTTTCTATTTGCAAAGGACATTGCTTTGGCCCCACCAACCCCACTCCAGGTTTCTCTGGAATTCTCACGGGTTCTGCTCTCTTGGATCATGGAGGCACCTCTCCAGCCCATCCTGTTGGAACCACTGCATCCCCAAGTGATGGTGGCAGATGGATTACTTCTGCTTTGGGAGACTCTCATGCAAAACTAGAAACTTGCACAGAATTAGGCTCTGCAATAATAACCTATATTGGACCATTTTTCAATTGGATTGTGGCATTTCATTTTGCCAAGAGATCTCTCCCAAGCAGAGGCTTTGGGGAATTGGGGAAATACAAAAACTGGGGAGCCAACCACTGTTTTCCCAATTTCAAAGCCACAGCATTAAAAATGGCCCAGTTTCCCAATTCCCTGGCACACCAGACAATTGTTCTAGAATTGTCCCTTGAGTTTCATTTCCCTGGATTTAACACAGAGGAACAAGTTCCCACAGCCACAAACAATTGTGCTTAGCTTGGCTGGAACCAGATGTTCTGATGGGGAAGAATCCTCTGGTGCCCCCTCAGTTGTCATCAGTGATGCCACGAGAGGGTTCGGAGGGTTCTGAAGTTTCAGTTGCGGACAATCCCATTTCCAGTGTCCATCTTTCTTACAGGATGCACAGGGACTGATCCCAAGTCTCCTGGGGGGATGTTTGAAGCAGGCTGCCCACGCTCTCGTCCTCTTCCTCTCCCCGGGGGCACCATTTCCTCAGGGATTTCTTCCAGAACTGCAACTCCAACCTCCAACAATGTCCCCAAATTAGACTGATCTTGTCCCTCAGCTTGATTTTCCTTTCCGGGCTCACACCAAGGGCTCTGAGGGCGCTGCATTCACACCACAATCTTTCTGCCCTTTCACACGTTCTGCAAAGGGAAAAACACAGCACCAGACATAACCTCCTTCCACTTCTGTTCCCCTTCTCAAACAGCATCAACTGGAACAATGGATTCTAATTCAGTGTTCCAGAACAGCCATCCATTGATTCCAACACTCCATTAAATTCTCCCTGGGAGCTGTTCCTCCGGGGGGGCCGCCAATCTTCATCCAATATTGCAAAATGCAACCAAGGGGGGACTTCTTCCAAATTCCCCCTTCAGATTGCCCACTTCCCAGCTCTAAACAGTAGACCCAAAATGGTACAATACAGAAACAAATACAAGTACAGAACAATAGTGATCAATAAAACAAAGCCAAAGACCAAATTCCAGAATACCAAAGGACCCACCCAAAGGGCTCGAAGATCCACAGGTCTCAGATGAGCAGGATTCCCAAAATACCAAAGAACCCCCCAGTGCACTGAAAGATCCATACGTTTGACATGGGCAGGATTCCCCAAAAGAATGCCTTGTTATCCACTGGGATCTTACCTGTGTCCCAGACTGGGCTGGGGATCTGTGCTCTTCTGCAGCAAAGTCCTGGTGCTGGCGTGAAGATCCAGAGATCCCTCGGATCCGCGGGAGATCAGGCAGAGGTGTCCTGTCTGGGGGCCAAAAATGACACTGAAAAGCAGTAGAAACAAACTTCTTCACCCCAATTTGGAGATGTTAAAAAGAGCATTCTTCTTTATTCAGCATGCTGGGCGTTCAGAGGAGAGCTCCTCTAATGCACCGTGCCAAAGGACAGACAGGGCTGTTTATTACACACACTGTTTACATGTGCATTCAATAGTCTGGCTTACTTAATACAGATTCAGTACTTTGCTTTACACAGCCACACCCCTATTGGAAGTCCTTTTCTGGGCCTTCCGGGCCTTCTCTGTCATCCTGACCTCAGTTCTTGAGCAGCACAGCACCATTGTGTTTCACCACCAAAAATAAAGTTTGTTCTTTCATTATCTGGGTACCCAGAGCTTAGTTTGCATCCTGCTGGTTTGGGACATCCCTTATCTAATTCTCTAGGACTTCTCCAGGATTACATTGTTCCTCATTTGGGCACTCGGGGGACTGTGAGTTTCTATTTCTTCTCTCAGTGGTTTGATGGAGACCATGAGGAGCTGGGAACTCATTGCAGGGACAGGAGGGAGCAGTTGGGAAGTACTAGGCAGGTGGGGGAGAGAAGTGTTCAGAGAACAGCTGAGATACAGCTCGAGCAAGCTGAAAACTAAACTGTCATTTGGGGTCATCCCAGAACGACTGGATTTCAGCAATTACTCAACACAGGTGCCACCTCCTCCAGCCAAGCCCAGGAGATCAACCTCCTCAGCAGCTGCAAGAGCGGGATGTTCATGTGCCTGCTGCCATCTCCCCAAAGCCATTATCCCACTGCTGCTGACAAGATGGGCAAGATGAGCATCTACCTCCCAAGATCTGCTGCCGCAAGAAGAGCGTGTCCCAAAGGATGTCCTCAGCCTTCTCAGAGGGGACGTCAGATCCTCTCCAGGGATGGTCCCAGCCCTTCCCAACCCGGACTGGGCACCAGCTCCAACTCTTCCCTGGAAAACAAACAACAAATTCATGAACAGAGATTACAAACCAAAAGTGGAAACAAGAAAAAAAGGTAAAATGTTAACCTTCTGTCAGGGTTCTGAGGAAGGCCCAAGCCCTGCAGGCCAAAGGAAAACCCCACCTCCTCCAGCTGAGGAAAACCCAGGCCTTCTCCCTGCCCTGCAGCACTGGCCCAAAGAAAGGCTCCTAAGCCAAGGCAGGCAGCCCAAGCCTTTCCTGGCCTGCAGCCCAAAGCAGCTGGTGTTCTGCAGCCCCGCCTTTGCTCCCCCCACGGGGGTTTGTTTTTGGCAGGCTGGCTGCCCCTGCCCCAGCCCCGCCCAGCAAAGGGGCAGTAGCAGAGGCTGGGGGCAGAGCCGGGCTCCCATTTCACACCCAGCCCAGAGCACCCGCCCACCCTCCTGCCAAGAAGCAGCTTGGCAGCCGGCTGAAGAATTCCTCAGGTTCCCCATCAGCAAAGGGGGAACCTTCGGTGCCCAGCCAGGCTGAGCAATGCCCGTGTCCGGGAGCACCCCCTGGGTGTGGACTCATCTGCAAACGGCGTGTGGAGCACGGCTTGGAGGAAGGGGCCAGAATCAAAGGCCATCCTCTTCAGCTCGCCGGCGTCCAGGTCAACTGAGAGCTTGTCATCCCTGACGTCGTCCTCGATGTCTCCAGCAGCAGGCCCACCCGGCACAGCTTCTGCAGAGGCCTCTTCTCCTTCCCTGGGGGCCAGACCAGGCTGTCAGCGTTCTGCCGAGGGCCCAGCTGTCTGTGAAGCGGGACGAGCAAAACCAGGTTGGATGGTGGCCACCAGCACTTGGGAGACCGGGTCTGCAGCCCAGCTCCAGCACAAAGAGGGGCGTGTTCCCATGGGATGACCCCCCCCCAGTGCTACAGGCTGACAAAAAAGTCTGGTTTCCTTTGCTTCTTATTGCCAAGAGATGTGTGGAGGTGTTACCTGCCAGGCCCCGGGATCAAAGGGAGCACGTGGATCTCTCCCGTCTTCTAGGGCAGGGGAATGCCCTGCACCCAAGGATGGCACAACAGGTCTTCCAGTGCTGGCCTGTCCGAGGGGCGGATGGACAAACACCACCTGATAAGGTGCTGGCAGCCTGGGGGGAAAATGGCCGGTCAGTTGGAGAAGGATCCTGTCCCCTCTGTCCCACTGTCCACGTGCCCAGGCTGTGCTGGCTGTGCTCAGAGCTGTGCCCAAACTTCTCCATCGATTCTCCCTTTTGGAGGAGAGCAGGATGGCAGGACACAGGCCACCTCCTCCAGCCACCCATGGGACACAAACAGCTTCAAGAGCGGCGTCCTCGTGAGCCCGCTGCCCTCTCCCAACACCGTTATTCCCCCCGTGCCACAAAGATTGGTATCCACCTGGAGAGACCCGTGCTGGGAACGGGAGCTGGGCCCAGATGGTGTTGGGGCCTTTGCGGAAAGGGTGCTTCCCGCAGACCATCTGGTAGAGCAGGATGCCCAGGGACCAGATGGTCGCCTCCTCGCCGTGGTAGCGCTTGAGGTAGATCCACTCTGGCGGGCTGTATGACAGTGTTCCTACGGAATACAGACGCAGTTCAGCAGGTGGATGCTGCCTGCTCCCAGAGCCTCACCCCAGCAGCCCTGGCAATGTGGGGCCTGCCCCAGTGGCACACGCTGTGACCCACTGCCTTCTCGCCGGCCCCTGACTCTTGGTTACAAACTCTGGGTTGGAGAAGAAGCCGCTGGTGTCCAAGAGGGCAGCGGAAGCCCTGGCAAGGCCCAACCATTTCATGCAAGGGAAAAACCAACCCAGTGGTGGGGAAAAGCCGTGCCTTCTCCCCGCCCCACTGCACTGCCCCCAACAATTCATCATAAGCCAAGGCAAACAAGGCGAGCGGAGCAGCCCAAGCCCTTCCTCGCCTGCACACCAAGCCAGCTGGTGCACAGTTCTGACCCCCTTCTCTGCTACCCTCACGGGGGTTTTGGTCAGGCTGGCTCCCCCCTGCCCCAGACCCAGCCCGGGACAGGGTGGGTGGCACAGGCTGTCGCCAAGGCCGGGGCCTGTCTCACAGTAACCCCCCAGCCCCATCCAAAAGCAACTTGGCTGAAGAACTAATCCTGTTCCCCCTCGGCCAAAGGGGCAATCTCCACTGCCACACCCGGGCATGGCCATGCGATGCCCGGCACCAGGAGCATCCCCCGGCTGTGGGCTCACCTGCAAACTGGGTGTAGACCGTGTCCTTAAGGAAGGTGCCACATCCAAAGTCCAGGAGCTTGGCCTCGCCGGTGGCCAGGTGGAGGAGGATGTTCTGGGGCTTGATGTCCCGGTGCAGGACGCCGCAGCTGGTGCAGTGCCGCACGGCCTGCAGCACCTGGCGGAACAGCCCCCACGCCATCTCCTCCGGCAGGAACCCCCACGCCCTCAGTAAGCGAGAGAGGTCCTGAGACGGCTCCGGATGCTCCATCACCAACAGGAACCCGTTGGGGAGCTCGAACCACTCCAGCAGCTGGATGACCCCAGGGAAGCCATTGGACACCTTGTCCAGCAGCACGATCTCCAGGGGGGCCCGGGTGCCGTCAGGCTGCGGGGGGACCACGGGGTCGTCAGTGGGGCTGATGCCGTGCCTGTCTGCCTGCTCCCCCTCGGCCAGCCCTGGATGCTCCCCGTGCCCCACGGAGCCCACGGCCACTCTCCCTCCAGGTGTCCCGGCGGCTTCCACCCTGCCGGGCCTCGGCTCGTCCCCGCCCGTCCCGCCCCGCTTTCTGCCGCTGGCCCCGCTCGCTCACCAGCTCGCCCCAGCGCCGGATGCCATCCCGGGACACGGCTTTGATGGCCACCTGCAAGCCAAGGGGAAGGGCGGGTTGAGCTCTCCCGTCCCGCCCTCCTCCTCCTCCTCCTCCTCCTCCTCCTCCTCCTCCTCCTCCTCCTCCTCCTCCTCCTCCTCCTCCTGCTGCACTCACCGGGGCTCCGTCCGCCAGGCAGGTCCCCGCGTAGACGCGGCCGAAGCCGCCGCTGCCCAGCAGCGAATGCAGCCGGTAGCGCTCGTGCAGCGGCTCCTTGGCCTTCGGTGCGGGCGAGACGTGGCCGTCAGCGTTGGGGCCGGGGCCCGGCACGGCCCCCGAGCGCCCCTCAAGCGGCCCGGGCCGGGCTTCCCCAGCCGCAGCGGGCAGCGGCGGCTCGCTGCCGGCGGCCGGGCTGGCGAGCGGCGGAGCTCTGGCCGGGGAAGCCGCCGAGGAGGCGGCAGCGGCCGCGGCGCCCGCGGCCCCCGCCGGCCCCGGCAGGCGCCGGGCTCGAGCCAGGCGGAGCCAAGGGGCGGCGAGGCCGAGCCCGTCCCACAGCCAGCCCCACAGGAGCGCCCAGCAGCGCCACAACCGGCGCGCCGGGAGCCGGGCGAGGGCGAGACCGCGCCGGGCCGCCCAGGGCCGGGGACGGGGCGGCCCCGCCCGGCACAGGGGAACGGCCGGGGCCATGGGCCGGGCCGGCAAGGGGAGGGGGACACCGGCAATGGGACAGGGACAGCGGGAGTGGGACACTGGCACAGGGACACCGGCAATGGGACACCGGCACAGGGACACTGGGACAGCGGGACACCGGGAGAGGGAGAGGAGGACGAAGAGCTCGAGCAAGGAGAGCCCGAACAAGAGTCAGAGCGAGAGCGCGTCGCTACAGTCGCTGCTGCTGCCGCTGCTGCTGCCGAAGCGCAGGGGCCGTTGGTCCGTTGGTCCGTTTGTCCGTTCCCCGTTGGCCCCCGCGAGCCCCGGGGGCAGCCCCGGCCGCTCCGCTCCCAACCAGCCCCGGCCGCAGTCACGGAGCTCCCCTTCCTCCCGCCCCACGCCAAGACCACGGCCTTTTGGAGCTGCTTCACTTTAGTTCAACTTCTTGGCTGCCAAGTTTGCAACTTCCCGCCGCTGCTCGGACCCCATCCCGCCCGCTCGGCCTGCGCTGCTGTCGCTTCCTCCCAGGCCAGCCGGGCTCGGCACTTGCCCCTCAACTTTGGCAAGGGCTTTGCTCAGTGAGGAGCCCCGGCACGTCCGGCCAGCGCCAGGCAGAGCCAGCCCCGGGGGAGGGCAGAGCAGGAGCATCGGCAGGGGAAATGCAGCCCTTTGGGGTCAGCGCTGCTCCCCGACCACACCAGGGCTCTTCCTGTTTTCCCGCCTGGTTTGAGGGAAAATGGGCAGCTGCACAGAGGATTAAGCAGAAGAGAATTAGAAGACTCTTCTTGCTGCCCTTTGGATGCCAGTCCCTCCTAAGAAATGCAGGCTTAATTTGGAATGGACACGATGGAGCAGCTTTTTCAGCACCCAATATTTAACAGCTGCCTTTCAGGGGACAATGGGAAAAGGGGGGAGAACGGGAGAAAAGGGGGGCTGGGACCTCCAAAGTGAGCGAGGAGGGGGCTGAGACTGTGAAACCGAGCAGGGCAGGGGGAAGAAACACCCCCAAACCGAGCTGGGGGGGAGCTGGGGACGGTGGGGATGGTGGGAAAGGGGTGAGAGAGGGGAGAAAAGGGGTGTTGGACAGTGGGCAGGGGGACAGAGGGCAGGGGGTTCCCACATGGGTCTCCCCTGCCCCCCATCACTTGAGCCCTGGAGCGGTTCCCTGGGGCTCTGGGAGGGGGCAGATCCGCCCTGGGAATGTCCACTGCTTCTGTAACCCTTTGTGTGCTTGCTCTGGTGACGATTGTGCACAGGTGCCCAAGCCCCCTGTCCGTCCCTGGGGGGCTGATGGGGGGACTCCCCCACCCAGTAACTGGTGCTGCAGCAGCTGTGGGGCAGAGGGGGGTGGGAAAGGGGGGTCCGGGGTGGCCCCCTGATCTCCCAACCTGCTGGGGGGGCTGAGGGCTGCTGGGGGGGCACCCCCTGACCTGTGTCCCTGCACACCCAGGGCTGTTCCAGGTCCTGGGAAAAGCCGAGTGAACGGCCCCGACCGGGAGAGGTTCCTGCCTGGGTACATCTCCAGCTGGGAGCAGCTCAGGCACTTCAGCAGAGATTTGGGCACCTGGGGGGGACACCCCGTGTGGGGAGATCCAGGCCAGGCACTGGAACAGCCAAGGGGAGTTCCTGGAGAACAGACAGGATCAGGGGACATGAACTGCTGGCACAACTACGACAATGTGGCCCCGTTTGCCCGGCCTGGGAACCCCCCATTTTGGGGTAATCTCCCCCACATCCCACCAGAAACAACAAATCCTCCCAAATATTCCCCTGGATCTCCAAATGACCCCAAATCCCAGTAAAATGGTGGGGCTTTAGATGTCTTTGTTGAATGTCTTTGTTTTAAATTCAACAAATCAGCTCTTCCCACTGAATTTCCCAGGTCAGTTTGTGACCCCATGGATGTTTCTCCCACTGTGTTCACCCAGGTGCCTGTGGGGAACCAGGAGGATGTGGAGACCACCAGCCAGGTGTCTTCCCAATGTGGGAAGACATCACTTCTCCAGTGGGTGATGGAGTTGGAGCAGCAGACAAAGCTCTTCCCACAGTCAAGGCACCTTTAGTGCTTCCCTTACTGGTGGGTCCGTTGGTGTGAGGTCAAGGCAGAGCTCTGGCTGAAGCTCTTCCCACACTCCCCACACTTGTAGGGCCTCTCCCCGCTGTGGATGTGCCGGTGGCTGACGAGGTGGGAGTTCTGGATGAAGCCCTTCCCACAGTGGGTGCAGAGGAAGGGCCTCTCCCCTGTGTGTGTCCGCTCATGCAGGAGGAGATTCCCGCTGGTCTGAAACCTCTTCTTGCATTCCAAGCACCTGTAGGGCCGTTCTCCAGTGTGGATGCGCTGGTGGCAGATCAGGTGGGAGCTCTGGCTGAAGCTCTTCCAACAGTCCAAGCACTTGAAGGGCTTTTTCCTAGTGTGAAGCTGCTCATGGACGTCCAGGTCAGGGCTCTGGCTCAAGCTCTCGTCCCCTTCCCGGCACAGGGTGGGTCTTTCCTCCTCAGAGCATCCTGGGCTGGCTTTGGAGACCCTCCTCCTGGGGTACCTTCGTGGCTTTCCCTCCCTGCTGCCTTCCTGCGCCGTGGAGCCCTTCAAAACGGCCTCTCCCACCAGGCTCTGCCGGGGGGATTTGTCCTCCGGGCTCTCCGTCCTCAGCTCGGGGCCTGGGGCAGGAGGGAAGAAGGACAGGGAGGGGATTTGCCTCCGGCCCAGAGGGAAGGCCAAGGACATCCCCCCAACTCCGGCCCTGGCAGGACGGCGGCGGCAGCGGGGTTGTCCTGCAGCCGGGGGCGATGCTCAGCTGGGAGATACAGGACAAGACAGGGCAAAGGGGCACTGACTTCCTCCTCACCTGCCTGGGGGTCCTGGGGCATCTTCCTCTTCCTCGCAGCCTCCTCCTCCATCTGGCCAAGCTTTGGGAAGGAATTATTCTATGTAAACTCATTCCCTTCTGCCCAGAGTAACTCAAACTAATACACATATATCAGACTTACAGGCTCATGCCATAGAGTTTAGAGACAGACTTCCCAAAGGGATGAATTTTTCCTGGTTTAGGAGGGAAAACAAGGTGTGGGTGCATTGGGTTGGCGGTCCCTCTGTTACAACCCACCTCAGGAAAAGAGGGGGGGTAACCCAGGTTTTATCAATAATTCCTTTGGGGTGGATTAAAGCGAAACGACACTAAATAATCGGTGTCTGAAAACATATATTGACAAGATTTATTTTCACAATTTTGTATCAATAGGGATGTTAACATTTTGGGTGCTGTCATAACCTTTCGGGGGAGGAGGAAAACAAATGCCTAGGGCAGAGAAAGACAGGGTAAGAGTAAGGGAGAGCAAGAGAAAAAAAAGGAAAGGTGAGAGTGGTATAATCACCACCCACTGGATCCAGCGACGTCTTGATCCGCAGGCGGTGGGGGGAGAAGAAGAAGAAAAACCCCGCCAAAACCCCCAAAGTCACCAGTCAGTATCTATATCCTTTGCAGCTCCCCCAAGGCGGGGAGTTGTTTCCATAGGGTGCTGTCTCCCTTTTTGGCGCGGAGTTCGTGGTCTCTTCCCACCTTTTCTTTTCGGGGCTTGACATCTTCTGCACTGGAGGAGGGGGGATGGGCCCAGTTGCCCATCAGAAAGTCAAAAGCCTGCAGAAGTCTCTTAGAATGCAGAAATCCTTAACTGTTCCAGTCTCTGACACCCTCCTGCCCAGCTCCATCTCTAGAAGTCACCTGGAATCACCAGGAATCACCTCCAAACCACCAAGATTCAGCCCAAAACAACCCTCTCAGCAGTGGAGTTCCCCCTCGCTGGTCCATCCACTTTGGGGTTCTGGGGTCCCTCCTGGGTGGGCTGCTGGAGGTCTCACATGTATTGGGGAACCCCCTCTCCAGGGTTCCCGCCCTCTCTGGGCTGCCGGAGATCCCGGGAATCCCAGGGGTCCTTCCTTTATGGGCTCCTCACTTTGCCATTCTGGGGATCCCCCTTCTCTGGGCTGCTGGGGGTCCCGGGGGTCCCGGGGGCTCCCCTCTCCGGGGTCCCTTTTAGGGTGGTCGGGGGGTTTCGGGGTCCCAGGGTCCCTTCTCCCCTGACTCTCGCCTTCGAGGTGCTGGCGATCCCAAGGTGTCCAGCCCTCTCTCCAGGCTGCCGGGGGTCCCGGCTCCCCCCACCGCCCTCGCTGCTCCCCCCTCCTCTCCAGACTGCCGGGAGTTCCCCCTCTCCGGGCCCCCGTTTCAGATTCCAACCCCCGCCTGTCCCAGGGGTCCCCAAAGCCGGTGGGTTTGTCCCGTGTCCCCCCCACTCCCCGCCGGTATCCGGCGATCGCCACGTGGCTCCGGGGACCCAACATCCCCCTGCTCATCGTCGGGGCTGTGCCGGGAACCCACCCCGGGACCCCAAAAAACACCTCCCGGGGATCCCCAATATCCCCCCAAGGGGCATTTGCGGCTCAGCTTTGGGGTCCTGCAAGATCCAAACATCCCCCTCAAGATATTTGGGGCGAGCTCCCCCTCCCCGGTCACCTGCGGGATGCGGGGGGCGATGCTCCCGGGACGCGGGGGCTGCGGATACAGCGGGCGGTGCATCCACGTGCGTTCTTTCTCCTCCTCCTCCTTCCCCTCCTCCCCCTCTCCCTCCTCCTCTCCCTCCTTCTCTTTCTCCTCCCCTCCTATTCCCACTCCTCCCATTCCCGTGGGAGCTGGGGCAGGTCGGGATGGGGCAGCGCTGGGCTCTTGGCCGCTCCCGCCCGCACTCGGCCCCCGCCGCAGCCGCCACGGCCGGGACGGCGCGGGGGGGCCCGGCCTGGGCACCCCCCACCTCCCCTTTGCCCAAATTCCCGTCCCGGGGGGCGCTGGGGCCGAGGGGGGACCCTGGGGGGGTCCGGGGAGCGCTGGGCGCTGCGGGTCTGGCTGGCAACTGATGAGTCATCAGCGCTGCGCGCTCGGATTGGCTGAGCACTGCTTTGGGGGTGGGGCTGCAGGAAAGGGGGTTCTTTGCAGGGAAGATATTTGGAGCTGGAAGGACTCCAAAGCTGAGCCGCAAATGCCGCTGGGGGGGATCGTGGGGGGTCCGCGGGAGGGGATTTGGTTTTGGGGGTGTCCCGGTGGCGGTTCCCGGCAGAGCCCCGGCGGTGGGCAGGGGGATGCGGGGTCCCCCCCGCGGTGGGGGTTGGTCTTGTTGGAAATGATCCAACTTGCCTCAAATTTTAGTCAGTGGCAGCAGCTGACCGGGTTTCTTTTCACGGGCTCTTGTCGGTTTGATCTTTAAAGCACCCAAACTTGGAGTTTCTCTGCACTGGCTCTGATGAGCTTCCATAAACAAAGCCTGAGGGAGCTGAAGATTGGACATCTGGGATCTTAAATTCCTGGTCCTTCAAGGACCTGTTGGAGGAACCAGAAGGTCCAGAGGGGATTAACAAAGACATTGCAGCCTGAGAGTTGGAGACTCTGTGTCTGAGGAGGAGTGCTAAGAGGACCAAAGAGCGTGGACCAAATTAGCCAGTTAAGGATAGACTACTAATTAGAGTCTTAATTAATGAAGAGAATTCATTAGTTCATTAATTGGGGTAAATTAGAAGCAATGAACATGAATTTGTTTGTTTGTTCAAATGTAGAAATGTGTGAAAAGTCTGGAAAGGGACAGGTGGGGCTGGAATGATTGGCTCCCTGTCTCTGGGAGCCAGAACAAAGCAGTGCCTGGCTCACCAACACTTCCCAGGGGCGTTGGAGGGTTTCATTTCTTCCCAACGCTTTTCAGGGACAATTCTTGGTGAGCCAGGTGGGACAATGCTGTCGACCCTCCAGGGATTCCGGGACCCTGAGGACTCCAGCGAGCAGTGAAAATATTCTTCTGGGAGATCTCAGTCCCTGGATCTGGTGAGTTCAAAGCAAGATCCCTGGAATTTTATTAAGGCATTGCTGAGCGTATAAAAGGTATACCTAAGCATCCTAGAAATGGAGCTCTAGAACAGAATAGAATAGAATTGTGTTGTGAAAGTGATGATAAAACTGTAAAAGGAGGAGTGTGATATTTGGCTTATGAGAAGAAATCCCTACTGACTGAGTGAAAGGGGTGGGTTCCAGGCCCCAGGTGTGGTTCAGGGGGTGGGTTCCAGGCCCCAGGTGTGGTTCAGGGGGTGGGTTCCAGGCCCCAGGTGTGGGTCAGGGGGTGGGTTCCAGGCCCCAGGTGTGGGTCAGGGGGTGGGTTCCAGGCCCCAGGTGTGGTTCAGGGGGTGGGTTCCAGGCCCCAGGTGTGGGTCAGGGGGTGGGTTCCAGGCCCCAGGTGTGGGTCAGGGGGTGGGTTCCAGGCCCCAGGTGTGGTTCAGGGGGTGGGTTCCAGGCCCCAGGTGTGGGTCAGGGGGTGGGTTCCAGGCCCCAGGTGTGGGTCAGGGGGTGGGTTCCAGGCCCCAGGTGTGGGTCAGGGGGTGGGTTCCAGGCCCCAGGTGTGGGTCAGGGGGTGGGTTCCAGGCCCCACGTGTGCTTTGCCCACAGATCAGTCACACACAGAGCTCTTGCCCATAGAGCTGCTTTGGGGAGGGCTTTGCTCAGGGAACTGTGTTTGTCAAACCCAATGGTCAGTGCTGGAGAAAGTGAAGTGTTTGGGGAGTGTGTGTTACTGGGAGTGTGTGTTATAGTATTAGAATCCTGTCTGACTCGGGGATGCCCATAATAGATATAAAAAAGGAAAATTCACTTGCTGTAGAGTGTTAAATGCAATAGTTTGTTCCTGTGTGCATTTTAAAGCATTTGGTGCACATTAAATATTTGAAGGAAGGTAAATTGCCACAGCAGCTGTTAAGCTGGGATTGTGTGTTCAGAGCATTCTTTAGTGTCAGCTTTGGTGTTTGTAAGGGTTGGATTTGTGTTAATTGTGCCGATATTCAATTAGTGATTAGTGAATTAGAGATTCAGTTTGTGGATTATAATACGGTTTTTCAGTTGCTGTTGTTTTGTCAGAGAAAAGAGAAGTGAACTGAAATCTCTAGATTTGTTCTTTGAACTGAGCAATAGTCAGGGTTTGGGAAGGTGTGGTTTGATGCCAGGGAGCAGCAGCAGCTGGGGAGGTTCCTCCAGCTGCAGGGGAAGGAGGCAGAAATGGTCCCAGTGAGAGAGGAGCAGAGGAAAGGATTTGGGTTTGGAAAGCTTTGGAGGGTTTAGTGTGAGAGCAGGGATTTGGAATGTGCGTGGGGAAGGGACAAACAGGAGCTGCCACAGCCTGGACTCCCCCCAGGGCTCCCGGCCAGGCAGGAAGGCTCCTGCCCTTGGAAGGTGTGTGGGGGCCCAGAGGTGTCATCCCCAGCTGAACCTCTGCTCCATGGACACTGGGGAGGGAGAACATGGATTTCTTGGGAGATCCTGGAGTGGCGTGTTGGGTTTGAAAGAGGAGGAAAGGACAATTTAGTCAGAAACGATTCCTGTTGTTGGTGGCACAGGGCAAAAGGAAAATGGGCCTTTCTTTCAACCATTAAAATTTGGAATTGGTAAATGGGTGTTGGCCCTTCAAATTCTTTATGTGCCTGACTGTGCTGTACCATTCCTAGGCAAGAGATGTATTTAGTGAGTTAAATGACATTTGAAAAAGGAAAAATCCAAGTTTTTCGGTGCAGCTGCTCTGTCATTCCTGGGTTTTGGTGTCATTGTGTCACTCAGGGATCCTGAGGAGGGTGAAGCCCTTCTGTGCAGGACATGGAGATGGTCCCTGGCCTGTCCAAATGCATTAAATGCTGCTGCTGAAGGAGCCCCCCCAGTGATTTTATCTGCATTGACCCCCTGGAGCCCACGGGCACCTGCTCCTGCCTGGACAGAAACCAGGAGTTTCCTTGGACTGGTGTCCCCCAGGAAGGACGTTTTCCCCCCTGTTTCTGAGGCTTTTAATAGTCTTTGATCAATAAATATTTCTCCATGTGATTTCTCCTTGTGGTGTCTTCTTGAAGCCTGAAGCAAGCAGAGGAGGGGATGCCAAAGATCCGCCCTCCCCTCTCTATTGTCACTCTGCACCCCCCAGGCCCTTCCTCTGCAGTGTCCTGTCTCCCTGGACATCCCCCCTGGAACTTGTGCCCTTCCCTGCTGGCACGGGTGGGCACACCCCCCATCCCAGTCATGTTCCCAAGCACTGCCAGGGCCACCTGGGTGACCAGCGGGACATGAGTGGGGGTGGCTTGTGAGAGAGTCCCCAAAGGCTCCCTGTCCCCAGAGAGCAGAGCCACGGGGACCAGGGCAGGTCCCCCAGCAGGTCCCACTGCAAATGGCCCAGTTTGTGCTCCAGGGAGGAGGTTTTATCACAAGCAGGGGTTTCCAGGGCTGCCTCGTGCGCAGACACTTGGGGGCCATTTTGTTTGGAAAGCTGAGGAGCCATTTTGTGGTCAGGGACTGGTGGGCTGCTTGTGGTTCTGCTTAAAGTTCCTGATTGCTGCTGCTTACAGTCCTGCCTACCTGCTGCTCCACACAGCTCTGTTGGGGTTGCCCATTGCTGCTCATTGTTGCCTACTGCTCCTGACAGTTCTGCTTCCTCACTGCTGCAGTGCCAAGGTGAGCCGGGAAGAACGTGAGGTGGTGGGAGCAGCCTGGGCTCACTGCCAAGGGACCATGCGGCCGGGGCAGGGAAACAACCTGACAGGGGGATGGGGACAACCAAGGGACTGCAGCAGAAAGCAAAGATGGCCTGTGAAGGAAGAAAAGAGCGAGGCCTGGCATGGGAGGAGCGAGGGAGTGGTTCTGCAAATCGAAGGCTCTTAAAAGGGCTCGTCCCTCCCATCCTGGGGGTGCTGGAACCTGGTCACGAGTTGGGTGCACCCAACGCTGTTAATAAAGTTCTTTGTTTCACTTATTTGGCCATCTCCGAAATTTTAATGAGAGCTATTTGTCCCAGGGCAGGAGAACACACCTTAGTGCCCCCTCACATACATGTGGTGTGAGTGAGAACAGCCCAGGGCAGAAACACCCACCTGGCCGGGGGCCCCAGCAGTGGGTCAGCACCAGGCTGCAAACAGGGCAGGGCAAAACTTGGCCCTGCAGACCCCACAACCGAGGCCAAAGAGAGACCAGCCAGGCCACCACCCCCAGCCCAGCCTATTGCACCTCCGGCCACAAGAGTGGGGACCAAAGCTGTGCTTCTCCTTCCTCCTCTGCACCCAGGAGCCACAGCCCGGGGCACGATCCTGCCCCCAGCAGCACAGACTGCCAGGTCCCTGAGCCCCTGGGGCAGGAGCTCCTCGGGGTGCAGCCCCTGGGCCCTGCAGCACCACAACCTCCTGTAGGGCTGCCCCTGCCTGGGCTCCAACTGCCCAGCACGAGGGAAACCAGGAGCCAGAGAGCAGAGCTGGGGGCCTGCAGAACATCAGCATTTCCTGCCCTGCACAGCCAGGACAGTTTTCCAGAGCTCACTTAAAACAGCCCCTCCAGAACTTTCAGGGTGTTCCACAGGGCCCAGTCAGTCCCAGGATGATCCCAGTCAGTCCCAGGATGATCCCAGTCAGTCCCAGGATGATCCCAGTCACTCCTGGTCTCTCCCAGTATATCCCAGTTGCCCCCAGCTGCCCCCCCACCCCGAGCTGCCGTCGGACGCCGCCCCCCAAGATGCTGACGGGGGTCGGGGGCTCCGTGCTGGGGTTCCTCTGCCTGGGCCTGCATGGAATGAAGGGGCCAAGGTGACACTGCAGGGCCTCCTGGAACCAAAGAACCCTGAGACATTTGGGAACCTCCTGCAATCAAGGGACAATTGGGAGCCTGCAGGGCCTCCTGGAAAAAAGGGACCCTGAGACACTGTGGAAACTCCTGGAATCCAGGGGCCTTTGTGACATGGGGGCCTCATGGAACCAAAGGAACCTGGAAACATTTGGGAAGTTGTGGAATCAAGGGACCATTGTGACACTGCAGGGCCTGATGGAATTACAGGCACACTGGGACACTGTGGCAGGACATTCCCCCCTGGAATGGGACCAAGACAATGCCCTATTTGCAAATGTATCAGTGCTGGGCTGAGAGGGGCCCAGGCCAGGCCAGGAGATGTTGGAACCAGTCTGGGTTCAACCCTGAATTAACATCCTGATGGTGAGGCAACCCCTGGAGTCCAAGGGCTGTCAGTCCATCACTTTATACTATAAAGTTCCAGTCCCCTTTCCCAGGGGCAGGTTCTTCCAACATAACCCTTCTTGGGGTGTATGGTTGGAGATTCCCCCCTTGGCTGGGGAACCCCCCCCAAGGTCAGTCCTCGAGGGTGAGCAAAAGAGATCTCCCCAGGAGCCTTGGTCTGGGGGAGTTACATCAAATGTCAACTTAATAGTTATTCATTTTTTGCCAGCTTTAGTATAATTCCTTCAATTATGTTGTACTTATCCTGTACTACTGGTAGTTTTAGTGTTTAGATTGTGTAGTAAATAATTCTGATTAAAATCTTTTGTCTGTTCATCTGTGATAATGAATAGTTCATTTTATATCAGTATATCTGATTTTCCATCATTAAAACCTGCAGGACAAAAGTGGTTCAATCACAGCTCTGTAATTCCTTAAATTCCAACCCTTGGCATAATCCGGGGCTGAGATTGGATCCAGCTGCCCCCAGGCTCCTCTCTGAGCAGGAGTTTAGAAAGCCAGGGAGTCCTTTCTGCACCTCGGGACTCAAGGGCAGGACTTCTTTAATGAACTTTGTCTAAGCCTTCCACTGCCACCGGCAACAGGGGGTGACAGGGAAAAGGGAGGGGAAAGGGGAGAAAAGGTGGGAAAAGGGGGTGAGACCCCTTCAGCTGAGCGGTTGAGGGGGTGGGACCCCCAGAGCAGAGCACGGGGAAGCTGTGGTTTGACGGGATGATCAGAAAGGGGTGGGAGAGAAGGGAAAAGGGGTGGGATCCCCAAAACTGAGTGTGAGGGGGGTTGCGACCCCCAGCCTAAGTGGGAGGGGTTGGGAGCCCCCGGTTGAGCACGGAGGGTCTGGAGATTGGGGGGACGTTGGGAAAGAGGAAGGAGAGGGTGGAAGAGGGAGGTGGGACAGAAGGTCGAGGGGTCCCTTTGTGTCCCCCATCACATGAGGCTTGGAGGGATTCCCTGGAGCTCAGGGGGGTTGGATCCACACTGGGGGAGTCCCTGTCCATCCCTGGGGGTCTGATGGGACACGTCACAAGACCCTGTCCTTAAAATGTGGGGCTTTTCTCGTATAAAGTGCTGGACTGTCAGTCAGGTGTGTCCAGGCTGTGCCAGCCCAGCAGCCTTGGAGAAGTTCTCAGGGGTGTCACCTGTTTGTTCCTTTGCCCGGGGATTTTCCCAGCTCTGCCACATCTTCCCCTCTCTCTCAGGATGTTTCCCTTTGGAATTGAGGAGTCAGGCTGGTTTCAGCATTATTCAACCCAAAAGCAGCGTGACTCCCCTTCTTCATTTCCTGCCGGGGGTTTTGCAAACAGGGCCTTGTTGGAGTTGTTTTACCCCGTTCCAGGCAGAGCATCCTGCTACAGGACCCCCATGGGACCCCCTATGCCCTTTCTCACCCTTTCCCTCACTGTCCCACCTGTTTCCCACCCTCCCTGCAATCCTCTACTCCCCCCACAGCTCGGTTTGGGGGTAGCCCCCTCCCCCACCCTGCTCAGTTCAAGGTCTCAGCCCCTTCTCACTCACTTTGACGATGCAAAGCTCGTCCCTTTTCCCCCCTCTCCCACCCCTTTCCCATCAGACCCCCAAACTCCAGCTGCCCCAGTTGCTCCCACTAAATCTGGGAGTCCTACCTCCCCCTTTCTCTCAGTTTTGTGGGTCCCACCCCCCTCCTTCTCCATTTGGGGACCCCAGCTGTTCCGATCCGCTTCGATGCAGAGGGGAACCAGGTTCTAAAACACTCCCATAAGCCAGGTTAAGGCACAAACGAGGCCAGATGCTGGATCCCAAAACGAGAATTCCACTTTGTTTTGGAACACAAAAGAGCAGAGAGAAAGAAGGGAGATAGGGCAGTGGGACAAGCTAAGGGGAACTGTTAAAAGCACAGGACAGGAGTTAGCAGCACCAGGAAGTGCCGCTGCCTTGCAAGCTGGTAGATCTCTGCTGGGCTTCTGCCCTGGTCGCCTTGTAGCCTCCGAGGAACGAACCCAACCCGCAGGGGAAGGGGGTGGCAGCAGCTCCCGCAGCAGTCCTGCAACAGCTCCCCACAGTCCCCGGGCACGGCCTTAAATCCCCTCGCCGTGGGACCCCTGGATGCCCCCTGGCCCGTTCACCAGGATCCAAGCAAAGGTCTCCTGGCACCGAGATGGGCCCCGAGTGTCCCTTGGCTGGTTCCCCGGTCTCCAAGCGAGATCCGCCTGGTACACCTTCTCCCATTTTTTGATTGTAACAAGTTTTTCTCTTGTTTGCTCCTCTGCCTGCCTCTGCTGGCTTGATGGGTGCCTCCTGGAGCTTTTGCAAGGAGCTCGGCTCCTGCAGCAGCCCGGCTGTGGCACCAAGGCTTTGGAACTCTGCTAAGGGAAAAGGTGAAGTTGCTGTTGGGCCAATGTTCCACTGCTATTGCTAAGGGAAAATGTGAAGCTGCGGTGGATGGGGAGGATGTGGAGTTGCCCTGGAACTGGTCCAGTTGAATTAAAGTGCAGGTTGAAGGGTCGGTGCTGTTGCTAAGAGAGCAGCCCTGTTGCCGGGGAGCAGCCAATGGGGAGCTGCCCAGAGGCAGCCAATGGGGAAGCTGCGTGGTGGCGCGAAGGGCCAGCCAATGGGAGAGTGCGATGGAGCCAAGTGTAGCCAATAGCCAGCCAATGGGACCCCGAGCGGACGGGCAGCCAATGAGGAGCTGTGGCCGGGAAGGTGCTGAGGGACTGCGCATGCTCTGGGCCAGTCCCCGTGGGGGGCTTTTCCCAATTGTCCCCTGTTCAACTCACTTCAACCTCCAACCCTGATAATTCCTGGCATCCCCCTGTCACTGCAGAGATCCACGTGGGTTCTGCACTTGACCGCCCTGGGGGAGGGGGTGAGCAGGGCATAACCAAGCTCAGGTGTGGACACCTGACATTTCTGGGGGTGCCTAGAAGAGAAGCTTTGGGCAAGGTGACTGTGGTTAAACCTGTCTGGCCATCCAGGGACAGCCAAGTTGCTCTCTCCCTTCCCCTCCTCAGTCAGACAACAGGAGAAAAGCAGGTGAAGAAATCCTTGGTCAACAGAAAGGGAGATTAACTGGAGAGAGGAAAGCAAAAAGCAAAGGCCACATGCAGAAACCAAGAAAACCCCTGGGAGGCAAGAATTCAGTCCATGGAGAGGTTTCTTTGGAAGACAAATGTATTAATGAAGGACATCCACGTCTGCCCCCTGCCCACCTTCCTTTCTGCCTTCCTTTCTCTCAGTTTATTGCTGATCATGCCATCCCATGGAATGGAATATCCCTTGGGTCAGTCCAGCCCAGCCGTCCCAGCCATGTCCCCTGTGAAACACTTGCCCAGCAGAGCCCATTGGGTGGGGGTGGTTGCAGAGACGCTTCCTGCGGGGCCAGCACTGCCCAGGGACAGCCAAAACCTTGGGCTGGGACCAACAGCGCTGCAGCCACGAGCACCAACCCAGCAGGACAGGGGCTGCTCTGGGCAAAGGGAACTGCAACCCAGCCACAGCCAGGGCAGGGCTGCTCAGGGGGCTCTGCCAGCCTCTGGTATTCTGGGACTCAATGAAGCTTTTCCGTGGAGAGCTCTTTGAAGGCCCAAGTGAGAGAGAGGCAGAAGTGCAGCTGTCAAATGCAGCAGGATAAACACAGCAGTTCCTGTGAGGAACATTTCTGCCCTCAAGCTGGGGAAGGGCCTGTGAGGTCCCTTCTCTCTGCAGGAGCTGATGGCTCAGCCCGTGACTCAGGGCTGGGCCAGGGGCTCTCCAGCTGCCCCTGCCCTGGCCTGTGACAGCCCAGCACAAGGCCCCTGGCTGGCACAGGCCCTGGGAGATCCCCTGTGCCTGAGGGCCTGGGCTCCCTCCAGCAACGGGGCTTCTCTTTGGGCTGCCCCGTCCCTCGTGCTGAGCGCAGGATGGGACAGCAGCAGGCACAGCTGGGCCCTGTCTGTGCCCGCAGCTGAAAGGAGCAGCCTGGGCACAGCACGGGGAGGCTGCTGCTGGCAGGGCACAGCAAAGGGCCCGGGCAGGCTGGGCACTGGCACCCCCTTGAAGGAGAGTGGCACCGGAGGCACCGCCATGTTGCCCCTGCCGTGTGCCGGTAGTGAAGCCGCCACCCCCAGGTTCAGGCATTTCGCCGGGAAGGGGGGAGGATGACTGTGACGGACAAATAGACAGCGAGTCTATAGAGGACACAGAAGAGAATCTGCTAGCTCCCTTTAGCCAGGGCGCTCCACTAACACCCTTTGGCTGCGCAGCGGCCATGAGACCGCTGCAGAACAACCACGCAGCAACATGGATGCAGCAAGCTTACTCCGGCCGTGAGGCGGAAGTGAAAGTGCCTCTTCCGTCACCACCAGTTCAACCAACTCACAACAAATGCACAACAGTTAAAGCATCACTGTGGCTCTCCTACCCAGAAACCAACCCACAGCCCTCACCAGCCTCAGAACAGCTTCTATGCCGAAGATGGCCTGATGGAGGAGGAAGAAGAGATATTGACTCCCTAGAAAGCTTAGCTGAGCTGTGGCAAACTGAATTCAGTGAGACAAGAGAACCAGAAAAAGGACAAGCAGTTTTGAATCCTGCAAAAGAGGAAGAACAGCAAACATGGCTACGGCTACTACTTCAGCTCGAGGAAGAAGATGTAGACTGGGAAAGCACACAGAACATCTGCCTACCCAAGCCCAGACCATCAGCAAAGTCAAAGCTACCAACGTTGAAGTGGACAGCACGTGTACTGACGGCGTTGCTGGCAATGACAGTGGTTGGTTTTGTACTGCGAGAATTTCAGCTGGGACAACACCATCCACCTCCTGACAGAACCAACAACCTAGAGGTAGCATTGCAAAACACAGCAGACATACAGCTATCAACTACCATGTTTAATTTTCTAAGTCACAGAAGGGCAACTTTACTAATTGACAGATGATCTGCTATTATAAAAAGTTCTTTTGTGTTACAGAGGGTAAGAATAATAATAAGAGGGGCCCCAAATCAAGTATTTACTTCTCACTATTTTAAAATGCTGTTAGACAAGATGCCATACACAACATGGAAAGCCAAACTTAAACAAGTAGCAAACAAACAACCAGTTACAATTTCAACTGCAGAAACACATAACTCTTTATACACAGTCACTGCAAGAGCCTTGAGAAAGCAAAACAAACAAAACCTTCATACAACACAAGCCCAAAGATGCTCCACAAAGTTGCAACATACAGCAATACACACCTCTAGATCTACTCAAAACACAAACATGCATAAATTGACCTATACCCAAATTGAACAATTAGAATGGGAGGCAAAGACAGGAATATCAAACATCCTGATAGCAGCAAAACACGGGACTGAACTACAATCCACCTTGACTGCCTTAACTGACGCCATCCAAAAAGCAGGTCTGCAGCTTGCCCCAGAAAAAATTCAACGCACCCAACCTTGGACCTACCTCGGATGGAGGATCACTCAACAGGAAATCATGCCACAACCAGTGACTTTCAAAGTAACGGACACTATGACCCTGAATGATTTGCAAGGGCTTTTAGGAGCCATTAACTGGCTGAGGCCTGTCTTGGGGATCACAACAGAGGAATTGCACCCCCTCTTCGAGCTACTTAAAGGCGACCCAACTCTCACATCTATTCGATCCCTAACCCCAGAAGCAAAACAAGCTCTGGAAGTATGCTCCCAAGCTGTCGAAAACAGGCAAAGCAGATGACAACACCCTGACCTGCACATTCGCCTCGCCATCATATCCAGCAAGTTCCAACCTTTTGCTGTCCTTTTCCAATGGGATCAGGCAGAATCTGACCCTTTGAGAATTCTAGAATGGTTATTTCTTCCCCACTCTCCACCTAAGACTGTTTGGACCGTTAATGACATGCTTGCTAAGCTCATTATGAAAGGTAGAGGACATCTGCAGGAGATGGATGGAAGGGATCCTGAGACGATCTACATTCCAGCCACAAAAGACAACTTAGACTGGCTTCTTGCAGAGGACGCTGGGTTTCAGACTGCATTAGCGGACTTCCACGGTAATATTTCCATTCACTTCCCGAAACATAAACTCTGGGCGGAAATAGGAAATCTACCCCTGATGGCCACGCGTCGCTGCAAACTACGACCAGTAAATGGAGTCACAGTCTTCACTGATGCATCTGGACGATCGAAAAAAGCCATCGTGACATGGAAGAACCCTGCCACAGGACAATGGGACAATAAGGTACAAACCTTGGACCAAGGTTCTGTACAGGTTTTAGAACTAGCAGCTATCCGCATGGCATTTGAATTGTTCCATGATCAACCTATGAATGTTGTCACAGATTCTCACTATGCAGCAGGGTTGGTCTCACGTCTCGAAGCCTCCTTCCTTCGAGATGTCACTAATCCTCACTTATTTACAGAAATTCGTACCATATGGTTTCTTATCAACCACAGAAAATTTGATTTTTACATAATGCACACTCGGTCACACACAGAACTTCCAGGACCCATAGCAGAGGGCAATCAAAAAGCTGATGCAACTGCTATGGCAACTACAGTTCCCAAAATTCTGGAACAGGCTAAAGTCTCACACCAGTTCTTCCACCAAAATGCACGTTCATTAAAGAGACAATTCCAAATTACAATAAACCAGACCAGAGACATAATTATGTCATGCTCTGACTGCCAGCGAATTACCCCCATGCCAGCTAAGGAAGGGGTTAATCCCAGGGGCATAACAGCCAATGAAATCTGGCAGACAGACCTTACACATATAGCTGAATTCGGTAAACTAAAATATGTCCATGTTACAGTAGACATGTATTCCAGATACATTAATGCAACAGCACACACGGGAGAAAAAGCCAAAGACGTTATCAGACACTGGCTCAGTTGTTTCGCAATCCTAGGAATTCCAAAAACCATAAAAACCGACAATGGCCCTGCTCATTGTTCTGAAAAAATCAAAACATTTCTCACAGATTGGGGAATACTCCATTCCATAGGTATACCGCATTCACCCACAGGACAAGCGATTGTAGAAAGAGCTCACCGTACACTAAAAGAAATGCTTCAAAGACAAAAAAGAGGGGAGTCGGTATATAGCCCCCAGGAACGCTTACGGAAAGCGTCATATGTTCTAAATTTCTTAAACTGTGATGATACAGACCATAGCAAGTATGAACGCCAAGATAAAACTCAAATACTTTCATCTTCCAAACCACCAGTTATGATCAAAGATCTAATATCTGGGCAATGGTCAGGACCAGTAGATCTCATAACATGGGGAAGGGGATATGCCTGTGTATCCAAGGGTACCAAATTACAATGGGTCCCTTCTAGATGTGTCAGGCCTTATATTAGCCCTCCACCACAACAGGAGCAACCACCAGAAGAAATAAGTGAAGGATTTGGATTAGAAGAAACACGACCAACAATAGTAAACACATCACACAGTGGGGAGAAAAAAAAAAAAAAAAAAAAAGGGGAAAAGAGATATGGGTCTGTTCCCTATGTGTGTAAATCTACATTAACATTTCCTTAAAACAGGGAGAATCACAAAGAAGCAGTAAATGATACAACAGAACCAAAAGAAACATATAAACAGTAACCAAGGCAGAACCAAAAGAAACACATAAACAGTAACCAATACAGAACCAAAACTCCATGAGTCAAACACAATAAAGGGTTTAAGAGTGCATTGTAAGGAGAGAATGAAACGGTGGCCACCGGAGTATGAATGAGAAAGTTGAGTGGAAGCATGTATATGTGTGTGAAAGCAAGTACACTTTATAGCAAGACATCTTAAACACTACTTCAGACAACACCACCTCAGACACAACATCTACAACCCAACACATTTCCCTTTTAAATAAAGATGATGCCATTACACAAAGTCACCCTCAGATAAAAGGTTATCCACACCTACAAACCCTGGGTAATTTGAGATTGCTTGAATATTGCACGAACCAATAAAGTTGTCAACAGTTCAATAAAGGCCTTGTGACGATAGGCCCTGTTTTTTATAATTAGTTGAAATAAGATTGGTTCTAATAAGAATGTTAAAAACATAGTGTTTCTCAACTTGTTAATAAAAAGAGGAGGGAGATGTGGCAGGAAGAATGTAGCAATGAACCATGGGAGTTGTGGTCTCCCGGGTTCTCAGACAATATTTGATTGTCATTGGTTAGAGGGTCACGTGACATGTTCAGGCGTGGTATTTAAACCTGGGCAGTTTGAATAAACGGTAATTCTGCTCTGGCACTTGTTCGTGTCAGAGTGGGGTTCGTGCCTTGAACAGCACCTCAGGGAAGCCCCAGCATTACTGCTGTCTCTATGACACAATGGGAGGCCCGACATTCCATCCCTGGAGACGCTCCAAGAGGAGCATCCAGACCTGTGTCCAGTCAACAGAAGCGACCGGCCACCGAGCGTGACGGACCATGGCCCTGTCAGCTCTGTGGCGCCGCTCTGTGAGCTGGAGATCAGCCCTGACCCGGCTCGTGCAGCTCTTCTGCTCCCCCCAAAGCTCCGGCACCAAAGGTGAGGACAGAGCCTGACCCCGAAAGCCCCGCAGTGCACGGTGGGGACATTCACAGCCCTTCCTCCTCTGCACCTCGCCCTCCTCCTCCTCCTCCTCAGTCCTCTCAGCGCCTGATGGCCCCAGCTCGGGATGTGACTTCCAGGCTTTGCTCTTTCTCACAGGCTCAGCCAACCTGCCTCCACCAGCCCCACTGGCAAGCAGCCCTGGCGTTGCTGTTCCATCCAACACTGCCCGGGGGGGCCCCAGGGCAGTGGGAAGCCCCTGGCTGGGGCAGACCAACGTGCCCCCCAGGGTCAACTGCAGCCCTACCACCATCAGGGGAGAGCAGTGGCCCCGGTCCCAGCAGCGCGGCACAGCCAGCGCAGCCCTGCCAGCTCAGCCAACCCCTCCGGGACACCCCTGGGCAGTGGCAGCCCCCCAGACGGGAGCACCCCCATGGATGTGGACGTCACCCCGGCACTTAACATCAGCCTGGCCAGTGACGTCTCCATGGAGGAGGACGCCCCCCGCGGCTGCGACCTCTCACTGGCCACCGACGTCCCCATGGAGGAGGACACCGCCCGCGGCTGTGACCTCTCGCTGGCCAGCGACGTCCCCATGGAGGAGGACACCGCCCGCGGCTGCGACCTCTCGCTGGCCAGCGACGTCGCCATGGAGGAGGACACCTCCCCGCCCAGGCACACCACCGCCAGCCCCTCAGCCGCACCCCAGCTCCAAGCCACCAGGGAACCTGGGGTGACTCCAACCAGCCGCGCTCTGCTGAGTGGGAAGGTCCTGCCGCAGGGGACTCAGGGGCACTTGGCTTCCTCCCCGGGGGCTGCAGGGACCAGCCAGGATGGTGGCAGCAGCGTCCCCGCGCCCACGGACCGCGGAGACACCAAGCTGGAAAGGCGCGGGGCGAAGAGGAAGGGGGGCTCTGAGCCAGGGCCTGCCATCAAGATCAAGGCTCCCGCAGCCGGGGCTGGGGCAGGAAGATTGGCTTAGGCCTGTTAAAGGGATAGGTCGTTTGGGGACCTATCCCTCTTTGAGGGATAGGTCGTTTGGGGACCTATCCCAGGTTGAGGCATAGATCGTTTGGGGATCTATGCCAGTTGGAGGGATAGATCGTTTGGGGATCTATCCCAGCGGGAGGGAGGGAGGGTGTTTATGTGGGGAAGATGTAGATAGAGATGTAGGGAAGATGTAGAGATAGATGTAGACGTAGATGTCGGTGGACAGAAATTGTGTGAACAATTTCAGTTGCATTTCTGAGACCTTCCCCTTGGCATGGCTGGGTGCAGAGAGTAAAAAATACTGCGCCACTTCTATGGCGCAGGCCTTGTGCCAAGGTGAAGGAGGAGTTGTTCTGGCAGGAAAACAAGGCTTATGGACACCTGCTGATATCCAATTAGTACTGTACACCACAGTATGTTTGCCTTATGTATCCAATGTAACCTGGGGAAGAACCACATGTCTGTGTGTCCCAGGCAGCATATGAGCTGTCTGTCCTCTAATAAAGCGGACATTTTTGCCAATCCTGTTGATTTGTGTGCATTTCTGTCTGACCCCCTCCGCCGTTCCGTAGATATAGTTAACAGTTTTCTTCTGGTTACGGAAGAAAAGATTTTATTCCAACACCTGCCTGTGTCTGCCTGGAATGGGGAGGGAGTGCAGGGTGGCCCCAGCAAATGGCAGCAAGCAGATCCAGCAAGGCCCAAAGGGCACCAAGGGCACCCAAAGGGCACCCCGGGCCTGAGTCACTGCCAGAGGTGCAGGCTCTCACGCAGGGTCACTCCCCTGTCCCCTTCGCCTGGGGAAGCAGCCCTTTGGCGTGGCAGCCAGGACACATGGGTCCCGTGCAGGACTCGCGCAGACGGCCCCACGCCCAAAGCAGCCCTGAGCAGAGCCTGGGCACCATCCTGCCGCTCTGGGGCTTTGGAAGGCTGCTCCCAGTGAGCCCACCGTGTCCCCGGTCACCCCAGCGCAGCCCCAGACAGGGCTCCTCCGGGCTGCCCTGGGGCTGCATTGGACAGGGCCCATAAGGGAGAGGGAAGAATGCGCTGGCAACCACATGCGGGGCCTCACAGGAGCCCAGGGAGACGACATCCGTAGATCTCGGGGAGGTGACACTCGGAAGGTCTCGACCTCTGTCTTGGGGGGGATGGCGAGCCACTCAGGAGTTGATGGGTCAGGATCAAAGGGCGGGCAGGCTGGGAATGGGCACACTGCTGTGGGGGTTTGCTCCAGGCCTCCTGAGCAGGAGCAAGATGGGGAGGAGACCTCTACAGGCAGCTTGAAGCAGCCTCCAGGTCACAGTCCCTGCTTCTCGTGGAGACTTCAACTGCCCTGGTGCTTTCCCCGGAGGGTGGTCGGGCACTGGAACGGGCTGCCCAGGGCAGTAGTCACGGCCCCAAGGCTGCCAGAGCTCAAGGAGCGTTTGGACAACGCTCTCAGGCACACGGTGGGATGGCTGTGCTGTCCTGCACAGGGCCAGGAGTTGGACTGGGCGACCCTTGTGGGTCCCTTCCAAGGCAGGATGTTATGTGATTCGAGCTCTTTGGTTAAGCCTTCCTCTGGCCAGGAAGAGCTGGCAAAGCTGTTGGGGGTGGGGCAGAAGAAGGGAAGTGTGGCAGGAAGAATGTAGCAATGAACCATGGGAGTTGTGGTCTCCCGGGTTCTCAGACAATATTTGATTGTCATTGGTTAGAGGGTCACGTGACATGTTCAGGCGTGGTATTTAAACCTAGGCAGTTTGAATAAATGGTATTTCTGCTCTGGCACTTGTTCGTGTCAGAGTGGGGTTCGTGCCTTGAACAGCACCTCAAATGGAGCCCGAACAGGGTCTTCAGCAGGTTACTGGCAACCAGGAGCAGAAGCTCTGGGGAACCTGTCCGGGGGTGTCCATATCGCCAAAACCAAAAGGAAGAAAAGAAAGAATTCAGCGCGCTGGGTTACCTCTGCAAAAAGGAACAAAAAAGGAAGAAAAAAGGACCAGAAGAAAGGACAACAGAGCTTCCTCACAGAGGTAACCAAAAATTGGCGAATATGGGAGGGTGGTTTACCCGTCAGGAGGGAATTACTCCAAAAATCAAACAAACAGCAGAAGCTGTCTCTCAACTTTTACAAGAACAACCATAGAAGAAAGTAAGTTATGGGACTTGTTATATTGGATTTCGTTGCCTGAACCTGCATTCCCTCTGACTGGACCTTGTCAAGTGTCATCTTGGAGGAAAATAGGGAACAAAATTATTGAAAAAGCCAGTGAGGGAAAAACAGACGCCCTCAAGAATTTGGCTACATGGAAAGACATTATGATAGCCTTGAATAAGCACTACAGAAAGGCAAATGCACCCGGGAGAGTGGACTTCCCCCCCCTTCACTCCTTTCCCCTCAACCCCCCCCCCTTCAACCCCAGCCCCCCCACCGACCGAGTGGGGCAGGGGGGGAATGCACGTTGGTCAGGGGGGATGGGGGGGAGGGGGAGCCCTTGGGGGGAACAGTGCAGTGGCAGCGTGTGGTGTGAAGGAGCATGGCTTGGGGGCTGGCAGCATGAGCATGGCAGCCGGGGGGGATGCTGGCTTTATGCCAGCGCCCATGGCTGCAGCTGAGACCATGCCATACAGAGCAGCAAGCAGTGCTGCTGGAGCCGAGGACCATTACAGAGCAGCGCCGACCCCTGGACCGTTACGGGGCGACCGCTACACGGTGGTTGCACAGTCAATGTGCAGAAGGAGAGTGGCACCGGAGGCACCGCCATGTTGCCCCTGCCGTGTGCCGGAAGTGAAGCCGCCACCCCCAGGTTCAGGCATTTCGCCGGGAAGGGGGGAGGATGACTGTGACGGA
This sequence comes from Pseudopipra pipra, assembly GCF_036250125.1. Lineage (NCBI taxonomy): Eukaryota > Metazoa > Chordata > Aves > Passeriformes > Pipridae > Pseudopipra > Pseudopipra pipra. The sequence continues at coordinate 19,475,716 of NC_087580.1, read as the reverse complement.
CAAATAGACAGCGAGTCTATAGAGGACACAGAAGAGAATCTGCTAGCTCCCTTTAGCCAGGGCGCTCCACTAACACCCTTTGGCTGCGCAGCGGCCATGAGACCGCTGCAGAACAACCACGCAGCAACATGGATGCAGCAAGCTTACTCCGGCCGTGAGGCGGAAGTGAAAGTGCCTCTTCCGTCACCACCAGTTCAACCAACTCACAACAAATGCACAACAGTTAAAGCATCACTGTGGCTCTCCTACCCAGAAACCAACCCACAGCCCTCACCAGCCTCAGAACAGCTTCTATGCCGAAGATGGCCTGATGGAGGAGGAAGAAGAGATATTGACTCCCTAGAAAGCTTAGCTGAGCTGTGGCAAACTGAATTCAGTGAGACAAGAGAACCAGAAAAAGGACAAGCAGTTTTGAATCCTGCAAAAGAGGAAGAACAGCAAACATGGCTACGGCTACTACTTCAGCTCGAGGAAGAAGATGTAGACTGGGAAAGCACACAGAACATCTGCCTACCCAAGCCCAGACCATCAGCAAAGTCAAAGCTACCAACGTTGAAGTGGACAGCACGTGTACTGACGGCGTTGCTGGCAATGACAGTGGTTGGTTTTGTACTGCGAGAATTTCAGCTGGGACAACACCATCCACCTCCTGACAGAACCAACAACCTAGAGGTAGCATTGCAAAACACAGCAGACATACAGCTATCAACTACCATGTTTAATTTTCTAAGTCACAGAAGGGCAACTTTACTAATTGACAGATGATCTGCTATTATAAAAAGTTCTTTTGTGTTACAGAGGGTAAGAATAATAATAAGAGGGGCCCCAAATCAAGTATTTACTTCTCACTATTTTAAAATGCTGTTAGACAAGATGCCATACACAACATGGAAAGCCAAACTTAAACAAGTAGCAAACAAACAACCAGTTACAATTTCAACTGCAGAAACACATAACTCTTTATACACAGTCACTGCAAGAGCCTTGAGAAAGCAAAACAAACAAAACCTTCATACAACACAAGCCCAAAGATGCTCCACAAAGTTGCAACATACAGCAATACACACCTCTAGATCTACTCAAAACACAAACATGCATAAATTGACCTATACCCAAATTGAACAATTAGAATGGGAGGCAAAGACAGGAATATCAAACATCCTGATAGCAGCAAAACACGGGACTGAACTACAATCCACCTTGACTGCCTTAACTGACGCCATCCAAAAAGCAGGTCTGCAGCTTGCCCCAGAAAAAATTCAACGCACCCAACCTTGGACCTACCTCGGATGGAGGATCACTCAACAGGAAATCATGCCACAACCAGTGACTTTCAAAGTAACGGACACTATGACCCTGAATGATTTGCAAGGGCTTTTAGGAGCCATTAACTGGCTGAGGCCTGTCTTGGGGATCACAACAGAGGAATTGCACCCCCTCTTCGAGCTACTTAAAGGTGACCCAACTCTCACATCTATTCGATCCCTAACCCCATGTGATGGTTTCAGTCTAGGCCTTCCTGGAAACCAGCTTGTAACCAGGAAGGAACTAGGAGGGTGACCAAGGAAGTATTCCATGCTATTCCTTTACGTAACCCAGGGTATAGATAAGGCATTGATAAGAGAGTTCGCCCTCTTTCCTCTCCGACGAGGTTCGAGAACGGTGGGTCCCTGTTTCGGTTGGGCTTATCTGGAGCCGAGGCCTACAGTGACTGCCGTTATCTGCCACGCGTGAGGGGAGAGCCAAGGACCGTGTCTGGCCATCCTGCCTGTTCGAAGGGAAGTGGTGAGATTTTTGCTAGCTTGCCTTCGACTGGCTGTTTGACTTGTTCGGTCCTTGCCCCTTTTTGTCCTTCTCCCTTTTCCCCCTCCCCCCCCTTCCCCCCCCCCCGGTGTGTGGTATTCCCCTTTCGTGTATCTGTCTTATATATAAATATACATATATATATATACATATTTTTTGCTATAGCCTTGACTGCTTGGTTTTTCTTCTTTTCCCTCTCTGGGAGGCGGGTCCTTGTTGTCGAGTTTCGGGGGACTTGGCAGGAAGCCAGCTCGAAACTTGTACAACATTTTTGGTGTCAGAAGTGGGATATTTTGGTTAAGTTTGGCTTGTTTTGATAAACATTTTCCAGGAAGACAGCTAAGCTCGGTGTTGTTTTGCAAGCCAATCTATTGTTTTGGGAACAGGTCTGGGAACACTGCCAGAGTCTGGGAAAGCAGCAAAGGAAACTTTGTTTATATAAAACAAAAGTTTGTTTTGGGATCAAGAAGAAATAATAACAAAAAGCAATGGCTATTTCATTAATTTGTCTTATAATTCTAGCTGTCTTTACACCTGTGTTAGGCTACTCTATAGGGAGACGTCCAGACCTTGAGGATGGATGGAACGAATTGCTTCCATCCTTTAATTTTGACATCGAAGGTTTGGTAAAGGAGATCCCCATGGTTAAAATCGGCTCTAATTACTATATAAATCTTATTGCAACAGTACTGTCATTGATAAAGGTACTGGAAATGCTCCTTAAACTTGGAAGAATGGGGTTCCGTTGTTCTCCCTCTTGTAGGAAAGATCACACCTCAAAGGGACTCGCTGGAACTTTGGAAAGGGCTGCAGACAGGCCAGTCCCCGGGTGGCATGGAGCTTGGGGAGATTTCGGTAGATTAGTAGGACATGTGTCACCCCCCATTAATTGGGAGTTCACACCAGAACAAATGTTTGATTCTGGTGAGATGGCCCACTGTTTGGCAGAAGGGTGTTTTTCCTACAAAGATCCGAATATGCAATTCTCCGCTTTGTGCTGGGGCCTGGCTAATGCTTATCGAGCTGCCATAGACCACCTTCAGAGGGCTAAGGTCGACACAGAGACCCAAACCACGCCACTTGAAACCAGTGATGTCCCTATTAGGTCCACAGAAGTTGGGGTCCAAACACAACTTGAAGTCAATGACATTTCTACTAAGTCCACTAGAACCGGGACTCAAACTAAGAACCGGAAGATCATCATTGCCCCTATAAAGAAGAAGAAGACGTGGGTAAGGGAGATCGAGGAACTTACGGACCCATCTCCACAACCAGAACGCACAGAAGAAAGAGAAGAAGAAGAAGAAGAAGAAGGAACAGAGGACGTAGTGAACGAAGGAGCGGCAGCAATGGGAGAAGGAGCAACAGCAAGTGATGAAGGCGCGACTGCGAGAGAGGAAGAAGTGGTTGTGACTGAGGAAGGAGCGATTGGAAGAGAAGAAGCTAACAGAGAAGGAAGAAATGGCTACACGGGAAGGAGCACGTCCAAGAGAACTAGGGGCACGCCCAAAGGAATACAGAACAGCACCAAGAGGAAAGAAAGCAACAGTACAAACGGCCGGTGGTATATTGTCGCTTGATGATTTATATCCTGACTACAAATTCAGTGTTACAAAGGACGCAAAGAAGGAGCCAAAGCATCCCCCTCAATTGGAGGGGGAATTATCTCTACCCCTCCAGACCCAACCTTCTCTTGGAGGTGTGGATGATTGGAAGAAGCCCTTATCTTGGCACCCGAGAGACTACTCGCTACCTCCACCGGCTGGGTATCGTGAACGACGTAGAAGTCCATCTCCACGGCGTGAACGACGTAGAAGTCCATCTCCACGGCGTGAACGACGTAGAAGTTCATCTCCGCGGCGTGAACGACTTAGGAGTCCGTCCCCACGGTATGAAAGGCGTAGAAGTCCATCTCCACGGTATGAACGGCGTAGAAGTCCATCTCCACGCCATGAACAACATAGAAGCTTATCCCCATGGCATGCCCAGTCTCCACCTCCACGTGAGAGATACAGAGAGGAGGCAGGAGCGGTTCCACGTAAGAGCGGAAGAGTAAAGAGGGAGGTAGAAAAGATTCTACGTGGGAGAGATGGACAAGAAATAATGCGAGAAAGCGAAATTATACAATCACTGACCACAAGAGAGCTTAGAGATTTACGGAGAGATTATATGCGCTTGCCTGGTGAACAAATCCTCGCCTGGCTGGTGCGATGCTGGGACAAGGGAGCTGATAGTCACATAATTGAAGGTGACGAAGCACGACAACTGGGATCCATTGCCCGAGACCCTAAGATAGAACAAGAAATGGGAAGGGAGAAAACAGCATCCAGTCTTTGGCTCCGAATTCTTCATGCTGTGAGGGCGAAATACCCGTTTAAGGAGTCCCTGAAGAGTTCTTCGAGAAGGTGGAGGACTGCGGAAGAAGGCATCCAATACCTACGGGAATTGGCCATGCTGGAGATCATCTATTCTGATCCAGAATATTATGACATCCAAGTTCCCGAGAGTGTTCCTTGCACACAACCAATGTGGAAGAAGGTAATTCAAGGTGCCCCTAAACCGTACAGGTATTGCTTGATAACCGCATATCATCCAAAGATGGATGAACCAAGTGTGGACACCATGTGCGCTTGGATGAGGAGCATAGAGGAAAATCTGGAAGACCCCTTCGACCCTCTATACCGACACCCCTATGATAGGGAAAGAATGGAGAGAGATTATGAATATTCCAGATATGAGGACGACCTTAGAGACAGAGAGGACAGAAGGTATAGAGATTACCAGGAAAGGCCAATGGGAAGATCATGGCGGGACCGACAAAGACGACCTCGACCTAGACCTCGATCCTGGTCTCGATCTCGCTCACGGTCCCTGTCATTCACAAGTCAAAGGAAAGAGAACTCTAAGCGTTGGCCACGTAACCAACTATGGGCATACCTTCGTAGTAAAGGAGAAAACATGAAGAAGTGGGATGGTGAACCCACTTTTAAGCTTGAAGCTAGAGTGAGGGAGCTGAAGCGAAAGAAGACTGACAAGAAAGTTGTCTATGTAGTAGACGGAGATTTCTTAGAAGAGAAACTGCGATCGCCGAAACACAAGAAGATGGAGGTCCACTTCGACAACGGTAAAAAGTCTAAGAAGTCAAAGTCAAACTCTGATGACGAATGCTCTGATCAAGACCAGTAGAGGGGCCCTGCCTTCTGCCAGGAGAAGGAGAGGGACCAAGAGGATAACCGAGTTTACTGGGCTGTGTGGGTTCGATGGCCTGGCACATCGGATCCTCAGAGATACCAGGCCTTGATAGATACTGGAGCCCAGTGTACTGTAATGCCTTCGGAGTATAAGAGTACCGAGACTGTTACTATTTCTGGAGTGACCGGAGGGTCTCAAGAACTGTCAGTAGTAGAGGCAGACATGAGCTTGACGGGAGACCAATGGGAAAAGCGTCCCATTGTGACGGGGTCAGAAGCCCCTTGCATCCTTGGTATGGACTACCTAAGGAGAGGATACTTCAAGGACCCAAAAGGGTACCGATGGGCTTTTGGTATAGCCTCGGTGATTGAAGAGGAGTCCAAGCAATTGTCTGCCCTTCCTGGCCTCTCAGAAGACCCTTCCATTGTAGGATTACTCCAAGTTAAAGATCAAGAAGTGCCAATAGCCACAACAACTGTGCACAGACGACAGTATCGGACAAACCGAGATGCTGTGATCCCTATCCACAAAATGATCCGGAAGTTGGAGAGCCAAGGGGTGGTCAGCAGAACCCATTCACCCTTCAACAGCCCCATCTGGCCTGTGCGTAAATCCGATGGAGAGTGGAGACTGACTGTGGACTATCGTGGCTTAAATGAAGTTACGCCACCGTTGAGTGCTGCCGTGCCAGATATGTTGGAGCTCCAATACGAGTTGGAGTCCAAGACAGTAAAGTGGTACGCCACCATCGACATAGCCAATGCGTTTTTCTCCATTCCTTTAGCGGTAGAGTGCAGGCCACAGTTTGCTTTCACCTGGAGGGGCATTCAATACACCTGGAATCGACTGCCCCAGGGGTGGAAACACAGTCCAACCATCTGCCATGGACTGATCCAGGCCACACTAGAGAAGGGTAAGGCTCCCGAACACATCCAGTACATCGATGACATCATTGTATGGGGGGATACAGCAGAAGAAGTTTTCAAAAAAGGACAGACGATCATCCAGATTCTCCTCGAGGCCGGTTTCGCTATCAAGAAGAGCAAAGTCAAGGGACCTGCCCGAGAGATCCAATTCCTAGGGGTGAAATGGCAAGATGGACGACGCCAGATACCAACAGACATAATCAACAAGATTGTAGCAATGGCTCCCCCCACAAACAAGAAAGAAACCCAAGCTTTTCTGGGAGCAATAGGTTTCTGGAGGATGCATATCCCAGAATACAGTCAGATTGTGAGCCCTCTTTACTTTGTGACCCGTAAAAAGAACAATTTCCAGTGGGGTCCTGAGCAACAACAAGCTTTCAGGCAGATCAAGCAAGAAATTGCACATGCCGTGGCTCTTGGACCAGTTAGAACGGGACCAGATGTAAAGAATGTACTCTACTCTGCAGCTGGAGATAAAGGTCCCTCCTGGAGCCTCTGGCAAAAGGTGCCTGGTGAGACGCGAGGGCGACCACTGGGTTTCTGGAGCCGAAGCTACAGAGGTTCTGAGGCTAATTACACCCCTGTGGAGAAGGAAATCTTAGCGGCGTATGAAGGTATACGAGCAGCTTCAGAGGTAATTGGTACTGAAGCACAGCTCTTCCTGGCACCCCGATTACCAGTCTTGAGCTGGATGTTCAAAGGGAAGGTGCCCCCTACGCATCATGCCACTGATGCCACATGGAGCAAGTGGATAGCCTTGATTACGCAGCGTGTACGATTGGGAAGCTCAAATCGCCCTGGAATTCTGGAGGTTATCACAAATTGGCCTGAAGGTGGGAACTTCAGTCTGGCAGAAGAAGAAGAAGAGCCAGTGAGCCGAGCTGAAGAAGCTCCGCCATTTGATCAGCTGCCAGATGAAGAAAGGTGTTATGCCCTTTTCACTGATGGTTCTTGCCGTATTGTAGGAAGGAACCGGAAGTGGAAAGCAGCCGCTTGGAGTCCCACCCGACGAGTGGCAGAAGCTACTGAGGGTCAAGGCGAGTCGAGTCAATTTGCAGAGCTCAAAGCCGTCCAATTGGCCCTGGACATCGCCGAACGAGAAGGATGGCCGAGACTCTACCTCTACACAGACTCGTGGATGATAGCCAATGCTCTATGGGGATGGTTAGACCGATGGAAGAAGATGAACTGGAGGCGTGGAGGAAAACCCATCTGGGCTGCTGACTTGTGGCAGGACATCGCTGCCAGAGCGAAGAGTCTGAATGTGAGAGTCCACCATGTAGATGCCCATGTGTCCAAGAAGCGAGCTAATGAAGAACATAATAACAACAGAGAAGCGGACCGAGCTGCACAGATAGGGGTGTCACAAGTAGACCTAGACTGGCAGCAGAAGGGAGAGCTGTTTCTGGCTCGATGGGCCCATGATGCTTCCGGTCATCAAGGCCGAGATGCCACCCACAGATGGGCACGAGACCGAGGGGTGGATTTAACCATGGATATAATTTCTGAAGTTATCCATGATTGTGAGACCTGTGCCGCTATTAAGCAGGCGAAAAGACTGAAGCCCCTGTGGTATGGTGGACGTTGGGAGAAGTATAAGTATGGAGAGGCCTGGCAGATTGATTACATCACATTGCCACAGACCCACCAAGGTAAACGCTATGTGCTTACCATGGTGGAAGCAACCACCGGATGGTTAGAAACATATTCGGTACCGCATGCAACAGCCCGAAACACCATCCTAGGCCTTGAGAAGCAGGTCCTGTGGAGACATGGCACTCCAGAGCGAATTGAGTCAGACAACGGGACTCATTTCAAAAACAGTCTAGTGGCCACTTGGGCACAGGAGCATGGTATTGAATGGGTATATCACATTCCATATCATGCACCTGCTGCAGGAAAAGTAGAAAGGTGTAATGGACTGTTGAAGACGACTCTAAAGGCACTAGGTGGGGGAACTTACAAAAATTGGGACAAGAATTTAGCCAAGGCCACCTGGCTAGTCAACACTCGAGGCTCTGTAAACCGAGCTGGTCCTGCCCAAGCAGAGTCCCTCCACACTGTAGATGGAGACAAAGTTCCAGCGATCCATCTAAAAGGTATGTTAGGTAAGGCCGTTTGGATCACTCCTCCCTCAGGCCAAGACAAACCCATTCGTGGGATTGTCTTTGCTCAAGGGCCTGGATATACTTGGTGGGTTATGAGGAAAGATGGAGAGGTCCAATGTGTGCCTCAAGGAAACCTAAGCCTGGGAAAAAACTAATTCTGTGCCTTGAGTTGTATTTTACAGGAGACCAGACACCAGACGGAAAAAAGACCCGAACAAAGCTGATACGAGAATCTAAGGATGGTCGATGATGACACAGCCCAAACCAATGAGCCAGCCCTAAACCGGAACTGTGATTATGACGAAAGGGCCAAGAACACAAATCGAGTTGCTGGTGGTGCTGATCTTCAATGACAGACGACAGCCTTCGAGAAAAAAAAATAAACATGGATTATATATATATGTGTGTATATGTGCGGGATAGAGACAAACACAATATACAGGTGTTACGTAAAGAAATAGTATGGAATAAGGGGTGGAGAATGTGATGGTTTCAGTCTAGGCCTTCCTGGAAACCAGCTTGTAACCAGGAAGGAACTAGGAGGGTGACCAAGAAAGTATTCCATGCTATTCCTTTACGTAACCCAGGGTATAAATAAGGCATTGATAAGAGAGTTCGCCCTCTTTCCTCTCCGACGAGGTTCGAGAACGGTGGGTCCCTGTTTCGGTTGGGCTTATCTGGAGCCGAGGCCTACAGTGACTGCCGTTATCAGCCACGCGTGAGGGGAGAGCCAAGGACCGTGTCTGGCCATCCTGCCTGTTCGAAGGGAAGTGGTGAGATTTTTGCTAGCTTGCCTTCGACTGGCTGTTTGACTTGTTCGGTCCTTGCCCCTTTTTGTCCTTCTCCCTTTTCCCCCTCCCCCCCCTTCCCCCCCCCCAGGTGTGTGGTATTCCCCTTTCGTGTATCTGTCTTATATATAAATATACATATATATATATACATATTTTTTGCTATAGCCTTGGCTGCTTGGTTTTTCTTCTTTTCCCTCTCTGGGAGGCGGGTCCTTGTTGTCGAGTTTCGGGGGACTTGGCAGGAAGCCAGCTCGAAACTTGTACACCCCAGAAGCAAAACAAGCTCTGGAAGTATGCTCCCAAGCTGTCGAAAACAGGCAAAGCAGACGACAACCCCTTGACCTGCACATTCGCCTCGCCATCATATCCAGCAAGTTCCAACCTTTTGCTGTCCTTTTCCAATGGGATCAGGCAGAATCTGACCCTTTGAGAATTCTAGAATGGTTATTTCTTCCCCACTCTCCACCTAAGACTGTTTGGACCGTTAATGACATGCTTGCTAAGCTCATTATGAAAGGTAGAGGACATCTGCAGGAGATGGATGGAAGGGATCCTGAGACGATCTACATTCCAGCCACAAAAGACAACTTAGACTGGCTTCTTGCAGAGGACGCTGGGTTTCAGACTGCATTAGCGGACTTCCACGGTAATATTTCCATTCACTTCCCGAAACATAAACTCTGGGCGGAAATAGGAAATCTACCCCTGATGGCCACGCGTCGCTGCAAACTACGACCAGTAAATGGAGTCACAGTCTTCACTGATGCATCTGGACGATCGAAAAAAGCCATCGTGACATGGAAGAACCCTGCCACAGGACAATGGGACAATAAGGTACAAACCTTGGACCAAGGTTCTGTACAGGTTTTAGAACTAGCAGCTATCCGCATGGCATTTGAATTGTTCCATGATCAACCTATGAATGTTGTCACAGATTCTCACTATGCAGCAGGGTTGGTCTCACGTCTCGAAGCCTCCTTCCTTCGAGATGTCACTAATCCTCACTTATTTACAGAAATTCGTACCATATGGTTTCTTATCAACCACAGAAAATTTGATTTTTACATAATGCACACTCGGTCACACACAGAACTTCCAGGACCCATAGCAGAGGGCAATCAAAAAGCTGATGCAACTGCTATGGCAACTACAGTTCCCAAAATTCTGGAACAGGCTAAAGTCTCACACCAGTTCTTCCACCAAAATGCACGTTCATTAAAGAGACAATTCCAAATTACAATAAACCAGACCAGAGACATAATTATGTCATGCTCTGACTGCCAGCGAATTACCCCCATGCCAGCTAAGGAAGGGGTTAATCCCAGGGGCATAACAGCCAATGAAATCTGGCAGACAGACCTTACACATATAGCTGAATTCGGTAAACTAAAATATGTCCATGTTACAGTAGACATGTATTCCAGATACATTAATGCAACAGCACACACGGGAGAAAAAGCCAAAGACGTTATCAGACACTGGCTCAGTTGTTTCGCAATCCTAGGAATTCCAAAAACCATAAAAACCGACAATGGCCCTGCTTATTGTTCTGAAAAAATCAAAACATTTCTCACAGATTGGGGAATGCTCCATTCCATAGGTATACCGCATTCACCCACAGGACAAGCGATTGTAGAAAGAGCTCACCGTACACTAAAAGAAATGCTTCAAAGACAAAAAAGAGGGGAGTCGGTATATAGCCCCCAGGAACGCTTACGGAAAGCGTCATATGTTCTAAATTTCTTAAACTGTGATGATACAGACCATAGCAGGTATGAACGCCAACAGAAAACTCAAATACTTTCATCTTCCAAACCACCAGTTATGATCAAAGATCTAATATCTGGGCAATGGTCAGGACCAGTAGATCTCATAACATGGGGAAGGGGATATGCCTGTGTATCCAAGGGTACCAAATTACAATGGGTCCCTTCTAGATGTGTCAGGCCTTATATTAGCCCTCCACCACAACAGGAGCAACCACCAGAAGAAATAAGTGAAGGATTTGGATTAGAAGAAACACGACCAACAATAGTAAACACATCACACAGTGGGGAGAAAAAAAAAAAAAAAAAGGGGGAAAAGAGATATGGGTCTGTTCCCTATGTGTGTAAATCTACATTAACATTTCCTTAAAACAGGGATAATCACAAAGAAGCAGTAAATGATACAACAGAACCAAAAGAAACATATAAACAGTAACCAAGGCAGAACCAAAAGAAACACATAAACAGTAACCAATACAGAACCAAAACTCCATGAGTCAAACACAATAAAGGGTTTAAGAGTGCATGTGTAAGGAGAGAATGAAACGGTGGCCACCGGAGTATGAATGAGAAAGTTGAGTGGAAGCATGTATGTGTGTGTGAAAGCAAGTACACTTTATAGCAAGACATCTTAAACACTACTTCAGACAACACCACCTCAGACACAACATCTACAACCCAACGCATTGCCCTTTTAAATAAAGATGATGCCATTACACAAAGTCACCCTCAGATAAAAGGTTATCCACACCTACAAACCCTGGGTAATTTGAGATTGCTTGAATATTGCACGAACCAATAAAGTTGTCAACAGTCCAATAAAGGCCTTGTGACGATAGGCCCTGTTTTTTATAATTAGTTGAAATAAGATTGGTTCTAATAAGAATGTTAAAAACATAGTGTTTCTCAACTTGTTAATAAAAAGAGGAGGGAGATGTGGCAGGAAGAATGTAGCAATGAACCATGGGAGTTGTGGTCTCCCGGGTTCTCAGACAATATTTGATTGTCATTGGTTAGAGGGTCACGTGACATGTTCAGGCGTGGTATTTAAACCTGGGCAGTTTGAATAAACGGTAATTCTGCTCTGGCACTTGTTCGTGTCAGAGTGGGGTTCGTGCCTTGAACAGCACCTCAGGGAAGCCCCAGCATTACTGCTGTCTCTATGACACAATGGGAGGCCCGACATTCCATCCCTGGAGACGCTCCAAGAGGAGCATCCAGACCTGTGTCCAGTCAACAGAAGCGACCGGCCACCGAGCGTGACGGACCATGGCCCTGTCAGCTCTGTGGCGCCGCTCTGTGAGCTGGAGATCAGCCCTGACCCGGCTCGTGCAGCTCTTCCGCTCCCCCCAAAGCTCCGGCACCAAAGGTGAGGACAGAGCCTGACCCCGAAAGCCCCGCAGTGCACGGTGGGGACATTCACAGCCCTTCCTCCCCTGCACCTCGCCCTCCTCCTCCTCCTCCTCCTCAGTCCTCCAAGCGCCTGACGGCCCCAGCTCGGGATGTGACTTCCAGGCTTTGCTCTTTCTCACAGGCTCAGCCAACCTGCCTCCACCAGCCCCACTGGCAAGCAGCCCTGGCGTTCCTGTTCCATCCAACACTGCCCGGGGGGGGCCCCAGGGCAGTGGGAAGCCCCTGGCTGGGGCAGACCAACGTGCCCCCCAGGGTCAACTGCAGCCCTACCACCATCAGGGGAGAGCAGTAGCCCCGGTCCCAGCAGCGCGGCACAGCCAGCGCAGCCCTGCCAGCTCAGCCAACCCCTCCGGGACACCCCTGGGCAGTGGCAGCCCCCCAGACGGGAGTACCCCCATGGATGTGGACGTCACCCCGGCACTTAACATCAGCCTGGCCAGTGACGTCTCCATGGAGGAGGACGCCCCCCGCAGCTGCGACCTCTCACTGGCCACCGACGTCCCCATGGAGGAGGACGCCCCCTGAGGCTGCGACCTCTCGCTGGCCAGCGATGTCGCCATGGAGGAGGACACCTCCCCGCCCAGGCACACCACCGCCAGCCCCTCAGCCGCACCCCAGCTCCAAGCCACCAGGGAGCCTGGGGTGACTCCAACCAGCCGCGCTCTGCTGAGTGGGAAGGTCCTGCCGCAGGGGACTCAGGGGCACTTGGCTTCCTCCCCGGGGGCTGCAGGGACCAGCCAGGATGGTGGCAGCAGCGTCCCCGCGCCCACGGACCGCGGAGACACCAAGCTGGAAAGGCGCGGGGCGAAGAGGAAGGGGGGCTCTGAGCCAGGGCCTGCCATCAAGATCAAGGCTCCCGCAGCCGGGGCTGGGGCAGGAAGATTGGCTTAGGCCTGTTAAAGGGATAGGTCGTTTGGGGACCTATCCCTGTTTGAGGGATAGGTCGTTTGGGGACCTATCCCAGGTTGAGGCATAGATCGTTTGGGGATCTATGCCAGTTGGAGGGATAGATCGTTTGGGGATCTATCCCAGCGGGAGGGAGGGAGGGTGTTTATGTGGGGAAGATGTAGATAGAGATGTAGGGAAGATGTAGAGATAGATGTAGACGTAGATGTCGGTGGACAGAAATTGTGTGAACAATTTCAGTTGCATTTCTGAGACCTTCCCCTTGGCATGGCTGGGTGCAGAGAGTAAAAAATACTGCGCCACTTCTATGGCGCAGGCCTTGTGCCAAGGTGAAGGAGGAGTTGTTCTGGCAGGAAAACAAGGCTTATGGACACCTGCTGATATCCAATTAGTACTGTACACCACAGTATGTTTGCCTTATGTATCCAATGTAACCTGGGGAAGAACCACATGTCTGTGTGTCGCAGGCAGCATATGAGCTGTCTGTCCTCTAATAAAGCGGACATTTTTGCCAATCCTGTTGATTTGTGTGCATTTCTGTCTGACCCCCTCCGCCGTTCCATAGATATAGTTAACAGTTTTCTTCTGGTTACGGAAGAAAAGATTTTATTCCAACACCTGCCTGTGTCTGCCTGGAATGGGGAGGGAGTGCAGGGTGGCCCCAGCAAATGGCAGCAAGCAGATCCAGCAAGGCCCAAAGGGCACCAAGGGCACCCAAAGGGCACCCCGGGCCTGAGTCACTGCCAGAGGTGCAGGCTCTCACGCAGGGTCACTCCCCTGTCCCCTTCGCCTGGGGAAGCAGCCCTTTGGCGTGGCAGCCAGGACACATGGGTCCCGTGCAGGACTCGCGCAGACGGCCCCACGCCCAAAGCAGCCCTGAGCAGAGCCTGGGCACCATCCTGCCGCTCTGGGGCTTTGGAAGGCTGCTCCCAGTGAGCCCACCGTGTCCCCGGTCACCCCAGCGCAGCCCCAGACAGGGCTCCTCCGGGCTGCCCTGGGGCTGCATTGGACAGGGCCCATAAGGGAGAGGGAAGAATGCGCTGGCAACCACATGCGGGGCCTCACAGGAGCCCAGGGAGACGACATCCGTAGATCTCGGGGAGGTGACACTCGGAAGGTCTCGACCTCTGTCTTGGGGGGGATGGCGAGCCACTCAGGAGTTGATGGGTCAGGATCAAAGGGCGGGCAGGCTGGGAATGGGCACACTGCTGTGGGGGTTTGCTCCAGGCCTCCTGAGCAGGAGCAAGATGGGGAGGAGACCTCTACAGGCAGCTTGAAGCAGCCTCCAGGTCACAGTCCCTGCTTCTCGTGGAGACTTCAACTGCCCTGGTGCTTTCCCCGGAGGGTGGTCGGGCACTGGAACGGGCTGCCCAGGGCAGTGGTCACGGCCCCAAGGCTGCCAGAGCTCAAGGAGCGTTTGGACAACGCTCTCAGGCACACGGTGGGATGGCTGTGCTGTCCTGCACAGGGCCAGGAGTTGGACTGGGCGACCCTTGTGGGTCCCTTCCAAGGCAGGATGTTATGTGATTCGAGCTCTTTGGTTAAGCCTTCCTCTGGCCAGGAAGAGCTGGCAAAGCTGTTGGGGGTGGGGCAGAAGAAGGGAAGTGTGGCAGGAAGAATGTAGCAATGAACCATGGGAGTTGTGGTCTCCCGGGTTCTCAGACAATATTTGATTGTCATTGGTTAGAGGGTCACGTGACATGTTCAGGCGTGGTATTTAAACCTGGGCAGTTTGAATAAATGGTATTTCTGCTCTGGCACTTGTTCGTGTCAGAGTGGGGTTCGTGCCTTGAACAGCACCTCAAATGGAGCCCGAACAGGGTCTTCAGCAGGTTACCGGCAACCAGGAGCAGAAGCTCTGGGGAACCTGTCCGGGGGTGTCCATATCGCCAAAACCAAAAGGAAGAAAAGAAAGAATTCAGCGCGCTGGGTTACCTCTGCAAAAAGGAACAAAAAAGGAAGAAAAAAGGACCAGAAGAAAGGACAACAGAGCTTCCGCACAGAGGTAACCAAAAATTGGCGAATATGGGAGGGTGGTTTACCCGTCAGGAGGGAATTACTCCAAAAATCAAACAAACAGCAGAAGCTGTCTCTCAACTTTTACAAGAACAACCATAGAAGAAAGTAAGTTATGGGACTTGTTATATTGGATTTCGTTGCCTGAACCTGCATTCCCTCTGACTGGACCTTGTCAAGTGTCATCTTGGAGGAAAATAGGGAACAAAATTATTGAAAAAGCCAGTGAGGGAAAAACAGACGCCCTCAAGAATTTGGCTACATGGAAAGACATTATGATAGCCTTGAATAAGCACTACAGAAAGGCAAATGCACCCGGGAGAGTGGACTTCCCCCCCCTTCACTCCTTTCCCCTCAACCCCCCCCCTTCAACCCCAGCCCCCCCACCGACCGAGTGGGGCAGGGGGGGAATGCACGATGGTCAGGGGGGATGGCGGGGAGGGGGAGCCCTTGGGGGGAACAGTGCAGTGGCAGCGTGTGGTGTGAAGGAGCATGGCTTGGGGGCTGGCAGCATGAGCATGGCAGCCGGGGGGGATGCTGGCTTTATGCCAGCGCCCATGGCTGCAGCTGAGACCATGCCATACAGAGCAGCAAGCAGTGCTGCTGGAGCCGAGGACCATTACAGAGCAGCGCCGACCCCTGGACCGTTACGGGGCGACCGCTACACGGTGGTTGCACAGTCAATGTGCAGAAGGAGAGTGGCACCGGAGGCACCGCCATGTTGCCCCTGCCGTGTGCCGGAAGTGAAGCCGCCACCCCCAGGTTCAGGCATTTGGCCGGGAAGGGGGGAGGATGACTGTGACGGACAAATAGACAGCGAGTCTATAGAGGACGCAGAAGAGAATCTGCTAGCTCCCTTTAGCCAGGGCGCTCCACTAACACCCTTTGGCTGCGCAGCGGCCATGAGACCGCTGCAGAACAACCACGCAGCAACATGGACGCAGCAAGCTTACTCCGGCCGTGAGGCGGAAGTGAAAGTGCCTCTTCCGTCACCACCAGTTCAACCAACTCACAACAAATGCACAACAGTTAAAGCATCACTGTGGCTCTCCTACCCAGAAACCAACCCACAGCCCTCACCAGCCTCAGAACAGCTTCTATGCCGAAGATGGCCTGATGGAGGAGGAAGAAGAGATATTGACTCCCTAGAAAGCTTAGCTGAGCTGTGGCAAACTGAATTCAGTGAGACAAGAGAACCAGAAAAAGGACAAGCAGTTTTGAATCCTGCAAAAGAGGAAGAACAGCAAACATGGCTACGGCTACTACTTCAGCTCGAGGAAGAAGATGTAGACTGGGAAAGCACACAGAACATCTGCCTACCCAAGCCCAGACCATCAGCAAAGTCAAAGCTACCAACGTTGAAGTGGACAGCACGTGTACTGACTGCGTTGCTGGCAATGACAGTGGTTGGTTTTGTACTGCGAGAATTTCAGCTGGGACAACACCATCCACCTCCTGACAGAACCAACAACCTAGAGGTAGCATTGCAAAACACAGCAGACATACAGCTATCAACTACCATGTTTAATTTTCTAAGTCACAGAAGGACAACTTTACTAATTGACAGATGATCTGCTATTATAAAAAGTTCTTTTGTGTTACAGAGGGTAAGAATAATAATAAGAGGGGCCCCAAATCAAGTATTTACTTCTCACTATTTTAAAATGCTGTTAGACAATATGCCATACACAACATGGAAAGCCAAACTTAAACAAGTAGCAAGCAAACAACCAGTTACAATTTCAACTGCAGAAACACATAACTCTTTATACACAGTCACTGCAAGAGCCTTGAGAAAGCAAAACAAACAAAACCTTCATACAACACAAGCCCAAAGATGCTCCACAAAGTTGCAACATACAGCAATACACACCTCTAGATCTACTCAAAACACAAACATGCATAAATTGACCTATACCCAAATTGAACAATTAGAATGGGAGGCAAAGACAGGAATATCAAACATCCT
This sequence comes from Pseudopipra pipra, assembly GCF_036250125.1. Classification (NCBI taxonomy): domain Eukaryota; kingdom Metazoa; phylum Chordata; class Aves; order Passeriformes; family Pipridae; genus Pseudopipra; species Pseudopipra pipra. The sequence continues at coordinate 19,458,826 of NC_087580.1, read as the reverse complement.
GATAGCAGCAAAACACGGGACTGAACTACAATCCACCTTGACTGCCTTAACTGACGCCATCCAAAAAGCAGGTCTGCAGCTTGCCCCAGAAAAAATTCAACGCACCCAACCTTGGACCTACCTCGGATGGAGGATCACTCAACAGGAAATCATGCCACAACCAGTGACTTTCAAAGTAACGGACACTATGACCCTGAATGATTTGCAAGGGCTTTTAGGAGCCATTAACTGGCTGAGGCCTGTCTTGGGCATCACAACAGAGGAATTGCACCCCCTCTTCGAGCTACTTAAAGGTGACCCAACTCTCACATCTATTCGATCCCTAACCCCAGAAGCAAAACAAGCTCTGGAAGTATGCTCCCAAGCTGTCGAAAACAGGCAAAGCAGACGACAACCCCCTGACCTGCACATTCGCCTCGCCATCATATCCAGCAAGTTCCAACCTTTTGCTGTCCTTTTCCAATGGGATCAGGCAGAATCTGACCCTTTGAGAATTCTAGAATGGTTATTTCTTCCCCACTCTCCACCTAAGACTGTTTGGACCGTTAATGACATGCTTGCTAAGCTCATTATGAAAGGTAGAGGACATCTGCAGGAGATGGATGGAAGGGATCCTGAGACGATCTACATTCCAGCCACAAAAGACAACTTAGACTGGCTTCTTGCAGAGGACGCTGGGTTTCAGACTGCATTAGCGGACTTCCACGGTAATATTTCCATTCACTTCCCGAAACATAAACTCTGGGCGGAAATAGGAAATCTACCCCTGATGGCCACGCGTCGCTGCAAACTACGACCAGTAAATGGAGTCACAGTCTTCACTGATGCATCTGGACGATCGAAAAAAGCCATCGTGACATGGAAGAACCCTGCCACAGGACAATGGGACAATAAGGTACAAACCTTGGACCAAGGTTCTGTACAGGTTTTAGAACTAGCAGCTATCCGCATGGCATTTGAATTGTTCCATGATCAACCTATGAATGTTGTCACAGATTCTCACTATGCAGCAGGGTTGGTCTCACGTCTCGAAGCCCCCTTCCTTCGAGATGTCACTAATCCTCACTTATTTACAGAAATTCGTACCATATGGTTTCTTATCAACCACAGAAAATTTGATTTTTACATAATGCACACTCGGTCACACACAGAACTTCCAGGACCCATAGCAGAGGGCAATCAAAAAGCTGATGCAACTGCTATGGCAACTACAGTTCCCAAAATTCTGGAACAGGCTAAAGTCTCACACCAGTTCTTCCACCAAAATGCACGTTCATTAAAGAGACAATTCCAAATTACAATAAACCAGACCAGAGACATAATTATGTCATGCTCTGACTGCCAGCGAATTACCCCCATGCCAGCTAAGGAAGGGGTTAATCCCAGGGGCATAACAGCCAATGAAATCTGGCAGACAGACCTTACACATATAGCTGAATTCGGTAAACTAAAATATGTCCATGTTACAGTAGACATGTATTCCAGATACATTAATGCAACAGCACACACGGGAGAAAAAGCCAAAGACGTTATCAGACACTGGCTCAGTTGTTTCGCAATCCTAGGAATTCCAAAAACCATAAAAACCGACAATGGCCCTGCTTATTGTTCTGAAAAAATCAAAACATTTCTCACAGATTGGGGAATACTCCATTCCATAGGTATACCGCATTCACCCACAGGACAAGCGATTGTAGAAAGAGCTCACCGTACACTAAAAGAAATGCTTCAAAGACAAAAAAGAGGGGAGTCGGTATATAGCCCCCAGGAACGCTTACGGAAAGCGTCATATGTTCTAAATTTCTTAAACTGTGATGATACAGACCATAGCAGGTATGAACGCCAACAGAAAACTCAAATACTTTCATCTTCCAAACCACCAGTTATGATCAAAGATCTAATATCTGGGCAATGGTCAGGACCAGTAGATCTCATAACATGGGGAAGGGGATATGCCTGTGTATCCAAGGGTACCAAATTACAATGGGTCCCTTCTAGATGTGTCAGGCCTTATATTAGCCCTCCACCACAACAGGAACAACCACCAGAAGAAATAAGTGAAGGATTTGGATTAGTAGAAACACGACCAACAATAGTAAACACATCACACAGTGGGGAGAAAAAAAAAAAAAAAAAAAAGGGGGAAAAGAGATATGGGTCTGTTCCCTATGTGTGTAAATCTACATTAACATTTCCTTAAAACAGGGAGAATCACAAAGAAGCAGTAAATGATACAACAGAACCAAAAGAAACATATAAACAGTAACCAAGGCAGAACCAAAAGAAACACATAAACAGTAACCAATACAGAACCAAAACTCCATGAGTCAAACACAATAAAGGGTTTAAGAGTGCATTGTAAGGAGAGAATGAAACGGTGGCCACCAGAGTATGAATGAGAAAGTTGAGTGGAAGCATGTATATGTGTGTGAAAGCAAGTACACTTTATAGCAAGACATCTTAAACACTACTTCAGACAACACCACCTCAGACACAACATCTACAACCCAACACATTTCCCTTTTAAATAAAGATGATGCCATTACACAAAGTCACCCTCAGATAAAAGGTTATCCACACCTACAAACCCTGGGTAATTTGAGATTGCTTGAATATTGCACGAACCAATAAAGTTGTCAACAGTTCAATAAAGGCCTTGTGACGATAGGCCCTGTTTTTTATAATTAGTTGAAATAAGATTGGTTCTAATAAGAATGTTAAAAACATAGTGTTTCTCAACTTGTTAATAAAAAGAGGAGGGAGATGTGGCAGGAAGAATGTAGCAATGAACCATGGGAGTTGTGGTCTCCCGGGTTCTCAGACAATATTTGATTGTCATTGGTTAGAGGGTCACGTGACATGTTCAGGCGTGGTATTTAAACCTGGGCAGTTTGAATAAACGGTAATTCTGCTCTGGCACTTGTTCGTGTCAGAGTGGGGTTCGTGCCTTGAACAGCACCTCAGGGAAGCCCCAGCATTACTGCTGTCTCTATGACACAATGGGAGGCCCGACATTCCATCCCTGGAGACGCTCCAAGAGGAGCATCCAGACCTGTGTCCAGTCAACAGAAGCGACCGGCCACCGAGCGTGACTGACCATGGCCCTGTCAGCTCTGTGGCGCCGCTCTGTGAGCTGGAGATCAGCCCTGACCCGGCTCGTGCAGCTCTTCCGCTCCCCCCAAAGCTCCGGCACCAAAGGTGAGGACAGAGCCTGACCCCGAAAGCCCCGCAGTGCACGGTGGGGACATTCACAGCCCTTCCTCCTCTGCACCTCGCCCTCCTCCTCCTCCTCCTCAGTCCTCTCAGCGCCTGATGGCCCCAGCTCGGGATGTGACTTCCAGGCTTTGCTCTTTCTCACAGGCTCAGCCAACCTGCCTCCACCAGCCCCACTGGCAAGCAGCCCTGGCGTTGCTGTTCCATCCAACACTGCCCGGGGGGGGCCCCAGGGCAGTGGGAAGCCCCTGGCTGGGGCAGACCAACGTGCCCCCCAGGGTCAACTGCAGCCCTACCACCATCAGGGGAGAGCAGTGGCCCCGGTCCCAGCAGCGCGGCACAGCCAGCGCAGCCCTGCCAGCTCAGCCAACCCCTCCGGGACACCCCTGGGCAGTGGCAGCCCCCCAGACGGGAGCACCCCCATGGATGTGGACGTCACCCCGGCACTTAACATCAGCCTGGTCAGTGACGTCTCCATGGAGGAGGACGCCCCCCGCGGCTGCGACCTCTCACTGGCCACCGACGTCCCCATGGAGGAGGACACCGCCCGCGGCTGCGACCTCTCGCTGGCCAGCGACGTCCCCATGGATGTGGACGCCCCCCGAGGCTGCGACCTCTCGCTGGCCAGCGATGTCGCCATGGAGGAGGACACCTCCCCGCCCAGGCACACCACCGCCAGCCCCTCAGCCGCACCCCAGCTCCAAGCCACCAGGGAGCCTGGGGTGACTCCAACCAGCCGCGCTCTGCTGAGTGGGAAGGTCCTGCCGCAGGGGACTCAGGGGCACTTGGCTTCCTCCCCGGGGGCTGCAGGGACCAGCCAGGATGGTGGCAGCAGCGTCCCCGCGCCCACGGACCGCGGAGACACCAAGCTGGAAAGGCGCGGGGCGAAGAGGAAGGGGGGCTCTGAGCCAGGGCCTGCCATCAAGATCAAGGCTCCCGCAGCCGGGGCTGGGGCAGGAAGATTGGCTTAGGCCTGTTAAAGGGATAGGTCGTTTGGGGACCTATCCCTGTTTGAGGGATAGGTCGTTTGGGGACCTATCCCAGGTTGAGGCATAGATCGTTTGGGGATCTATGCCAGTTGGAGGGATAGATCGTTTGGGGATCTATCCCAGCGGGAGGGAGGGAGGGTGTTTATGTGGGGAAGATGTAGATAGAGATGTAGGGAAGATGTAGAGATAGATGTAGACGTAGATGTCGGTGGACAGAAATTGTGTGAACAATTTCAGTTGCATTTCTGAGACCTTCCCCTTGGCATGGCTGGGTGCAGAGAGTAAAAAATACTGCGCCACTTCTATGGCGCAGGCCTTGTGCCAAGGTGAAGGAGGAGTTGTTCTGGCAGGAAAACAAGGCTTATGGACACCTGCTGATATCCAATTAGTACTGTACACCACAGTATGTTTGCCTTATGTATCCAATGTAACCTGGGGAAGAACCACATGTCTGTGTGTCGCAGGCAGCATATGAGCTGTCTGTCCTCTAATAAAGCGGACATTTTTGCCAATCCTGTTGATTTGTGTGCATTTCTGTCTGACCCCCTCCGCCGTTCCGTAGATATAGTTAACAGTTTTCTTCTGGTTACGGAAGAAAAGATTTTATTCCAACACCTGCCTGTGTCTGCCTGGAATGGGGAGGGAGTGCAGGGTGGCCCCAGCAAATGGCAGCAAGCAGATCCAGCAAGGCCCAAAGGGCACCAAGGGCACCCAAAGGGCACCCCGGGCCTGAGTCACTGCCAGAGGTGCAGGCTCTCACGCAGGGTCACTCCCCTGTCCCCTTCGCCTGGGGAAGCAGCCCTTTGGCGTGGCAGCCAGGACACATGGGTCCCGTGCAGGACTCGCGCAGACGGCCCCACGCCCAAAGCAGCCCTGAGCAGAGCCTGGGCACCATCCTGCCGCTCTGGGGCTTTGGAAGGCTGCTCCCAGTGAGCCCACCGTGTCCCCGGTCACCCCAGCGCAGCCCCAGACAGGGCTCCTCCGGGCTGCCCTGGGGCTGCATTGGACAGGGCCCATAAGGGAGAGGGAAGAATGCGCTGGCAACCACATGCGGGGCCTCACAGGAGCCCAGGGAGACGACATCCGTAGATCTCGGGGAGGTGACACTCGGAAGGTCTCGACCTCTGTCTTGGGGGGGATGGCGAGCCACTCAGGAGTTGATGGGTCAGGATCAAAGGGCGGGCAGGCTGGGAATGGGCACACTGCTGTGGGGGTTTGCTCCAGGCCTCCTGAGCAGGAGCAAGATGGGGAGGAGACCTCTACAGGCAGCTTGAAGCAGCCTCCAGGTCACAGTCCCTGCTTCTCGTGGAGACTTCAACTGCCCTGGCGGCAGCTGGAGAAGCCACACAGCCAAGCACCAAGAGTCCAGCAGGTTCCCGGAAAGCGGTGACGACAACTTCCTGGCCCAGGGGGCTGGAGCCTCTGACAAGCCAAAGGAACGCTGTGCTGCTCCACCTCTTCCTAACACACAGCAAAGACCTTGTTGGAGATGGGAAGGTGCGGGACAGCCGGGGCTGTAGAGACCATGGGATTGTGGTCGTCTGAAATTCCAGCCAGTGGGAAACACAGAAATAGCCAGGAGATCGAGGAGCCGACGAAAAAAAATAAACTTTTATTGCAATAAAAGGGAGACTTCACTGGACAAACCGCAGTGAGGTGGCTCAGCTCAGTGGAGGTCGCAGCCCCCTTTTAGCCCCTTTGAGTGGCGGTCTGAAAAATAAAAGCTAGACACAATCCCAGTATGGGGAACTGGAATAGTTTATTGAACACGAGAACACTATTGTAAAGGCATCTGGGGCTGTATGTTAATGAAGGGGACAACCTATGTTAATTGGGGAGTTACACAAATTTTTACTGCAATTTCCAAACAGTTAATTTTTCTTCTAGTAGGATTACATGGGGGACAGAGGGATTACAGGGGTTTAGACATGGTTTGATACAATCATCTGAAACGTCCTTTCTGATTTCTGCTGGAGCCAAGCTTGATCCATGAGGTAGAACTTTAACAGGTCTTCTGAGAAGGGTCCAGCTCCTTCAGATCACGAGGTTTTTGTCAGCCCTTGTTTTCCTTTGCTGAAAGCTGGGTTTGGGTTCCCACACCTTTGCCCCTTTTTTTTTTATTTTTCTAAGAAAATAAATGCCATCCCGGGACACGGCTTTGATGGCCACCTGCAAGCCAAGGGGAAGGGCGGGTTGAGCTCGCCGCCCGTCCCGCCCTCCTCCTCCTCCTCCTTCTCCTCCTCCTGCTGCACTCACCGGGGCTCCGTCCGCCAGGCAGGTCCCCGCGTAGACGCGGCCGAAGCCGCCGCTGCCCAGCAGCGAATGCAGCCGGTAGCGCTCGTGCAGCGGCTCCTTGGCCTTCGGTGCGGGCGAGACGTGGCCGTCAGCGTTGGGGCCGGGGCCCGGCACGGCCCCCGAGCGCCCCTCAAGCGGCCCGGGCCGGGCTTCCCCAGCCGCAGCGGGCAGCGGCGGCTCGCTGCCGGCGGCCGGGCTGGCGAGCGGCGGAGCTCTGGCCGGGGAAGCCGCCGAGGAGGCGGCAGCGGCCGCGGCGCCCGCGGCCCCCGCCGGCCCCGGCAGGCGCCGGGCTCGAGCCAGGCGGAGCCAAGGGGCGGCGAGGCCGAGCCCGTCCCACAGCCAGCCCCACAGGAGCGCCCAGCAGCGCCACAACCGGCGCGCCGGGAGCCGGGCGAGGGCGAGACCGCGCCGGGCCGCCCAGGGCCGGGGACGGGGCGGCCCCCGCCCGGCACAGGGGAACGGCCGGGGCCATGGGCCGGGCCGGCAAGGGGAGGGGGGACCGGGAACGGGACAGGGACAGCGGGAGTGGGACACTGGCACAGGGACACCGGCACAGGGACACCAGCACAGGGACACTGGGACAGCGGGACACCGGGAGAGGGAGAGGAGGACGAAGAGCTCGAGCAAGGAGAGCCCGAACAAGAGTCAGAGCGAGAGCGCGTCGCTACAGTCGCTGCTGCTGCCGAAGCGCAGGGGCCGTTGGTCCGTTGGTCCGTTTGTCCGTTCCCCGTTGGCCCCCGCGAGCCCCGGGGGCAGCCCCGGCCGCTCCGCTCCCAACCAGCCCCGGCCGCAGTCACGGAGCTCCCCTTCCTCCCGCCCCCACGCCAAGACCACGGCCTTTTGGAGCTGCTTCACTTTAGTTCAACTTCTTGGCTGCCAAGTTTGCAACTTCCCGCCGCTGCTCGGACCCCATCCCGCCCGCTCGGCCCGCGCTGCTGTCGCTTCCTCCCAGGCCAGCCGGGCTCGGCACTTGCCCCTCAACTTTGGCAAGGGCTTTGCTCAGTGAGGAGCCCCGGCACGTCCGGCCAGCGCCAGGCAGAGCCAGCCCCGGGGGAGGGCAGAGCAGGACGATCGGCAGGGGAAATGCAGCCCTTTGGGGTCAGCGCTGCTCCCCGACCACACCAGGGCTCTTCCTGTTTTCCCGCCTGGTTTGAGGGAAAATCGGCGGCTGCACAGAGGATCAAGCAGAAGAGAATTAGAAGACTCTTCTTGCTGCCCTTTGGATGCCAGTCCCTCCTAAGAAATGCAGGCTTAATTTGGAATGGACACGATGGAGCAGCTTTTTCAGCACCCAATACTTAACAGCTGCCTTTCAGGGGACAATGGGAAAAGGGGGGAGAACGGGAGAAAAGGGGGGCTGGGACCTCCAAAGTGAGCGAGGAGGGGGCTGAGACTGTGAAACCGAGCAGGGCACGGGGAAGAAACACCCCCAAACCGAGCTGGGGGGGAGCTGGGGACGGTGGGGATGATGGGAAAGGGGTGGGAGAGGGGAGAAAAGGGGTGTTGGACAGTGGGCAGGGGGACAGAGGGCAGGGAGTTCCCACATGGGTCTCCCCTGCCCCCCATCACTTGAGCCCTGGAGCGGTTCCCTGGGGCTCTGGGAGGGGGCAGATCCACCCTGGGAATGTCCACTGCTTCTGTAACCCTTTGTGTGCTTGCTCTGGTGACAATTGTGCACAGGTGCCCAAGCCCCCTGTCCGTCCCTGGGGGGCTGATGGGGGGACTCCCCCACTCAGTAACTGGTGCTGCAGCAGCTGTGGGGCAGATGAGGGTGGGAAAGGGGGGTCCGGGGTGGCCCCCTGAGCTCCCAACCTGCTGGGGGGGCTGAGGGCTGCTGGGGGGGCACCCCCTGACCTGTGTCCCTGCACACCCAGGGCTGTTCCAGGTCCTGGGAAAAGCCGAGTGAACGGCCCCGACCGGGAGAGGTTCCTGCCCGGGTACATCTCCAACTGGGAGCAGCTCAGGCACTTCAGCAGAGATTTGGGCACCTGGGGGGACACCCCGTGTGGGGAGACCCAGACCAGGCACTGGAACAGCCAAGGGGAGTTCCTGGAGAACAGACAGGATCAGGGGACATGAACTGCTGGCACAACTACGACAATGTGGCCCCGTTTGCCCAGGCTGGGAACCCCCATTTTTGGGGTAATCTCCCCCACATCCCACCAGAAACTCCAAATCCTCCCAAATATTCCCCTGGATCTCCAAATGACCCCAAATGCCAGTAAAATGGTGGGGCTTTAGATGTCTTTGTTGAATGTCTTTGTTTTAAATTCAACAAATCAGCTCTTCCCACTGAATTTTCCAGGTCAGTTTGTGACCCCATGGATGTTTCTCCCACTGTGTTCACCCAGGTGCCTGTGGGGAACCAGGAGGATGTGGAGACCACCAGCCAGGTGTCTTCCCAATGTGGGAAGACATCACTCCTCCAGTGGGTGATGGAGTTGGAGCAGCAGACAAAGCTCTTCCCACAGTCAAGGCACCTTTAGGGCTTCCCTTACTGGTGGGTCCGTTGGTGTGAGGTCAAGGCAGAGCTCTGGCTGAAGCTCTTCCCACACTCCCCACACTTGTAGGGCCTGTTCCCGCTGTGGATGTGCCAGTGGGTGACGAGGTGGGAGTTCTGGTTGAAGCTCTTCCCACAGTGGGTGCAGAGGAAGGGCCTCTCCCCTGTGTGTGTCCGCTCATGCAGGAGGAGATTCCCGCTGGTCTGAAACCTCTTCTTGCATTCCAAGCACTTGTAGGGCCGTTCTCCAGTGTGGGTGCGCTGGTGGCAGATCAGGTTGGAGCTGCAGATGAAGCTCTTCCCACATTCCCCACACATGTAGGGCCATTCCCCGGTGTGGGTGCGCTGGTGGCAGATCAGGTGGGAGCTCTGGCTGAAGCTCTTCCAACAGTCCAAGCACTTGAAGGGCTTTTTCCTGGTGTGAGGCTGCTCATGGACATCCAGGTCAGGGCTCTGGCTCAAGCTCTCGTTGCCTTCCTGGCACAGGGTGGGTCTTTCCTCCTCAGAGCACCCTGGGCTGCCTTTGGAGACCCTCCTCCTGGGGTACCTTCGTGGCTTTCCCTCCCCGCTGCCTTCCTGCGCCGTGGAGCCCTTCAAAACGGCCTCTCCCACCAGGCTCTGCCGGGGGGATTTGTCCTCCGGGCTCTCCGTCCTCAGCTCGGGGCCTGGGGCAGGAGGGAAGAAGGACAGGGAGGGGATTTGCCTCCGGCCCACAGGGAAGGCCAAGGACATCCCCCCAACTCCGGCCCCGGCAGGACGGTGGCGGCAGCGGGGTTGTCCTGCAGCCGGGGGCGATGCTCAGCTGGGAGATACAGGACAAGACAGGGGCAAAGGGGCACTGACTTCCTCCTCACCTGCCTGGGGGTCCTGGGGCATCTTCCTCTTCCTCGCAGCCTCCTCCTCTATTCGGCCAAGCTTTGGGAAGGAGAAATCCTGCTGTGTGGGGAAAAACAAAGGATGAGTGCTTTGGCTGGGGGTTCCTCCTGCCCAAGGCCATCTCTAGATGTTACTGGGCGGCTTCTGGCCAAGAAAACCTCCAAACCACCAAGATTCAGCCCAAAACAACCCTCTCAGCAGTGGAGTTCCCCCTCGCTGGTCCATCCACTTTGGGGTTCTGGGGTCCCTCCTGGGTGGGCTGCTGGAGGTCTCACATGCATTGGGGAACCCCCTCTCCAGGGTTCCCGCCCTCTCTGGGCTGCCGGAGATCCCGGGAATCCCAGGGGTCCTTCCTTTATGGGCTCCTCACTTTGCCATTCTGGGGATCCCCCTTCTCTGGGCTGCTGGGGGTCCCGGGGGTCCCGGGGGCTCCCCTCTCCGGGGTCCCTTTTAGGGTGGTCGGGGGGTTTCGGGGTCCCAGGGTCCCTTCTCCCCTGACTCTCGCCTTCGAGGTGCTGGCGATCCCAAGGTGTCCAGCCCTCTCTCCAGGCTGCCGGGGGTCCCGGCTCCCCCCACAGCCCTCGCTGCTCCCCCCTCCTCTCCAGACTGCCGGGAGTTCCCCCTCTCCGGGCCCCCATTTCAGATTCCAACCCCCGCCTGTCCCAGGGGTCCCCAAAGCCGGTGGGTTTGTCCCGTGTCCCCCCCACTCCCCGCCAGTATCCGGCGATCGCCACGTGGCTCCGGGGACCCAACATCCCCCTGCTCATCGTCGGGGCTGTGCCGGGAACCCACCCCGGGACCCCAAAAAACACCTCCCGGGGATCCCCAATATCCCCCCAAGGGGCATTTGCGGCTCAGCTTGGGGGTCCTGCAAGATCCAAACATCCCCCCGCCCCCCCAAAAAAAAATGCCAGAGTGCCTCAAGATATTTGGGGCGAGCTCCCCCTCCCCGGTCACCTGCGGGATGCGGGGGGCGATGCTCCCGGGACGCGGGGGCTGCGGATACAGCGGGCCGTGCATCCACGTGCGTTCTTTCTCCTCCTCCTCCTTCCCCTCCTCCCCCTCTCCCTCCTCCTCTCCCTCCTTCTCTTTCTCCTCCCCTCCTATTCCCACTCCTCCCATTCCCGTGGGAGCTGGGGCAGGTCGGGATGGGGCAGCGCTGGGCTCTTGGCCGCTCCCGCCCGCACTCGGCCCCCGCCGCAGCCGCCACGGCCGGGGCGGCGCGGGGGGGCCCGGCCTGGGCACCCCCCACCTCCCCTTTGCCCAAATTCCCGTCCCGGGGGGCGCTGGGGCCGAGGGGGGACCCTGGGGGGGTCCGGGGGGAGCGCTGGGCGCTGCGGGTCTGGCTGGCAACTGATGAGTCATCAGCGCTGCGGGCTCGGATTGGCTGAGCACTGCTTTGGGGGCGGGGCTGCAGGAAAGGGGGTTCTTTGCAGGGAAGACATTTGGAGCTGGAAGGACTCCAAAGCTGAGCCGCAAATGCCCCTGGGGGGGATCGGGGGGGGTCCGCGGGAGGTGATTTGGTTTTGGGGGTGTCCCGGTGGCGGTTCCCGGCAGAGCCCCGGCGGTGGGCGGGGGGATGCGGGGTCCCCCCCGCGGTGGGGGTTGGTCTTGTTGGAAATGATCCAACTTGCCCAAAATTTTCGTCAGTGGCAGCAGCTGACCGGGTTTCTTTTCACGGGCTCTTGTCGCTTTGATCTTTAAAGCACCCAAACTTGGAGTTTCTCTGCACTGGCTCTGATGAGCTTCCATAAACAAAGCCCGAGGGAGCTGAAGATTGGACATCTGGGATCTTAAATTCCTGGTCCTTCAAGGACCTGTTGGAGGAACCAGAAGGTCCAAAGGGGATTAACAAAGACATTGCAGCCTGAGAGTTGGAGACTCTGTGTCTGAGGAGGAGTGCTAAGAGGACCAAAGAAGGTGGACCAAATTAGCCAGTTAAGGATAGAATACTAATTAGAGTCTTAATTAATGAAGAGAATTCATTAGTTCATTAATTGGGGTAAATTAGAAGCAATGAACATGAATTTGTTTGTTTGTTCAAATGTAGAAATATGTGAAAAGTCTGGAAAGGGACAGGTGGGGCTGGAATGATTGGCTCCCTGTCTCTGGGAGCCAGAACAAAGCAGTGCCTGGCTCACCAACACTTCCCAGGGGCGTTGGAGGGTTTCATTTCTTCCCAACGATTTTCAGGGACAATTCTTGGTGAGCCAGGTGGGACAATGCTGTCGACCCTCCAGGGATTCCGGGACCCTGAGGACTCCAGCGAGCAGTGAAAATATTCTTCTGGGAGATCTCAGTCCCTGGATCTGGTGAGTTCAAAGCAAGATCCCTGGAATTTTATTAAGGCATTGCTGAGCATAGAAAAGGTATACCTAAGCATCCTAGAAATGGAGCTCTAGAACAGAATAGAATAGAATTGGGTTGTGAAAGTGATGCTAGAACTGTAAAAGGAGGAGTGTGATATTTGGCTTATGAGAAGAAATCCCTACTGACTGAGTGAAAGGGGTGGGTTCCAGGCCCCAGGTGTGGTTCAGGGGGTGGGTTCCAGGCCCCAGGTGTGGTTCAGGGGGTGGGTTCCAGGCCCCAGGTGTGGGTCAGGGGGTGGGTTCCAGGCCCCAGGTGTGGTTCAGGGGGTGGGTTCCAGGCCCCAGGTGTGGGTCAGGGGGTGGGTTCCAGGCCCCAGGTGTGGTTCAGGGGGTGGGTTCCAGGCCCCAGGTGTGGGTCAGGGGGTGGGTTCCAGGCCCCAGGTGTGGGTCAGGGGGTGGGTTCCAGGCCCCACGTGTGCTTTGCCCACAGATCAGTCACACACAGAGCTCTTGCCCATAGAGCTGCTTTGGGGAGGGCTTTGCTCAGGGAACTGTGTTTGTCAAAGCCAATGGTCAGTGCTGGAGAAAGTGAAGTGTTTGGGGAGTGTGTGTTACTGGGAGTGTGTGTTATAGTATTAGAATCCTGTCTGACTCGGGGATGCCCATAATAGATATAAAAAAGAAAAAATTCACTTGCTGTAAGTGTTAAATGCAGTAGTTTGTTCTTGGGTGCATTTTAAAGCATTTGATGCACATTAAATATTTGAAGGAAGGTAAATTGCCACAGCAGCTGTTAAGCTGGGATTGTGTGTTCAGAGCATTCTTTAGTGTCAGCTTTAGTGTTTGCAGGGGTTGGATTTGTGTTAATTGTGCCGATATTCCATTAGTGATTAGTGAATTAGAGATTCAGTTTGTGGATTATAATACGGTTTTTCAGTTGCTGTTGTTTTGTCAGAGAAAAGAGAAGTGAACTGAAATCTCTAGATTTGTTCTTTGAACTGAGCAATAGTCAGGGTTTGGGAAGGTGTGGTTTGATGCCAGGGAGCAGCAGCAGCTGGGGAGGTTCCTCCAGCTGCAGGGGAAGGAGGCAGAAATGGTCCCAGTGAGAGAGGAGCAGAGGAAAGGATTTGGGTTTGGAAAGCTTTGGAGGGTTTAGTGTGAGAGCAGGGATTTGGAATGTGCGTGGGGAAGGGACAAACAGGAGCTGCCACAGCCTGGACTCCCCCCAGGGCTCCCGGCCAGGCAGGAAGGCTCCTGCCCTTGGAAGGTGTGTGGGGGCCCAGAGGTGTCATCCCCAGCTGAACCTCTGCTCCATGGACACTGGGGAGGGAGAACATGGATTTCTTGGGAGATCCTGGAGTGGCGTGTTGGGTTTGAAATAAGAGTAAAGGACAATTTAGTCAGAAACGATTCCTGTTGTTGGTGGCACAGAGCAAAAGGAAAATGGGCCTTTCTTTCAACCATTAAAATTTGGAATTGGTAAATGGGTGTTGGCCCTTCAAATTCTTTCTGTGCCTGACTGTGCTGTACCATTCCTAGGCAAGAGATGGATTTAGTGAGTTAAATGACATTTGAAAAAGGGAAAATCCAAGTTAGTGGGTGCAGCTGCTCTGTCATTCCTGGGTTTTGGTGTCATTGTGTCACTCAGGGATCCTGAGGAGGGTGAAGCCCTTCTGTGCAGGACATGGAGATGGTCCCTGGCTTGTCCAAATGCATTAAATGCTGCTGCTGAAGGAGCCCCCCCAGTGATTTTATCTGCATTGACCCCCTGGAGCCCACGGGCACCTGCTCCTGCCTGGACAGAAACCAGGAGTTTCCTTGGACTGGTGTCCCCCAGGAAGGACGTTTTCCCCCCTGTTTCTGAGGCTTTTAATAGTCTTTGATCAATAAATATTTCTCCATGTGATTTCTCCTGTGGTGTCTTCTTGAAGCCTGAAGCAAGCAGAGGAGGGGATGCCAAAGATCCGCCCTCCCCTCTCTATTGTCACTCTGCACCCCCCAGGCCCTTCCTCTGCAGTGTCCTGTCTCCCTGGACATCCCCCCTGGAACTTGTGCCCTTCCCTGCTGGCACGGGTGGGCACACCCCCCATCCAGTCATGTTCCCAAGCGCTGCCAGGGCCACCTGGGTGACCAGCAGGACATGAGTGGGGGTGGCTTGTGAGGGAGTCCCCAAACTCTCCCTGTCCCCAGAGAGCAGAGCCACGGGGACCAGGGCAGGTCCCCCAGCAGGTCCCACTGCAAATGGCCTGGTTTGTGCTCCAGGGAGGAACAGGCAAGGACCCAGCTTGGGAGAAGATGCTCCAGGAAAGGACCAACAGGGTCCAAGACACAGGATTTGGGGCAGGAACACACCTTAGTGCCCCCTCACATACATGTGGTGTGAGTGCAGAAACACCCACCTGCCCGGGGGCCCCAGCAGTGGGTCAGCACCAGGCTGCAAACAGGGCAGGGCAAAACTTGGCCCTGCAGACCCCACAACCGAGGCCAAAGAGAGACCAGCCAGGCCACCACCCCCAGCCCAGCCTGTTGCACCTCCGGCCACAAGAGTGGGGACCAAAGCTGTGCTTCTCCTTCCTCCTCTGCACCCAGGAGCCACAGCCCAGGGCACGATCCTGCCCCCAGCAGCACAGACTGCCAGGTCCCTGAGTCCCTGGGGCAGGAGCTCCTCGGGGTGCAGCCCCTGGGCCCTGCAGCACCACAACCTCCTGTAGGGCTGCCCCTGCCTGGGCTCCAACTGCCCAGCACGAGGGAAACCAGGAGCCAGAGAGCAGAGCTGGGGGCCTGCAGAACATCAGCATTCCCTGCCCTGCACAGCCAGGACAGTTTTCCAGAGCTCACTTAAAACAGCCCCTCCAGAACTTTCAGGGTGTTCCACAGGGCCCAGTCAGTCCCAGGATGATCCCAGTCAGTCCCAGGATGATCCCAGTCACTCCTGGTCTCTCCCAGTATATCCCAGTTGCCCCCAGCTGCCCCCCCACCCCGAGCTGCCGTCGGACGCCGCCCCCCAAGATGCTGACGGGGGTCGGGGGCTCCGTGCTGGGGTTCCTCTGCCTGGGCCTGCATGGAATGAAGGGGCCAAGGTGACACTGCAGGGCCTCCTGGAACCAAAGAACCCTGAGACATTTGGGAACCTCCTGCAATCAAGGGACAATTGGGAGCCTGCAGGGCCTCCTGGAAAAAAGGGACCCTGAGACACTGTGGAAACTCCTGGAATCCAGGGGCCTTTGTGACATGGGGGCCTCATGGAACCAAAGGAACCTGGAAACATTTGGGAAGTTGTGGAATCAAGGGACCATTGTGACACTGCAGGGCCTGATGGAATTACAGGCACACTGGGACACTGTGGCAGGACATTCCCCCCTGGAATGGGACCAAGACAATGCCCTATTTGCAAATGTATCAGTGCTGGGCTGAGAGGGGCCCAGGCCAGGCCAGGAGATGTTGGAACCAGTCTGGGTTCAACCCTGAATTAACATCCTGATGGTGAGGCAACCCCTGGAGTCCAAGGGCTGTCAGTCCATCACTTTATACTATAAAGTTCCAGTCCCCTTTCCCAGGGGCAGGTTCTTCCAACATAACCCCTCTTGGGGTGTATGGTTGGAGATTCCCCCCTTGGCTGGGGAACCCCCCTCAAGGTCAGTCCTCGAGGGTGAGCAAAAGAGATCTCCCCAGGAGCCTTGGTCTGGGGGAGTTACATCACATGTCTACTTAATAATCATTTATTTTTTGCCAGTTTTAGTATAATTCCTTCAATTATATTGTACTTATCCTGTACTACTGGTAGTTTTAGTGTTTATATTGTGTAGTAAATAATTCTGATTAAAATTTTTTGTCTGTTCATCTGTGATAATGATGAGTTCATTTTATATCAATATATCTGATTTTCCATCATTAAAACCTGCAGGACAAAAGTGGTTCAATCACAGCTCTGTAATTCCTTAAATTCCAACCCTTGGCATAATCCAGGACTGAGATTGGATCCAGCCGCCCCCAGGCTCCTCTCTGAGCAGGAGTTTAGAAAGCCAGGGAGTCCTTTCTGCACCTCGGGACTCAAGGGCAGGACTTCTTTAATGAACTTTGTCTAAGCCTTCCACTCCCCCAGGCAACAGGGGATGACAGGGAAAAGGGAGGGGAAAGGGGAGAAAAGGTGGGAAAAGGGGGTGAGACCCCTTCAGCTGAGCGGTTGAGGGGGTGGGACCCCCAGAGCAGAGCACGGGGAAGCTGTGGTTTGATGGGATGATCAGAAAGGGGTGGGAGAGAAGGGAAAAGGGGTGGGATCCCCAAAACTGAGTGTGAGGGGGGTTGCGACCCCCAGCCTAAGTGGGAGGGGTTGGGAGCCCCTGGCTGAGCACGGAGGGTCTGGAAATTGGGGGGACGTTGGGAAAGAGGAGGGAGAGGGGGGAAGAGGGAGGTGGGACAGAAGGTCGAGGGGTCCCTTTGTGTCCCCCATCACATGAGGCTTGGAGGGATTCCCTGGAGCTCAGGGGGGTTGGATACACACTGGGGGAGTCCCTGTCCATCCCTGGGGGTCTGATGGGACACGTCACAAGACCCTGCCCTTAAAAGCTGGGGCTTTTCTCGTATAAAGTGCTGGACTGTCAGTCAGGTGTGTCCAGGCTGTGCCAGCCCAGCAGCCTTGGAGAAGTTCTCAGGGGTGTCACCTGTTTGTTCCTTTGCCCGGGGATTTTCCCAGCTCTGCCACATCTTCCCCTCCCTCTCAGGATGTTTCCCTTTGGAATTGAGGAGTCAGGCTGGTTTCAGCATTATTCAACCCAAAAGCAGCGTGACTCCCCTTCTTCATTTCCTGCCGGGGGTTTTGCAAACAGGACCTTGTTGGAGTTGTTTTACCCCATTCCAGGCAAAGCATCCTGCTACAGGACCCCCATGGGACCCCCTACGCCCTGTCTCACCCTTTCCCTCACTGTCCCACCCGTTTCTCACCCTCCCTGCAATCCCCTGCTCCCCCCACAGCTCGGTTTGGGGGTGGCCCCCTCCCCCACCCTGCTCAGTTCAAGGTCTCAGCCCCTTCTCACTCACTTTGACGATGCAAAGCTCGTCCCTTTTCCCCCCTCTCCCACCCCTTTCCCGTCAGACCCCCAAACTCCAGCTGCCCCAGTTGCTCCCACTAAATCTGGGAGTCCTACCTCCCCCTTTCTCTCAGTTTTGTGGGTCCCACCCCCCTCCTTCTCCATTTGGGGACCCCAGCTGTTCCGATCCGCTTTGATGCAGAGGGGAACCAGGTTCTAAAACACTCCCATAAGCCAGGTTAAGGCACAAACGAGGCCAGATGCTGGATCCCAAAACGAGAATTCCACTTTGTTTTGGAACACAAAAGAGCAGAGAGAAAGAAGGGAGATAGGGCAGTGGGACAAGCTAAGGGGAACTGTTAAAAGCACAGGACAGGAGTTAGCAGCACCAGGAAGTGCCGCTGCCTTGCAAGCTGGTAGATCTCTGCTGGGCTTCTGCCCTGGTCGCCTTGTAGCCTCCGAGGAACGAACCCAACCCGCAGGGGAAGGGGGTGGCAGCAGCTCCCGCAGCAGTCCTGCAACAGCTCCCCACAGTCCCCGGGCATGGCCTTAAATCCCCTCGCCGTGGGACCCCTGGATGCCCCCTGGCCCGTTCACCAGGATCCAAGCAAAGGTCTCCTGGCACCGAGATGGGCCCCGAGTGTCCCTTGGCTGGTTCCCCGGTCTCCAAGCGAGATCCGCCGGGCACACCTTCTCCCATTTTTTGATTGTAACAAGTTTTTCTCTTGTTTGCTCCTCTGCCTGCCTCTGCTGGCTTGCTGGGTGCCTCCTGGGGCTTTTGCAAGGAGCTCGGCTCCTGCAGCAGCCCGGCTGTGGCACCAAGGCTTTGGAACTCTGCTAAGGGAAAAGGTGAAGTTGCTGTTGGGCCAATGTTCCACTGCTACTGCTAAGGGAAAATGTGAAGCTGCGGTGGATGGGGAGGATGTGGAGTTGCCCTGGAACTGGCCCAGTTGAATTAAAGTGCAGGTTGAAGGGTCGGTGCTGTTGCTAAGAGAGCAGCCCTGTTGCCGGGGAGCAGCCAATGGGGAGCTGCCCAGAGGCAGCCAATGGGGAAGCTGCGTGGTGGCGCAAAGGGCCAGCCAATGGGAGAGTGCGATGGAGCCAAGTGTCGCCAATAGCCAGCCAATGGGACCCCGAGCGGACGGGCAGCCAATGAGGAGCTGTGGCCGGGAAGGTGCTGAGGGACTGCGCATGCTCTGGGCCAGTCACCGTGGGGGGCTTTTCCCAATTGTCCCCTGTTCAACTCCCTTCAGCCTCCAACCCTGATAATTCCTGGCATCCCCCTGTCACTGCAGAGATCCACGTGGGTTCTGCACTTGACCGCCCTGGGGGAGGGGGTGAGCAGGGCATAACCAAGCTCAGGTGTGGACACCTGACATTTCTGGGGGTACCTAGAAGAGAAGCTTTGGGCAAGGTGACTGTGGTTAAACCTGTCTGGCCATCCAGGGACAGCCAAGTTGCTCTCTCACTTTCCCTCCTCAGTCAGACAAGAGGAGAAAAGCAGGTGAAGAAATCCTTGGTCAACAGAAAGGGAGATTAACTGGAGAGAGGAAAGCAAAAAGCAAAGGCCACGTGCAGAAACCAAGAAAACCCCTGGGAGGCAAGAATTCAGTCCATGGAGAGGTTTCCTTGGAAGACAAATGTATTAATGAAGGACATCCACGTCTGCCCCCTGCCCACCTTCCTTTCTGCCTTCCTTTCTCTCAGTGTATTGCTGATCATGCCATCCCATGGAATGGAATATCCCTTGGGTCAGTCCAGCCCAGCTGTCCCAGCCATGTCCCCTGTGAAACACTTGCCCAGCAGAGCCCATTGGGTGGGGGTGGTTGCAGAGACGCTCCCTGTGGGGCCAGCACTGCCCAGGGACAGCCAAAGCCTTGGGCTGGGACCAACAGCGCTGCAGCCACGAGCACCAACCCAGCAGGACAGGGGCTGCTCTGGGCAAAGGGAACTGCAGCCCAGTCACAGCCAGGGCAGGGCTGCTCAGGGGGCTCTGCCAGCCTCTGGTATTCTGGGACTCAATGAAGTTTTTCCTTGGAGAGCTCTTTGAAGGCCCAAGTGAGAGAGAGGCAGAAGTGCAGCTGTCAAATGCAGCAGGATAAACACAGCAGTTCCTGTGAGGAACATTTCTGCCCTCAATCTGGGGAAGGGCCTGTGAGGTCCCTTCTCTCTGCAGGAGCTGATGGCTCAGCCCGTGACTCAGGGCTGGGCCAGGGGCTCTCCAGCTGCCCCTGCCCTGGCCTGTGACAGCCCAGCACAAGGCCCCTGGCTGGCACAGGCCCTGGGAGATCCCCTGTGCCTGAGGGCCTGGGCTCCCTCCAGCAACGGGGCTTCTCTTTGGGCTGCCCCATCCCTCGTGCTGAGCGCAGGATGGGACAGCAGCAGGCACAGCTGGGCCCTGTCTGTGCCCGCAGCTGAAAGGAGCAGCCTGGGCACAGCACGGGGAGGCTGCTGCTGGCAGGGCACAGCAAAGGGCCCGGGCAGGCTGGGCACTGGCACCCCCTTGTCCTTCCCTCAGCGTCACCCCCCCAAGGCAGTGCCCCCGGCAGAGCCCTTAGCCAGGCGGGAGGGACAGGATCTGCCTTCCCCGGGCTGGGGGTCAGGGCTGGGCCTTTCTGCTGCCTCCAACCAAGCCAGGCTGTGCTCAACATCTCAGCTGCCTGCACAGAGCCTTTGCCTCCCTGCACTCACGGCCCCCAAGGATCTGCTGGAGAGTCCCTGGGGAGGCTTTGTCAGGAATGGCCCTTGGGGGGCTCCTGAAGGCTTCAAGGGACTGCAGGGTTTTCCAAGGCCTTTGGCTTTTGCTTTGGAATCTCGCAGAAGTTTGTGCAACCCTGACCTCCAGTTCGCTGCTCTAATGAGTCCCTGAAGAGGCTTGGTCAGGAAGGGCCCTCAATGGGGCTCGTTAATGCTTGAAGGGACTAAAGGTTTATTCAGGTCCTTTGCCTTTCCTTTTGACTCTGAGTCTAGGAGAGGTTTGATCAATCATGGTCTCCAATTCTCTGCTTTAATTAGTCCCTGGAGAGGCTTTGTCAGTAGGTCCTCCA
This sequence comes from Pseudopipra pipra, assembly GCF_036250125.1. NCBI lineage: Eukaryota > Metazoa > Chordata > Aves > Passeriformes > Pipridae > Pseudopipra > Pseudopipra pipra. The sequence continues at coordinate 19,438,570 of NC_087580.1, read as the reverse complement.
GGGTTTTTAAGGAGCTTTGGGATTTCCTTTGGAAACTGAGCCTTTGAGAGCTTTGTGCAATCATGGCCTCCAATCCTCTCCTCCAACCAGTCCATGAGGAGCCTGTCTTGGGAATGGCCCTCAGTGGGATCCATTAATGCTCTGAGATACTTTGGGTTCTCCTTCTGACTTTCACTTCTGGACAGGTTTGTGCAATCTCCCCTCAGTACCTGAGGTTCAAGGACTCAGCACCAAAAGCCCCCCGGGGCTCATTCAGATAAAGCAAGTCCTAACAAACCACGGCCCTTCCTGGGATTTTCCTCCAGTCTAGACAGTGAATTAGGAATGTTGTCCCATGGAATCAGGGGACCATTGTGACACTGCAGGGCCCCAGGGAACTCTTTTGCCCGCGACGAGGGTCAGCACAAGAGACACCGACACCAACTTTGGAGAACAAGTGTGTAATTTTCCTGCAGTGCAAAGCAGCAAAGAATGACAAAAGGTTGAGCTCAGTAACGCACCTCATCGTTCCTACCAAGAGTGCCTGGAGTGAGTAGAAAAGCTCCCTGCCCAGTTGCCCTCATCTGTTCCCCTCAGCCAGGCCCGCCCGGCAGCGGGGGAGCCCCGGTCGCAGCCAAGGGTTGGAGAACCCCTCCCGGGCACGGGAAATCCCACCCAGGGCGTCCACTCGTAGGGGAGGGTTCCATCTGTGCTGGGAGGGGGTCCAGCTTTTCTGGCCTTGCAGAAACAAGCTCACAGAGCTACGAGTGTGCAAAACCATCTGGCTCCCTTCTCCTCCTGGGTTCCACCCACAGCCTGGCCAGGGCTTAAGGGGAAAACCCAGGCAGTCAACCTGCCCCATCTGCTGCCAAACAAGGCCACACATCCACTGCCAGGGCCTTGACCACTCTCTAAACACAGGAAGATAAAGATCACATTTTGCTCACAATCAGACATAAGATTTGATTAAGGAACACATTCAAATATCATTCACTAATGAGCTGAGACTCACAGATCTCACTAAGAAGCACATTTATTTTGTTCAGGGGCAGGTACACGGGGAGTCTTTCCACACTGCATCTTTGACCAACAAACATACAGAGTTTTAGCTAAGGAGCAAATACAGGGATAAACAGACTGTTAGGTTGGAAGGTTCATCTAGAGCTCAGCTTTGGCTCAGGGCCTGTTGTTCAGCCTCAGCACTTCAGTGACAGCCACACAGGGCTTTACATGACACACACAGTTTCCAGATTCATTAGATATTCTCCCTTACTTAAGACATAGATGTTACTTTGCTTTACACAGTCAGCCCCCCTATTGCAAGTCCTTAGTTGGTCCTTTGGGGTCTCCTTCAGGGCTCTCTGGTGGGTTTTTTGGTATCTGGTGCCCCCCAAAGTTGAGGTGTCCACTTCTTGACCTCGGTTCTGAGCAGACACAGTGTCATTACCTTTCACCACAAAGACTGGAACGTTTGGGTTTGATCTTCTCTGGGCCCACAGAGCTCAGCTTCCATCCTGTTTGCTTAGTTACATCCCTGATCCAGTTCTCCAGGACCTCTCCAAGATTGGCCATAGAGAAATGTTGGGAGCAGTCCACAACATCAAATCCCCCTTTTTTCAGACTAAGCTCCTGAAGGGATAGAGTGTCTTAGGAGCTTTATTTCATTTTACAGCTCAAGGCATTAGAACAGCTACAGCACTGAATCCTGATGCAAGCTGAAATACAAATGCCCTTCCAGCTTTGGGGCAACCCTTCCCAGGTGTTATTTCCACACACCAATCCCACCCCGTTCCTTTGGGGACCGGCCAAGGATCAGTCATTTCCCCAGCAGGAAGGGTTTGAGGACATTGGGGGTGATTTCCCACAAACGGGCCCCTCTCATTAACACAATCCACTTGTCCTGTTCCTTTAGTGGGGGTCACAGCTTTGGACACAGGCAGGATTGTCAGAGGTGGTGGGGGGTACTTGCAGACTGACTGCTGGGTCTACTTTTTGGGGAACACAAGTGCTCACCCAGTGACCAGGAATCATTTCTGCCAGAACAGGGAAGGCAGAAATGGTGAATGGCTTCCTTGTCTTTTCAGGTAAAGGAGTGCACACCCAGCAATCCCTTGGAGGCAACACTTGGGTCACGTTTGAGACTAAAAGGAGATGTAAATTTTGCTCCCAAGTCAAGACCCAATTAACTATTGTCAGGAGAGCCAAAGCAGACTTAAGCATTTGGTTTCTTCTCAGACAACCTCTCAATTACCCAAGGGGCTCTGGCCTTTGGAATTCTGCAATAATGCATCCCTGATTTGACTTGTTGTACCACTTCTACAATCAAGTGGGCACCTCTGTCTGATGACATTCCCAAATGTACCTCGAATCCAGGGATTCTTGGATTCAACAGTATTCCACTCACTTCCCCAGCCCGGTTGGTGTGACAAGGAACAGCCTCTGGCCACCCAGAGAAGGTATCCCCCAAGACTAGGAGATCTTTACACCCTCCTTTTCTGGGCAATTCAGTCACATCCATCTGCTAACATTCACCTGCAGCATTTCTACATTTTCCATCACCTGTTCCCACTCCAGTGGCAGGGTTTGGATTATTTCTCTACCACACACCACACTGCTGACTCACTGCTTGTACAGCTGGAGTCAGTTTTGGACCAAGAACCCACTTGTGCAAATGTTACAGTGCAGAAACAAATACAAACACAAAACAAGGATCAGTGGAGAAAACAAAGCCAGAGACCAAATGGGGGAACACCAAATAACCCACCCAAAGAGCTGGAAGATCCACACGTCTTAGAGGGACAGGATTCCCCAAAAGAATGCCTTATTAGCCAGTGGGATCTTCCCCCATCCCAGACCAGTCCGGGGATCTGTGGTCTTCTCCAGGAAAGTCCTGGGGCCGGCGTGAAGATCCAGAGATCCCTCGGATCCACGGGAGATCAGGCAGAGGGTCCCATCTGGGGCCAGAAATGGTGCCCCAAAGCAGCAGAAAGCAAGTCCTTAACCCCAGCTGGGAGGTGTTAAGAAGCAGGCATTCTTTAGGGCAGCGTGCTGGACGCCTGCAGGAGAGTTCTTCTAATCCAGCCTGCTCAGGGACACAGGCAGGGCTTGGGATTACACCCACTGATTCCAGAGGCATTGGATATTCCCCCTTACTGAACACATGTCCATTACTGTGCTTTACACAGTCACACCCCTATTGCAAGTCCCTACTTGGTCATTTGGGGTCTTCTCTGGGGGTCTCTGGTGGGTTTTTTGGCATCTGGTGCCCCCCAAAGCTCAGGTGTCTGCTTCTTGACCTCGGTTCTCAGCATCACTGCTTTTCCCCACAGAGACCGTCATGTTTGGTTTGATCTTCTCTGGGTCCCCAGAGCTCAGCTCACATCCTGTTTGCTTGAGTTCCAGCCCTGATCCAATTCTCCAGGACTTCTCTAAGATTCTGTTGTTCCTTATTTGGCCAGAGCAGAATCTTGGGAGCAATGTTCTACTTCTCCCAAACCAAGGCTCCCCCTGCACCAGCCACTGCCAAACAAGGCCAGACATCGACTGCCATGGCCTCCACCACTCTCCAGATACAGAAAGAGAAAGATCAGATTTTGCTCACAATCAGACATCTTTTGTTAAGGAACAGATACAAACAGGATTCACTGATGAGCCCAGACTAACAGATCTTCCTAAGAAGCACACCTGTTTGGTTCAGGAGCAGATACACAGGTGGAGTCCCATCCCACCACATTTGTACCAACAAATAGACCCAGTTTTAGCTCAGGAGCAGATACATGGAGACACAGCCCATTAGGTTGGAAGGTTCATCTAGAGCTCAGCTTTGGCTCAGGGGCTGTTGTTCAGCCTCAGCACTTCAGTGACAGCCACACAGGGCTTTACATTACACACACAGTTTCCAGATTCCTTACAGAGTCTTGCTTACTTAATACAGACACTTGTGGGCAACACTTGGATCACCTTTGGCACTAAAAAGACATGTAAATTTTCCTCCCACGTCAACAGTGTTTGAACTGTTGTCAGAAGAGCAAAACAAGAGTGAAGCATTTTGTTTCTGCAGTCAAGTGGGAACCTCTGTCTGATGACATTCCCAAAGGCATCCCAAATACAGGGAGGATTGCACTGAACAGGATTGCAGTCTCTTTCCCAACCTGCTTAGTGCAACAAGGAACAGCCTCTGGCCACCCAGAGAAGGTATCCCCCAAGACCAGGAGATCTTTACACCCCCCTTGTCTGGGCAATTCAGTCACATCCATCTGCCAACATTCACCTGCAGCATTTCTGCATTTTCCATCACCTGTTCCCACTCCAGTGGCAGGGTTTGGATTATTTCTCTTCCACACACCACACTGCTGACTCACTGCTTGTACAACTGGGGTCAGTTTTGGACCAAGAACCCACTTGTGCAAATGTTTCAATAATTTGCTTCACTCCAAGGAATCCCCTCATGTTCCCCATCCACCAGGTCACAGGAGATTGGCTCAGGGACTATTATTTGCCCACTTGGGGGAACTGCCCAGCCTCCTGGAGCAAAGTTTGCTCTAAGGTTTCAAGGAGTTGACAATCCTTAGCACTAGACTCATTTTCTTCTACTGGGAGAAGGATCTCTGTCAGGATCTCTGACCTGGTGGTGGGGAGTTCTGTGCATCCAGAGAATTGTTTTCCATGCCGGACAAAGCTGCCCCCACTGGGAAACAATTCCCAACCAGGACTTTCCAAGGGGCTGTCTCCTAAGTCAGCTCTGCCCCAATACACTTCTCCTCTAGTCTGGAAGCAATCCCGCTCTGGGCTTCCTTTGCTGGGGCTGGGGCAGTTGACAGGTTGCTTCTTTCCTTCCTGGCCCAGCCTCCCTTGTCCTTGGAGAATTCCAAAGCCCACGGAGGCTCCTGGGCTCTGGACTACTTGCACTTTGTGTTTGGGATACCCCATATCCACTCAGCCCAAGGAAATTCCACAGGGCCACAGTCTGACCCCAACGTTGCTGCTCAGCATCAGTGGCATCAAAAGATCATCCCCACACTGCAATAAGGCTCCAAGAGGGTGGGTTTGGACTTCTCCATTCCTCCAGTCCCTTTGCCAATTGAGTTCCAGATATTGGGGGGCTATTTTTAAACCCCTGCAAGAGGACCACCAAAGTCAGATGGGTTTTCCTCCCCAGCTTTGCATTTTCCCATTGGAAAGCAAAAAGCTCTTGACTTTCCCAACTCAAAGGGAGACACAAAAAGGCAGCTTTCCAATCTAATCCTGTGAAACATATTAAACTTTCATTTAGGGGAGTTAGCAAAGTGTAAGGATTCACTATGACTGCTTGTATATCTTCTACTCTGTTCTTTACAGCTCTAAGGTCTTGGACTAACTGGCATAGCCTTCCATTTGCCTGCTTGACTGGCAAAACTGGAGCATTCCATTTAGATTCACATTCTTTTCACAAGCAAAATTTCATCAATTGTTCTACAAAGGGTGAGAATCCCTTACAACTTTCTATTTGCAAAGGACATTGCTTTGGCCTCACCAACCCCACTCCAGGTTTCTCTGGAATTCTCACGGGTTCTGCTCTCTTGGATCATGGAGGCACCTCTCCAGCCCATCCTGTTGGAACCACTGCATCCCCAAGTGATGGTGGCAGATGGATTACTTCTGCTTTGAGAGACTCTCATGCAAAACTAGAAACTTCCACAGAATTAGGCTCTGCAATAATAACCTATATTGGACCATTTTTCAATTGGATTGTGGCATTTCATTTTGCCAAGAGATCTCTCCCAAGCAGAGGCTTTGGGGAATTGGGGAAATACAAAAACTGGGGAGCCAACCACTGTTTTCCCAATTTCAAAGCCACAGCATTAAAAATGGCCCAGTTTCCCAATTCCCTGGCACACCAGACAATTGTTCTAGAATTGTCCCTTGAGTTTCATTTCCCTGCATTTAACACAGAGGAACAAGTTCCCACAGCCACAAACAATTGTGCTTAGCTTGGCTGGAACCAGATGTTCTGATGGGGAAGAATCCTCTGGTGCCCCCTCAGTCGTCTTCAGTGATGCCACGAGAGGGTTCGGAGGGTTCTGAAGTTTCAGTTGCGGACAATCCCATTTCCAGTGTCCATCTTTCTTACAGGATGCACAGGGACTGATCCCAAGTCTCCTGGGGGGATGTTTGAAGCAGGCTGCCCACGCTCTCATCCTCTTCCTCTCCCCGGGGGCACCATTTCCTCAGGGATTTCTTCCAGAACTGCAACTCCAACCTCCAACAATGTCCCCAAATTAGACTGATCTTGTCCCTCAGCTTGATTTTCCTTTCCGGGCTCACACCAAGGGCTCTGAGGGCGCTGCATTCACACCACAATCTTTCTGCCCTTTCACACGTTCTGCAAAGGGAAAAACACAGCACCAGACATAACCTCCTTCCACTTCTGTTCCCCTTCTCAAACAGCATCAGCTGGAACAATGGATTCTAATTCAGTGTTCCAGAACAGCCACCCATTGATTCCAACACTCCATTAAATTCTCCCTGGGAGCTGTTCCTCCGGGGGGGCCGCCAATCTTCATCCAATATTGCAAAATGCAACTAAGGGGGGACTTCTTCCAAATTCCCCCTTCAGATTGCCCACTTCCCAGCTCTAAACAGTAGACCCAAAATGGTACAATACAGAAACAAATACAAGTACAGAACAATAGTGATCGATAAAACAAAGCCAGAGACCAAATTCCAGAATAACAAAGGACCCACCCAAAGTGCTGGAAGATCCACAGGTCTCAGATGAGCAGGATTCCCAAAATACCAAAGAACCCCCCAGTGCGCTGAAAGATCCATACGTTTGACATGGGCAGGATTCCCCAAAAGAATGCCTTGTTATCCACTGGGATCTTACCTGTGTCCCAGACTGGGCTGGGGATCTGTGCTCTTCTGCAGCAAAGTCCTGGTGCTGGCGTGAAGATCCAGAGATCCCTCGGATCCGCGGGAGATCAGGCAGAGGTGTCCTGTCTGGGGGCCAAAAATGACACTGAAAAGCAGCAGAAACAAACTTCTTCACCCCAATTTGGAGATGTTAAAAAGAGCATTCTTCTTTATTCAGCATGCTGGGCGTTCAGAGGAGAGCTCCTCTAATGCACCGTGCCAAAGGACAGACAGGGCTGTTTATTACACACACTGTTTACATGTGCATTCAATAGTCTGGCTTACTTAATACAGATTCAGTACTTTGCTTTACACAGCCACACCCCTATTGGAAGTCCTTTTCTGGGCCTTCCGGGCCTTCTCTGTCATCCTGACCTCAGTTCTTGAGCAGCACAGCACCATTGTGTTTCACCACCAAAAATAAAGTTTGTTCTTTCATTATCTGGGTACCCAGAGCTTAGTTTGCATCCTGCTGGTTTGGGACATCCCTTATCTAATTCTCTAGGACTTCTCCAGGATTACATTGTTCCTCATTTGGGCACTCCGGGGGACTGTGAGTTTCTATTTCTTCTCTCAGTGGTTTGATGGAGACCATGAGGAGCTGGGAACTCATTGCAGGGACAGGAGGGAGCAGTTGGGAAGTACTAGGCAGGTGGGGGAGAGAAGTGTTCAGAGAACAGCTGAGATACAGCTCGAGCAAGCTGAAAACTAAACTGTCATTTGGGGTCATCCCAGATCGACTGGATTTCAGCAATTACTCAACACAGGTGCCACCTCCTCCAGCCAAGCCCAGGAGATCAACCTCCTCAGCAGCTGCAAGAGCGGGATGTTCATGTGCCTGCTGCCATCTCCCCAAAGCCATTATCCCACTGCTGCTGACAAGATGGGCAAGATGAGCATCTACCTCCCAAGATCTGCTGCTGCAAGAAGAGCATGTCCCAAAGGATGTCCTCAGCCTTCTCAGAGGGGACGTCAGATCCTCTCCAGGGATGGTCCCAGCCCTTCCCAACCCGGACTGGGCACCAGCTCCAACTCTTCCCTGGAAAACAAACAACAAATTCATGAACAGAGATTACAAACCAAAAGTGGAAACAAGAAAAAAAGGTAAAATGTTAACCTTCTGTCAGGGTTCTGAGGAAGGCCCAAGCCCTGCAGGCCAAAGGAAAACCCCCCCTCCTCCAGCTGAGGAAAACCCAGGCCTTCTCCCTGCCCTGCAGCACTGGCCCAAAGAAAGGCTCCTAAGCCAAGGCAGCCCAAGCCTTTCCTGGCCTGCAGCCCAAAGCAGCTGGTGTTCTGCAGCCCTGCCTTTGCTCCCCCCACGGGGGTTTGTTTTTGGCAGGCTGGCTGCCCCTGCCCCAGCCCCGCCCAGCAAAGGGGCAGTGGCAGAGGCTGGGGGCAGAGCCGGGCTCCCATTTCACAGCCAGCCCAGAGCACCCGCCCGCCCTCCTGCCAAGAAGCAGCTTGGCAGCCGGCTGAAGAATTCCTCAGGTTCCCCATCAGCAAAGGGGGAACCTTCGGTGCCCAGCCAGGCTGAGCAATGCCCGTGTCCGGGAGCACCCCCTGGGTGTGGACTCATCTGCAAACGGCGTGTGGAGCACGGCTTGGAGGAAGGGGCCAGAATCAAAGTCCATCCTCTTCAGCTCGCCGGCGTCCAGGTCAACTGAGAGCTTGTCATCCCTGACGTCGTCCTCGATGTCTCCAGCAGCAGGCCCACCCGGCACAGCTTCTCCAGAGGCCCCTTCTCCTTCCCTGGGGGCCAGACCAGGCTGTCAGCGTTCTGCCCAGGGCCCAGCTGTCTGTGAAGCGGGACGAGCAAAACCAGGTTGGATGGTGGCCACCAGCACTTGGGAGACCGGGTCTGCAGCCCAGCTCCAGCACAAAGAGGGGCATGTTCCCATGGGATGACCCCCCCCCAGTGCTACAGGCTGACAAAAAAGTCTGGTTTCCTTTGCTTCTTATTGCCAAGAGATGTGTGGAGGTGTTACCTGCCAGGCCCCGGGATCAAAGGGAGCACGTGGATCTCTCCCGTCTTCTAGGGCAGGGGAATGCCCTGCACCCAAGGATGGCACAACAGGTCTTCCAGTGCTGGCCTGTCCGAGGGGCGGATGGACAAACACCACCTGATAAGGTGCTGGCAGCCTGGGGGGAAAATGGCCGGTCAGTTGGAGAAGGATCCTGTCCCCTCTGTCCCACTGTCCACGTGCCCAGGCTGTGCTGGCTGTGCTCAGAGCTGTGCCCAAACTTCTCCATCGATTCTCCCTTTTGGAGGAGAGCAGGATGGCAGGACACAGGCCACCTCCTCCAGCCACCCATGGGACACAAACAGCTTCAAGAGCGGCGTCCTCGTGAGCCCGCTGCCCTCTCCCAACACCGTTATTCCCCCCGTGCCACAAAGATTGGTATCCACCTGGAGAGACCCGTGCTGGGAACGGGAGCTGGGCCCAGATGGTGTTGGGGCCTTTGCGGAAAGGGTGCTTCCCGCAGACCATCTGGTAGAGCAGGATGCCCAGGGACCAGATGGTCGCCTCCTCGCCGTGGTAGCGCTTGAGGTAGATCCACTCTGGCGGGCTGTATGACAGTGTTCCTACGGAATACAGACGCAGTTCAGCAGGTGGATGCTGCCTGCTCCCAGAGCCTCACCCCAGCAGCCCTGGCAATGTGGGGCCTGCCCCAGTGGCACACGCTGTGACCCACTGCCTTCTCGCCGGCCCCTGACTCTTGGTTACAAACTCTGGGTTGGAGAAGAAGCCGCTGGTGTCCAAGAGGGCAGCGGAAGCCCTGGCAAGGCCCAACCATTTCATGCAAGGGAAAAACCCACCCAGTGGTGGGGAAAAGCCGTGCCTTCTCCCCGCCCCACTGCACTGCCCCCAACAATTCATCATAAGCCAAGGCAAACAAGGCGAGCGGAGCAGCCCAAGCCCTTCCTCGCCTGCACACCAAGCCAGCTGGTGCACAGTTCTGACCCCCTTCTCTGCTACCCTCACGGGGGTTTTGGTCAGGCTGGCTCCCCCCTGCCCCAGACCCAGCCCGGGACAGGGTGGGTGGCACAGGCTGTCGCCAAGGCCGGGGCCTGTCTCACTGTAACCCCCCAGCCCCATCCAAAAGCAACTTGGCTGAAGAACTAATCCTGTTCCCCCTCGGCCAAAGGGGCAATCTCCACTGCCACACCTGGGCATGGCCATGCGATGCCCGGCACCAGGAGCATCCCCCGGCTGTGGGCTCACCTGCAAACTGGGTGTAGACCGTGTCCTTAAGGAAGGTGCCACATCCAAAGTCGAGGAGCTTGGCCTCGCCGCTGGCCAGGTGGAGGAGGATGTTCTGGGGCTTGATGTCCCGGTGCAGGACGCCGCAGCTGGTGCAGTGCCGCACGGCCTGCAGCACCTGGCGGAACAGCCCCCACGCCATCTCCTCCGGCAGGAACCCCCACGCCCTCAGTAAGCGAGAGAGGTCCTGAGACGGCTCCGGATGCTCCATCACCAACAGGAACCCGTTGGGGAGCTCGAACCACTCCAGGAGCTGGATGACACCAGGGAAGCCATTGGACACCTTGTCCAGCAGCACGATCTCCAGGGGGGCCCGGGTGCCGTCAGGCTGCGGGGGGACCACGGGGTCGTCAGTGGGGCTGATGCCGTGCCTGTCTGCCTGCTCCCCCTCGGCCAGCCCTGGATGCTCCCCGTCCCCCACCGAGCCCACGGCCACTCTCCCTCCAGGTGTCCCGGCGGCTTCCACCCTGCCGGGCCTCGGCTCGTCCCCGCCCGTCCCGCCCCGCTTTCTGCCGCTGGCCCCGCTCGCTCACCAGCTCGCCCCAGCGCCGGATGCCATCCCGGGACACGGCTTTGATGGCCACCTGCAAGCCGAGGGGAAGGGCGGGTTGAGCTCGCCGCCCGTCCCGCCCTCCTCCTCCTCCTCCTCCTCCTCCTCCTGCTGCACTCACCGGGGCTCCGTCCGCCAGGCAGGTCCCCGCGTAGACGCGGCCGAAGCCGCCGCTGCCCAGCAGCGAATGCAGCCGGTAGCGCTCGTGCAGCGGCTCCTTGGCCTTCGGTGCGGGCGAGACGTGGCCGTCAGCGTTGGGGCCGGGGCCCGGCACGGCCCCCGAGCGCCCCTCAAGCGGCCCGGGCCGGGCTTCCCCAGCCGCAGCGGGCAGCGGCGGCTCGCTGCCGGCGGCCGGGCTGGCGAGCGGCGGAGCTCTGGCCGGGGAAGCCGCCGAGGAGGCGGCAGCGGCCGCGGCGCCCGCGGCCCCCGCCGGCCCCGGCAGGCGCCGGGCTCGAGCCAGGCGGAGCCAAGGGGCGGCGAGGCCGAGCCCGTCCCACAGCCAGCCCCACAGGAGCGCCCAGCAGCGCCACAACCGGCGCGCCGGGAGCCGGGCGAGGGCGAGACCGCGCCGGGCCGCCCAGGGCCGGGGACGGGGCGGCCCCGCCCGGCACAGGGGAACGGCCGGGGCCATGGCCCGGGCCGGCAAGGGGAGGGGGGACCGGGAACGGGACAGGGACAGCGGGAGTGGGACACTGGCACAGGGACACCGGCAATGGGACACCGGCACAGGGACACTGGGACAGCGGGACACCGGGAGAGGGAGAGGAGGACGAAGAGCTCGAGCAAGGAGAGCCCGAACAAGAGTCAGAGCGAGAGCGCGTCGCTACAGTCGCTGCTGCTGCCGCTGCTGCTGCCGAAGCGCAGGGGCCGTTGGTCCGTTGGTCCGTTTGTCCGTTCCCCGTTGGCCCCCGCGAGCCCCGGGGGCAGCCCCGGCCGCTCCGCTCCCAACCAGCCCCGGCCGCAGTCACGGAGCTCCCCTTCCTCCCGCCCCACGCCAAGACCACGGCCTTTTGGAGCTGCTTCACTTTAGTTCAACTTCTTGGCTGCCAAGTTTGCAACTTCCCGCCGCTGCTCGGACCCCATCCCTCCCGCTCGGCCCGCGCTGCTGTCGCTTCCTCCCAGGCCAGCCGGGCTCGGCACTTGCCCCTCAACTTTGGCAAGGGCTTTGCTCAGTGAGGAGCCCCGGCACGTCCGGCCAGCGCCAGGCAGAGCCAGCCCCGGGGGAGGGCAGAGCAGGAGCATCGGCAGGGGAAATGCAGCCCTTTGGGGTCAGCGCTGCTCCCCGACCACACCAGGGCTCTTCCTGTTTTCCCGCCTGGTTTGAGGGAAAATGGGCAGCTGCAGAGAGGATCAAGCAGAAGAGAATTAGAAGACTCTTCTTGCTGCCCTTTGGATGCCAGTCCCTCCTAAGAAATGCAGGCTTAATTTGGAATGGACACGATGGAGCAGCTTTTTCAGCACCCAATACTTAACAGCTGCCTTTCAGGGGACAATGGGAAAAGGGGGGAGAACGGGAGAAAAGGGGGGCTGGGACCTCCAAAGTGAGCGAGGAGGGGGCTGAGACTGTGAAACCGAGCAGGGCACGGGGAAGAAACACCCCCAAACCGAGCTGGGGGGGAGCTGGGGACGGTGGGGATGATGGGAAAGGGGTGGGAGAGGGGAGAAAAGGGGTGTTGGACAGTGGGCAGGGGGACAGAGGGCAGGGGGTTCCCACATGGGTCTCCCCTGTCCCCCATCACTTGAGCCCTGGAGCGGTTCCCTGGGGCTCTGGGAGGGGGCAGATCCGCCCTGGGAATGTCCACTGCTTCTGTAACCCTTTGTGTGCTTGCTCTGGTGACGATTGTGCACAGGTGCCCAAGCCCCCTGTCCGTCCCTGGGGGGCTGATGGGGGGACTCCCCCACCCAGTAACTGGTGCTGCAGCAGCTGTGGGGCAGAGGGGGGTGGGAAAGGGGGGTCCGGGGTGGCCCCCTGATCTCCCAACCTGCTGTGGGGGCTGAGGGCTGCTGGGGGGGCACCCCCTGACCTGTGTCCCTGCACACCCAGGGCTGTTCCAGGTCCTGGGAAAAGCCGAGTGAACGGCCCCGACCGGGAGAGGTTCCTGCCCGGGTACATCTCCAACTGGGAGCAGCTCAGGCACTTCAGCAGAGATTTGGGCACCTGGGGGGGACACCCCGTGTGGGGAGATCCAGGCCAGGCACTGGAACAGCCAAGGGGAGTTCCTGGAGAACAGACAGGATCAGGGGACATGAACTGCTGGCACAACTACGACAATGTGGCCCCGTTTGCCCGGCCTGGGAACCCCCATTTTGGGGTAATCTCCCCCACATCCCACCAGAAACAACAAATCCTCCCAAATATTCCCCTGGATCTCCAAATGACCCCAAATGCCAGTAAAATGGTGGGGCTTTAGATGTCTTTGTTGAATGTCTTTGTTTTAAATTCAACAAATCAGCTCTTCCCACTGAATTTCCCAGGTCAGTTTGTGACCCCATGGATGTTTCTCCCACTGTGTTCACCCAGGTGCCTGTGGGGAACCAGGAGGATGTGGAGACCACCAGCCAGGTGTCTTCCCAATGTGGGAAGACATCACTCCTCCAGTGGGTGATGGAGTTGGAGCAGCAGACAAAGCTCTTCCCACAGTCGAGGCACCTTTAGGGCTTCCCTTACTGGTGGGTCCGTTGGTGTGAGGTCAAGGCAGAGCTCTGGCTGAAGCTCTTCCCACACTCCCCACACTTGTAGGGCCTCTCCCCGCTGTGGATGTGCCGGTGGCTGACGAGGTGGGAGTTCTGGATGAAGCCCTTCCCACAGTGGGTGCAGAGGAAGGGCCTCTCCCCTGTGTGTGTCCGCTCATGCAGGAGGAGATTCCCGCTGGTCTGAAACCTCTTCTTGCATTCCAAGCACTTGTAGGGCCGTTCTCCAGTGTGGATGCGCTGGTGGCAGATCAGGTGGGAGCTCTGGCTGAAGCTCTTCCAACAGTCCAAGCACTTGAAGGGCTTTTTCCTAGTGTGAAGCTGCTCATGGACGTCCAGGTCAGGGCTCTGGCTCAAGCTTCCCCTTCCCGGCACAGGGTGGGTCTTTCCTCCTCAGAGCATCCTGGGCTGGCTTTGGAGACCCTCCTCCTGGGGCACCTTCGTGGCTTTCCCTCCCCGCTGCCTTCCTGCGCCGTGGAGCCCTTCAAAACGGCCTCTCCCACCAGGCTCTGCCGGGGGGATTTGTCCTCCGGGCTCTCCGTCCTCAGCTCGGGGCCTGGGGCAGGAGGGAAGAAGGACAGGGAGGGGATTTGCCTCCGGCCCAGAGGGAAGGCCAAGGACATCCCCCCAACTCCGGCCCCGGCAGGACGGTGGCGGCAGCGGGGTTGTCCTGCAGCCGGGGGCGATGCTCAGCTGGGAGATACAGGACAAGACAGGGCAAAGGGGCACTGACTTCCTCCTCACCTGCCTGGGGGTCCTGGGGCATCTTCCTCTTCCTCGCAGCCTCCTCCTCCATCTGGCCAAGCTTTGGGAAGGAATTATTCTATGTAAACTCATTCCCTTCTGCCCAGAGTAACTCAAACTAATACACATATATCAGACTTACAGGCTCATGCCATAGAGTTTAGAGACAGACTTCCCAAAGGGATGAATTTTTCCTGGTTTAGGAGGGAAAACAAGGTGTGGGTGCATTGGGTTGGCGGTCCCTCTGTTACAACCCACCCCAGGAAAAGAGGGGGGGTAACCCAGGTTTTATCAATAATTCCTTTGGGGTGGATTAAAGCAAAACGACACTAAATAATCGGTGTCTGAAAACATATATTGACAAGATTTATTTTCACAATTTTGTATCAATAGGGATGTTAACATTTTGGGTGCTGTCATAACCTTTCGGGGGAGGAGGAAAACAAATGCCTAGGGCAGAGAAAGACAGGGTAAGAGTAAGGGAGAGCAAGAGAAAAAAAAGGAAAGGTGAGAGTGGTATAATCACCACCCACTGGATCCAGCGACGTCTTGATCCGCAGGCGGTGGGGGAGAAGAAGAAAAACCCCGCCAAACCCCCAAAGTCACCAGTCAGTATCTATATCCTTTGCAGCTCCCCCAAGGCGGGGAGTTGTTTCCATAGGGTGCTGTCTCCCTTTTTGGCGCGGAGTTCGTGGTCTCTTCCCACCTTTTCTTTTCGGGGCTTGACATCTTCTGCACTGGAGGAGGGGGGATGGGCCCAGTTGCCCATCAGAAAGTCAAAAGCCTGCAGAAGTCTCTTAGAATGCAGAAATCCTTAACTGTTCCAGTCTCTGACACCCTCCTGCCCAGCTCCATCTCTAGAAGTCACCTGGAATCACCAGGAATCACCTCCAAACCACCAAGATTCAGCCCAAAACAACCCTCTCAGCAGTGGAGTTCCCCCTCGCTGGTCCATCCACTTTGGGGTTCTGGGGTCCCTCCTGGGTGGGCTGCTGGAGGTCTCACATGTATTGGGGAACCCGCTCTCCAGGGTTCCCGCCCTCTCTGGGCTGCCGGAGATCCCGGGAATCCCAGGGGTCCTTCCTTTATGGGCTCCTCACTTTGCCATTCTGGGGATCCCCCTTCTCTGGGCTGCTGGGGGTCCCGGGGGTCCCGGGGGCTCCCCTCTCCGGGGTCCCTTTTAGGGTGGTCGGGGGGTTTCGGGGTCCCAGGGTCCCTTCTCCCCTGACTCTCGCCTTCGGGGTGCTGGCGATCCCAAGGTGTCCAGCCCTCTCTCCAGGCTGCCGGGGGTCCCGGCTCCCCCCACCGCCCTCGCTGCTCCCCCCTCCTCTCCAGACTGCCGGGAGTTCCCCCTCTCCGGGCCCCCGTTTCAGATTCCAACCCCCGCCTGTCCCAGGGGTCCCCAAAGCCGGTGGGTTTGTCCCGTGTCCCCCCCACTCCCCGCCGGTATCCGGCGATCGCCACGTGGCTCCGGGGACCCAACATCCCCCTGCTCATCGTCGGGGCTGTGCCGGGAACCCACCCCGGGACCCCAAAAAACACCTCCCGGGGATCCCCAATATCCCCCCAAGGGGCATTTGCGGCTCAGCTTTGGGGTCCTGCAAGATCCAAACATCCCCCTCAAGATATTTGGGGCGAGCTCCCCCTCCCCGGTCACCTGCGGGATGCGGGGGGCGATGCTCCCGGGACGCGGGGGCTGCGGATACAGCGGGCGGTGCATCCACGTGCGTTCTTTCTCCTCCTCCTCCTTCCCCTCCTCCCCCTCTCCCTCCTCCTCTCCCTCCTTCTCTTTCTCCTCCCCTCCTATTCCCACTCCTCCCATTCCCGTGGGAGCTGGGGCAGGTCGGGATGGGGCAGCGCTGGGCTCTTGGCCGCTCCCGCCCGCACTCGGCCCCCGCCGCAGCCGCCACGGCCGGGACGGCGCGGGGGGGCCCGGCCTGGGCACCCCCCACCTCCCCTTTGCCCAAATTCCCGTCCCGGGGGGCGCTGGGGCCGAGGGGGGACCCTGGTGGGGTCCGGGGAGCGCTGGGCGCTGCGGGTCTGGCTGGCAACTGATGAGTCATCAGTGCTGCGCGCTCGGATTGGCTGAGCACTGCTTTGGGGGTGGGGCTGCAGGAAAGGGGGTTCTTTGCAGGGAAGACATTTGGAGCTGGAAGGACTCCAAAGCTGAGCCGCAAATGCCCCTGGGGGGGATCGTGGGGGGTCCGCGGGAGGGCATTTGGTTTTGGGGGTGTCCCGGTGGCGGTTCCCGGCAGAGCCCCGGCGGTGGGCGGGGGGATGCGGGGTCCCCCCCGCGGTGGGGGTTGGTCTTGTTGGAAATGATCCAACTTGCCTCAAATTTTAGTCAGTGGCAGCAGCTGACCGGGTTTCTTTTCACGGGCTCTTGTCGGTTTGATCTTTAAAGCACCCAAACTTGGAGTTTCTCTGCACTGGCTCTGATGAGCTTCCATAAACAAAGCCCGAGGGAGCTGAAGATTGGACATCTGGGATCTTAAATTCATGGTCCTTCAAGGACCTGTTGGAGGAACCAGAAGGTCCAGAGGGGATTAACAAAGACATTGCAGCCTGAGAGTTGGAGACTCTGTGTCTGAGGAGGAGTGCTAAGAGGACCAAAGAACGTGGACCAAATTAGCCAGTTAAGGATAGACTACTAATTAGAGTCTTAATTAATGAAGAGAATTCATTAGTTCATTAATTGGGGTAAATTAGAAGCAATGAACATGAATTTGTTTGTTTGTTCAAATGTAGAAATGTGTGAAAAGTCTGGAAAGGGACAGGTGGGGCTGGAATGATTGGCTCCCTGTCTCTGGGAGCCAGAACAAAGCAGTGCCTGGCTCACCAACACTTCCCAGGGGCGTTGGAGGGTTTCATTTCTTCCCAACGCTTTTCAGGGACAATTCTTGGTGAGCCAGGTGGGACAATGCTGTCGACCCTCCAGGGATTCCGGGACCCTGAGGACTCCAGCGAGCAGTGAAAATATTCTTCTGGGAGATCTCAGTCCCTGGATCTGGTGAGTTCAAAGCAAGATCCCTGGAATTTTATTAAGGCATTCCTGAGCGTATAAAAGGTATACCTAAGCATCCTAGAAATGGAGCTCTAGAACAGAATAGAATAGAATTGGGTTGTGAAAGTGATGATAAAACTGTAAAAGGAGGAGTGTGATATTTGGCTTATGAGAAGAAATCCCTACTGACTGAGTGAAAGGGGTGGGTTCCAGGCCCCAGGTGTGGGTCAGGGGGTGGGTTCCAGGCCCCAGGTGTGGGTCAGGGGGTGGGTTCCAGGCCCCAGGTGTGGTTCAGGGGGTGGGTTCCAGGCCCCAGGTGTGGGTCAGGGGGTGGGTTCCAGGCCCCAGGTGTGGGTCAGGGGGTGGGTTCCAGGCCCCAGGTGTGGGTCAGGGGGTGGGTTCCAGGCCCCAGGTGTGCTTTGCCCACAGATCAGTCACACACAGAGCTCTTGCCCATAGAGCTGCTTTGGGGAGGGCTTTGCTCAGGGAACTGTGTTTGTCAAAGCCAATGGTCAGTGCTGGAGAAAGTGAAGTGTTTGGGGAGTGTGTGTTACTGGGAGTGTGTGTTATAGTATTAGAATCCTGTCTGACTCGGGGATGCCCATAATAGATATAAAAAAGGAAAATTCACTTGCTGTAGAGTGTTAAATGCAATAGTTTGTTCCTGTGTGCATTTTAAAGCATTTGGTGCACATTAAATATTTGAAGGAAGGTAAATTGCCACAGCAGCTGTTAAGCTGGGATTGTGTGTTCAGAGCATTCTTTAGTGTCAGCTTTGGTGTTTGTAAGGGTTGGATTTGTGTTAATTGTGCCGATATTCAATTAGTGATTAGTGAATTAGAGATTCAGTTTGTGGATTATAATACGGTTTTTCAGTTGCTGTTGTTTTGTCAGAGAAAAGAGAAGTGAACTGAAATCTCTAGATTTGTTCTTTGAACTGAGCAATAGTCAGGGTTTGGGAAGGTGTGGTTTGATGCCAGGGAGCAGCAGCAGCTGGGGAGGTTCCTCCAGCTGCAGGGGAAGGAGGCAGAAATGGTCCCAGTGAGAGAGGAGCAGAGGAAAGGATTTGGGTTTGGAAAGCTTTGGAGGGTTTAGTGTGAGAGCAGGGATTTGGAATGTGCGTGGGGAAGGGACAAACAGGAGCTGCCACAGCCTGGACTCCCCCCAGGGCTCCCGGCCAGGCAGGAAGGCTCCTGCCCTTGGAAGGTGTGTGGGGGCCCAGAGGTGTCATCCCCAGCTGAACCTCTGCTCCATGGACACTGGGGAGGGAGAACATGGATTTCTTGGGAGATCCTGGAGTGGCGTGTTGGGTTTGAAAGAGGAGGAAAGGACAATTTAGTCAGAAATGATTCCTGTTGTTGGTGGCACAGGGCAAAAGGAAAATGGGCCTTTCTTTCAACCATTAAAATTTGGAATTGGTAAATGGGTGTTGGCCCTTCAAATTCTTTATGTGCCTGACTGTGCTGTACCATTCCTAGGCAAGAGATGGATTTAGTGAGTTAAATGACATTTGAAAAAGGAAAAATCCAAGTTTTTCGGTGCAGCTGCTCTGTCATTCCTGGGTTTTGGTGTCATTGTGTCACTCAGGGATCCTGAGGAGGGTGAAGCCCTTCTGTGCAGGACATGGAGATGGTCCCTGGCCTGTCCAAATGCATTAAATGCTGCTGCTGAAGGAGCCCCCCCAGTGATTTTATCTGCATTGACCCCCTGGAGCCCACGGGCACCTGCTCCTGCCTGGACAGAAACCAGGAGTTTCCTTGGACTGGTGTCCCCCAGGAAGGACGTTTTCCCCCCTGTTTCTGAGGCTTTTAATAGTCTTTGATCAATAAATATTTCTCCATGTGATTTCTCCTTGTGGTGTCTTCTTGAAGCCTGAAGCAAGCAGAGGAGGGGATGCCAAAGATCCGCCCTCCCCTCTCTATTGTCACTCTGCACCCCCCAGGCCCTTCCTCTGCAGTGTCCTGTCTCCCTGGACATCCCCCCTGGAACTTGTGCCCTTCCCTGCTGGCACGGGTGGGCACACCCCCCATCCCAGTCATGTTCCCAAGCACTGCCAGGGCCACCTGGGTGACCAGCGGGACATGAGTGGGGGTGGCTTGTGAGAGAGTCCCCAAAGGCTCCCTGTCCCCAGAGAGCAGAGCCACGGGGACCAGGGCAGGTCCCCCAGCAGGTCCCACTGCAAATGGCCCGGTTTGTGCTCCAGGGAGGAGGTTTTATCACAAGCAGGGGTTTCCAGGGCTGCCTCGTGCGCAGACACCTGGGGGCCATTTTGTTTGGAAAGCTGAGGAGCCATTTTGTGGTCAGGGACTGGTGGGCTGCTTGTGGTTCTGCTTAAAGTTCCTGATTGCTGCTGCTTACAGTCCTGCCTACCTGCTGCTCCACACAGCTCTGTTGGGGTTGCCCATTGCTGCTCATTGTTGCCTACTGCTCCTGACAGTTCTGCTTCCTCACTGCTGCAGTGCCAAGGTGAGCCGGGAAGAACGTGAGGTGGTGGGAGCAGCCTGGGCTCACTGCCAAGGGACCGTGCGGCCGGGGCAGGGAAACAACCTGACAGGGGGATGGGGACAACCAAGGGACTGCAGCAGAAAGCAAAGATGGCCTGTGAAGGAAGAAAAGAGCGAGGCCTGGCATGGGAGGAGCGAGGGAGTGGTTCTGCAAATCGAAGGGTCTTAAAAGGGCTCGTCCCTCCCATCCTGGGGGTGCTGGAACCTGGTCACGAGTTGGGTGCACCCAACGCTGTTAATAAAGTTCTTTGTTTCACTTATTTGGCCATCTCCGAAATTTTAATGAGAGCTATTTGTCCCAGGGCAGGAGAACACACCTTAGTGCCCCCTCACATACATGTGGTGTGAGTGAGAACAGCCCAGGGCAGAAACACCCACCTGCCCGGGGGCCCCAGCAGTGGGTCAGCACCAGGCTGCAAACAGGGCAGGGCAAAACTTGGCCCTGCAGACCCCACAACCGAGGCCAAAGAGAGACCAGCCAGGCCACCACCCCCAGCCCAGCCTATTGCACCTCCGGCCACAAGAGTGGGGACCAAAGCTGTGCTTCTCCTTCCTCCTCTGCACCCAGGAGCCACAGCCCGGGGCACGATCCTGCCCCCAGCAGCACAGACTGCCAGGTCCCTGAGCCCCTGGGGCAGGAGCTCCTCGGGGTGCAGCCCCTGGGCCCTGCAGCACCACAACCTCCTGTAGGGCTGCCCCTGCCTGGGCTCCAACTGCCCAGCACGAGGGAAACCAGGAGCCAGAGAGCAGAGCTGGGGGCCTGCAGAACATCAGCATTTCCTGCCCTGCACAGCCAGGACAGTTTTCCAGAGCTCACTTAAAACAGCCCCTCCAGAACTTTCAGGGTGTTCCACAGGGCCCAGTCAGTCCCAGGATGATCCCAGTCAGTCCCAGGATGATCCCAGTCAGTCCCAGGATGATCCCAGTCACTCCTGGTCTCTCCCAGTATATCCCAGTTGCCCCCAGCTGCCCCCCCACCCCGAGCTGCCGTCGGACGCCGCCCCCCAAGATGCTGACGGGGGTCGGGGGCTCCGTGCTGGGGTTCCTCTGCCTGGGCCTGCATGGAATGAAGGGGCCAAGGTGACACTGCAGGGCCTCCTGGAACCAAAGAACCCTGAGACATTTGGGAACCTCCTGCAATCAAGGGACAATTGGGAGCCTGCAGGGCCTCCTGGAAAAAAGGGACCCTGAGACACTGTGGAAACTCCTGGAATCCAGGGGCCTTTGTGACATGGGGGCCTCATGGAACCAAAGGAACCTGGAAACATTTGGGAAGTTGTGGAATCAAGGGACCATTGTGACACTGCAGGGCCTGATGGAATTACAGGCACACTGGGACACTGTGGCAGGACATTCCCCCCTGGAATGGGACCAAGACAATGCCCTATTTGCAAATGTATCAGTGCTGGGCTGAGAGGGGCCCAGGCCAGGCCAGGAGATGTTGGAACCAGTCTGGGTTCAACCCTGAATTAACATCCTGATGGTGAGGCAACCCCTGGAGTCCAAGGGCTGTCAGTCCATCACTTTATACTGTAAAGTTCCAGTCCCCTTTCCCAGGGGCAGGTTCTTCCAACATAACCCTTCTTGGGGTGTATGGTTGGAGATTCCCCCCTTGGCTGGGGAACCCCCCCCAAGGTCAGTCCTCGAGGGTGAGCAAAAGAGATCTCCCCAGGAGCCTTGGTCTGGGGGAGTTACATCAAATGTCAACTTAATAGTTATTCATTTTTTACCAGCTTTAGTATAATTCCTTCAATTATATTGTACTTATCCTGTACTACCGGTAGTTTTAGTGTTTAGATTGTGTAGTAAATAATTCTGATTAAAATTTTTTGTCTGTTCATCTGTGATAATGATGAGTTCATTTTATATCAATATATCTGATTTTCCATCATTAAAACCTGCAGGACAAAAGTGGTTCAATCACAGCTCTGTAATTCCTTAAATTCCAACCCTTGGCATAATCCGGGGCTGAGATTGGATCCAGCTGCCCCCAGGCTCCTCTCTGAGCAGGAGTTTAGAAAGCCAGGGAGTCCTTTCTGCACCTCGGGACTCAAGGGCAGGACTTCTTTAATGAACTTTGTCTAAGCCTTCCACTGCCACCGGCAACAGGGGGTGACAGGGAAAAGGGAGGGGAAAGGGGAGAAAAGGTGGGAAAAGGGGGTGAGACCCCTTCAGCTGAGCGGTTGAGGGGGTGGGACCCCCAGAGCAGAGCACGGGGAAGCTGTGGTTTGATGGGATGATCAGAAAGGGGTGGGAGAGAAGGGAAAAGGGGTGGGATCCCCAAAACTGAGTGTGAGGGGGGTTGCGACCCCCAGCCTAAGTGGGAGGGGTTGGGAGCCCCCGGTTGAGCACGGAGGGTCTGGAGATTGGGGGGACGTTGGGAAAGAGGAAGGAGAGGGTGGAAGAGGGAGGTGGGACAGAAGGTCGAGGGGTCCCTTTGTGTCCCCCATCACATGAGGCTTGGAGGGATTCCCTGGAGCTCAGGGGGGTTGGATACACACTGGGGGAGTCCCTGTCCATCCCTGGGGGTCTGATGGGACACGTCACAAGACCCTGTCCTTAAAATGTGGGGCTTTTCTCGTATAAAGTGCTGGACTGTCAGTCAGGTGTGTCCAGGCTGTGCCAGCCCAGCAGCCTTGGAGAAGTTCTCAGGGGTGTCACCTTTGTTCCTTTGCCCGGGGATTTTCCCAGCTCTGCCACATCTTCCTCTCTCTCTCAGGATGTTTCCCTTTGGAATTGAGGAGTCAGGCTGGTTTCAGCATTATTCAACCCAAAAGCAGCGTGACTCCCCTTCTTCATTTCCTGCTGGGGGTTTTGCAAACAGGGCCTTGTTGGAGTTGTTTTACCCCGTTCCAGGCAGAGCATCCTGCTACAGGACCCCCATGGGACCCCCTATGCCCTTTCTCACCCTTTCCCTCACTGTCCCACCTGTTTCCCACCCTCCCTGCAATCCTCTACTCCCCCCACAGCTCGGTTTGGGGGTGGCCCCCTCCCCCCCCCTGCTCAGTTCAAGGTCTCAGCCCCTTCTCACTCACTTTGACGATGCAAAGCTCGTCCCTTTTCCCCCCTCTCCCACCCCTTTCCCATCAGACCCCCAAACTCCAGCTGCCCCAGTTGCTCCCACTAAATCTGGGAGTCCTACCTCCCCCTTTCTCTCAGTTTTGTGGGTCCCACCCCCCTCCTTCTCCATTTGGGGACCCCAGCTGTTCCGATCCGCTTCGATGCAGAGGGGAACCAGGTTCTAAAACACTCCCATAAGCCAGGTTAAGGCACAAACGAGGCCAGATGCTGGATCCCAAAACGAGAATTCCACTTTGTTTTGGAACACAAAAGAGCAGAGAGAAAGAAGGGAGATAGGGCAGTGGGACAAGCTAAGGGGAACTGTTAAAAGCACAGGACAGGAGTTAGCAGCACCAGGAAGTGCCGCTGCCTTGCAAGCTGGTAGATCTCTGCTGGGCTTCTGCCCTGGTCGCCTTGTAGCCTCCGAGGAACAAACCCAACCCGCAGGGGAAGGGGGTGGCAGCAGCTCCCGCAGCAGTCCTGCAACAGCTCCCCACAGTCCCCGGGCACGGCCTTAAATCCCCTCGCCGTGGGACCCCTGGATGCCCCCTGGCCCGTTCACCAGGATCCAAGCAAAGGTCTCCTGGCACCGAGATGGGCCCCGAGTGTCCCTTGGCTGGTTCCCCGGTCTCCAAGCGAGATCCGCCTGGTACACCTTCTCCCATTTTTTGATTGTAACAAGTTTTTCTCTTGTTTGCTCCTCTGCCTGCCTCTGCTGGCTTGATGGGTGCCTCCTGGAGCTTTTGCAAGGAGCTCGGCTCCTGCAGCAGCCCGGCTGTGGCACCAAGGCTTTGGAACTCTGCTAAGGGAAAAGGTGAAGTTGCTGTTGGGCCAATGTTCCACTGCTATTGCTAAGGGAAAATGTGAAGCTGCGGTGGATGGGGAGGATGTGAAGTTGCCCTGGAACTGGCCCAGTTGAATTAAAGTGCAGGTTGAAGGGTCGGTGCTGTTGCTAAGAGAGCAGCCCTGTTGCCGGGGAGCAGCCAATGGGGAGCTGCCCAGAGGCAGCCAATGGGGAAGCTGCGTGGTGGCGCGAAGGGCCAGCCAATGGGAGAGTGCGATGGAGCCAAGTGTAGCCAATAGCCAGCCAATGGGACCCCGAGCGGACGGGCAGCCAATGAGGAGCTGTGGCCGGGAAGGTGCTGAGGGACTGCGCATGCTCTGGGCCAGTCCCCATGGGGGGCTTTTCCCAATTGTCCCCTGTTCAACTCCCTTCAACCTCCAACCCTGATAATTCCTGGCATCCCCCTGTCACTGCAGAGATCCACGTGGGTTCTGCACTTGACCGCCCTGGGGGAGGGGGTGAGCAGGGCATAACCAAGCTCAGGTGTGGACACCTGACATTTCTGGGGGTGCCTAGAAGAGAAGCTTTGGGCAAGGTGACTGTGGTTAAACCTGTCTGGCCATCCAGGGACAGCCAAGTTGCTCTCTCCCTTCCCCTCCTCAGTCAGACAACAGGAGAAAAGCAGGTGAAGAAATCCTTGGTCAACAGAAAGGGAGATTAACTGGAGAGAGGAAAGCAAAAAGCAAAGGCCACATGCAGAAACCAAGAAAACCCCTGGGAGGCAAGAATTCAGTCCATGGAGAGGTTTCTTTGGAAGACAAATGTATTAATGAAGGACATCCACGTCTGCCCCCTGCCCACCTTCCTTTCTGCCTTCCTTTCTCTCAGTTTATTGCTGATCATGCCATCCCATGGAATGGAATATCCCTTGGGTCAGTCCAGCCCAGCCGTCCCAGCCATGTCCCCTGTGAAACACTTGCCCAGCAGAGCCCATTGGGTGGGGGTGGTTGCAGAGACGCTTCCTGCGGGGCCAGCACTGCCCAGGGACAGCCAAAACCTTGGGCTGGGACCAACAGCGCTGCAGCCACGAGCACCAACCCAGCAGGACAGGGGCTGCTCTGCGCAAAGGGAACTGCAGCCCAGCCACAGCCAGGGCAGGGCTGCTCAGGGGGCTCTGCCAGCCTCTGGTATTCTGGGACTCAATGAAGCTTTTCCGTGGAGAGCTCTTTGAAGGCCCAAGTGAGAGAGAGGCAGAAGTGCAGCTGTCAAATGCAGCAGGATAAACACAGCAGTTCCTGTGAGGAACATTTCTGCCCTCAATCTGGGGAAGGGCCTGTGAGGTCCCTTCTCTCTGCAGGAGCTGATGGCTCAGCCCGTGACTCAGGGCTGGGCCAGGGGCTCTCCAGCTGCCCCTGCCCTGGCCTGTGACAGCCCAGCACAAGGCCCCTGGCTGGCACAGGCCCTGGGAGATCCCCTGTGCCTGAGGGCCTGGGCTCCCTCCAGCAACGGGGCTTCTCTTTGGGCTGCCCCGTCCCTCGTGCTGAGCGCAGGATGGGACAGCAGCAGGCACAGCTGGGCCCTGTCTGTGCCCGCAGCTGAAAGGAGCAGCCTGGGCACAGCACGGGGAGGCTGCTGCTGGCAGGGCACAGCAAAGGGCCCGGGCAGGCTGGGCACTGGCACCCCCTTGAAGGAGAGTGGCACCGGAGGCACCGCCATGTTGCCCCTGCCGTGTGCCGGAAGTGAAGCCGCCACCCCCAGGTTCAGGCATTTCGCCGGGAAGGGGGGAGGATGACTGTGACGGACAAATAGACAGCGAGTCTATAGAGGACACAGAAGAGAATCTGCTAGCTCCCTTTAGCCAGGGCGCTCCACTAACACCCTTTGGCTGCGCAGCGGCCATGAGACCGCTGCAGAACAACCACGCAGCAACATGGACGCAGCAAGCTTACTCCGGCCGTGAGGCGGAAGTGAAAGTGCCTCTTCCGTCACCACCAGTTCAACCAACTCACAACAAATGCACAACAGTTAAAGCATCACTGTGGCTCTCCTACCCAGAAACCAACCCACAGCCCTCACCAGCCTCAGAACAGCTTCTATGCCGAAGATGGCCTGATGGAGGAGGAAGAAGAGATATTGACTCCCTAGAAAGCTTAGCTGAGCTGTGGCAAACTGAATTCAGTGAGACAAGAGAACCAGAAAAAGGACAAGCAGTTTTGAATCCTGCAAAAGAGGAAGAACAGCAAACATGGCTACAGCTACTACTTCAGCTCGAGGAAGAAGATGTAGACTGGGAAAGCACACAGAACATCTGCCTACCCAAGCCCAGACCATCAGCAAAGTCAAAGCTACCAACGTTGAAGTGGACAGCACGTGTACTGACTGCGTTGCTGGCAATGACAGTGGTTGGTTTTGTACTGCAAGAATTTCAGCTGGGACAACACCATCCACCTCCTGACAGAACCAACAACCTAGAGGTAGCATTGCAAAACACAGCAGACATACAGCTATCAACTACCATGTTTAATTTTCTAAGTCACAGAAGGACAACTTTACTAATTGACAGATGATCTGCTATTATAAAAAGTTCTTTTGTGTTACAGAGGGTAAGAATAATAATAAGAGGGGCCCCAAATCAAGTATTTACTTCTCACTATTTTAAAATGCTGTTAGACAAGATGCCATACACAACATGGAAAGCCAAACTTAAACAAGTAGCAAACAAACAACCAGTTACAATTTCAACTGCAGAAACACATAACTCTTTATACACAGTCACTGCAAGAGCCTTGAGAAAGCAAAACAAACAAAACCTTCATACAACACAAGCCCAAAGATGCTCCACAAAGTTGCAACATACAGCAATACACACCTCTAGATCTACTCAAAACACAAACATGCATAAATTGACCTATACCCAAATTGAACAATTAGAATGGGAGGCAAAGACAGGAATATCAAACATCCTGATAGCAGCAAAACACGGGACTGAACTACAATCCACCTTGACTGCCTTAACTGACGCCATCCAAAAAGCAGGTCTGCAGCTTGCCCCAGAAAAAATTCAACGCACCCAACCTTGGACCTACCTCGGATGGAGGATCACTCAACAGGAAATCATGCCACAACCAGTGACTTTCAAAGTAACGGACACTATGACCCTGAATGACTTGCAAGGGCTTTTAGGAGCCATTAACTGGCTGAGGCCTGTCTTGGGCATCACAACAGAGGAATTGCACCCCCTCTTCGAGCTACTTAAAGGTGACCCAACTCTCACATCTATTCGATCCCTAACCCCATGATGCCTTAAGCCCCTAATGGTTTTCATTTTTCTAATATTTGTAAGACTTATGAGTTTTATAAGTAGGTTTAAAAGCAGAAACCCCTTCCTTCTTTGTCCCTTGTCCCTTTCCCTTTCTCCAGTACCCTTGTTTATACATTCCCTAACCCTCTTACCCCATTCTGTGCTCCCCATATCAATCCTGCTTCTGAATACAGCAGAATTGTTTAGTCTTTTGTCAAGGCAAGGCCTAGACAGTTGACAGAACAGCATATCTGGGCCTAAACCACAGAATAGGTCAAGAATTAGGTAAATATGTGCCCTTTGTGCTCTGATGAAGTTGAAGATGATGAAGTAAGTGGTCCCAAAAAGACCCCAGACCCAATTCTCAGGGGGAAGGCCAGGGGCGGTCCAGAGGAAGGGCCAAAGGGTGGACACATCTGGGATTGGATGGATAATGTTATAAAAGGTAACCTTTCGGGCACGGCCGGCGCGCGCGTCGTATACCATCTACTGCCTTGGCAAATAAACCCTTTCTTATCTCACCCCTAATTAACTGCTCCGGAGATTTTTTTCAGCACCAAAATACACCGGCAACAGTGGTGGCCCGTACGGGGAGAACTGGACCGGGGACTTCTTCAGACTGGAATTTTCATCAGCAGGAATATTCCTCAGCAAGCCGGCTTTTATCTGAGAGAAATTCCCGCCGGTCTGAGAAGCCCAGCTCCACGGAACCCACGAAAACAAGCACGGAGCATAGAGGTGAGATAAGGAAACGGTACCTATCTGGTTAATTAGCAGCTGCGGGAAAGTTTTGTGTCCCGGGATAGGGGGCACGGATTCCTGAAAATTTTGACTTGGGCCCTCGAAACAGTCTAGAGAGTCAATTTTCAGGGGGAGGCGAACGGGTTGGTTCGCCAATTACCCAGGTCAGGGCGGGAGTTCAGCCTAGGGGCTGTTCTGGTTTTGGAGGGGACGCCCTCCGGTGCTCTGACGCTGTGGGAGAGCCGGTGGGGCTCTGGAGTCGGTGTGACTCGGTAAATAGCTGAGAGGTTACGTTAACAGCCTCGTGACCTAAAGGTTGTCATCTCGAGACCCAGTGTGTTTGACTGGTTTGCTTCTGTTTTGCAAGCATGGGTTGTGTGGATTCAAAATTTAAGATCCCTAAAGAAACCCCCCTTAGTTTGGTTCTAAAACACTGGAAAACTTTAGCTGGTTCTGAGGCACCTTTAAAGAAGGAAGAGCTGTGTAGGTTGTCTCTAAATATTTGGCCGTTGTTTGGACAACTGAGAGGGATAGCATGGCCGAAATTTGGTCCGTTTGAACTCAATACAGTGCTTCGATTGATCTCGCTTCTTCATGTAGAACAGAGGTGGCGAGAAATTCGATACGCAGAGTTGTTTTTGTTCCTATTAACACGTCCTGGATTGGGGGTGGAAGATAAGAGAAACGAAAGCTCAGAAAGGGCAGAAAAATCGGAAATAGAGTTAGAAAAAGAGGGAAAAGATCAAGTTAAAACTACCCCTGTCTCACGAGTTTTATTTAAAAACACGGGGAATGGTGATTTAAATGTGTTAATGTCACCTAATGAGAGAACAAACAGCCCGGGAGAGGCTAGAGATGCAGGAGAAGCTGCCCGGGGACCAGCCCCTGCTGAGCAGGCAGGAGCCATCGGCGGACCCCCTGGTGTGGATTTGGCTGCACCGGGAGGGATTAGGCAAATTAAAGCCTCTGGAGAAGTTAGCTCAGGTCCAACGGAAGTGAGTCCTGTCGGTTTAGTTGGAGTACGCACAGAGGTGCAGGTGAAATCAACTTTTGTTGAAGCCGCTTTCAGCGCGGCAGAGCAGAGTGAAAGTTATGCAGACGCTGCGGGGCTGGCTAGCCCAGAAATAACATCTAGTTTGATTGCAACAAGAGAAACAGCAGGAGAAACTCCTGGCCCCACAAGGGCAATGGCTGCGGAGTCTGCCCTGTCTGTTCCACCGAGCAGGAAAGCAGTCTGTAGCTCTGCAGCAGCTGGCAGCTTTGCCAGGATAGATAAAGTTGTCATAACAGCGGCAGAAGTGAGCTCGAAAGTAGAGAAACTAGTAATAACTGAAGGTGATAGTTGTACCGGTAGCAGTGAAGAGAAGGCGTCGGCCCCAAATGTAGAAGTGTTTCTGAGAACGAGTAGCCCAGCACCAAGGATGGGTGCTCAGGCAGCTGGTTTTATCGGTGGTGATAGCGATATAAGAACTGTTAGAACGGAATTGCATGCCCCAAGTGCAAGGGATATGAACTGGTCCAAAATGTATGAAACCAGGCAAAAGGCAAATGAGTCGCCCACAGAGTTTTTGAACAGATTGAAAGATGTTGTTAGAAAATATATTGATATTGATTTAGAATCAGACGTGGGAAAGAAACAGCTGGCACGCTTGTTTGTGGGACGGTCCACAAACGATATAAAAAAGAAATTATTAGAGATAGCCTGGGCAGTATACCAGAACAGAGAGCAGAAAGTTAGTACGGTGGGTGGTGAGGCGATTATAAGAACAGCCATTGCCGCGGCAACAGAACTCCCGGCTCAGAGAGCAGGGGAGGCTTCTAGAATGGCCGTTACCATGGCGACAGAACTGGCTGGTGCCGTGAAGAAAAAAGTGTTGCCTGTGTGTGATACAGTGAGGATGCGTGTGATGGAGAAAGCGAGATTAGAGCAGGGAGCGATCCCGAAGCTTAAAACTGTGGCGAGCACAATAAAGCGAAGACAAGAAAAGCTAGTCCCAGTTGTTGCTCCGACCAATGAAGAGGTTTTGGCTCCTATTGGTATGGTCCAGGCAGAGACAGCAAATGCGAGTACCAGGAAGGCTATGAGACCGTTGAGCGTAGCAGCGCGAGAGAGAGATGGGGCCACTGACTTTGCAGGGGTGGCGGGACCCAGCTCTGCCCTTGCTGCTTCGGGAACCGCCCCAGGTGTGGCAGGCGTGACCAGAGGTCGGGAAGTAGCAATGACACCGGGAGCTGCGAGAAAGGCTAGAACAAACAGAATAGATGAGAGTATAGAGCCTCCCCTATCCGTACAAGCTGGCATGGGGGGAATAGTTCCTTCCCCTGTAACATCTAATCCCACGCAGGCAGCTGCAGTGGATGCGAGTGTCGTGGAGATTTTAAAGCCACCCGACGACTTTACAGTTGTCATAACAATAAAGATGCCTGCTCCCATAACAAGCGGAGCAAGGCCGAGAGCCAGAGCAGCCAGTGCCCAACCTACCCCAATGTGTAGGAAAGGAAGGAGAAAATCACATGACCGTCGCAGGCACTGGCACCGCTCTGCGAGTGCCGGGGCAGCGTTAACCACCAACACACAAAGAGTGAGTCCAACTGTGGGACAGTTAAAATCTAGATTTGCTACAGGAGCTGCTGCCGCCTCCGCAGACAGAGCGGGGGCCGTAGCAGGGGCAAAGGCAAATTATTTCCTGGCTGTGGCCAACACGAGTGGAGCAATTCATAACACCTTAGCGGCTGTGAGCAAGAGAGCGGTGTCAGTAGCTAGAGTCCCAGTCCAGTCTAACACAGGACCCTCCGCTCCCCCCATCAGACCGAAAGGGGGGAAGGGAAGACAAAAGCAGTATAAATTCCCGGTGAACACAAAAACTAAAATCCGCTGGTGCAATATATGTCATAAGGTAATAAGGTGATGCTTTGAAAACTGTGAGAACTATCTAAGGGAAAAGAAACTATTTACTAACCCTTGCATCTTCTATCTTTTAAAACTGCCGCAGGCTCATAACCTGTGAAAGAATATTTCCTACCCTAACTCAGAAAAGGGGAATACTGATCTATTTTAAATGTAAACTAACAATGTGTCAGAAGTTAAATGTTCACAGACAGTTTGTTCCAGCAAACAACCCTGGAAGCTGTACCACTAAAATTCAAACTGAGATGCCATGAGAACAACTTTTATGCAAGAGTAGACACATGTCTCAACTGCAAACGCAATACACGAGACCAAGAGTGAGTAGGTAAAAGCCTTCTGACACAATTGAAATCAGTTTGCACTAAAAGGTGGTACAGAAACGTATACATATACTGTAATTATTGTGTTTCTTTGTCACTTACTATTTTATATTGTTTTAAGCTTCGCTTTTTGTTAGCTTAATTGCTAAGAATTGAAGGCTTATATTGCTTTTGCTTTTGTTACATGAATTGCTTCGAAGCCTACAATGTTTGTACTTGCACTTATCTTGTTCCAACAAAAATTTGTAAACATCTATGTCTCTCTGCAGCTTGTGGAAGAATTTCTCCTAAAAGCAGTTTGATGAAGGGTCCGTAAAATTTGCATGTGATTGTGGAATCTGTTTATCTTTTTAAGATGCTTTTTATCTAGTGTCATCTAGGAATGTGTGTGAACCTGAATTTGCAAAGAAAGTCCTACACTGAAACAGAGGACGGATAAGAAAGTGGCATCAATGCTGTAGTGAAAAGCAGCGGAGCCAAGAAAGCACAAAGTGACCCTTTACCTGGATGCCATCACAGCTTCTGTAAAGCAGCGGTACTACTCTAGCAGGTTCAACGCTGCATCATGAGAATCCTGCTTCTGATTGCTAACAAGGAATTACAGCACTGGTTTTGTGAACCCTCCAATAAGACCCAAAATCTGGCTTGCACCATTGCTTACAATCCTTGAGACAATCCGGTAACATCGTTGTTGGAATAATAGGTTTAAGTTACTTAAATAGTGTACTAAAAATGCTTTCTTAACTTTATTGCTTGGTTGATATTCCCATATCTATAAATGTACCTATTTTAACAGGTGAGGCAGCTTTTATCCATGGAGGCAAGGAGTCCCTGTAAGACTACTCCATGAGGTAAAGATGATTGACTGCAGTCTGGGACAGGTTGGAACAGGACAACCTGCCCCCGGTAAGGCCTAGAATTTGTCCAGAGAGTATAAGCTCTCTGCGGTGGGCTACTGGCACTGCCAGGGTGCTGTCTGCATCCAGACGCAGTCTGCTTCAGGTAAGCTCTTGACTGGCCTATTATATCTGTGACTGGCAGTTAATCGCTTTATTTGATAAAAGCACAAGCTCCTCTCTCAGAAGATTGAAATGCAGGAATTCCAAGATCCAAAATTCCTGTGAAATTGTCATCAGAGAGTCACACTTCATGGACTCCCTAGTTGCATAAAGAGGTTTATCTGTAGAATTGTTTAATGTTTTAAGATCTGCTTTGCAGGAACTGCAAAAATACATCATGTCACCTAAGCCTGTGAAGCTAGACACTCCTGCTCATCTGTTCCAGCCCAAGGACTAAGTTTATGTTACACTAAAGACTGAAACTCCTGCAAGCCAAATGGAAAGAACTGTTTTTAAGTCCAGCAGACCATCTCCAACGTGGACAGTTATCATCAAGGACCCTGAATTTCATCCAAGAAGAAGAGAAACCTCTGTTCCTGAGACGAGTAGAACAGCAAGGACTGTTACAAGAACTGTTAAAATAGTGTTTAAATTTGCTTTTCTTGTTTGTATTGCTTAGTATGGCCAGGAACTATGAATTAAGTTTAAAGCCTAAATTTACATTTGGCTTTAGCAAAATGCACCAAACATTCTTTATAAGTGAGTGCTGAATTTGCACTACGGATTTGGCTGAAATTCAGCAACAAGTTTAAATTGCATATTGGTAATTCTTAAGATGTTTCATTAAGTCTATTTTCACAAACTTACTTCATGGTTACCAGGCTAAATCTGAATACTAGTGTAAAAACTGGATAGCTTATTATATAGTTGCTGTAGGTGTAAGTAGTAGAGATTGGACAAAGACCTTTGGGTTTTGTCCAGTCTCTAAGGGGGGAACTGATGCCTTAAGCCCCTAATGGTTTTCATTTTTCTAATATTTGTAAGACTTATGAGTTTTATAAGTAGGTTTAAAAGCAGAAACCCCTTCCTTCTTTGTCCCTTGTCCCTTTCCCTTTCTCCAGTACCCTTGTTTATACATTCCCTAACCCTCTTACCCCATTCTGTGCTCCCCATATCAATCCTGCTTCTGAATACAGCAGAATTGTTTAGTCTTTTGTCAAGGCAAGGCCTAGACAGTTGACAGAACAGCATATCTGGGCCTAAACCACAGAATAGGTCAAGAATTAGGTAAATATGTGCCCTTTGTGCTCTGATGAAGTTGAAGATGATGAAGTAAGTGGTCCCAAAAAGACCCCAGACCCAATTCTCAGGGGGAAGGCCAGGGGCGGTCCAGAGGAAGGGCCAAAGGGTGGACACATCTGGGATTGGATGGATAATGTTATAAAAGGTAACCTTTCGGGCACGGCCGGCGCGCGCGTCGTATACCATCTACTGCCTTGGCAAATAAACCCTTTCTTATCTCACCCCTAATTAACTGCTCCGGAGATTTTTTTCAGCACCAAAATACACCGGCAACACCCAGAAGCAAAACAAGCTCTGGAAGTATGCTCCCAAGCTGTCGAAAACAGGCAAAGCAGACGACAACCCCCTGACCTGCACATTCGCCTCGCCATCATATCCAGCAAGTTCCAACCTTTTGCTGTCCTTTTCCAATGGGATCAGGCAGAATCTGACCCTTTGAGAATTCTAGAATGGTTATTTCTTCCCCACTCTCCACCTAAGACTGTTTGGACCGTTAATGACATGCTTGCTAAGCTCATTATGAAAGGTAGAGGACATCTGCAGGAGATGGATGGAAGGGATCCTGAGACGATCTACATTCCAGCCACAAAAGACAACTTAGACTGGCTTCTTGCAGAGGACGCTGGGTTTCAGACTGCATTAGCGGACTTCCACGGTAATATTTCCATTCACTTCCCGAAACATAAACTCTGGGCGGAAATAGGAAATCTACCCCTGATGGCCACGCGTCGCTGCAAACTACGACCAGTAAATGGAGTCACAGTCTTCACTGATGCATCTGGACGATCGAAAAAAGCCATCGTGACATGGAAGAACCCTGCCACAGGACAATGGGATAATAAGGTACAAACCTTGGACCAAGGTTCTGTACAGGTTTTAGAACTAGCAGCTATCCGCATGGCATTTGAATTGTTCCATGATCAACCTATGAATGTTGTCACAGATTCTCACTATGCAGCAGGGTTGGTCTCACGTCTCGAAGCCTCCTTCCTTCGAGATGTCACTAATCCTCACTTATTTACAGAAATTCGTACCATATGGTTTCTTATCAACCACAGAAAATTTGATTTTTACATAATGCACACTCGGTCACACACAGAACTTCCAGGACCCATAGCAGAGGGCAATCAAAAAGCTGATGCAACTGCTATGGCAACTACAGTTCCCAAAATTCTGGAACAGGCTAAAGTCTCACACCAGTTCTTCCACCAAAATGCACGTTCATTAAAGAGACAATTCCAAATTACAATAAACCAGACCAGAGACATAATTATGTCATGCTCTGACTGCCAGCGAATTACCCCCATGCCAGCTAAGGAAGGGGTTAATCCCAGGGGCATAACAGCCAATGAAATCTGGCAGACAGACCTTACACATATAGCTGAATTCGGTAAACTAAAATATGTCCATGTTACAGTAGACATGTATTCCAGATACATTAATGCAACAGCACACACGGGAGAAAAAGCCAAAGACGTTATCAGACACTGGCTCAGTTGTTTCGCAATCCTAGGAATTCCAAAAACCA
This sequence comes from Pseudopipra pipra, assembly GCF_036250125.1. Classification (NCBI taxonomy): domain Eukaryota; kingdom Metazoa; phylum Chordata; class Aves; order Passeriformes; family Pipridae; genus Pseudopipra; species Pseudopipra pipra. The sequence goes on along the minus strand of NC_087580.1, from coordinate 19,404,161 downwards.
TAAAAACCGACAATGGCCCTGCTCATTGTTCTGAAAAAATCAAAACATTTCTCACAGATTGGGGAATACTCCATTCCATAGGTATACCGCATTCACCCACAGGACAAGCGATTGTAGAAAGAGCTCACCGTACACTAAAAGAAATGCTTCAAAGACAAAAAAGAGGGGAGTCGGTATATAGCCCCCAGGAACGCTTACGGAAAGCGTCATATGTTCTAAATTTCTTAAACTGTGATGATACAGACCATAGCAAGTATGAACGCCAACAGAAAACTCAAATACTTTCATCTTCCAAACCACCAGTTATGATCAAAGATCTAATATCTGGGCAATGGTCAGGACCAGTAGATCTCATAACATGGGGAAGGGGATATGCCTGTGTATCCAAGGGTACCAAATTACAATGGGTCCCTTCTAGATGTGTCAGGCCTTATATTAGCCCTCCACCACAACAGGAGCAACCACCAGAAGAAATAAGTGAAGGATTTGGATTAGAAGAAACACGACCAACAATAGTAAACACATCACACAGTGGGGAGAAAAAAAAAAAAAAAAAAAAAGGGGAAAAGAGATATGGGTCTGTTCCCTATGTGTGTAAATCTACATTAACATTTCCTTAAAACAGGGAGAATCACAAAGAAGCAGTAAATGATACAACAGAACCAAAAGAAACATATAAACAGTAACCAAGGCAGAACCAAAAGAAACACATAAACAGTAACCAATACAGAACCAAAACTCCATGAGTCAAACACAATAAAGGGTTTAAGAGTGCATTGTAAGGAGAGAATGAAACGGTGGCCACCGGAGTATGAATGAGAAAGTTGAGTGGAAGCATGTATATGTGTGTGAAAGCAAGTACACTTTATAGCAAGACATCTTAAACACTACTTCAGACAACACCACCTCAGACACAACATCTACAACCCAACACATTTCCCTTTTAAATAAAGATGATGCCATTACACAAAGTCACCCTCAGATAAAAGGTTATCCACACCTACAAACCCTGGGTAATTTGAGATTGCTTGAATATTGCACGAACCAATAAAGTTGTCAACAGTTCAATAAAGGCCTTGTGACGATAGGCCCTGTTTTTTATAATTAGTTGAAATAAGATTGGTTCTAATAAGAATGTTAAAAACATAGTGTTTCTCAACTTGTTAATAAAAAGAGGAGGGAGATGTGGCAGGAAGAATGTAGCAATGAACCATGGGAGTTGTGGTCTCCCGGGTTCTCAGACAATATTTGATTGTCATTGGTTAGAGGGTCACGTGACATGTTCAGGTGTGGTATTTAAACCTGGGCAGTTTGAATAAACGGTAATTCTGCTCTGGCACTTGTTCGTGTCAGAGTGGGGTTCGTGCCTTGAACAGCACCTCAGGGAAGCCCCAGCATTACTGCTGTCTCTATGACACAATGGGAGGCCCAACATTCCATCCCTGGAGACGCTCCAAGAGGAGCATCCAGACCTGTGTCCAGTCAACAGAAGCGACCGGCCACCGAGCGTGACGGACCATGGCCCTGTCAGCTCTGTGGCGCCGCTCTGTGAGCTGGAGATCAGCCCTGACCCGGCTCGTGCAGCTCTTCCGCTCCCCCCAAAGCTCCGGCACCAAAGGTGAGGACAGAGCCTGACCCCGAAAGCCCCGCAGTGCACGGTGGGGACATTCACAGCCCTTCCTCCCCTGCACCTCGCCCTCCTCCTCCTCCTCCTCAGTCCTCTCAGCGCCTGACGGCCCCAGCTCGGGATGTGACTGCCAGGCTTTGCTCTTTCTCACAGGCTCAGCCAACCTGCCTCCACCAGCCCCACTGGCAAGCAGCCCTGGCGTTGCTGTAACATCCAACACTGCCCGGGGGGGGCCCCAGGGCAGTGGGAAGCCCCTGGCTGGGGCAGACCAACGTGCCCCCCAGGGTCAACTGCAGCCCTACCACCATCAGGGGAGAGCAGTGGCCCCGGTCCCAGCAGCGCGGCACAGCCAGCGCAGCCCTGCCAGCTCAGCCAACCCCTCCGGGACACCCCTGGGCAGTGGCAGCCCCCCAGACGGGAGCACCCCCATGGATGTGGACGTCACCCCGGCACTTAACATCAACCTGGCCAGTGACGTCTCCATGGAGGAGGACGCCCCCCGCGGCTGCGACCTCTCCCTGGCCACCGACGTCCCCATGGAGGAGGACACCGCCCGCGGCTGCGACCTCTCGCTGGCCACCGACGTCCCCATGGAGGAGGACACCGCCCGCGGCTGCGACCTCTCACTGGCCACCGACGTCCCCATGGAGGAGGACACCGCCCGCGGCTGCGACCTCTCGCTGGCCAGCGACGTCTCCATGGAGGAGGACGCCCCCCGAGGCTGCGACCTCTCGCTGGCCAGCGATGTCGCCATGGAGGAGGACACCTCCCCGCCCAGGCACACGACCGCCAGCCCCTCAGCCGCACCCCAGCTCCAAGCCACCAGGGAGCCTGGGGTGACTCCAACCAGCCGCGCTCTGCTGAGTGGGAAGGTCCTGCCGCAGGGGACTCAGGGGCACTTGGCTTCCTCCCCGGGGGCTGCAGGGACCAGCCAGGATGGTGGCAGCAGCGTCCCCGCGCCCACGAACAGTGGAGACACCAAGCTGGAAAGGCGCGGGGCGAAGAGGAAGGAAGGGGGGCTCTGAGCCAGGGCCTGCCATCAAGATCAAGGCTCCCGCAACCGGGGCTGGGGCAGGAAGATTGGCTTAGGCCTGTTAAAGGGATAGGTCGTTTGGGGACCTATCCCTGTTTGAGGGCCTATCCCTGTTTGAGGGATAGGTCGTTTGGGGACCTATCCCAGGTTGAGGCATAGATCGTTTGGGGATCTATGCCAGTTGGAGGGATAGATTGTTTGGGGATCTATCCCAGCGGGAGGGAGGGAGGGTGTTTATGTGGGGAAGATGTAGATAGAGATGTAGGGAAGATGTAGAGATAGATGTAGACGTAGATGTCGGTGGACAGAAATTGTGTGAACAATTTCAGTTGCATTTCTGAGACCTTCCCCTTGGCATGGCTGGGTGCAGAGAGTAAAAAATACTGCGCCACTTCTATGGCGCAGGCCTTGTGCCAAGGTGAAGGAGGAGTTGTTCTGGCAGGAAAACAAGGCTTATGGACACCTGCTGATATCCAATTAGTACTGTACACCACAGTATGTTTGCCTTATGTATCCAATGTAACCTGGGGAAGAACCACATGTCTGTGTGTCGCAGGCAGCATATGAGCTGTCTGTCCTCTAATAAAGCGGACATTTTTGCCAATCCTGTTGATTTGTGTGCATTTCTGTCTGACCCCCTCCGCCGTTCCATAGATATAGTTAACAGTTTTCTTCTGGTTACGGAAGAAAAGATTTTATTCCAACACCTGCCTGTGTCTGCCTGGAATGGGGAGGGAGTGCAGGGTGGCCCCAGCAAATGGCAGCAAGCAGATCCAGCAAGGCCCAAAGGGCACCAAGGGCACCCAAAGGGCACCCCGGGCCTGAGTCACTGCCAGAGGTGCAGGCTCTCACGCAGGGTCACTCCCCTGTCCCCTTCGCCTGGGGAAGCAGCCCTTTGGCGTGGCAGCCAGGACACATGGGTCCCGTGCAGGACTCGCGCAGACGGCCCCACGCCCAAAGCAGCCCTGAGCAGAGCCTGGGCACCATCCTGCCGCTCTGGGGCTTTGGAAGGCTGCTCCCAGTGAGCCCACCGTGTCCCCGGTCACCCCAGCGCAGCCCCAGACAGGGCTCCTCCGGGCTGCCCTGGGGCTGCATTGGACAGGGCCCATAAGGGAGAGGGAAGAATGCGCTGGCAACCACATGCGGGGCCTCGCAGGAGCCCAGGGAGACGACATCCGTAGATCTCGGGGAGGTGACACTCGGAAGGTCTCGACCTCTGTCTTGGGGGGGATGGCGAGCCACTCAGGAGTTGATGGGTCAGGATCAAAGGGCGGGCAGGCTGGGAATGGGCACACTGCTGTGGGGGTTTGCTCCAGGCCTCCTGAGCAGGAGCAAGATGGGGAGGAGACCTCTACAGGCAGCTTGAAGCAGCCTCCAGGTCACAGTCCCTGCTTCTCGTGGAGACTTCAACTGCCCTGGTGCTTTCCCTGGAGGGTGGTCGGGCACTGGAACGGGCTGCCCAGGGCAGTGGTCACGGCCCCAAGGCTGCCAGAGCTCAAGGAGCGTTTGGACAACGCTCTCAGGCACACGGTGGGATGGCTGTGCTGTCCTGCACAGGGCCAGGAGTTGGACTGGGCGACCCTTGTGGGTCCCTTCCAAGGCAGGATGTTATGTGATTCGAGCTCTTTGGTTAAGCCTTCCTCTGGCCAGGAAGAGCTGGCAAAGCTGTTGGGGGTGGGGCAGAAGAAGGGAAGTGTGCAGGAAGAATGTAGCAATGAACCATGGGAGTTGTGGTCTCCCGGGTTCTCAGACAATATTTGATTGTCTTTGGTTAGAGGGTCACGTGACATGTTCAGGCGTGGTATTTAAACCTGGGCAGTTTGAATAAATGGTATTTCTGCTCTGGCACTTGTTCGTGTCAGAGTGGGGTTCGTGCCTTGAACAGCACCTCAAATGGCGCCCGAACAGGGTCTTCAGCAGGTTACCGGCAACCAGGAGCAGAAGCTCTGGGGAACCTGTCCGGGGGTGTCCATATCGCCAAAACCAAAAGGAAGAAAAGAAAGAATTCAGCGCGCTGGGTTACCTCTGCAAAAAGGAACAAAAAAGGAAGAAAAAAGGACCAGAAGAAAGGACAACAGAGCTTCCGCACAGAGGTAACCAAAAATTGGCGAATATGGGAGGGTGGTTTACCCGTCAGGAGGGAATTACTCCAAAAATCAAACAAACAGCAGAAGCTGTCTCTCAACTTTTACAAGAACAACCATAGAAGAAAGTAAGTTATGGGACTTGTTATATTGGATTTCGTTGCCTGAACCTGCATTACCTCTGACTGGACCTTGTCAAGTGTCATCTTGGAGGAAAATAGGGAACAAAATTATTGAAAAAGCCAGTGAGGGAAAAACAGACGCCCTCAAGAATTTGGCTACATGGAAAGACATTATGATAGCCTTGAATAAGCACTACAGAAAAGCAAATGCACCCGGGAGAGTGGACTTCCCCCCCCTTCACTCCTTTCCCCTCAACCCCCCCCCTTCAACCCCAGCCCCTCCACCGACCGAGTGGGGCAGGGGGGGAATGCACGTTGGTCAGGGGGGATGGGGGGGAGGGGGAGCCCTTGGGGGGAACAGTGCAGTGGCAGCGTGTGGTGTGAAGGAGCATGGCTTGGGGGCTGGCAGCATGAGCATGGCAGCCGGGGGGGATGCTGGCTTTATGCCAGCGCCCATGGCTGCAGCTGAGACCATGCCATACAGAGCAGCAAGCAGTGCTGTTGGAGCCGAGGACCATTACAGAGCAGCGCCGACCCCTGGACCGTTACGGGGCGACCGCTACACGGTGGTTGCACAGTCAATGTGCAGAAGGAGAGTGGCACCGGAGGCACCGCCATGTTGCCCCTGCCGTGTGCCGGAAGTGAAGCCGCCACCCCCAGGTTCAGGCATTTGGCCGGGAAGGGGGGAGGATGACTGTGACGGACAAATAGACAGCGAGTCTATAGAGGACACAGAAGAGAATCTGCTAGCTCCCTTTAGCCAGGGCGCTCCACTAACACCCTTTGGCTGTGCAGCGGCCATGAGACCGCTGCAGAACAACCACGCAGCAACATGGACGCAGCAAGCTTACTCCGGCCGTGAGGCGGAAGTGAAAGTGCCTCTTCCGTCACCACCAGTTCAACCAACTCACAACAAATGCACAACAGTTAAAGCATCACTGTGGCTCTCCTACCCAGAAACCAACCCACAGCCCTCACCAGCCTCAGAACAGCTTCTATGCCGAAGATGGCCTGATGGAGGAGGAAGAAGAGATATTGACTCCCTAGAAAACTTAGCTGAGCTGTGGCAAACTGAATTCAGTGAGACAAGAGAACCAGAAAAAGGACAAGCAGTTTTGAATCCTGCAAAAGAGGAAGAACAGCAAACATGGCTACGGCTACTACTTCAGCTCGAGGAAGAAGATGTAGACTGGGAAAGCACACAGAACATCTGCCTACCCAAGCCCAGACCATCAGCAAAGTCAAAGCTACCAACGTTGAAGTGGACAGCACGTGTACTGACTGCGTTGCTGGCAATGACAGTGGTTGGTTTTGTACTGCGAGAATTTCAGCTGGGACAACACCATCCACCTCCTGACAGAACCAACAACCTAGAGGTAGCATTGCAAAACACAGCAGACATACAGCTATCAACTACCATGTTTAATTTTCTAAGTCACAGAAGGGCAACTTTACTAATTGACAGATGATCTGCTATTATAAAAAGTTCTTTTGTGTTACAGAGGGTAAGAATAATAATAAGAGGGGCCCCAAATCAAGTATTTACTTCTCACTATTTTAAAATGCTGTTAGACAAGATGCCATACACAACATGGAAAGCCAAACTTAAACAAGTAGCAAACAAACAACCAGTTACAATTTCAACTGCAGAAACACATAACTCTTTATACACAGTCACTGCAAGAGCCTTGAGAAAGCAAAACAAACAAAACCTTCATACAACACAAGCCCAAAGATGCTCCACAAAGTTGCAACATACAGCAATACACACCTCTAGATCTACTCAAAACACAAACATGCATAAATTGACCTATACCCAAATTGAACAATTAGAATGGGAGGCAAAGACAGGAATATCAAACATCCTGATAGCAGCAAAACACGGGACTGAACTACAATCCACCTTGACTGCCTTAACTGACGCCATCCAAAAAGCAGGTCTGCAGCTTGCCCCAGAAAAAATTCAACGCACCCAACCTTGGACCTACCTCGGATGGAGGATCACTCAACAGGAAATCATGCCACAACCAGTGACTTTCAAAGTAACGGACACTATGACCCTGAATGATTTGCAAGGGCTTTTAGGAGCCATTAACTGGCTGAGGCCTGTCTTGGGCATCACAACAGAGGAATTGCACCCCCTCTTCGAGCTACTTAAAGGTGACCCAACTCTCACATCTATTCGATCCCTAACCCCAGAAGCAAAACAAGCTCTGGAAGTATGCTCCCAAGCTGTCGAAAACAGGCAAAGCAGACGACAACCCCCTGACCTGCACATTCGCCTCGCCATCATATCCAGCAAGTTCCAACCTTTTGCTGTCCTTTTCCAATGGGATCAGGCAGAATCTGACCCTTTGAGAATTCTAGAATGGTTATTTCTTCCCCACTCTCCACCTAAGACTGTTTGGACCGTTAATGACATGCTTGCTAAGCTCATTATGAAAGGTAGAGGACATCTGCAGGAGATGGATGGAAGGGATCCTGAGACGATCTACATTCCAGCCACAAAAGACAACTTAGACTGGCTTCTTGCAGAGGACGCTGGGTTTCAGACTGCATTAGCGGACTTCCACGGTAATATTTCCATTCACTTCCCGAAACATAAACTCTGGGCGGAAATAGGAAATCTACCCCTGATGGCCACGCGTCGCTGCAAACTACGACCAGTAAATGGAGTCACAGTCTTCACTGATGCATCTGGACGATCGAAAAAAGCCATCGTGACATGGAAGAACCCTGCCACAGGACAATGGGACAATAAGGTACAAACCTTGGACCAAGGTTCTGTACAGGTTTTAGAACTAGCAGCTATCCGCATGGCATTTGAATTGTTCCATGATCAACCTATGAATGTTGTCACAGATTCTCACTATGCAGCAGGGTTGGTCTCACGTCTCGAAGCCTCCTTCCTTCGAGATGTCACTAATCCTCACTTATTTACAGAAATTCGTACCATATGGTTTCTTATCAACCACAGAAAATTTGATTTTTACATAATGCACACTCGGTCACACACAGAACTTCCAGGACCCATAGCAGAGGGCAATCAAAAAGCTGATGCAACTGCTATGGCAACTACAGTTCCCAAAATTCTGGAACAGGCTAAAGTCTCACACCAGTTCTTCCACCAAAATGCACGTTCATTAAAGAGACAATTCCAAATTACAATAAACCAGACCAGAGACATAATTATGTCATGCTCTGACTGCCAGCGAATTACCCCCATGCCAGCTAAGGAAGGGGTTAATCCCAGGGGCATAACAGCCAATGAAATCTGGCAGACAGACCTTACACATATAGCTGAATTCGGTAAACTAAAATATGTCCATGTTACAGTAGACATGTATTCCAGATACATTAATGCAACAGCACACACGGGAGAAAAAGCCAAAGACGTTATCAGACACTGGCTCAGTTGTTTCGCAATCCTAGGAATTCCAAAAACCATAAAAACCGACAATGGCCCTGCTTATTGTTCTGAAAAAATCAAAACATTTCTCACAGATTGGGGAATGCTCCATTCCATAGGTATACCGCATTCACCCACAGGACAAGCGATTGTAGAAAGAGCTCACCGTACACTAAAAGAAATGCTTCAAAGACAAAAAAGAGGGGAGTCGGTATATAGCCCCCAGGAACGCTTACGGAAAGCGTCATATGTTCTAAATTTCTTAAACTGTGATGATACAGACCATAGCAGGTATGAACGCCAACAGAAAACTCAAATACTTTCATCTTCCAAACCACCAGTTATGATCAAAGATCTAATATCTGGGCAATGGTCAGGACCAGTAGATCTCATAACATGGGGAAGGGGATATGCCTGTGTATCCAAGGGTACCAAATTACAATGGGTCCCTTCTAGATGTGTCAGGCCTTATATTAGTCCTCCACCACAACAGGAACAACCACCAGAAGAAATAAGTGAAGGATTTGGATTAGAAGAAACACGACCAACAATAGTAAACACATCACACAGTGGGGAGAAAAAAAAAAAAAAAGGGGGAAAAGAGATATGGGTCTGTTCCCTATGTGTGTAAATCTACATTAACATTTCCTTAAAACAGGGATAATCACAAAGAAGCAGTAAATGATACAACAGAACCAAAAGAAACATATAAACAGTAACCAAGGCAGAACCAAAAGAAACACATAAACAGTAACCAATACAGAACCAAAACTCCATGAGTCAAACACAATAAAGGGTTTAAGAGTGCATGTGTAAGGAGAGAATGAAACGGTGGCCACCAGAGTATGAATGAGAAAGTTGAGTGGACGCATGTATGTGTGTGTGAAAGCAAGTACACTTTATAGCAAGACATCTTAAACACTACTTCAGACAACACCACCTCAGACACAACATCTACAACCCAACACATTTCCCTTTTAAATAAAGATGATGCCATTACACAAAGTCACCCTCAGATAAAAGGTTATCCACACCTACAAACCCTGGGTAATTTGAGATTGCTTGAATATTGCACGAACCAATAAAGTTGTCAACAGTTCAATAAAGGCCTTGTGACGATAGGCCCTGTTTTTTATAATTAGTTGAAATAAGATTGGTTCTAATAAGAATGTTAAAAACATAGTGTTTCTCAACTTGTTAATAAAAAGAGGAGGGAGATGTGGCAGGAAGAATGTAGCAATGAACCATGGGAGTTGTGGTCTCCCGGGTTCTCAGACAATATTTGATTGTCATTGGTTAGAGGGTCACGTGACATGTTCAGGCGTGGTATTTAAACCTGGGCAGTTTGAATAAACGGTAATTCTGCTCTGGCACTTGTTCGTGTCAGAGTGGGGTTCGTGCCTTGAACAGCACCTCAGGGAAGCCCCAGCATTACTGCTGTCTCTATGACACAATGGGAGGCCCGACATTCCATCCCTGGAGACGCTCCAAGAGGAGCATCCAGACCTGTGTCCAGTCAACAGAAGCGACCGGCCACCGAGCGTGACGGACCATGGCCCTGTCAGCTCTGTGGCGCCGCTCTGTGAGCTGGAGATCAGCCCTGACCCGGCTCGTGCAGCTCTTCCGCTCCCCCCAAAGCTCCGGCACCAAAGGTGAGGACAGAGCCTGACCCCGAAAGCCCCGCAGTGCACGGTGGGGACATTCACAGCCCTTCCTCCTCTGCACCTCGCCCTCCTCCTCCTCCTCCTCCTCAGTCCTCCAAGCGCCTGATGGCCCCAGCTCGGGATGTGACTTCCAGGCTTTGCTCTTTCTCACAGGCTCAGCCAACCTGCCTCCACCAGCCCCACTGGCAAGCAGCCCTGGCGTTGCTGTAACATCCAACACTGCCCGGGGGGGGCCCCAGGGCAGAGGGAAGCCCCTGGCTGGGGCAGACCAACGTGCCCCCCAGGGTCAACTGCAGCCCTACCACCATCAGGGGAGAGCAGTGGCCCCGGTCCCAGCAGCGCGGCACAGCCAGCGCAGCCCTGCCAGTTCAGCCAACCCCTCCGGGACACCCCTGGGCAGTGGCAACCCCCCAGACGGGAGCACCCCCATGGATGTGGACGTCACCCCGGCACTTAACATCAGCCTGGCCAGTGACGTCTCCATGGAGGAGGACGCCCCCCGCGGCTGCGACCTCTCACTGGCCACCGACGTCCCCATGGAGGAGGACACCGCCCGCGGCTGCGACCTCTCGCTGGCCAGCGATGTCGCCATGGAGGAGGACGCCCCCCGAGGCTGCGACCTCTCGCTGGCCAGCGATGTCGCCATGGAGGAGGACACCTCCCCGCCCAGGCACACCACCGCCAGCCACTCAGCCGCACCCCAGCTCCAAGCCACCAGGGAGCCTGGGGTGACTCCAACCAGCCGCGCTCTGCTGAGTGGGAAGGTCCTGCCGCAGGGGACTCAGGGGCACTTGGCTTCCTCCCCGGGGGCTGCAGGGACCAGCCAGGATGGTGGCAGCAGCGTCCCCGCGCCCACGGACCGCGGAGACACCAAGCTGGAAAGGCGCGGGGCGAAGAGGAAGGGGGGCTCTGAGCCAGGGCCTGCCATCAAGATCAAGGCTCCCGCAGCCGGGGCTGGGGCAGGAAGATTGGCTTAGGCCTGTTAAAGGGATAGGTCGTTTGGGGACCTATCCCTGTTTGAGGGATAGGTCGTTTGGGGACCTATCCCAGGTTGAGGCATAGATCGTTTGGGGATCTATGCCAGTTGGAGGGATAGATCGTTTGGGGATCTATCCCAGCGGGAGGGAGGGAGGGTGTTTATGTGGGGAAGATGTAGATAGAGATGTAGGGAAGATGTAGAGATAGATGTAGACGTAGATGTCGGTGGACAGAAATTGTGTGAACAATTTCAGTTGCATTTCTGAGACCTTCCCCTTGGCATGGCTGGGTGCAGAGAGTAAAAAAATACTGCACCACTTCTATGGCTGCAGGCCTTGTGGCAAGGTGAAGGAGGAGTTGTTCTGGCAGGAAAACAAGTCTTATGGACACTTGCTGATATCCAATTAGTACTGTACACCACAGTATGTTTGCCTTATGTATCCAGTGTAACCTGGGGAAGAACCACATGTCTGTGTGTCATAGGCAGCATATAAGCTGTCTGTCCTCTAATAAAGCGGACATTTTTGCCAATCCTGTTGATTTGTGTGCATTTCTGTCTGACCCCCTCCGCCGTTCCGTAGATATAGTTAACAGTTTTCTTCTGGTTACGGAAGAAAAGATTTTATTCCAACACCTGCCTGTGTCTGCCTGGAATGGGGAGGGAGTGCAGGGTGGCCCCAGCAAATGGCAGCAAGCAGATCCAGCAAGGCCCAAAGGGCACCAAGGGCACCCAAAGGGCACCCCGGGCCTGAGTCACTGCCAGAGGTGCAGGCTCTCACGCAGGGTCACTCCCCTGTCCCCTTCGCCTGGGGAAGCAGCCCTTTGGCGTGGCAGCCAGGACACATGGGTCCCGTGCAGGACTCGCGCAGACGGCCCCACGCCCAAAGCAACCCTGAGCAGAGCCTGGGCACCATCCTGCCGCTCTGGGGCTTTGGAAGGCTGCTCCCAGTGAGCCCACCGTGTCCCCGGTCACCCCAGCGCAGCCCCAGACAGGGCTCCTCCGGGCTGCCCTGGGGCTGCATTGGACAGGGCCCATAAGGGAGAGGGAAGAATGCGCTGGCAACCACATGCAGGGCCTCACAGGAGCCCAGGGAGACGACATCCGTAGATCTCGGGGAGGTGACACTCGGAAGGTCTCGACCTCTGTCTTGGGGGGGATGGCGAGCCACTCAGGAGTTGATGGGTCAGGATCAAAGGGCGGGCAGGCTGGGAATGGGCACACTGCTGTGGGGGTTTGCTCCAGGCCTCCTGAGCAGGAGCAAGATGGGGAGGAGACCTCTACAGGCAGCTTGAAGCAGCCTCCAGGTCACAGTCCCTGCTTCTCGTGGAGACTTCAACTGCCCTGACAGCAGCTGGAGAAGCAACACAGCCAAGCACCAAGAGTCCAGCAGGTTCCCGGAAAGCGGTGACGACAACTTCCTGGCCCAGGGGGCTGGAGCCTCTGACAAGCCAAAGGAATGCTGTGCTGCTCCACCTCTTCCTAGCACACCGCAAAGACCTTGTTGTAACGGCGGAGGGGGTCAGACAGAAATGCACACAAATCCATAGGATTGGCAAAAATGTCCGCTTTATTAGAGGACAGACAGCTCATATGCTGCCTGCGACACACAGACATGTGGTTCTTCCACAGGTTACATTGGATACATAAGGCAAACATACTGTGGTGTACAGTACTAATTGGATATCAGCAGGTGTCCATAAGCCTTGTTTTCCTGCCAGAACAACTCCTCCTTCACCTTGGCACAAGGCCTGCGCCATATTAGTGGTGCAGTATTTTTTTACTCTCTGCACCCAGCCATGCCAAGGGGAAGGTCTCAGAAATGCAACTGAAATTGTTCACACAATTTCTGTCCACCGACATCTACGTCTACATCTATCTCTACATCTTCCCTACATCTCTATCTACATCTTCCCCACATAAACACCCTCCCTCCCTCCCGCTGGGATAGATCCCCAAACGATCTATCCCTCCAACTGGCATAGATCCCCAAACGATCTATGCCTCAACCTGGGATAGGTCCCCAAACGACCTATCCCTCAAACAGGGATAGGTCCCCAAACGACCTATCCCTTTAATAGGCCTAAGCCAATCTTCCTGCCCCAGCCCCGGCTGCGGGAGCCTTGATCTTGATGGCAGGCCCTGGCTCAGAGCCCCCCTTCCTCTTCGCCTCCCGCCTTTCCAGCTTGGTGTCTCTACGGTCCGTGGGCACGGGGACGCTGCTGCCACCATCCTGGCTGGTCCCTGCAGCCCCCGGGGAGGAAGCCAAGTGCCCCTGAGTCCCCTGCGGCAGGACCTTCCCACTCAGCAGAGCGCGGCTGGTTGGAGTCACCCCAGGCTCCCTGGTGGCTTGGACCTGGGGTTGATATAGGAAGCTGGGCCCAAAAGAGTTAACTAAGAGATTTGGGCCTGCTAACAAGCTACCAACATCCAAGACGATCTGTGCTCGTTCTGTTCTACTTACTGGAGCAAAGCTTAAGAGAATAGTACAGGAACAGGTAATAGGCCTAGAGGTGGTAAATTAGAAATACAACAGGATCAGGTAGACATTTAAATAGGAGAAATAGGCCTGGAGCCAGGGTTTTTTCCAAGCTTCAGTGAGCGGGTCAAGAACAATGGAAAAGAAGAAGGGTCAAGCTGAGGAAGATGAGTTGAAGCCCCCTGCCCCATGGAGGACGATGGGAACTACCCTCCGAAATGGGGAGCCAAGAGAAGCAGCGCCCCAAGCTCCACCTATACTCCACCTATTTTTAATATGTATTGATAGATGTTGTAATCACTTGAATATGCATTTAATCACATCTGAAGATTGTATAAAAATGCTGATTTTGTGTGAAGCCTTTGAGCAAGTTTGTCCAGCGCGAGCTGGCTTGCTCCCAACGTTGAATAAACAAATACCTTGCTGCTTAAAGATAAAAAATCTCTGAGCAGTTTCTTGGACCGATTTTTCGGATTCATTTGGCGACCGCGGCAGGACACCTTCTCCACCCGGCTGCGGAATCCCCTGGAGGACGAGACCCCCTTGGGCGCCCTCGGGTAAGTCTTTTTACCCGAAGGGGCTCCCTTCTTCGGTGGCTTCTTGCGGGGGCTGGACAAGAACACTGCCTATTGATAAAAGGTATTTGTATCTGGTTTCTGGATACCTGTAAGTCGAGGCAGGACGCCGTCTCACAGGTGTCACAGGATTGGACGCTTTCCCAGGGGAATATCCCCTCTGGTCTGGTCTGGTCTTCTGGTCTGGTTTTGTTTGTATTTGGCCAAGTATTGTTATTGTGTACCTGATATATCTTGCTTACCTTGAAACATCCAGGAGCACATAGTTAAAGGTATTATCATGCTAAGAGTTGCTATATGAGAGGTAATGCTGAAGAATTAACTATAAGCACATCACTTTGGATAAGACCTAGAATTAAGATTTGTCAATTTTGCAACTGTTAGTTATATGTATGAGCCTTGTGTAACAGATGTAAGGTTTGCCTCCCTGACAGACAAGGTTGGGTAGAACCAGTATGCATATTGCAGAAAAGAGGGACACTGGAAGCAAGAATGCCCTGAATTAACAGGTGGAAATACAGGCACAGGAGAGGCTGTTGTTGCTTACAGAGTATTGAGTGAAGGGGGGGGCCAGCAGGCCAGTGCTAGGGGACCTGCTGGTAAAAATCAAGCTAGGGGAAGAAAAAGAAGAATTAGATTTTCTAATTGATACCGGGGCTACATTTTCTGTTTTGAATTAATACCTAAAAGTGATAAATATGTTTAAGTTGTGGGTGCCACTGGCCAATCAGAAAAGCTTTCTTCTGAAACCCCTAAAGTTCAAAATTGGAAAACAAATGGGTGTGCATCAGGTTTTGTATTTACCAAATTTATCCAAACTCGTATTGGGCAGAGACTTACTAGAAAATCTGGGAGCTGTAATAGAATTCAAACAAGGTAAAATTGAACTTAAGGTAAAGGAAGAACAATTAATAGCAGCTCTGAGTTTAGCAATGAGCTATGTGGAGCCAAGCCAGGGTAATTCAAATGTCAATCAAATTTTAGATCAGGTATACCCAGGAGTTTGAGCTATTGAAACACCAGGAAAGCCAAAAAGGGCAGCTCCCATTGAAATAGAATTATGGCCAGGAGCAAACCCAGTAGTTAGGAAGCAATATGCACTGAAGCTGGAAGATAGAAGAGGAATTGAGCCAATAATAGACAACTTTTTGAAATTAAGGTTTTGTAGAGTGTGAATCAGATTGCAACACCCCAATTTTACCAGTCAAAAAGACAAATGGAACACATAGGTTGGCTCAGGATTTAAGAGCAGTAAATAAAATAGCTAAAACATACATGCAGCTGTTGCAAACCTATATACCTTATTAACAATATTAAAAGAAAGTGTAATTTGGTTCACAGTATTAGACTTAAGAGATGCCTTTTTCTGCCTTCCCTAAACACAGCAAAGTCAAAGGATATTTGCCTTCAAGTGGGACAATCCCACCACAGGAAGGAAAACTCAGCTCATTTGGACAGTGTTACCTTAAGGGTTCAAAAATATTCCCACAATTTTGGGAATTAATTAGCAAAAGAATTAGAACAATGGCAGTCACCACCGGGAAAGGGTGTACTTTTATAACATGTGAATGATCTATTGATTGTTACTGAAAAACAAGAAGAATGTGCCCAATGGACAGTAAACCTCTTAAACTTTATGGACTTAAATGAGTATCGAGTCTCTCAACAGAAAGCACTTCCAGTGCAGAAACAAGTGGTGTACCTGGATTACAAAGTATCTGAAGGACAATGATCACTGGGGACAACAAGAAAGGAAACTGCCAGACACTGAAACCACAGACGGTGAGAAACCTTCAAGCCTTTCTAGGAATGACAGGTTGGTGTTGTTTATAGATATATCAGTATGGGCTAATTGCAAAGCCTTTATATGACCTGCTGAAAATGACTAAGGGCAACCTCATCTGGACCCCCATGTTGCAAAGCAGTTTAAATTAGTAGTAGAATGGCTAAGGCTTAGTAGAAGAGTAGGCCTAGAAAGCAACACTCCAAAGTAGCAACCCTGTTTGTGTGTGAAATAGAAACCATAATCAAAGGATCTAGTCAAGCCTGTAAATAACGATTTGTTACCTAGGATGTGGTTAAGGTCTGATAAACAGTTTCTAGGGATTATTAATTGTTATCAGTATGAAGTATGAGCTTGTTTGTAACTGCACCTGGTTTGCTGTGCTGCACCTGGTTTGCTGTGCTGCACCTAGTTTGCTGTGGAAACTGTAACCGTTTTGCCGTGGAAACTGCACATAAACTTGTTTGTGTATAAAAGCTGGATGAAGAGGGAGGGTCTTCGGAATCCTGACTTGGGGCGTTAGCCCGCAGGTTCCCGGGGCCCCGAATAAAGCACCGCATAAACCGGC
The DNA here is from genome assembly GCF_036250125.1 of Pseudopipra pipra. Taxonomy (NCBI): domain Eukaryota; kingdom Metazoa; phylum Chordata; class Aves; order Passeriformes; family Pipridae; genus Pseudopipra; species Pseudopipra pipra. The sequence goes on along the minus strand of NC_087580.1, from coordinate 19,387,841 downwards.
ACTCTGTTGGTTTGTGTTTCTTTTGGATTACGGGCAACAGTTTTCTGGCGACACCAGATTGGGACTCCGGGGGTAGCTGGGCGGCTCACGAGCTGATCCACTCCATGCCGGCAACCAGGTGATTTCTGGGGAGACATCGACCCGTGCCCGACCCTGCACCCGCCGGACCACCCTCTAGGTAAGCCCGGAGGTGTTTTATTCTTTTAGGTTTGTTGGTTGGGAGCCTGCCTATAAGACAGGATAGTGAGTGTCCCGCTGGGTTGGGCTAAAGGTACCTCGGTTGGGAAGCCTAGGCGCTGGTCGTAAGACGTAGCGAAAGCCGCGCTGTACCAGCACTCGCCACTCAGAGGGAGAATTGGCGAGTTGGTTTTGGTTTTGGTATAAGTAATTGGTTTATATTGTTGTGTTATTGTGAATTTGATTTTGAATCCGGATTGTGGTGTGTGTGTGTGTGAGTCAGTATGATGCCGTTTAAAACCTTTAAGGCACTATTTTGTGCAGAAAATGATATCCCTAGCGATTCTCCGCTTGGTTGCTTGTTAAAACATTAGAAGGAAGGAAATTTCGGACAAGAGTTAAGCAAGAAACAATTGATTGATTATTGTAATAATGTATGGCCTCAATATGAGACTGGAGGAATGCAGTGGCCTAGAAATGGTTCATTGACTTTGGAAATTATAACCCCTTTGATGCGATTTTTACGAGAGAATGAAAAGTGGGATGAAATACCATATCTGGATTTGTTTTATTATTTAGAACATAACACTGAGTGGCAAAAGGAATGTGGTATCTTAGTGTTGAAAGAACTGAAACTGGAGGATGATAAATGTAAAAATGTCAAGAGCGGAGTATAATGATATTGAAAGGATTGGATGATAAACATGAGCGGAAAATACGGTTTTCAGAACCAGAGGAGGATGTGTCTTTGTTAGTCTCCCCCAGCATAACTCCAAGTGCGCCCCCGGGAGATAGTCTCCCTTCACGTGAGAGGGCACGGTCACCCTCCATGTCCCCGTTAGAATCGTCCTCGGATGAGGAGGAAAAGAGAAGGGGAGAATGTGATTTTGATAGAACTCCTTTAGCTGAACGAACGCGGAGATCGCGAAGAGAACGAGGAAGGAGTAGAGAAAGACGGCGGGGGGGGGGAGAGTTGAGGGAAGTTTCGCTTTCACCCCCGAGATTAATGGCCCCTTCGAGGGAAGCAGTTGGAGCAGACGGAGGAAAAGTCATGATGAAAGTTTTTTTTTACCTAATGAGATGTTAATTTGGAAACGGTCAGCTGGGTCTTATAGAGAAAATCCAGAGCAGGTGACTTGTATTATAAAAAATGGTTAGAAAAACTCAAAATCCGGACCGGAATGGTTTACAGGTATTGTTAGATACAATTCTGGATTGACTCTCTAGATGTATTTTATATTGAGAAACAGAAGGTATATTAACGCAGTGCAAAAGAATTCCAGATGTTTCCCTGACTTTCTGCTGTTTAAAAGAATTATTCATCTTTACTGTCATACCTCTCTTATCTTTTTCATATCTTCTATTGTAGTCTTATCTACACGCTGAATGTGATAGTTAGTACCTAAATTACTGATTGTTATATTTATAAGAGTAAAATGTTCTGAGTCTTAAATGCCAGGTTACTGTGACATGTGAACTTGTCTGGGGTTTTATTACTGACTGCTTCTGACTTGGAGGATTCTTGTTTGTGCTACAGAAGTACTACATCACCACTGCTAAGTAAGGACATCTCCATCTGTAAGCAATTGATGTCTTATCTCGTGCATGCTTGGTGATGGCATGGGTTTTGTGTGCCCTCTTGGAGAAGATTTCTAGACAGAGATTCACTTTTTGGAATCTGCCAGGTTTGATGCTGTACTTGTGTAGTTTAGGTTTGGGGTTTGGATTTGTTTTGGTTTGGGTTTTTTTTTGAGCTTCACCTTTTGGTATATATCTAGGATTAACTTCATTGTCTACTGGGTGTCTGTTCACTTGTATGGCAGCTCTGAGTCCTTCCTCTTAGTAATTTGGTTTTTAGAGGCTTAAACTGAAAAGTGCAGTTCTTGCTGTGTGGCTAATCCCTAGTCTGATTTCACATGGGGCAGTATGTGAAAGGAAAAAGGAAACAGCTAGTGATCTGAAAATGGCAGCATGAAGCTTGTGCTTTGTCAGGTGAACTATTCGAAAATAAAAAAAAAAAAAAATGTGATTGCTACGGGCAAGTGAGAAATGTGATTGCCTCCTGCATGTTTGTAAAGCATGGTAAGCCTGCAAAAAGAAATTTTGAAGATACTGGTAATTTGAAAATTCAGTATAAATATTTATCAGCTAGATGACATTGAGCACTGAATTGCATGGTTTGTTATGTGTCATAGGCCTCTTTCAAAAGGCCTCATGTTACTGATACAACCATGATGTTGAATTGTATATTTTTATGGAACAACTGATGTTTAAAGTATTGAGACCAAAATCATTAGTTAGATCAATTGTGGATATGTTTTAATTTAATTGTAAATTAGTAGAGGTTTGTTTTAGAGCCATATATAAATATATATATAATATAGAAAGGTATGGATACAAGATAGAAATGTGCATTTTACAACCTGTATCCCTTGTGTTACTGAACAAAGAGGTGTGTTTTGTTACTCTAATGAAATACTTACTCTAGTGCAGCTAGAGCTGTTAAATGCAGTCCCTACACACTTGGCATACTTGGGTGTGCAAACAGATTAAGAAGAGATATCATTTCTGGAAGTAACTTCTGCATCTGTTGCTGCTGTGAGGGATCTTTGGTTTTATCAACAGAAAAATAAAAGTTAAATCTCAAAAAAAAAAAAAAAAAAAAAAAAGGAACCTCAGAGAGAGATTACAAATAGCCCTCTGAGAAGAAGATTAGTAAAAGGTGATTTTGAAGCCAGGACGCTGAAGATTCCCCTTGAGAGTCCCTTGGGGAACCTCTTAGAAAACTGGGGTTGTTATTCCGGCACTTATAGAAGATCAAAGGAGAAAATGATTAAGTATTGTATTGAAGTGTGGGGAGGTAGAAAAATAGGAAATAATACCTACTGACCCATATATGGTACTTTTAAGAATTGGGTCTGTGAACTTTTAAATTGGTATGTCAGCGATAAAAAAAAAAAAACCCTTTTGCCCAGAGGAGAGTTTTTTTTTTATGCCGCTATATGGTTAGAAGCCAGTGAAGATATTTACTTGTTTTCTTTAAGAGAAAGAAAGAGCCAAATGAACTCTGTTAAAGATTCGGAGTCATGGAGGTTTCCTCCAGCATATCCATTAAGTGAAGAAAAGAACCAGAGATACAAGGTATTTAATAAGATGCAAAAGAAAGATGAGAGTCCTACTAAATGGCTAGAAAGATTAAAGAAAGCTCTCCAGCTGTATTTAGATGTCAACCTTGATGAACCAGTAGGACAAGAATTCCTTAAGACACAATTTGTGGCAAAATCATGGGAAGACATTAGAAAGAAAATTCAGAAATTAACAAATTGGCAAGATAAGGGACTGGATGAGTTGCTGAGAGAAGCCCAGACAGTGTATAGAAGGAGAGAGGAAGAGAGTCAGAAGCAAGAAGAGTGAATGGGGATTTTACTGCTGCTATATTTAATGCTGCTACATTTAATGCTGTTATATAGTATACTGACAAAGATGACTCTTATACCCAAAATGTTGGTATGTTGCTCATTAAATAAATACACTGTGAGTGCATGTTTTTAACAGGGCTGTGAAAATGTAGAAACACCAATTCGAGCTGCAAAAACGTGGATGGACACATGTCAGTTGCATTGAAAAAGACTAGTGAATCCCTCACGCTGGCAAGTAGTCGACACTCTTGGAAGACACCAAGGTAGTCTTAAGAAGAAAAGTTATAATAAAGACATTAAACAATTTTTTTTACTACTTTACTTTTAAGAATTAAGTGTCTAATAGCATTTATTGTGGCATTCATTCTATCTTTGTTTGTGTATTATGGAATATTTGGGGCATGAAAATGTGTTAAAATATTACCAATTGGGGCACAAAAATCTGTTAAAATACGTTGAGATAGGTTTTAACATAACATATCGAGAACATGCAGACCCAGAAGAAATTGATACATGAGATATAAGAGTGTGGTGTAATACACCAGGTTGTAAATGTTATCCATTTGTTTGTTTTAAATGTAAAAGGTGCCAAGAGAAATGGTGGACGCACTGTAGAGATGGATATCCTCCTAGAGGAGTCTGTGATCAGTGCTATCAATCAGAACCAGAATTCACTGATTGGGCATTAAAACAGTTAAAAAGGAAGGGAGTTCCGTGGGATTCCCCCGAATATTGGAATTGTGACACTTATGGAGTAAACCCTCAAAATTTCTGTTATTTATATTATGTAGGAGATCCTTTCGTAGTAGAAATAGTAAAAGTCCAGTGCCGACGGGATGTTAGTGCCGTGTCGTGTAACGGACCTATGGTAAAAGCTGCCTCGTGGCCCGCATATACAACACGTCTCACTAAAAAGAGGCATATTCCTACTTGGGAGTCCTGCTGCCGAGAAGATGAAACACCCTGTGACTCGAAGCAACCGAGCCGACAGGCGAGGCAGAGGAGGAAATGCCAAAAAATGGAAGAGCCTAAGTTGTGGGACACGAAAGCCGCGATGGCTGAACTCCCCCAGGACTGGTGAAGATAAAAGGACTGGTAATATCCAAATTAATAAAAGAATCAGAATTATTTAAAAAAAAAACAAAAAAAACACAAAAAAAACCAACGAAACAAAACAAAAAAAAAAACAAAACAAAAACAAAACAAAAAAACCCCAACAAACAAAACAGGTTTTTCTCTAGGCACTGTTTACATGATTGCTATCCCTATTGTACTATTGGCAGCACCAATACATGCAAGAAACCCGCATGAACCATTCAAATAGAGTTTAATTAGAGAAGAAAATCAAAAAGTGCTTGTTACTTTTACAGGGACGAGAAACCCCACCTTTTACATATATTTGTGTGATTTAGTTGTTGTAGAGCCATGTAGAAACCCTTACTCATACTATATGTGCCCTGCTCTAAACCAAGGGAGAGAATAGGAGTAAGTCCATACGAGATATTGTATGGCAAACCCTATCATGCAGCTACCTACCAAGGGGATCCTCATATAGTGGGTGATCAAGCAGTGTTTAATTATGTGTTATCTTTAAATAAGACTCTCACAGCCCTCAGAGGAGCGTTGCAGTGGAATCGACCTTTGCCCCTGGAGAATCCAGTGCATGACATTTCTCCGGGAGATCATGTCTACGTGAGAAACTGGTCGGTAGAGCCACTGAAGGAAACATGGGACGGTCCTCGCCAGGTGATAATGACGACCTACACGGCAGTAAAAGTCAAAGGAATCGACAGCTGGATCCATTATACTCGGGTTAAGAAGGTTCCAGTCTCGTGGTCGGTAGAACCTCTCTCACCCACAAGGATGGTATTTCGAGCCAGCAATTGAGAATCGTGGTGTTCCTGGGGTTGATAAGTTTAGCAAGGACCACCGTGAGAATTGAGACCCCGGATCCTTATTTATTTGTACCAGAGCATACTGATGTGAATTTAACCTGTTTGTTTTCTGATGACCAGGGAGCTGAATTAAGAGATGTCCACGTCAAGTGGAGACGGAGAGATCAAGATCAAACCATAACAGAAGGAGTGACAACAGTTTGAGATGCTACACAACAAAAGGGTTACACCGTTCTGCAGGTACCCGAAGTGTCCAAAGCTATGGAAAGGACATATATGTGTGTAGTTTGGATTTGGGAAAGTTTTGATTATGGACATATAGAAATACAGACAATAAACACGACTCGGAAGACGGTGACTAAAGTGCGAGTTTTACCCCCTAGGAAACAATCAGACATGTGAGATGGTCCTCCCTTAAAAATCAATTGTACCTTCCAATTTGATGATTGTCAAAAATCAGTTAAAGTAAAGTGGTGGAAATTGAATATGGCAAATCAATCTTGGGAATCACAAAGTCAAGGAGTTAACTGGTGGTCAAATAGTAAAGGAGGTAAAAGGTGGCTGAATATTTCTAATCCCAGAATAGGAAAGACAGAAGGTATATTTCTTTGTGTAGTCTCATGTGGGGAAGAAAAAGATCACGGGATAAGGACAGTAGCAGCTATACCACATCAAGGAGTAAGAGTTAAGCCAGAACATAGTGTTTATCCGGCCCAGGAAGAAAGAGATCTGATTCTAAGCTGCAAAATTCCAGAAGGACAGTATTTTGAATATGGGTGGTGGTTTAAGGGACAAAACTTGAAAGTTGGAAAGAGACATCAGATTGAAAAGAGAGCAGATACAATAGTTCTGAAAATCAAGGAAATACAGAGAGAAGAAGATGAAGGCCAATATACTTGCTGGATAAGTAGAGATGACTGGTGGGATACTAGAATTACTGCCGTCCACGTGAGGACTGAAAGAATAACCCGACAAGTAAGTAATCTACAAATTCCAGATAGAGAAGTAGAACAAGAAAACCTAGTTGTAGGCCTAATTCGTGATTTTGGGAAAGTACAAAATGTCACAAAAATTACTGCATGTCTCCCTATGCCTCATGCTGCAGGAGACCCAATCCCATGGGGAATAATTCCAGTGCCAGAAATTCCTAAAGTGTTTAAGAATACTACATGGAACTGCAGATTTGTAATTAAAACATGGAATGAAATGATAGATGTATGTTTATTAAGAGACAAAATGACCAAAAAAAGAATGTGAACAGATGTCTAGATATTTCCGATGGGTAGTAGTTGGAACATGGGTAACAAAAGAAAACATTGACAAAATAGAAGGAGATTGTTTAGTTTCAGATTCAGCACTCTACCCATGCTCTAAAGTTCCGGCTCAAATAAAACGGGAAAAGCAAGAACAAGTATGTCAAAATATTACTAGCTCTACAACCATGGAAGAGTGGCAAACAATTTGGGGACCCAGCCTACTAGAGACTTATAGTTATATTGGAAAAGTACAGTGGTGCATTCACTGGAAGGGGAAAAAGAATCAAACTTATTCTACAGGAAATAGAGGAAATTATAATTGGAGGACAGAAACACGTGCAAAAGAGAATTGGAATTGTACTCGAGTATATACATGTGATACCCCAGACGATGAAATAGGCTTAATGCCAGTCAAAACACTCTTGCAGTTAGGATGTGAATGTCGGGGATATAATCATACGATTAAAAGATCTGTGAAAAACATTGATTGCCGTACCACCACAGTTAGGAGTCCAGGAAATTTGGTGTAAGTAATGGGACATGGTCAGTAGACCACCCACATGCCCATAGATGGTCCGGTTGTATCTGTCGCACTAGGCATACCTACTCTCTGTCCATTCTAGAAGCAGGATAAGTTAACATCAGTAGAAATACAACCACGAAGGAAAAGAGAAATTAGTAGAGATATTGATGACCTGGGGTTGGGAGATTGGCATGAACCATCAGCAAGAGTTAAATTTGGATGGGCATTAGAGTCTCTGTTTGCACCAATCTCAACATATCGGAACAGAGAAATGTTGTTTAAATTGATGGGACAAACTGAAAGGTTAGCAGCAGTCACTAAGAAGGGATTTAAAGATCTAAATTTACAATTACAAGCCACCTCTAGAATGACCATACAAAACCGCATGGCATTAGACCTAATATTACTTAAAGAACATGGAGTTTGCGGCTACCTGCATGCAAAGGACGAGCATTGTTGTGTACACATCCCAAATGTCACTCAGGAAGTAGAGAAAGATATTAGTCAATTAGAACAAATTGACGAGAATGTTCATGAACTGCAAAAAGAAGCAGAACACAATTAGATAAGACAATTATTCAGCTCCCTAGGTCTTCATGTGTCAGGATGGATATCTTCTGTTATCCAGTATGGAATATTGATTGTAATAATTATCGTCATAGCCATAACTGTTTACAAGTGTCTTTTAGGAATAATTGTAAAAGAAGGTCAACATATGAGACGCATCATGAAAGCTATAACAAGAAAAGAAGTAATCTCACCGCAAAATGGATCACCTCCCACCTATCAAGAAACTGCAGCCTGAAGATTGCTGTATTTGAGCATCCTTGCAAGCAAAGCCTGAAGAATGCTCAAAAGGGGGGACTGTTGCAAAGCAGTTTAAATTAGTAGTAGAATGGCTAAGGCTTAGTAGAAGAGTAGGCCTAGAAAGCAACACTCCAAAGTAGCAACCCTGTTTGTGTGTGAAATAGAAACCATAATCAAAGGATCTAGTCAAGCCTGTAAATAACGATTTGTTACCTAGGATGTGGTTAAGGTCTGATAAACAGTTTCTAGGGATTATTAATTGTTATCAGTATGAAGTATGAGCTTGTTTGTAACTGCACCTGGTTTGCTGTGCTGCACCTGGTTTGCTGTGCTGCACCTAGTTTGCTGTGGAAACTGTAACCGTTTTGCCGTGGAAACTGCACATAAACTTATTTGTGTATAAAAGCTGGATGAAGAGGGAGGGTCTTCGGAATCCTGACTTGGGGCGTTAGCCCGCAGGTTCCCGGGGCCCCGAATAAAGCACCGCATAAACCGGCACTCTGTTGGTTTGTGTTTCTTTTGGATTACGGGCAACACCCAAAGCAAGTGGAGCCTTCAAACAACTGAGATGAGAACTCATAAGGACTCCGGCGTTGGGTTTGCCTGACGTAACGAAGCCCTTTTGTTTGTTCTCGCATGAACGACAAGGAATGGCTCTGGGGGTCCTGGCTCAGCAACAAGGGCCATACAAAAGAACAGCAGCCTACTTCTCCAAGCAATTGGCTGAAGTAAGCAAATGATGGCCCACCTGCCTAAGGGCAGTAGCAACAATGATCATAAATATAGAAGAAGCCAGGAAATGTACAATGGGACAGAAAATGACTGTGTTAGTGTCCCACACAGCATCTACAGTACTGGAACAGAAAGGAAATCATTGGCTGTCACCCTCCCAATTTCTGAAATATCGGGTAATCCTGGCTGATGACATAACCGTTCGGGTGACTAACATTGTTAACCCAGCTTCATTCCTAGAAGGAAGAATCTCGGCTGCACCTGTCATGCAGGACTGCCTGGAAACCATTGAAGCAGTGCACTCCAGCTGCCTGGACCTTAAAGAAGAACCACCCCTGGATGCAGAAGACTGGTTTACCGATGGCAGCAGTTTCCTAAGACAAGGTGTGAAGATGGCTGGGTATGCTGCGACCACCACTACTGAGGTAATCAAATCAAATCCTTTGCCTGCAGGAACCTCAGTCCAGAAAGCAGAACTGATAGCTCTCATTCGAGCTTTAGGATTGGCAGAAGGAAAACAAATTAACACCTGGACTGACTCCAAATATGCCTTTGGCATAGTTCACGCTCATGGAGCAATTTGGAAAGAAAGAAGACTTTTAACTCTTCAAGGAAAAGTTGTGAAGTATGCTGAAGAAACTCTATGATTATTAGAAGCTGTACAACTCCCCTCTCAGGTGGCAATTATGCACTGCCAAGGACACCTGAAAGGTAACACTGTCCTGGAAATAAGAAACAGAAAAGCTGCTGCAGAAGCTGAATTAGCTGCTGCAAGAAGTAAAGAACTATCAGTAGCAGCTTTAGTGCTAGAAGAACTAGACACAGATCAACAGGTAGAATATCAAGAAACAGATTATAAGTGGATACATGAAAATGAAGGTAAGGTGTTAGACAATAGATGAGGTTAACTAAAAACAGGTCAGTTAATACTGTTAGAAAAATTAGTGTGGCAATTTGTAAAAGTAAAACATGATAAAACTATTGGGGCTTAGACTCACTCTATTAGCATTTAAGGACTAGAGTAGCAGGACCAAATTTATTTACCACAATAGAGCAAGTCACAACCCAATGGGAACTTCGTCTGAAATACTGGAACAAAAATACACCAAAGGGCAATAAGTAAAGGGCAATAAGTAAAGGGCATTTCCCAGGTGAAATCTGGCAAATTAATTTCTCTGAGCTCCCAAGAAAAGGGGGGGGTCCTGTTATCTCTTAGTTTTGACTGACATTTTCTGGATGGCCTGAAGCTTTCCCATGTAGAAAAAAAATGAATCAAAAGGAGTGGTTAAAGTCTTGTTGAATGAGATTATACCATGGTTTGGAATGCCTAAGAGCATCTCTTCAGATAGAGGTTCACACTTTTGTGCATGAATTGTACAAGCAATAAGTAAAGCACTAAAAATCAACTGGCAACTGCATATGCCCTACAGACTCCAAGCAAATGGGCAAGTAGAAAAGATGAATCTAAAATATGTCAAGAAACAAATTTTCATTGGTATCAAGCTTTACCTATTGCTTTAATCAAGCTAAGGGTCAAGCCAAGATCCAAAGGGAAACTGAGTCCATTTGAAATTCTCTTGGGCAGACCCTACATGATGCAAACTGTGAATAGTGAAGCTGTAGATCAAACCAGTAATCAATATGTGTACGATCATGTTATGGTTGTAGGAAAACAATTGCAGAAAAATGCTACAGTGGTGTTAGAACACCAACCCAAGCAGCCTGATTGTAAGCTACATCCATCCAACCCTGGTGATCAGGTATATGTTAAGAATCTTTCAGGAGATCCACTACGGGAGAAGTGGGATGGACCCCAGCAGGTGCTGATGACCACCTCCACACGATCCGGGTGAAAGAGAAACCCACGTGGATCCACTACTCTCGAGCCAAGAGAGTTCCAGAGGAAGCATGGACCTCGGGAGAGGAATCATCTACTATCAAGCCTCCTCAATGCTGATCCTTGGACTGATAAGTACATTAGTGTTAAATCAAACTCTTGCCCCAAAATTATTATGGTCTCAGGCCTATAATGGGAATTCTAGTCTATGATTTGCTATAAATACAGATATTCTGAATTCATCTGAACTGAACCAATACAATCCATCTGTTATAGTCCTCCAAGGAACAAGGGTACTGAATAATTGGTAAAATCCTGGTACCCCATACAATGCAAGTGTTTTAATAGGCACGGATTAGATGGTCACCCAGAACTGACGTTACTGTGAAATGTAATTAGTGGCTGATCAATGTTGGCACACCTTCACTCTAGATAAATCAGTTTCTGTGATGTGTCAGTGGACATTCAGGGAAGGAAATATAACAATGAGATTACCAACCAGCAAATCTCCTACCACCCCATTGACTAAGACCACCACCAGTTTTACAACTCCTTCTTTAGCCTGTGAGAGTGTCCACAATTTAACTTATGCTGGACCATATGTAATTAAGCACTCAAATGAGCAGAAGCTGTTAGATCAAGAAGTATTAGTGAATAAACTAAGTGCTGTCACATCTGATCTAGGAAAATTCAAAGTCCCTTTAAGATCATCTTTGCTCACTTTGGCAGAAACACAATCATTGGCAGTTAAATTGTTAACATTAGTAGCTAACCACTGCAAAAGATTTCACCAAGATTATTGACTATGCTGGTGTCATCCATAAAAGATTTGCACTTGCAATACAATGTCTCCAAACTCAACAGTGGGTGCAGTCTGTAGCTGCAGGAATATTAAGAGAAGGAACTTCAGGAATATTACCACAGGAAGTAAGAGAAATAATAGCTAGAAACAGTTCTACTACACACTTTGAGAAAAATTACCAAGCGTGGTGGCAGTTAGGAAACTTCACTTACAATCCTCAACATGAACAAATTGAAGCTTATGTGCTCACTATCAGTGCAGCTAAAGAAAAGACCATCTTTCCTAGCCTGACATTAAGAGCCATACACCAAAATGTAATTGTCAGACCCATAGACCATAATGTTTGGGCAAGTTAGGATCACACCAAGAAAAAGTGGCAGCCAGTCAGTACTGAGGCATGTATTCCTAAAGGACAATTAGGATATATCTGTGAAAATGCTGGAGTAGAAAATGAAGATTTATGCTTAGATGCTGACAATAGTGTGTGTACCTTTGAAATGCTTCCCCATACTAAAACCCAATCACAAGTCTATTATGTAGGAAATGGTTGTGCATGTGTTAGAATCTTTTGTGTTAATTTTACCATAGGTATTTGTCATGAAGTAGTGAGTGGTATTAATTTTTTTGTTTTGCTAAAATAATAGGCTGTGACTTTGGTTATATCATTCTAGTGACTACTAGACAACTGATTGAAGCTGATTATACAATGTATCATGATGTGCCAAAATTGCAGAGAGGAATGAACATTAATCTTTTTAAAGCAATGCTTAAACATCCTGATATAGAAAAACTGGTCCAGGAAGTAAACAGAACGACTAGACGAATGCTCTGGCAAGTAGAACATGACACTGAGAGCATAAAAACTGTTCTAACCAAAGTGGAAAAAGTGGGAGAACATCACTGGTGGGATATCTTTACAGGATACTCCCCTACAGCATCACAAGTGTTTCACTATTTGATACATCCAATATTGGTATTAGGAGCTGGCATTATTCTACTACTTGTCCTAATTGTTTGGCTATGGTGCAAATCAAGCATCATGGTTAGAAGGATGCAGATAATGTGGGCTGTGATGAATACCTATCAAAATCCATTAGAACTTGACGAAGGAATTCGTAAATTCTAAACAAAAGGGGGGGAATGATATAGGAAGCTAGGCCCAAAAGAGTTAACTAAGAGATTTGGGCCTGCTAACAAGCTACCAACATCCAAGACGATCTGTGCTCGTTCTGTTCTACTTACTGGAGCAAAGCTTAAGAGAATAGTACAGGAACAGGTAATAGGCCTAGAGGTGATAAATTAGAAATACAACAGGATCAGGTAGACATTTAAATAGGAGAAATAGGCCTGGAGCCAGGGTTTTGTCCAAGCTTCAGTGAGCGGGTCAAGAACAATGGAAAAGAAGAAGGGTCAAGCAGAGGAAGATGAGCTGAAGCCCCCTGCCCCATGGAGGAAGATGGGAACTACCCTCCGAAATGGGGAGCCAAGAGAAGCAGCGCCCCAAGCTCCGCCTATACTCCACCTATTTTTAATATGTATTGATAGATGTTGTAATCACTTGAATATGCATTTAATCACATCTGAAGATTGTATAAAAATGCTGATTTTGTGTGAAGCCTTTGAGCAAGTTTGTCCAGCGCGAGCTGGCTTGCTCCCAACGTTGAATAAACAAATACCTTGCTGCTTAAAGATAAAAATTCTCTGAGCAGTTTCTTGGACCGATTTTTCGGATTCAGTATGCCTGAGAGCGTTGTCCAAACGCTCCTTGAGCTCTGGCAGCCTTGGGGCCGTGACCACTGCCCTGGGCAGCCCGTTCCAGTGCCCGACCACCCTCCGGGGAAAGCACCTTTTCCTAATGTCCAACCTAAGCCTCCGCTGACACAGCTCCGGCCGTTCCCTCGGCTCCTGTCCCTGGTCCCACAGAGCAGAAATGGTCGCTGCCCCTTGGCAGGAAGCTGCAGCCCCCCAGGAGATCTGACCTCAGTCTCCTCCAGGCTCAACAACCCCAGTGACCTCAGACCTTAAGTGCAAGGTCCTGCACCTGGCTCAGGGCTTGGCTGGTGCCACCTGGCACAACATCAGCTTGCAAATTTTGCAACACAACAGGGAGGACCAAGAAGGCTTTGGCTAAGAGAGACTGTTTCCAAGGGACTGGAGCGACAGACCAAGGGGCAATGGCTTGGCGCTGGCAGAGGGCAGGCTTAGATGGCATATGGGAAAGAAAGCCTTCCCGGGGAGAGTGGTGGGGCCCTGGCACAGGTTGTCCAGAGAAGCTGTGGCTGCCCCATCCCTGCAAGTGTTCAGGGCCAGGTTGGACGCGGCTTGGAGCAAGCTGGTCTAGCGGAAGGTGTCCCTGCCCGTGGCAGAGGGGTGGTTGGAAGCAGATGAGCTTTCAGGTCCCTTCCTTCCAACACCAACTGCTCTAGGAGTCTAGGAGTCTTGAAAAACAGGAGACTTCTGCAGAAGCCAGGAGGTGAATAAAAACATTTGCCACTTAAACACAAAGTCTTGTTACCAAGGGGCATCACCTGATTCTGGGGACTACTCTCATGACTTCTCACCACTGGAAGCTGACATTGCTGAAAGCCATAGAAATTGACCTAAAATTGACCAAACAATCCGACAAAAGCTCCCTGATGGAAGGATCCTGGAGCAAGCATATCATCCTGGAGGCAATGACAGGGCAATTTCTGCGCCTCTGCCGTAAACCTGTCAGTTCTGGCCCTGCCCTGGAGAGGTTTTTTTCGGCTCTCCATTCCATGGGAAGACAAGTGCGGACAAGAAGAACGGGGTTCTGTCCGCTCGGGGTCAAAGGCACTTTAGGTCTGTGCTGTGATCTGTTGGAGTTGAGCTCCTGTCTAGAAAACGAGGGCTTTCGGGACTGCTCAGCATCTGGCTCCCCACGTGGAAGTTGCGAATGCTAGGACCCTTAGGAGCAGCGGGATCACCTCCGTTTAGCGCCGTGCATGTAGCAGCAGGATGTGTAGGGGCTGCAGGAACATCACTAGCGGCAGAGAATGAAGCTGGAGCCGAGCCCGCGGCACCGCTCTCTCTTGCGGCTGCGCAGTCGGCACTGTCGCTCCTCACTGTGCCTGCTACTGCGCATGTGTCAACTGGACCGACACTGCTGGGAGCCTCCGCGTCCCTAGATGGCGCTGCATCGCTGGCGCCTGAAGCCACCATGCAACCCGGAAGAAAGCCACTGTGGATCGCTGCCATGGCAACAGACGCTGTTTTCGGAAAAAAAAAAAAATAAAAAGCAGAACCAGGTACGGTACATATGAAAGAAAGTAGCAGCTATTGTGCCTTGCATTAGAAGATGCTATATTAGCACAACGAGCAACACCGAAAAAGTGCCACTTCTCGTTGACAGGAGAGGCAGGCTAGAGAACTGCCTTTCCGTATTTTTGTTAACTCTCGTGTTAATTGTGTTGTGTGTCCAACGTTGTTGTGAGCTCACTGTATTGTTAACGGTACCGTGCTTGTGTGTGTGTGGAGAAGCGGCCATACGTTTGTTAGTAACTGTTAAAAGCCAGAGGTGAGAGTCCGGGAGAATTTCCTCCCGTTAGAGTGTCTCGGGTACACATAAAAGCATAAAAATTCTCTTTAGGATTACTCAAACCAGAGTCCGGCGTGCGGGCGCTGGGGCCGCGCTCCAGGGCTGGGGGCTGCGCGCTGGGGCTGCCGCTGCGCCGACTCGGCCGTGGGGGAGGCGGCGCTGGCAGCCACGGCAAAAGGCGGCAGGGGCACCTCGGCGGCAGAGGCACCTCAGCGACAGAGGCAACGCCGACAGCTACTTCTGCAGAGCCAGCCAGACTTCTGCGGGCATCCCCGGGAGCTGCACGGCGCCCGGAGCAGCCCGGGGAACAGCAGCTCGGCGGTGACTGACTTGCGGGGGAGTTGCCCCGCAGAATCCAGGCATGTCGGTAACTGAGAACAGAAAGCAGAATCTCTCTCTCTTTAGTCCTTCTACTCACTTGTGGATAACTTAAAACTAAAAGATTGTGTTTTACTAAAAGTTAGCATGCAAGAAATTTTAAGAGTTTCCCAGAGAATGAATCTTTATATAAAAGCTTTAGTGAGTTGCCTTGGTTTTAGTCACATTTTACCCCTGTAAAGAACTTCTGCCCAAATTTCGTGTTCAGTCTTAGCAGGAGGAGACATAAGGTTCACACAATAGAGATCATTTGTTGCTTAGCAACTGGGTGGGACTCAAACCACCTCCAGCAGTTTCTCAGAACTAGGGAGAGAGTAGAACTTATACACCAAAAACTACAAATCTGCAAATAAGATAAATGGAAAGCTGGCAGGCTGAGGATTTCCTTGATTCTTAGGTAAAACATCTCTCTATCTTCCTGTTATAAACTGAGAAGTTATTGTGACAGTGGAAATCACATCTTTAGAATTGTATTTAAAAAGGTTTACTCAGCTGATTTTAACATTTGGATGTTAATTTACATTCCTGTCTGATATTATTTCTTTTCCTTGGTCAAGTTTAGTGAATTCATTATTTTTTCCTTTTTTTTTTCTTCTGTGTTTATGACAGAGTTGCAACTTTGAGTTGCATTTCATGTACTGTTTAAGCAATTGTTAATATTCTATTTATAACATAGCAGCAAGTACATTTTTTTTCAGATTTTAATATATATCTTCTGTCGTGGATTCGTACAGTATGTACAGAGCAGTTTGGTCAAACAAAACGTATTATACGTTTTTCAATGTTTTATAACTGCTGATATAGCATACAGCCTAATTGCTTTTCTAAAAACACTACTCAGGCACACACTATGCTGTGAAGTTTGACTTATCTCTCTTGGCACTGATGTTATGTCAACAGTTATACTACATGAATTTCAGATTATTTTTAAAATAACCTAACAAGATGCAAAATGTGTGTGTTTACTTTATACCAATAAAAAAGCAGATTGCTAAATTACACTTTTCCAAAACTATTGATGCGTGAATTAGAACTTTTTATGCCCATTTGATTTATAAAGCAGAAATGTCTGGAGACCACATGATAATCTGTCAGGAAATCAGTAGAGATTGCAATAAAGCTGAGTTACTAGAGTCAGGTTGAATTTAGTAAAATTTTTCTAGTTTGCCTCCCAATATAACGATCTCAAAGCTAGATTTAGTTAGCTTTACATTCGGGAAATTAATTAAAACCTGTGAGTGATTTAGGATTTTAATATAACGGGTGTGGGTTTTACCTGTTCTGTGCTGTTGTTCCACAATTATGGAGTTACATGTTCTTACAACTAGTTATTTGTTTTCCTTTGTGCTGCTTATGTTGTGAATTTTGTTCTCTTACCGAAATTTCATAGATAAAAGAACTAAAAACACGAGGAGATGATGTAGATCACATCTAAGGAACTGGCTGCAAGCTGGAATCTGGCCTTCTATATCCTTCTGAACTGCACATGTAGCTTAAGGCTGAGTATTAAACAGAATGATCAAACAGTATTTTTTCACTGTCATAGACTTAAATGCGAACTTTTTCAAAAGATGAGCTTGACAATGACTATAATAACTTGATGGCACAATCAAGTGTGACAGATTCAGGCAGGGGAAGTGCATCTGTCAGTGCATCTACTGCTGAATCTTCTATGGGACTTGCTCATAATATGACCTCAACACAGACATCTGCAGTAAAACACATCCAATTTGGAAACCATGGGCAGCTTTTGCCAATACAAAAAAATACCAACACCTGATGAGGGTTTCTTTCTCAGTGACTTAGCAAATAAGAACTGCTCTCTAGTAAGCAGCTATGAGTTTCAGACACTGGCTGGACATGGAGCAGAATCAACTGTTACAGAATGTCTCCTCAGGTCTGGGGAGAGTAATTTGGAAACAATGCAAGAAACGGATTATGACCAAATATCTGCAGAAGGCATAACAACAGAGACAGATTTTTCCTCACAGGAGACAACATATCGATGTCACCCTTTAGCTGTTGCTGCCAGTGCAAGTTACAGCCAATCTGCAACACCAGTAGAGATGTCTGAAAAAGAGATAATCTGTATGGAAACAAGCACAGATAGTTTGGCAGAGGTTATGCCAGAGGTGCTTTCATTCATATCTCACAAAGAATATGAATCCAAGGATGAAGACTTGTCTTCACTGAAGCATTATGAATTCAAACATACAGTGATGCAGAAATAATTAACCAATTAACCAGTAGTGCAATCAACTTAGAAAAAAAAATATATTGGAAATTAAACATGGACAGATTGAAAGTTTACCTGACAATCCAGAAGCCAAAGTCCAAAGTGTAACTGAAGACAGCAGTGGAAAGGATTTTAAAGACATTAGTGTATCTCAGAATCCAAAGAAACCTACTAATATTGTAGCTTGTGAAGTTCAATGTGAGTTTAATACAAATCTGTGCCTGATGCATGAAGAAGTGGACAAAGATGAACTGCAGGAAGCCAGCACTGAGGTAGAACATACTCAGGAATCAAAAGCGCTCCTGCATTCTGGCAGCCAACTTGAACCAAACAGCCTTTGCCAAGGAGAAAAAAGTGAGAAAACAGAAATAGGTCTACCACTGAATGTACACAAACATTCAGCTGTTTGGAAAGCAGCTCCACTGCAGACTGCTTGTCACTGGTATCTAGGAAAGAGAAGGATTCTCTCCCCACAACTCATCCAGAGCTGCCAAAAGATCACACTCTGCGAAAAACCCCTTTTTTCTCCGTGTTGCCTGTGCAAATTGTGGAGCAGAGGAATGTCTGTTTAGATGCGGATTTAGAAGATGATTTCTTGACTGAGATAGGGCAGACGTGTCACTAAGGGGAAAGGAAGACAATGGAAAACTATAGAACTTTTAACATCCTGAGGCCTAAGGGTTGTCACTGTATACAACGATCTGTTTCTGTGCTGCTCATGTCACATCAGTGATGTTTGTGAAGATCAGGCAGACTGGTGTGGTTTGGGAACTCTACATCAGACATTAACTATTTTGTAGTGCTTGTATTTTTCTGTGTTTCATCTCAGTAGTGTTACAGTGGGTAGCAAGATTTATTTGGAATCATCATATGACAGAAACCTTTTGGCTTACGAGTCTTCCCAAAATTATATGTGGCTGTGCAATAACAATTTTTGAGGTAAAATTCTATATCATATCCAAACTAGAAAAACTTTGAAAGGGTGAATTGCTTGTCCACTTTGAAAACTACTACCAAGTTGCCAGACAATGCTATGTATTTGGTATAGGGGTCAGTGATTTAAGAATTTGTAAAACACTTTTGCAAGACAGAAACGGGGAGAGAACAGGTGACAACCCCCTCAGTTCATTTGCAAAAGTTGTTTCATGTGTTAAGGTCTTTTTTGTACACAGGTGTTTGTAGCTGCCTGCATGATGAATGAAACCTTGGAAAGAAAGAACAAGGTTGATGCTGTTTTCTGCAGGTAACAATGGTAACATCAGGAGCTGTTGTGGCTAACAGTTTCCTCAATATTGTTAGAACACAGTTTTTGGAGCACAATTCTTTTTGGTATTATAAGCATAGTTTTTCTTAGTCATATACACCTTTTTAGTGTTTTTTTAAGCACATGAAATTAAGGATTTAAGAGAGTGTACGAACTTTAAAGTAAGTATTACAGGAGCACAATTTGTCAGCATTATGAGCACATTTTAGTGTTGTTAAGGCACAATATTTTTAGTTTTGTTGGAGCACAATTTTTTAGTATGTTTAAGCATATGATTATAGAAGGTTAAGATCTTAGATTATTCACTGGGTACTGGTGGAGGAAAGTTTACCTGTTTGGTGGAGAAGCTTTAACACCATAAGGTACTAGAGAATTAGTATGGTTTCATTACTCATGAGACACAGTGAAATGAGATTCAAAAATATGTTTGTGTGATGTGTGTTTGAATGATGGTGGCCACCGTGTGAAAGAGAATGAATGAAAATGTATGCATGTATATGTGTGAATATTCACTTACACAAACACTTTTGGATAAACAAATACACCGATACCTTTCCATAAAATGGCAAGAAATCCTGAACAAACTCTCCGGGCTGCAATAGAATGGTATGCAAAGAGTGCAATAGAAACGGAAGATCCAGTGTTAATATACGATCATGTCATTGTGTTATTCAAGGGCCAAGGTGTGAAAAAGAATAACAGAAGACATATGGCCCAGAGTTTAATGGAGTTCCATTTCCAAGGATGTTCTGGACAGAGTGGAAGTTTTAAGAATAAACCCTATATTTAAAGAAGCACTTTTAGGCACACTTTGAGAGCACACATCTTAGGGTCAATAGGTTGCTGAGTTTATTGGTGATGGTGGTGTTGTTGTATGTTTGCGCTTATTGAGATGTTATGGATACAATAAGGAATGTTACAGAAATGCAATTTAAATTGTTCAAACATCAACGGGGGATTTGTCGGTGGACAGAAATTGTGTGAACAATTTCAGTTGCATTTCTGAGACCTTCCCCTTGGCATGGCTGGGTGCAGAGAGTAAAAAATACTGCGTCACTAATATGGCTACAGGCCTTGTGCCAAGGTGAAGGAGGAGTTGTTCTGGCAGGAAAACAAGGCTTATGGACACCTGCTGATATCCAACTAGTACTGTACACCACAGTATGTTTGCCTTATGTATCCAATGTAACCTGGGGAAGAATCACATGTCTGTGTGTCACAGGCAGCATATAAGCTGTCTGTCCTCTAATAAAGCGGACATTTTTGCCAATCCTGTTGATTTGTGTGCATTTCTGTCTGACCCCCTCCGCTGTTCCGTAGATATAGTTAACAGTTTCCTTCTGGTTACGGAAGAAAAGATTTTATTCCAACACCTGCCTGTGTCTGCCTGGAATGGGGAGGGAGTGCAGGGTGGCCCCAGCAAATGGCAGCAAGCAGATCCAGCAAGGCCCAAAGGGCACCAAGGGCACCCAAAGGGCACCCCGGGCCTGAGTCACTGCCAGAGGTGCAGGCTCTCACGCAGGGTCACTCCCCTGTCCCCTTCGCCTGGGGAAGCAGCCCTTTGGCGTGGCAGCCAGGACACATGGGTCCCGTGCAGGACTCGCGCAGACGGCCCCACACCCAAAGCAGCCCTGAGCAGAGCCTGGGCACCATCCTGCCGCTCTGGGGCTTTGGAAGGCTGCTCCCAGTGAGCCCACCGTGTCCCCGGTCACCCCAGCGCAGCCCCAGACAGGGCTCCTCCGGGCTGCCCTGGGGCTGCATTGGACAGGGCCCATAAGGGAGAGGGAAGAATGCGCTGGCAACCACATGCGGGGCCTCACAGGAGCCCAGGGAGACGACATCCGTAGATCTCGGGGAGGTGACACTCGGAAGGTCTCGACCTCTGTCTTGGGGGGGATGGCGAGCCACTCAGGAGTTGATGGGTCAGGATCAAAGGGCGGGCAGGCTGGGAATGGGCACACTGCTGTGGGGGTTTGCTCCAGGCCTCCTGAGCAGGAGCAAGATGGGGAGGAGACCTCTACAGGCAGCTTGAAGCAGCCTCCAGGTCACAGTCCCTGCTTCTCGTGGAGACTTCAACTGCCCTGGCGGGAGCTGGAGAAGCAACACAGCCAAGCACCAAGAGTCCAGCAGGTTCCCAGAAAGCGGTGACGACAACTTCCTGGCCCAGGGGGCTGGAGCCTCTGACAAGCCAAAGGAATGCTGTGCTGCTCCACCTCTTCCTAACACACAGCAAAGACCTTGTTGGAGATGGGAAGGTGCGGGACAGCCGGGGCTGTAGAGACCATGGGATTGTGGTCGTCTGAAATTCCAGCCAGTGGGAAACACAGAAATAGCCAGGAGATCGAGGAGCCGACGAAAAAAAATAAACTTTTATTGCAATAAAAGGGAGACTTCACTGGACAAACCGCAGTGAGGTGGCTCAGCTCAGTGGAGGTCGCAGCCCCCTTTTAGCCCCTTTTTGAGTGGCGGTCTGAAAAATAAAAGCTAGACACGATCCCAGTATGGGGAACTGGAATAGTTTATTGAACACGAGAACACTATTTTAAAGGCATCTGGGGCTGTATGTTAATGAAGGGGCCAACCTATGTTAATTGGGGAGTTACACAAATTTTTACTGCAATTTCCAAATAGTTAATTTTTCTTCTAGTAGGATTACATGGGGGACAGAGGGATTACAGGGGTTTAGACATGGTTTGATACAATCATCTCAAAAGTCCTTTCTGATTTCTGCTGGAGCCAAGCTTGATCCATGAGGTAGAACTTTAACAGGTCTTCTGAGAAGGGTCCAGCTCCTTCAGATCATGAGGTTTTTGTCAGCCCTTGTTTTCCTTTGCTGAAAGCTGGGTTTGGGTTCCCACACCTTTGCCCCTTTTTTTTTTATTTTTCTAAAAAACAAAAAACTTGGAAAAAACTTTGATCAAACGTTTGCTAATGCAAGGCAAAATACAAGGGAATACAAATATTACCATAAATGTTTTCTTTAACTAGAGTATTAAATTTATCATGCTAACTAAACATGTAATCTAAGTTTTGATTACTATTTTTTTCTGCAACTATCAATGCTTTGATGTATCGGTTCAGAGTGAGGTAATAACAAATTCTATAGCTGCATTTTAGAAGCAAATGTATTCTTAAATGGATCTAACATGAAATATTGCAGTCTTACTTTTAATACCACAAGTGAAATTAATTTTAACATGGAAGCTCCTTTTTCAAGGCAATGTACAGCCTTTTATATACCTGAGATGGAAAGTATGATTAAAGGCATTGTGTGTCAGAATAGTTTGGGCCACAAGGTTTGGCATTATAAAGGCATGTGAAGGAATCATAGCTGTTTTAAGGCATTCTGCATATTGCTACATAAATTATTTTCTTAAACTTAGCACTAACATTAAAAGCATTAAACCAATCAAAAAGACTATTAGATACTTTTGGATATAGAAAAGTAAACAAGGAACAAAATGCAAGGAGGAAGAATTCCCAACAATGCTAAACTAAATAACTCTGGATTAATATAAAACTTGTTTAAACAACTTATTTCTATTATTTCTTATTAGAAATTACTCTTATAAAATCTTTTTTAAGCTATTCTCTAAAGATTCTGTTGACTTATAAGCGATTGATTTTGAACCAAACTTAATAACTTCATGACTTCAGGGTTCGTGTGCTCCTGACTTTTACCTGAAAGTGTTTTTTAGTGTTTGTTTTTGAAAACTTTTATTTAACCTAAAACATTTCTGCAAATGAAATTCTATTCAACTCAGGATGATATGTTTTCTGTTCTTTATCTAAGGGTGTTTGTGCATGTGTGAGGTAATGTGCATTTGTGTATAAATCAGAACATATTAATTATTGTATTTTCGCACGCATGCATACATTCACACATTCATACTCGATGGCCATCGAACACACATCATACAAACATACTTTTGGGTTTCATTTTACAGTGTCTTTTGGTTATGAACTGAGAAATTGGCGTTTTTTGTTTCTCACCCTTAGATTAGTAATATATGTTTTCTGTTTTTTATGATAGTATAACCTGTAAAAACATAAGCATATTTTACTTCATGTTTAATTTAAATTTCAAATACATATGAACATTCCTATAGTTCAAGGATAAAATATATACCTCTTCTATTTTTAAGGCAAATATATGTCTTTCTGCGTTAATTTGGCTTTTGGACTTAAGGAAAATTGTTATTGTGAGAACTTTAAAATTTTCAAAAATACAGCTATGCATACATTTAAAAACAATTTTGGCTATTAGCTATGGAAGGGTATCTTCATTCAGCAAAGGGTCTTTGCTTTCCTTCGCTTTTCCCTTTTTTTTTTTCTTTCTTTGTTTTTGCGCAGGGGGACAATCTCTCCATTGGTAGCGTTTTGTTCGCCTTACTCACACTGTTAAACTGAAACAGTTAGATTAATAAACAAAAGGGTTTCTAAAAAAAGACCAGTTCTTAGTTTAGGCTGCAAAGAAAAAGGAAAAAAGTCAAGGAAGGGGGTTTTTGCTGCCTCGACTACTGCTGAAGTCGGCAGCTTTGTGTCTGCCCCACTCCGTTTGTCTCTCGGGTCCCTCTGTTCCTGGGTTTCTCTCGTGCTGCTGCCGCTGGGCTTCCGCTCGCTCCCTCCTTCGCCGACGGTCCCGCTTGGGCTCTTTCCTCCCTCGGACCTTTCCCGGAGCCCCCCAGGGATTCTGTGGGATCCTCTTCTCCGCTCACGCTCCATAGCCCCGGTTTTTGCATACCTCCTGCTCTGCTTGTCTTTGTTTTTCCCGGTGCCTCTTTCGATTCCGGGTCCTTCCTGCCTTCTGAGTGGTTCCCGCTGGGGTCCCGCTGCTGCTTCCGCCGGCGCGGGTCTCTCGATCTCGTTGTTTGCTGGGGCGCCGGAGGTGGTGGTCCTTCCTCAGGGACCTGCTCCTGGGTGTTGACCTCGCGCCTCTGGCCGCTGCTTGGCTGCTGCTGCTGAGCGCGGTAGCGGGCGGCGATACAGGAACTTGCCGAGGCAGCGCGGCAGTTCGCTGGCGCTGGCTTCCACCCTGACCCTGCCCGGGGTGGCTGCAGCGGCGGTGGCCATGGTTCTGTCTCACACGGCTCTCTCCGGGCAGCGTGTGTCGGGCTGCAGTGTGCTTGTGCGCTCCGCTCAGGGGCTGGGGCCCGTCCCGGGGAGCAGCTGCTGAGGTTTGTTGGAGACGGGAAGGTCCGGGACAGCCGGGGCTGTAGGGACCATGGGATTGTGGTCGTCTGAAATTCCAGCCAGTGGGAAACACAGAAATAGCCAGGAGATTGAGGAGCCGACGAAAAAAAAATAAACTTTTATTGCAATAAAAGGGAGACTTCACTGGACAAACCGCAGTGAGGTGGCTCAGCTCAGTGGAGGTCGCAGCCCCCTTTTAGCCCCTTTGAGTGGCGGTCTGAAAAATAAAAGCTAGACACGATCCCAGTATGGGGAACTGGAATAGTTTATTGAACACGAGAACACTATTTTAAAGGCATCTGGGGTTGTATGTTAATGAAGGGGACAACCTATGTTAATTGGGGAGTTACACAAATTTTTACTGCAATTTCCAAACAGTTAATTTTTCTTCTAGTAGGATTACATGGGGGACAGAGGGATTACAGGGGTTTAGACATGGTTTGATACAATCATCTGAAACGTCCTTTCTGATTTCTGCTGGAGCCAAGCTTGATCCATGAGGTAGAACTTTAACAGGTCTTCTGAGAAGGGTCCAGCTCCTTCAGATCACAAGGTTTTTGTCAGCCCTTGTTTTCCTTTGCTGAAAGCTGGGTTTGGGTTCCCACACCTTTGCCCGCAGCGCTGCTCCCTGCCCGTTTCTCCACTGGCTGAGATACTCTGGGCTTACAGGCTTCCCGACACGCCTGCTCTGTGCCCCCCACTACGTCCCGATGAGGTGGCTCGGAAGGCCACTGCCATTTTTCAAAGTGGAGGCCGCTTCAAAAGGGAGGACGTGGCCACCTGAGACCTTCTGTGCTGCTGACTGGGCCCCCTGTCTCCGGGCAAACGGCACCTCTTGGGAACTGACAACTGAGCAACCAGTGACTTGTCGCTTCTCACTGCCAACCGTGACTGCACTACACCCTTTGCAAGAGCACCTTCCTAGTGCTAAGAGTGGAGCTCGGGACGGCGGGAGGAGGAAGCAAGGCAGCCTGTAAGACTAGAAGCGTGGAGCTGAGGAGAGCTGCCTTGAGCCTCTTCAGGGATCTTCTTCCTTCTTGCCTGAAATCCCTTTTTTCCCCTCACTCACTGCTCTTGCTGCCCAGCCTCACTTCCTGCAACACCTTCACCCATTTTCAGTCTGGTTCTCTCACTACTTCTTTTAATCCCCAGCTTTTCTCCAGAACAGCCAATTGACATCCACGGAATCACTACGCCCAGAAGCGCCAGGAGAGCTCCACAAGTTCAGAAGTTCAAGTGGGCAGAACCCCTCTTGGACATCCCCTTCCCTGCTTGGAACATCTGATTCCACGGGAGGAGCCAGATGCTGAGCAGTCCCGAAAGCCCTCGTTTTCTAGACAGGAGCTCAACTCCAACAGATCACAGCACAGACCTAAAGCGCCTTTGACCCTGAGCGGACAGAACCCTGTTCTTCTTGTCCACACTTGTCTTCCCATGGAATGGAGAGCCGAAAAAAACCTCTCCAGGGCAGGGCCAGAACTGACAGGTTTACGGCAGAGGCGCAGAAATTGCCCTGTCATTGCCTCCGGGATGATATGCTTGCTCCAGGATCCTTCCATCAGGGAGCTTTTGTCGGATTGTTTGGTCAATTTTAGGTCAATTTCTATGGCTTTCAGCAATGTCAGCTTCCAGTGGTGAGAAGTCATGAGAGTAGTCCCCAGAATCAGGTGATGCCCCTTGGTAACAAGACTTTGTGTTTAAGTGGCAAATGTTTTTATTCACCTCCTGGCTTCTGCAGAAGTCTCCTGTTTTTCAAGACTCCTAGACTCCTAGAGCAGTTGGTGTTGGAAGGAAGGGACCTGAAAGCTCATCTGCTTCCAACCACCCCTCTGCCACGGGCAGGGACACCTTCCGCTAGACCAGCTTGCTCCAAGCCGCGTCCAACCTGGCCCTGAACACTTGCAGGGATGGGGCAGCCACAGCTTCTCTGGACAACCTGTGCCAGGGCCCCACCACTCTCCCCGGGAAGGCTTTCTTTCCCATATGCCATCTAAGCCTGCCCTCTGCCAGCGCCAAGCCATTGCCCCTTGGTCTGTCGCTCCAGTCCCTTGGAAAAAGTCTCTCTTAGCCAAAGCCTTCTTGGTCCTCCCTGTTGTGTTGCAAAATTTGCAAGCTGATGTTGTGCCAGGTGGCACCAGCCAAGCCCTGAGCCAGGTGCAGGACCTTGCACTTGAGGTCTGAGGTCACTGGGGCTGTTGAGCCTGGAGAAGAGGAGACTGAGGTCAGATCTCCTGGGGGGCTGCAGCTTCCTGCCAAGGGGCAGCGGCCATTTCTGCTCTGTGGGACCAGGGACAGGAGCCGAGGGAACGGCCGGAGCTGTGTCAGCGGAGGCTTAGGTTGGACATTAGGAAAAGGTGCTTTCCCCGGAGGGTGGTCGGGCACTGGAACGGGCTGCCCAGGGCAGTGGTCACGGCCCCAAGGCTGCCAGAGCTCAAGGAGCGTTTGGACAACGCTCTCAGGCACACTGAATCCGAAAAATCGGTCCAAGAAACTGCTCAGAGAATTTTTATCTTTAAGCAGCAAGGTATTTGTTTATTCAACGTTGGGAGCAAGCCAGCTCGCGCTGGACAAACTTGCTCAAAGGCTTCACACAAAATCAGCATTTTTATACAATCTTCAGATGTGATTAAGTGCATATGCAAGTGATTACAACATCTATCAATACATATTAAAAATAGGTGGAGTATAGGCGGAGCTTGGGGAGGTGCTTCTCTTGGCTCCCCATTTCGGAGGGTAGTTCCCATCTTCCTCCATGGGGCAGGGGGCTTCAACTCATCTTCCTCAGCTTGACCCTTCTTCTTTTCCATTGTTCTTGACCCGCTCACTGAAGCTTGGAAAAAACCCTGGCTCCAGGCCTATTTCTCCTATTTAAATGTCTACCTGATCCTGTTGTATTTCTAATTTATCACCTCTAGGCCTATTACCTGTTCCTGTACTATTCTCTTAAGCTTTGGTCCAGTAAGTAGAACAGAACGAGCACAGATCGTCTTGGATGTTGGGAGCTTGTTAGCAGGCCCAAATCTCTTAGTTAACTCTTTTGGGCCTAGCTTCCTATATCATTCCCCCCTTTTTGTTTAGAATTTACGAATTCCTTCGTCAAGTTCTAATGGATTTTGATAGGTATTCATCACAGCCCTCATTATCTGCATCCTTCTAACCATGATGCTTGATTTGCACCATAGCCAAACAATTAGGACAAGTAGTAGAATAATGCCAGCTCCTAATACCAATATTGGATGTATCAAATAGTGAAACACTTGTGATGCTGTAGGGGAGTATCCTGTAAAGATATCCCACCAGTGATGTTCTCCCACTTTTTCCACTTTGGTTAGAACAGTTTTTATGCTCTCAGTGTCATGTTCTACTTGCCAGAGCATTCGTCTAGTCGTTCTGTTTACTTCCTGGACCAGTTTTTCTATATCAGGATGTTTAAGCATTGCTTTAAAAAGATTAATGTTCATTCCTCTCTGCAATTTTGGCACATCATGATACATTGTATAATCAGCTTCAATCAGTTGTCTAGTAGTCACTAGAATGATATAACCAAAGTCACAGCCTATTATTTTAGCAAAACAAAAAAATTAATACCACTCACTACTTCATGACAAATACCTATGGTAAAATTAACACAAAAGATTCTAACACATGCACAACCATTTCCTACATAATAGACTTGTGATTGGGTTTTAGTATGGGGAAGCATTTCAAAGGTACACACACTATTGTCAGCATCTAAGCATAAATCTTCATTTTCTACTCCAGCATTTTCACAGATATATCCTAATTGTCCTTTAGGAATACATGCCTCAGTACTGACTGGCTGCCACTTTTTCTTGGTGTGATCCTAACTTGCCCAAACATTATGGTCTATGGGTCTGACAATTACATTTTGGTGTATGGCTCTTAATGTCAGGCTAGGAAAGATGGTCTTTTCTTTAGCTGCACTGATAGTGAGCACATAAGCTTCAATTTGTTCATGTTGAGGATTGTAAGTGAAGTTTCCTAACTGCCACCACGCTTGGTAATTTTTCTCAAAGTGTGTAGTAGAACTGTTTCTAGCTATTATTTCTCTTACTTCCTGTGGTAATATTCCTGAAGTTCCTTCTCTTAATATTCCTGCAGCTACAGACTGCACCCACTGTTGAGTTTGGAGACATTGTATTGCAAGTGCAAATCTTTTATGGATGACACCAGCATAGTCAATAATCTTGGTGAAATCTTTTGCAGTGGTTAGCTACTAATGTTAACAATTTAACTGCCAATGATTGTATTTCTGCCAAAGTGAGCAAAGATGATCTTAAAGGGACTTTGAATTTTCCTAGATCAGATGTGACAGCACTTAGTTTATTCACTAATACTTCTTGATCTATGGTGTTTAATACACTTAATCCTGTGCCAAACCATCCCGTTACATCTCTTTGAATTCTGGTACAAGGGGATCTGGCCATCATCTATACATGCCAGTCTTTAAGGCTTTGTTGAATACAGGGCTGACAATCTTTTTGTATGTTTGATATGTTTACTTAAAGGTGTATTGGAACCCTTTTCAGTGAATATATGGGATCTAACAACAGCTTCTGCTCATTTGAGTGCTTAATTACATATGGTCCAGCATAAGTTAAATTGTGGACACTCTCACAGGCTAAAGAAGGAGTTGTAAAACTGGTGGTGGTCTTAGTCAATGGGGTGGTAGGAGATTTGCTGGTTGGTAATCTCATTGTTATATTTCCTTCCCTGAATGTCCACTGACACATCACAGAAACTGATTTATCTAGAGTGAAGGTGTGCCAACATTGATCAGCCACTAATTACATTTCACAGTAACGTCAGTTCTGGGTGACCATCTAATCCGTGCCTATTAAAACACTTGCATTGTATGGGGTACCAGGATTTTACCAATTATTCAGTACCCTTGTTCCTTGGAGGACTATAACAGATGGATTGTATTGGTTCAGTTCAGATGAATTCAGAATATCTGTATTTATAGCAAATCATAGACTAGAATTCCCATTATAGGCCTGAGACCATAATAATTTTGGGGCAAGAGTTTGATTTAACACTAATGTACTTATCAGTCCAAGGATCAGCATTGAGGAGGCTTGATAGTAGATGATTCCTCTCCCGAGGTCCATGCTTCCTCTGGAACTCTCTTGGCTCGAGAGTAGTGGATCCACGTGGGTTTCTCTTTCACCCGGATCGTGTGGAGGTGGTCATCAGCACCTGCTGGGGTCCATCCCACTTCTCCCGTAGTGGATCTCCTGAAAGATTCTTAACATATACCTGATCACCAGGGTTGGATGGATGTAGCTTACAATCAGGCTGCTTGGGTTGGTGTTCTAACACCACTGTAGCATTTTTCTGCAATTGTTTTCCTACAACCATAACATGATCGTACACATATTGATTACTGGTTTGATCTACAGCTTCACTATTCACAGTTTGCATCATGTAGGGTCTGCCCAAGAGAATTTCAAATGGACTCAGTTTCCCTTTGGATCTTGGCTTGACCCTTAGCTTGATTAAAGCAATAGGTAAAGCTTGATACCAATGAAAATTTGTTTCTTGACATATTTTAGATTCATCTTTTCTACTTGCCCATTTGCTTGGAGTCTGTAGGGCATATGCAGTTGCCAGTTGATTTTTAGTGCTTTACTTATTGCTTGTACAATTCATGCACAAAAGTGTGAACCTCTATCTGAAGAGATGCTCTTAGGCATTCCAAACCATGGTATAATCTCATTCAACAAGACTTTAACCACTCCTTTTGATTCATTTTTTTTCTACATGGGAAAGCTTCAGGCCATCCAGAAAATGTCAGTCAAAACTAAGAGATAACAGGACCCCCCCCTTTTCTTGGGAGCTCAGAGAAATTAATTTGCCAGATTTCACCTGGGAAATGCCCTTTACTTATTGCCCTTTACTTATTGCCCTTTGGTGTATTTTTGTTCCAGTATTTCAGACGAAGTTCCCATTGGGTTGTGACTTGCTCTATTGTGGTAAATAAATTTGGTCCTGCTACTCTAGTCCTTAAATGCTAATAGAGTGAGTCTAAGCCCCAATAGTTTTATCATGTTTTACTTTTACAAATTGCCACACTAATTTTTCTAACAGTATTAACTGACCTGTTTTTAGTTAACCTCATCTATTGTCTAACACCTTACCTTCATTTTCATGTATCCACTTATAATCTGTTTCTTGATATTCTACCTGTTGATCTGTGTCTAGTTCTTCTAGCACTAAAGCTGCTACTGATAGTTCTTTACTTCTTGCAGCAGCTAATTCAGCTTCTGCAGCAGCTAATTCAGCTTCTGCATCAGCTTTTCTGTTTCTTATTTCCAGGACAGTGTTACCTTTCAGGTGTCCTTGGCAGTGCATAATTGCCACCTGAGAGGGGAGTTGTACAGCTTCTAATAATCATAGAGTTTCTTCAGCATATTTCACAACTTTTCCTTGAAGAGTTAAAAGTCTTCTTTCTTTCCAAATTGCTCCATGAGCGTGAACTATGCCAAAGGCATATTTGGAGTCAGTCCAGGTGTTAATTTGTTTTCCTTCTGCCAATCCTAAAGCTCGAATGAGAGCTATCAGTTCTGCTTTCTGGACTGAGGTTCCTGCAGGCAAAGGATTTGATTTGATTACCTCAGTAGTGGTGGTCGCAGCATACCCAGCCATCTTCACACCTTGTCTTATGAAACTGCTGCCATCGGTAAACCAGTCTTCTGCATCCAGGGGTGGTTCTTCTTTAAGGTCCAGGCAGCTGGAGTGCACTGCTTCAATGGTTTCCAGGCAGTCCTGCATGACAGGTGCAGCCGAGATTCTTCCTTCTAGGAATGAAGCTGGGTTAACAATGTTAGTCACCTGAACGGTTATGTCATCAGCCAGGATTACCCGATATTTCAGAAATTGGGAGGGTGACAGCCAATGATTTCCTTTCTGTTCCAGTACTGTAGATGCTGTGTGGGACACTAACACAGTCATTTTCTGTCCCATTGTACATTTCCTGGCTTCTTCTATATTTATGATCATTGTTGCTACTGCCCTTAGGCAGGTGGGCCATCATTTGCTTACTTCAGCCAATTGCTTGGAGAAGTAGGCTGCTGTTCTTTTGTATGGCCCTTGTTGCTGAGCCAGGACCCCCAGAGCCATTCCTTGTCGTTCATGCGAGAACAAACAAAAGGGCTTCGTTACGTCAGGCAAACCCAGCGCCGGAGTCCTTATGAGTTCTCATCTCAGTTGTTTGAAGGCTCCACTTGCTTTGGGGGTCCAGATGAGGTTGCCCTTAGTCATTTTCAGCAGGTCATATAAAGGCTTTGCAATTAGCCCATACTGATATATCTATAAACAACACCAACCTGTCATTCCTAGAAAGGCTTGAAGGTTTCTCACCATCTGTGGTTTCAGTGTCTGGCAGTTTCCTTTCTTGTTGTCCCCAGTGATCATTGTCCTTCAGATACTTTGTAATCCAGGTACACCACTTGTTTCTGCACTGGAAGTGCTTTCTGTTGAGAGACTCGATACTCATTTAAGTCCATAAAGTTTAAGTGGTTTACTGTCCATTGGGCACATTCTTCTTGTTTTTCAGTAACAATCAATAGATCATTCACATATTATAAAAGTACACCCTTTCCCGGTGGTGACTGCCATTGTTCTAATTCTTTTGCTAATTAATTCCCAAAATTGTGGGAATATTTTTGAACCCTTAAGGTAACACTGTCCAAATGAGCTGAGTTTTCCTTCCTGTGGTGGGATTGTCCCACTTGAAGGCAAATATCCTTTGACTTTGCTGTGTTTAGGGAAGGCAGAAAAAGGCATCTCTTAAGTCTAATACTGTGAACCAAATTACACTTTCTTTTAATATTGTTAATAAGGTATATAGGTTTGCAACAGCTGCATGTATGTTTTAGCTATTTTATTTACTGCTCTTAAATCCTGAGCCAACCTATGTGTTCCATTTGTCTTTTTGACTGGTAAAATTGGGGTGTTGCAATCTGATTCACACTCTACAAAACCTTAATTTCAAAAAGTTGTCTATTATTGGCTCAATTCCTCTTCTATCTTCCAGCCTCAGTGCATATTGCTTCCTAACTACTGGGTTTGCTCCTGGCCATAATTCTATTTCAATGGGAGCTGCCCTTTTTGGCTTTCCTGGTGTTTCAATAGCTCAAACTCCTGGGTATACCTGATCTAAAATTTGATTGACATTTGAATTACCCTGGCTTGGCTCCACATAGCTCATTGCTAAACTCAGAGCTGCTATTAATTGTTCTTCCTTTACCTTAAGTTCAATTTTACCTTGTTTGAATTCTATTACAGCTCCCAGATTTTCTAGTAAGTCTCTGCCCAATACGAGTTTGGATAAATTTGGTAAATACAAAACCTGATGCACACCCATTTGTTTTCCAATTTTGAACTTTAGGGGTTTCAAAAGAAAGCTTTTCTGATTGGCCAGTGGCACCCACAACTTAAACATATTTATCACTTTTAGGTATTAATTCAAAACAGAAAATGTAGCCCCGGTATCAATTAGAAAATCTAATTCTTCTTTTTCTTCCCCTAGCTTGATTTTTACCAGCAGGTCCCCTAGCACTGGCCTGCTGGCCCCCCCCTTCACTCAATACTCTGTAAGCAACAACAGCCTCTCCTGTGCCTGTATTTCCACCTGTTAATTCAGGGCATTCTTGCTTCCAGTGTCCCTCTTTTCTGCAATATGCATACTGGTTCTACCCAACCTTGTCTGTCGGGGAGGCAAACCTTACATCTGTTACACAAGGCTCATACATATAACTAACAGTTGCAAAATTGACAAATCTTAATTCTAGGTCTTATCCAAAGTGATGTGCTTATAGTTAATTCTTCAGCATTACCTCTCATATAGCAACTCTTAGCATGATAATACCTTTAACTATGTGCTCCTGGATGTTTCAAGGTAAGCAAGATATATCAGGTACACAATAACAATACTTGGCCAAATACAAACAAAACCAGACCAGAAGACCAGACCAGACCAGAGGGGATATTCCCCTGGGAGAGCGTCCTGCCTCGACTTACAGGTATCCAGAAACCAGATACAAATACCTTTTATCAATAGGCAGTGTTCTTGTCCAGCCCCCGCAAGAAGCCACCGAAGAAGGGAGCCCCTTCAGGTAAAAAGACTTACCCGAGGGCGCCCAAGGGGGTCCCGCCCTCCAGGAGATTCCGCAGCCAGATGGAGAAGGCGTCCTGCCGCGGTCGCCAAGTGATTACAACATCTATCAATATATATTAAAAATAGGTGGAGTATAGGCGGAGCTTGGGGCGCTGCTTCTCTTGGCTCCCCATTTCGGAGGGTAGTTCCCATCTTCCTCCATGGGGCAGGGGGCTTCAACTCATCTTCCTCAGCTTGACCCTTCTTCTTTTCCATTGTTCTTGACCCGCTCACTGAAGCTTGGAAAAAACCCTGGCTCCAGGCCTATTTCTCCTATTTAAATGTCTACCTGATCCTGTTGTATTTCTAATTTATAACCTCTAGGCCTATTACCTGTTCCTGTACTATTCTCCTAAGCTTTGGTCCAGTAAATAGAACAGAACGAGCACAGATCGTCTTGGATGTTGGTAGCTTGTTAGCAGGCCCAAATCTCTTAGTTAACTCTTTTGGGCCCAGCTTCCTATATCAACCCCAGGTCCAAGCCACCAGGGAGCCTGGGGTGACTCCAACCAGCCGCGCTCTGCTGAGTGGGAAGGTCCTGCCGCAGGGGACTCAGGGGCACTTGGCTTCCTCCCCGGGGGCTGCAGGGACCAGCCAGGATGGTGGCAGCAGCGTCCCCGCGCCCACGGACCGCGGAGACACCAAGCTGGAAAGGCGCGGGGCAAAGAGGAAGGGGGGCTCTGAGCCAGGGCCTGCCATCAAGATCAAGGCTCCCGCAACCGGGGCTGGGGCAGGAAGATTGGCTTAGGCCTGTTAAAGGGATAGGTCGTTTGGGGACCTATCCCTGTTTGAGGGATAGGTCGTTTGGGGACCTATCCCAGGTTGAGGCATAGATCGTTTGGGGATCTATGCCAGTTGGAGGGATAGATCGTTTGGGGATCTATCCCAGCGGGAGGGAGGGAGGGTGTTTATGTGGGGAAGATGTAGATAGAGATGTAGGGAAGATGTAGAGATAGATGTAGACGTAGATGTCGGTGGACAGAAATTGTGTGAACAATTTCAGTTGCATTTCTGAGACCTTCCCCTTGGCATGGCTGGGTGCAGAGAGTAAAAAATACTGCGCCACTTCTATGGCGCAGGCCTTGTGCCAAGGTGAAGGAGGAGTTGTTCTGGCAGGAAAACAAGGCTTATGGACACCTGCTGATATCCAATTAGTACTGTACACCACAGTATGTTTGCCTTATGTATCCAATGTAACCTGGGGAAGAACCACATGTCTGTGTGTCACAGGCAGCATATGAGCTGTCTGTCCTCTAATAAAGCGGACATTTTTGCCAATCCTGTTGATTTGTGTGCATTTCTGTCTGACCCCCTCCGCCGTTCCGTAGATATAGTTAACAGTTTTCTTCTGGTTACGGAAGAAAAGATTTTATTCCAACACCTGCCTGTGTCTGCCTGGAATGGGGAGGGAGTGCAGGGTGGCCCCAGCAAATGGCAGCAAGCAGATCCAGCAAGGCCCAAAGGGCACCAAGGGCACCCAAAGGGCACCCCGGGCCTGAGTCACTGCCAGAGGTGCAGGCTCTCACGCAGGGTCACTCCCCTGTCCCCTTCGCCTGGGGAAGCAGCCCTTTGGCGTGGCAGCCAGGACACATGGGTCCCGTGCAGGACTCGCGCAGACGGCCCCACGCCCAAAGCAGCCCTGAGCAGAGCCTGGGCACCATCCTGCCGCTCTGGGGCTTTGGAAGGCTGCTCCCAGTGAGCCCACCGTGTCCCCGGTCACCCCAGCGCAGCCCCAGACAGGGCTCCTCCGGGCTGCCCTGGGGCTGCATTGGACAGGGCCCATAAGGGAGAGGGAAGAATGCGCTGGCAACCACATGCGGGGCCTCACAGGAGCCCAGGGAGACGACATCCGTAGATCTCGGGGAGGTGACACTCGGAAGGTCTCGACCTCTGTCTTGGGGGGGATGGCGAGCCACTCAGGAGTTGATGGGTCAGGATCAAAGGGCGGGCAGGCTGGGAATGGGCACACTGCTGTGGGGGTTTGCTCCAGGCCTCCTGAGCAGGAGCAAGATGGGGAGGAGACCTCTACAGGCAGCTTGAAGCAGCCTCCAGGTCACAGTCCCTGCTTCTCGTGGAGACTTCAACTGCCCTGGTGCTTTCCCCGGAGGGTGGTCGGGCACTGGAACGGGCTGCCCAGGGCAGTGGTCACGGCCCCAAGGCTGCCAGAGCTCAAGGAGCGTTTGGACAACGCTCTCAGGCACACGGTGGGATGGCTGTGCTGTCCTGCACAGGGCCAGGAGTTGGACTGGGCGACCCTTGTGGGTCCCTTCCAAGGCAGGATGTTATGTGATTCGAGCTCTTTGGTTAAGCCTTCCTCTGGCCAGGAAGAGCTGGCAAAGCTGTTGGGGGTGGGGCAGAAGAAGGGAAGTGTGGCAGGAAGAATGTAGCAATGAACCATGGGAGTTGTGGTCTCCCGGGTTCTCAGACAATATTTGATTGTCATTGGTTAGAGGGTCACGTGACATGTTCAGGCGTGGTATTTAAACCTGGGCAGTTTGAATAAATGGTATTTCTGCTCTGGCACTTGTTCGTGTCAGAGTGGGGTTCGTGCCTTGAACAGCACCTCAAATGGAGCCCGAACAGGGTCTTCAGCAGGTTACTGGCAACCAGGAGCAGAAGCTCTGGGGAACCTGTCCGGGGGTGTCCATATCGCCAAAACCAAAAGGAAGAAAAGAAAGAATTCAGCGCGCTGGGTTACCTCTGCAAAAAGGAACAAAAAAGGAAGAAAAAAGGACCAGAAGAAAAGACAACAGAGCTTCCGCACAGAGGTAACCAAAAATTGGCGAATATGGGAGGGTGGTTTACCCGTCAGGAGGGAATTACTCCAAAAATCAAACAAACAGCTGAAGCTGTCTCTCAACTTTTACAAGAACAACCATAGAAGAAAGTAAGTTATGGGACTTGTTATATTGGATTTCGTTGCCTGAACCTGCATTCCCTCTGACTGGACCTTGTCAAGTGTCATCTTGGAGGAAAATAGAGAACAAAATTATTGAAAAAGCCAGTGAGGGAAAAACAGACGCCCTCAAGAATTTGGCTACATGGAAAGACATTATGATAGCCTTGAATAAGCACTACAGAAAGGCAAATGCACCCGGGAGAGTGGACTTCCCCCCCCTTCACTCCTTTCCCCTCAACCCCCCCCCTTCAACCCCAGCCCCCCCACCGACCGAGTGGGGCAGGGGGGAATGCACGTTGGTCAGGGGGGATGGGGGGGAGGGGGAGCCCTTGGGGGGAACAGTGCAGTGGCAGCGTGTGGTGTGAAGGAGCATGGCTTGGGGGCTGGCAGCATGAGCATGGCAGCCGGGGGGGATGCTGGCTTTATGCCAGCGCCCATGGCTGCAGCTGAGACCATGCCATACAGAGCAGCAAGCAGTGCTGTTGGAGCCGAGGACCATTACAGAGCAGCGCCGACCCCTGGACCGTTACGGGGCGACCGCTACACGGTGGTTGCACAGTCAATGTGCAGAAGGAGAGTGGCACCGGAGGCACTGCCATGTTGCCCCTGCCGTGTGCCGGAAGTGAAGCCGCCACCCCCAGGTTCAGGCATTTCGCCGGGAAGGGGGGAGGATGACTGTGACGGACAAATAGACAGCGAGTCTATAGAGGACACAGAAGAGAATCTGCTAGCTCCCTTTAGCCAGGGCGCTCCACTAACACCCTTTGGCTGCGCAGCGGCCATGAGACCGCTGCAGAACAACCACGCAGCAACATGGACGCAGCAAGCTTACTCCGGCCGTGAGGCGGAAGTGAAAGTGCCTCTTCCGTCACCACCAGTTCAACCAACTCACAACAAATGCACAACAGTTAAAGCATCACTGTGGCTCTCCTACCCAGAAACCAACCCACAGCCCTCACCAGCCTCAGAACAGCTTCTATGCCGAAGATGGCCTGATGGAGGAGGAAGAAGAGATATTGACTCTCTAGAAAGCTTAGCTGAGCTGTGGCAAACTGAATTCAGTGAGACAAGAGAACCAGAAAAAGGACAAGCAGTTTTGAATCCTGCAAAAGAGGAAGAACAGCAAACATGGCTACAGCTACTACTTCAGCTCGAGGAAGAAGATGTAGACTGGGAAAGCACACAGAACATCTGCCTACCCAAGCCCAGACCATCAGCAAAGTCAAAGCTACCAACGTTGAAGTGGACAGCACGTGTACTGACGGCGTTGCTGGCAATGACAGTGGTTGGTTTTGTACTGCGAGAATTTCAGCTGGGACAACACCATCCACCTCCTGACAGAACCAACAACCTAGAGGTAGCATTGCAAAACACAGCAGACATACAGCTATCAACTACCATGTTTAATTTTCTAAGTCACAGAAGGGCAACTTTACTAATTGACAGATGATCTGCTATTATAAAAAGTTCTTTTGTGTTACAGAGGGTAAGAATAATAATAAGAGGGGCCCCAAATCAAGTATTTACTTCTCACTATTTTAAAATGCTGTTAGACAAGATGCCATACACAACATGGAAAGCCAAACTTAAACAAGTAGCAAACAAACAACCAGTTACAATTTCAACTGCAGAAACACATAACTCTTTATACACAGTCACTGCAAGAGCCTTGAGAAAGCAAAACAAACAAAACCTTCATACAACACAAGCCCAAAGATGCTCCACAAAGTTGCAACATACAGCAATACACACCTCTAGATCTACTCAAAACACAAACATGCATAAATTGACCTATACCCAAATTGAACAATTAGAATGGGAGGCAAAGACAGGAATATCAAACATCCTGATAGCAGCAAAACACGGGACTGAACTACAATCCACCTTGACTGCCTTAACTGACGCCATCCAAAAAGCAGGTCTGCAGCTTGCCCCAGAAAAAATTCAACGCACCCAACCTTGGACCTACCTCGGATGGAGGATCACTCAACAGGAAATCATGCCACAACCAGTGACTTTCAAAGTAACGGACACTATGACCCTGAATGACTTGCAAGGGCTTTTAGGAGCCATTAACTGGCTGAGGCCTGTCTTGGGCATCACAACAGAGGAATTGCACCCCCTCTTCGAGCTACTTAAAGGTGACCCAACTCTCACATCTATTCGATCCCTAACCCCAGAAGCAAAACAAGCTCTGGAAGTATGCTCCCAAGCTGTCGAAAACAGGCAAAGCAGACGACAACCCCCTGACCTGCACATTCGCCTCGCCATCATATCCAGCAAGTTCCAACCTTTTGCTGTCCTTTTCCAATGGGATCAGGCAGAATCTGACCCTTTGAGAATTCTAGAATGGTTATTTCTTCCCCACTCTCCACCTAAGACTGTTTGGACCGTTAATGACATGCTTGCTAAGCTCATTATGAAAGGTAGAGGACATCTGCAGGAGATGGATGGAAGGGATCCTGAGACGATCTACATTCCAGCCACAAAAGACAACTTAGACTGGCTTCTTGCAGAGGACGCTGGGTTTCAGACTGCATTAGCGGACTTCCACGGTAATATTTCCATTCACTTCCCGAAACATAAACTCTGGGCGGAAATAGGAAATCTACCCCTGATGGCCACGCGTCGCTGCAAACTACGACCAGTAAATGGAGTCACAGTCTTCACTGATGCATCTGGACGATCGAAAAAAGCCATCGTGACATGGAAGAACCCTGCCACAGGACAATGGGACAATAAGGTACAAACCTTGGACCAAGGTTCTGTACAGGTTTTAGAACTAGCAGCTATCCGCATGGCATTTGAATTGTTCCATGATCAACCTATGAATGTTGTCACAGATTCTCACTATGCAGCAGGGTTGGTCTCATGTCTCGAAACCCCCTTCCTTCGAGATGTCACTAATCCTCACTTATTTACAGAAATTCGTACCATATGGTTTCTTATCAACCACAGAAAATTTGATTTTTACATAATGCACACTCGGTCACACACAGAACTTCCAGGACCCATAGCAGAGGGCAATCAAAAAGCTGATGCAACTGCTATGGCAACTACAGTTCCCAAAATTCTGGAACAGGCTAAAGTCTCACACCAGTTCTTCCACCAAAATGCACGTTCATTAAAGAGACAATTCCAAATTACAATAAACCAGACCAGAGACATAATTATGTCATGCTCTGACTGCCAGCGAATTACCCCCATGCCAGCTAAGGAAGGGGTTAATCCCAGGGGCATAACAGCCAATGAAATCTGGCAGACAGACCTTACACATATAGCTGAATTCGGTAAACTAAAATATGTCCATGTTACAGTAGACATGTATTCCAGATACATTAATGCAACAGCACACACGGGAGAAAAAACCAAAGACGTTATCAGACACTGGCTCAGTTGTTTCGCAATCCTAGGAATTCCAAAAACCATAAAAACCGACAATGGCCCTGCTTATTGTTCTGAAAAAATCAAAACATTTCTCACAGATTGGGGAATGCTCCATTCCATAGGTATACCGCATTCACCCACAGGACAAGCGATTGTAGAAAGAGCTCACCGTACACTAAAAGAAATGCTTCAAAGACAAAAAAGAGGGGAGTCGGTATATAGCCCCCAGGAACGCTTACGGAAAGCGTCATATGTTCTAAATTTCTTAAACTGTGATGATACAGACCATAGCAGGTATGAACGCCAACAGAAAACTCAAATACTTTCATCTTCCAAACCACCAGTTATGATCAAAGATCTAATATCTGGGCAATGGTCAGGACCAGTAGATCTCATAACATGGGGAAGGGGATATGCCTGTGTATCCAAGGGTACCAAATTACAATGGGTCCCTTCTAGATGTGTCAGGCCTTATATTAGCCCTCCACCACAACAGGAGCAACCACCAGAAGAAATAAGTGAAGGATTTGGATTAGAAGAAACACGACCAACAATAGTAAACACATCACACAGTGGGGAGAAAAAAAAAAAAAAAAAGGGGGAAAAGAGATATGGGTCTGTTCCCTATGTGTGTAAATCTACATTAACATTTCCTTAAAACAGGGAGAATCACAAAGAAGCAGTAAATGATACAACAGAACCAAAAGAAACATATAAACAGTAACCAATGCAGAACCAAAAGAAACACATAAACAGTAACCAATACAGAACCAAAACTCCATGAGTCAAACACAATAAAGGGTTTAAGAGTGCATGTGTAAGGAGAGAATGAAACGGTGGCCACCGGAGTATGAATGAGAAAGTTGAGTGGAAGCATGTATGTGTGTGTGAAAGCAAGTACACTTTATAGCAAGACATCTTAAACACTACTTCAGACAACACCACCTCAGACACAACATCTACAACCCAACGCATTTCCCTTTTAAATAAAGATGATGCCATTACACAAAGTCACCCTCAGATAAAAGGTTATCCACACCTACAAACCCTGGGTAATTTGAGATTGCTTGAATA
Source organism: Pseudopipra pipra (assembly GCF_036250125.1). Taxonomy (NCBI): domain Eukaryota; kingdom Metazoa; phylum Chordata; class Aves; order Passeriformes; family Pipridae; genus Pseudopipra; species Pseudopipra pipra. Next base: position 19,347,222 of record NC_087580.1, on the reverse strand, counting down.
TTGCACGAACCAATAAAGTTGTCAACAGTTCAATAAAGGCCTTGTGACGATAGGCCCTGTTTTTTATAATTAGTTGAAATAAGATTGGTTCTAATAAGAATGTTAAAAACATAGTGTTTCTCAACTTGTTAATAAAAAGAGGAGGGAGATGTGGCAGGAAGAATGTAGCAATGAACCATGGGAGTTGTGGTCTCCCGGGTTCTCAGACAATATTTGATTGTCATTGGTTAGAGGGTCACGTGACATGTTCAGGCGTGGTATTTAAACCTGGGCAGTTTGAATAAACGGTAATTCTGCTCTGGCACTTGTTCGTGTCAGAGTGGGGTTCGTGCCTTGAACAGCACCTCAGGGAAGCCCCAGCATTACTGCTGTCTCTATGACACAATGGGAGGCCCGACATTCCATCCCTGGAGACGCTCCAAGAGGAGCATCCAGACCTGTGTCCAGTCAACAGAAGCGACCGGCCACCGAGCGTGACGGACCATGGCCCTGTCAGCTCTGTGGCGCCGCTCTGTGAGCTGGAGATCAGCCCTGACCCGGCTCGTGCAGCTCTTCCGCTCCCCCCAAAGCTCCGGCACCAAAGGTGAGGACAGAGCCTGACCCCGAAAGCCCCGCAGTGCACGGTGGGGACATTCACAGCCCTTCCTCCCCTGCACCTCGCCCTCCTCCTCCTCCTCCTCCTCAGTCCTCCAAGCGCCTGACGGCCCCAGCTCGGGATGTGACTTCCAGGCTTTGCTCTTTCTCACAGGCTCAGCCAACCTGCCTCCACCAGCCCCACTGGCAAGCAGCCCTGGCGTTGCTGTTCCATCCAACACTGCCCGGGGGGGGCCCCAGGGCAGTGGGAAGCCCCTGGCTGGGGCAGACCAACGTGCCCCCCAGGGTCAACTGCAGCCCTACCACCATCAGGGGAGAGCAGTGGCCCCGGTCCCAGCAGCGCGGCACAGCCAGCGCAGCCCTGCCAGTTCAGCCAACCCCTCCGGGACACCCCTGGGCAGTGGCAGCCCCCCAGATGGGAGCACCCCCATGGATGTGGACGTCACCCCGGCACTTAACATCAGCCTGGCCAGTGACGTCTCCATGGAGGAGGACGCCCCCCGCGGCTGCGACCTCTCACTGGCCACCGACGTCCCCATGGAGGAGGACACCGCCCGCGGCTGCGACCTCTCGCTGGCCAGCGACGTCTCCATGGAGGAGGACACCGCCCACGGCTGCGACCTCTCGCTGGTCAGCGACGTCCCCATGGAGGAGGACACCTCCCCGCCCAGGCACACCACCGCCAGCCCCTCAGCCGCACCCCAGCTCCAAGCCACCAGGGAGCCTGGGGTGACTCCAACCAGCCGCGCTCTGCTGAGTGGGAAGGTCCTGCCGCAGGGGACTCAGGGGCACTTGGCTTCCTCCCCGGGGGCTGCAGGGACCAGCCAGGATGGTGGCAGCAGCGTCCCCGCGCCCACGGACCGCGGAGACACCAAGCTGGAAAGGCGCGGGGCGAAGAGGAAGGGGGGCTCTGAGCCAGGGCCTGCCATCAAGATCAAGGCTCCCGCAGCCGGGGCTGGGGCAGGAAGATTGGCTTAGGCCTGTTAAAGGGATAGGTCGTTTGGGGACCTATCCCTGTTTGAGGGATAGGTCGTTTGGGGACCTATCCCAGGTTGAGGCATAGATCGTTTGGGGATCTATGCCAGTTGGAGGGATAGATCGTTTGGGGATCTATCCCAGCGGGAGGGAGGGAGGGTGTTTATGTGGGGAAGATGTAGATAGAGATGTAGGGAAGATGTAGAGATAGATGTAGACGTAGATGTCGGTGGACAGAAATTGTGTGAACAATTTCAGTTGCATTTCTGAGACCTTCCCCTTGGCATGGCTGGGTGCAGAGAGTAAAAAATACTGCGCCACTTCTATGGCGCAGGCCTTGTGCCAAGGTGAAGGAGGAGTTGTTCTGGCAGGAAAACAAGGCTTATGGACACCTGCTGATATCCAATTAGTACTGTACACGACAGTATGTTTGCCTTATGTATCCAATGTAACCTGGGGAAGAACCACATGTCTGTGTGTCGCAGGCAGCATATGAGCTGTCTGTCCTCTAATAAAGCGGACATTTTTGCCAATCCTGTTGATTTGTGTGCATTTCTGTCTGACCCCCTCCGCCGTTCCGTAGATATAGTTAACAGTTTTCTTCTGGTTACGGAAGAAAAGATTTTATTCCAACACCTGCCTGTGTCTGCCTGGAATGGGGAGGGAGTGCAGGGTGGCCCCAGCAAATGGCAGCAAGCAGATCCAGCAAGGCCCAAAGGGCACCAAGGGCACCCAAAGGGCACCCCGGGCCTGAGTCACTGCCAGAGGTGCAGGCTCTCACGCAGGGTCACTCCCCTGTCCCCTTCGCCTGGGGAAGCAGCCCTTTGGCGTGGCAGCCAGGACACATGGGTCCCGTGCAGGACTCGCGCAGACGGCCCCACGCCCAAAGCAGCCCTGAGCAGAGCCTGGGCACCATCCTGCCGCTCTGGGGCTTTGGAAGGCTGCTCCCAGTGAGCCCACCGTGTCCCCGGTCACCCCAGCGCAGCCCCAGACAGGGCTCCTCCGGGCTGCCCTGGGGCTGCATTGGACAGGGCCCATAAGGGAGAGGGAAGAATGCGCTGGCAACCACATGCGGGGCCTCACAGGAGCCCAGGGAGACGACATCCGTAGATCTCGGGGAGGTGACACTCGGAAGGTCTCGACCTCTGTCTTGGGGGGGATGGCGAGCCACTCAGGAGTTGATGGGTCAGGATCAAAGGGCGGGCAGGCTGGGAATGGGCACACTGCTGTGGGGGTTTGCTCCAGGCCTCCTGAGCAGGAGCAAGATGGGGAGGAGACCTCTACAGGCAGCTTGAAGCAGCCTCCAGGTCACAGTCCCTGCTTCTCGTGGAGACTTCAACTGCCCTGGTGCTTTCCCCGGAGGGTGGTCGGGCACTGGAACGGGCTGCCCAGGGCAGTGGTCACGGCCCCAAGGCTGCCAGAGCTCAAGGAGCGTTTGGACAACGCTCTCAGGCACACGGTGGGATGGCTGTGCTGTCCTGCACAGGGCCAGGAGTTGGACTGGGCGACCCTTGTGGGTCCCTTCCAAGGCAGGATGTTATGTGATTCGAGCTCTTTGGTTAAGCCTTCCTCTGGCCAGGAAGAGCTGGCAAAGCTGTTGGGGGTGGGGCAGAAGAAGGGAAGTGTGGCAGGAAGAATGTAGCAATGAACCATGGGAGTTGTGGTCTCCCGGGTTCTCAGACAATATTTGATTGTCTTTGGTTAGAGGGTCACGTGACATGTTCAGGCGTGGTATTTAAACCTGGGCAGTTTGAATAAATGGTATTTCTGCTCTGGCACTTGTTCGTGTCAGAGTGGGGTTCGTGCCTTGAACAGCACCTCAAATGGAGCCCGAACAGGGTCTTCAGCAGGTTACCGGCAACCAGGAGCAGAAGCTCTGGGGAACCTGTCCGGGGGTGTCCATATCGCCAAAACCAAAAGGAAGAAAAGAAAGAATTCAGCGCGCTGGGTTACCTCTGCAAAAAGGAACAAAAAAGGAAGAAAAAAGGACCAGAAGAAAGGACAACAGAGCTTCCGCACAGAGGTAACCAAAAATTGGCGAATATGGGAGGGTGGTTTACCCGTCAGGAGGGAATTACTCCAAAAATCAAACAAACAGCTGAAGCTGTCTCTCAACTTTTACAAGAACAACCATAGAAGAAAGTAAGTTATGGGACTTGTTATATTGGATTTCGTTGCCTGAACCTGCATTCCCTCTGACTGGACCTTGTCAAGTGTCATCTTGGAGGAAAATAGGGAACAAAATTATTGAAAAAGCCAGTGAGGGAAAAACAGACGCCCTCAAGAATTTGGCTACATGGAAAGACATTATGATAGCCTTGAATAAGCACTACAGAAAGGCAAATGCACCCGGGAGAGTGGACTTCCCCCCCCTTCACTCCTTTCCCCTCAACCCCTCCCCCTTCAACCCCAGCCCCCCCACCGACCGAGTGGGGCAGGGGGGGAATGCACGTTGGTCAGGGGGGATGAGGGGGAGGGGGAGCCCTTGGGGGGAACAGTGCAGTGGCAGCGTGTGGTGTGAAGGAGCATGGCTTGGGGGCTGGCAGCATGAGCATGGCAGCCGGGGGGGATGCTGGCTTTATGCCAGCGCCCATGGCTGCAGCTGAGACCATGCCATACAGAGCAGCAAGCAGTGCTGTTGGAGCCGAGGACCATTACAGAGCAGCGCCGACCCCTGGACCGTTACGGGGCGACCGCTACACGGTGGTTGCACAGTCAATGTGCAGAAGGAGAGTGGCACCGGAGGCACCGCCATGTTGCCCCTGCCGTGTGCCGGAAGTGAAGCCGCCACCCCCAGGTTCAGGCATTTCGCCGGGAAGGGGGGAGGATGACTGTGACGGACAAATAGACAGCGAGTCTATAGAGGACACAGAAGAGAATCTGCTAGCTCCCTTTAGCCAGGGCGCTCCACTAACACCCTTTGGCTGCGCAGCGGCCATGAGACCGCTGCAGAACAACCACGCAGCAACATGGACGCAGCAAGCTTACTCCGGCCGTGAGGCGGAAGTGAAAGTGCCTCTTCCGTCACCACCAGTTCAACCAACTCACAACAAATGCACAACAGTTAAAGCATCACTGTGGCTCTCCTACCCAGAAACCAACCCACAGCCCTCACCAGCCTCAGAACAGCTTCTATGCCGAAGATGGCCTGATGGAGGAGGAAGAAGAGATACTGACTCCCTAGAAAGCTTAGCTGAGCTGTGGCAAACTGAATTCAGTGAGACAAGAGAACCAGAAAAAGGACAAGCAGTTTTGAATCCTGCAAAAGAGGAAGAACAGCAAACATGGCTACGGCTACTACTTCAGCTTGAGGAAGAAGATGTAGACTGGGAAAGCACACAGAACATCTGCCTACCCAAGCCCAGACCATCAGCAAAGTCAAAGCTACCAACGTTGAAGTGGACAGCACGTGTACTGACGGCGTTGCTGGCAATGACAGTGGTTGGTTTTGTACTGCGAGAATTTCAGCTGGGACAACACCATCCACCTCCTGACAGAACCAACAACCTAGAGGTAGCATTGCAAAACACAGCAGACATACAGCTATCAACTACCATGTTTAATTTTCTAAGTCACAGAAGGGCAACTTTACTAATTGACAGATGATCTGCTATTATAAAAAGTTCTTTTGTGTTACAGAGGGTAAGAATAATAATAAGAGGGGCCCCAAATCAAGTATTTACTTCTCACTATTTTAAAATGCTGTTAGACAAGATGCCATACACAACATGGAAAGCCAAACTTAAACAAGTAGCAAACAAACAACCAGTTACAATTTCAACTGCAGAAACACATAACTCTTTATACACAGTCACTGCAAGAGCCTTGAGAAAGCAAAACAAACAAAACCTTCATACAACACAAGCCCAAAGATGCTCCACAAAGTTGCAACATACAGCAATACACACCTCTAGATCTACTCAAAACACAAACATGCATAAATTGACCTATACCCAAATTGAACAATTAGAATGGGAGGCAAAGACAGGAATATCAAACATCCTGATAGCAGCAAAACACGGGACTGAACTACAATCCACCTTGACTGCCTTAACTGACGCCATCCAAAAAGCAGGTCTGCAGCTTGCCCCAGAAAAAATTCAACGCACCCAACCTTGGACCTACCTCGGATGGAGGATCACTCAACAGGAAATCATGCCACAACCAGTGACTTTCAAAGTAACGGACACTATGACCCTGAATGATTTGCAAGGGCTTTTAGGAGCCATTAACTGGCTGAGGCCTGTCTTGGGCATCACAACAGAGGAATTGCACCCCCTCTTCGAGCTACTTAAAGGCGACCCAACTCTCACATCTATTCGATCCCTAACCCCAGAAGCAAAACAAGCTCTGGAAGTATGCTCCCAAGCTGTCAAAAACAGGCAAAGCAGACGACAACCCCCTGACCTGCACATTCGCCTCGCCATCATATCCAGCAAGTTCCAACCTTTTGCTGTCCTTTTCCAATGGGATCAGGCAGAATCTGACCCTTTGAGAATTCTAGAATGGTTATTTCTTCCCCACTCTCCACCTAAGACTGTTTGGACCGTTAATGACATGCTTGCTAAGCTCATTATGAAAGGTAGAGGACATCTGCAGGAGATGGATGGAAGGGATCCTGAGACGATCTACATTCCAGCCACAAAAGACAACTTAGACTGGCTTCTTGCAGAGGACGCTGGGTTTCAGACTGCATTAGCGGACTTCCACGGTAATATTTCCATTCACTTCCCGAAACATAAACTCTGGGCGGAAATAGGAAATCTACCCCTGATGGCCACGCGTCGCTGCAAACTACGACCAGTAAATGGAGTCACAGTCTTCACTGATGCATCTGGACGATCGAAAAAAGCCATCGTGACATGGAAGAACCCTGCCACAGGACAATGGGACAATAAGGTACAAACCTTGGACCAAGGTTCTGTACAGGTTTTAGAACTAGCAGCTATCCGCATGGCATTTGAATTGTTCCATGATCAACCTATGAATGTTGTCACAGATTCTCACTATGCAGCAGGGTTGGTCTCACGTCTCGAAACCCCCTTCCTTCGAGATGTCACTAATCCTCACTTATTTACAGAAATTCGTACCATATGGTTTCTTATCAACCACAGAAAATTTGATTTTTACATAATGCACACTGGGTCACACACAGAACTTCCAGGACCCATAGCAGAGGGCAATCAAAAAGCTGATGCAACTGCTATGGCAACTACAGTTCCCAAAATTCTGGAACAGGCTAAAGTCTCACACCAGTTCTTCCACCAAAATGCACGTTCATTAAAGAGACAATTCCAAATTACAATAAACCAGACCAGAGACATAATTATGTCATGCTCTGACTGCCAGCGAATTACCCCCATGCCAGCTAAGGAAGGGGTTAATCCCAGGGGCATAACAGCCAATGAAATCTGGCAGACAGACCTTACACATATAGCTGAATTCGGTAAACTAAAATATGTCCATGTTACAGTAGACATGTATTCCAGATACATTAATGCAACAGCACACACGGGAGAAAAAGCCAAAGACGTTATCAGACACTGGCTCAGTTGTTTCGCAATCCTAGGAATTCCAAAAACCATAAAAACCGACAATGGCCCTGCTTATTGTTCTGAAAAAATCAAAACATTTCTCACAGATTGGGGAATGCTCCATTCCATAGGTATACCGCATTCACCCACAGGACAAGCGATTGTAGAAAGAGCTCACCGTACACTAAAAGAAATGCTTCAAAGACAAAAAAGAGGGGAGTCGGTATATAGCCCCCAGGAACGCTTACGGAAAGCGTCATATGTTCTAAATTTCTTAAACTGTGATGATACAGACCATAGCAAGTATGAACGCCAACAGAAAACTCAAATACTTTCATCTTCCAAACCACCAGTTATGATCAAAGATCTAATATCTGGGCAATGGTCAGGACCAGTAGATCTCATAACATGGGGAAGGGGATATGCCTGTGTATCCAAGGGTACCAAATTACAATGGGTCCCTTCTAGATGTGTCAGGCCTTATATTAGCCCTCCACCACAACAGGAGCAACCACCAGAAGAAATAAGTGAAGGATTTGGATTAGAAGAAACACGACCAACAATAGTAAACACATCACACAGTGGGGAGAAAAAAAAAAAAAAAAAAAAAGGGGAAAAGAGATATGGGTCTGTTCCCTATGTGTGTAAATCTACATTAACATTTCCTTAAAACAGGGAGAATCACAAAGAAGCAGTAAATGATACAACAGAACCAAAAGAAACATATAAACAGTAACCAAGGCAGAACCAAAAGAAACACATAAACAGTAACCAATACAGAACCAAAACTCCATGAGTCAAACACAATAAAGGGTTTAAGAGTGCATTGTAAGGAGAGAATGAAACAGTGGCCACCGGAGTATGAATGAGAAAGTTGAGTGGAAGCATGTATATGTGTGTGAAAGCAAGTACACTTTATAGCAAGACATCTTAAACACTACTTCAGACAACACCACCTCAGACACAACATCTACAACCCAACACATTTCCCTTTTAAATAAAGATGATGCCATTACACAAAGTCACCCTCAGATAAAAGGTTATCCACACCTACAAACCCTGGGTAATTTGAGATTGCTTGAATATTGCACGAACCAATAAAGTTGTCAACAGTTCAATAAAGGCCTTGTGACGATAGGCCCTGTTTTTTATAATTAGTTGAAATAAGATTGGTTCTAATAAGAATGTTAAAAACATAGTGTTTCTCAACTTGTTAATAAAAAGAGGAGGGAGATGTGGCAGGAAGAATGTAGCAATGAACCATGGGAGTTGTGGTCTCCCGGGTTCTCAGACAATATTTGATTGTCATTGGTTAGAGGGTCACGTGACATGTTCAGGCGTGGTATTTAAACCTGGGCAGTTTGAATAAACGGTAATTCTGCTCTGGCACTTGTTCGTGTCAGAGTGGGGTTCGTGCCTTGAACAGCACCTCAGGGAAGCCCCAGCATTACTGCTGTCTCTATGACACAATGGGAGGCCCAACATTCCATCCCTGGAGACGCTCCAAGAGGAGCATCCAGACCTGTGTCCAGTCAACAGAAGCGACCGGCCACCGAGCGTGACGGACCATGGCCCTGTCAGCTCTGTGGCGCCGCTCTGTGAGCTGGAGATCAGCCCTGACCCGGCTCGTGCAGCTCTTCCGCTCCCCCCAAAGCTCCGGCACCAAAGGTGAGGACAGAGCCTGACCCCGAAAGCCCCGCAGTGCACGGTGGGGACATTCACAGCCCTTCCTCCCCTGCACCTCGCCCTCCTCCTCCTCCTCCTCAGTCCTCTCAGCGCCTGATGGCCCCAGCTCGGGATGTGACTTCCAGGCTTTGCTCTTTCTCACAGGCTCAGCCAACCTGCCTCCACCAGCCCCACTGGCAAGCAGCCCTGGCGTTGCTGTAACATCCAACACTGCCCGGGGGGGGCCCCAGGGCAGTGGGAAGCCCCTGGCTGGGGCAGACCAACGTGCCCCCCAGGGTCAACTGCAGCCCTACCACCATCAGGGGAGAGCAGTGGCCCCGGTCCCAGCAGCGCGGTACAGCCAGCGCAGCCCTGCCAGTTCAGCCAACCCCTCCGGGACACCCCTGGGCAGTGGCAGCCCCCCAGACGGGAGCACCCCCATGGATGTGGACGTCACCCCGGCACTTAACATCAGCCTGGCCAGTGACGTCTCCATGGAGGAGGACACCACCCGCGGCTGTAACCTCTCGCTGGCCACCGACGTCTCCATGGAGGAGGACACCGCCCGCGGCTGCGACCTCTCGCTGGCCAGCGACGTCTCCATGGAGGAGGACGCCCCCCGAGGCTGCGACCTCTCGCTGGCCAGCGATGTCGCCATGGAGGAGGACACCTCCCCGCCCAGGCACACCACCGCCAGCCACTCAGCCGCACCCCAGCTCCAAGCCACCAGGGAGCCTGGGGTGACTCCAACCAGCCGCGCTCTGCTGAGTGGGAAGGTCCTGCCGCAGGGGACTCAGGGGCACTTGGCTTCCTCCCCGGGGGCTGCAGGGACCAGCCAGGATGGTGGCAGCAGCGTCCCCGCGCCCACGAACAGTGGAGACGCCAAGCTGGAAAGGCGGGGGGCGAAGAGGAAGGGGGGCTCTGAGCCAGGGCCTGCCATCAAGATCAAGGCTCCCGCAGCCGGGGCTGGGGCAGGAAGATTGGCTTAGGCCTGTTAAAGGGATAGGTCGTTTGGGGACCTATCCCTGTTTGAGGGATAGGTCGTTTGGGGACCTATCCCAGGTTGAGGCATAGATCGTTTGGGGATCTATGCCAGTTGGAGGGATAGATCGTTTGGGGATCTATCCCAGCGGGAGGGAGGGAGGGTGTTTATGTGGGGAAGATGTAGATAGAGATGTAGGGAAGATGTAGAGATAGATGTAGACGTAGATGTCGGTGGACAGAAATTGTGTGAACAATTTCAGTTGCATTTCTGAGACCTTCCCCTTGGCATGGCTGGGTGCAGAGAGTAAAAAATACTGCGCCACTTCTATGGCGCAGGCCTTGTGCCAAGGTGAAGGAGGAGTTGTTCTGGCAGGAAAACAAGGCTTATGGACACCTGCTGATATCCAATTAGTACTGTACACCACAGTATGTTTGCCTTATGTATCCAATGTAACCTGGGGAAGAACCACATGTCTGTGTGTCGCAGGCAGCATATGAGCTGTCTGTCCTCTAATAAAGCGGACATTTTTGCCAATCCTGTTGATTTGTGTGCATTTCTGTCTGACCCCCTCCGCCGTTCCGTAGATATAGTTAACAGTTTTCTTCTGGTTACGGAAGAAAAGATTTTATTCCAACACCTGCCTGTGTCTGCCTGGAATGGGGAGGGAGTGCAGGGTGGCCCCAGCAAATGGCAGCAAGCAGATCCAGCAAGGCGCAAAGGGCACCAAGGGCACCCAAAGGGCACCCCGGGCCTGAGTCACTGCCAGAGGTGCAGGCTCTCACGCAGGGTCACTCCCCTGTCCCCTTCGCCTGGGGAAGCAGCCCTTTGGCGTGGCAGCCAGGACACATGGGTCCCGTGCAGGACTCGCGCAGACGGCCCCACGCCCAAAGCAGCCCTGAGCAGAGCCTGGGCACCATCCTGCCGCTCTGGGGCTTTGGAAGGCTGCTCCCAGTGAGCCCACCGTGTCCCCGGTCACCCCAGCGCAGCCCCAGACAGGGCTCCTCCGGGCTGCCCTGGGGCTGCATTGGACAGGGCCCATAAGGGAGAGGGAAGAATGCGCTGGCAACCACATGCGGGGCCTCACAGGAGCCCAGGGAGACGACATCCGTAGATCTCGGGGAGGTGACACTCGGAAGGTCTCGACCTCTGTCTTGGGGGGGATGGCGAGCCACTCAGGAGTTGATGGGTCAGGATCAAAGGGCGGGCAGGCTGGGAATGGGCACACTGCTGTGGGGGTTTGCTCCAGGCCTCCTGAGCAGGAGCAAGATGGGGAGGAGACCTCTACAGGCAGCTTGAAGCAGCCTCCAGGTCACAGTCCCTGCTTCTCGTGGAGACTTCAACTGCCCTGGTGCTTTCCCCGGAGGGTGGTCGGGCACTGGAACGGGCTGCCCAGGGCAGTGGTCACGGCCCCAAGGCTGCCAGAGCTCAAGGAACGTTTGGACAACGCTCTCAGGCACACGGTGGGATGGCTGTGCTGTCCTGCACAGGGCCAGGAGTTGGACTGGGCGACCCTTGTGGGTCCCTTCCAAGGCAGGATGTTATGTGATTCGAGCTCTTCGGTTAAGCCTTCCTCTGGCCAGGAAGAGCTGGCAAAGCTGTTGGGGGTGGGGCAGAAGAAGGGAAGTGTGGCAGGAAGAATGTAGCAATGAACCATGGGAGTTGTGGTCTCCCGGGTTCTCAGACAATATTTGATTGTCTTTGGTTAGAGGGTCACGTGACATGTTCAGGCGTGGTATTTAAACCTAGGCAGTTTGAATAAATGGTATTTCTGCTCTGGCACTTGTTCGTGTCAGAGTGGGGTTCGTGCCTTGAACAGCACCTCAAATGGCGCCCGAACAGGGTCTTCAGCAGGTTACTGGCAACCAGGAGCAGAAGCTCTGGGGAACCTGTCCGGGGGTGTCCATATCGCCAAAACCAAAAGGAAGAAAAGAAAGAATTCAGCGCGCTGGGTTACCTCTGCAAAAAGGAACAAAAAAGGAAGAAAAAAGGACCAGAAGAAAGGACAACAGAGCTTCCGCACAGAGGTAACCAAAAATTGGCGAATATGGGAGGGTGGTTTACCCGTCAGGAGGGAATTACTCCAAAAATCAAACAAACAGCAGAAGCTGTCTCTCAACTTTTACAAGAACAACCATAGAAGAAAGTAAGTTATGGGACTTGTTATATTGGATTTCGTTGCCTGAACCTGCATTCCCTCTGACTGGACCTTGTCAAGTGTCATCTTGGAGGAAAATAGGGAACAAAATTATTGAAAAAGCCAGTGAGGGAAAAACAGACGCCCTCAAGAATTTGCCTACATGGAAAGACATTATGATAGCCTTGAATAAGCACTACAGAAAGGCAAATGCACCCGGGAGAGTGGACTTCCCCCCCCTTCACTCCTTTCCCCTCAACCCCCCCCCTTCAACCCCAGCCCCCCCACCGACCGAGTGGGGCAGGGGGGGAATGCACGTTGGTCAGGGGGGATGAGGGGGAGGGGGAGCCCTTGGGGGGAACAGTGCAGTGGCAGCGTGTGGTGTGAAGGAGCATGGTTTGGGGGCTGGCAGCATGAGCATGGCAGCCGGGGGGGATGCTGGCTTTATGCCAGCGCCCATGGCTGCAGCTGAGACCATGCCATACAGAGCAGCAAGCAGTGCTGCTGGAGCCGAGGACCATTACAGAGCAGCGCCGACCCCTGGACCGTTACGGGGCGACCGTGACACGGTGGTTGCACAGTCAATGTGCAGAAGGAGAGTGGCACCGGAGGCACCGCCATGTTGCCCCTGCCGTGTGCCGGAAGTGAAGCCGCCACCCCCAGGTTCAGGCATTTCGCCGGGAAGGGGGGAGGATGACTGTGACGGACAAATAGACAGCGAGTCTATAGAGGACACAGAAGAGAATCTGCTAGCTCCCTTTAGCCAGGGCGCTCCACTAACACCCTTTGGCTGCGCAGCGGCCATGAGACCGCTGCAGAACAACCACGCAGCAACATGGATGCAGCAAGCTTACTCCGGCCGTGAGGCGGAAGTGAAAGTGCCTCTTCCGTCACCACCAGTTCAACCAACTCACAACAAATGCACAACAGTTAAAGCATCACTGTGGCTCTCCTACCCAGAAACCAACCCACAGCCCTCACCAGCCTCAGAACAGCTTCTATGCCGAAGATGGCCTGATGGAGGAGGAAGAAGAGATATTGACTCCCTAGAAAGCTTAGCTGAGCTGTGGCAAACTGAATTCAGTGAGACAAGAGAACCAGAAAAAGGACAAGCAGTTTTGAATCCTGCAAAAGAGGAAGAACAGCAAACATGGCTACGGCTACTACTTCAGCTCGAGGAAGAAGATGTAGACTGGGAAAGCACACAGAACATCTGCCTACCCAAGCCCAGACCATCAGCAAAGTCAAAGCTACCAACGTTGAAGTGGACAGCACGTGTACTGACGGCGTTGCTGGCAATGACAGTGGTTGGTTTTGTACTGCGAGAATTTCAGCTGGGACAACACCATCCACCTCCTGACAGAACCAACAACCTAGAGGTAGCATTGCAAAACACAGCAGACATACAGCTATCAACTACCATGTTTAATTTTCTAAGTCACAGAAGGGCAACTTTACTAATTGACAGATGATCTGCTATTATAAAAAGTTCTTTTGTGTTACAGAGGGTAAGAATAATAATAAGAGGGGCCCCAAATCAAGTATTTACTTCTCACTATTTTAAAATGCTGTTAGACAAGATGCCATACACAACATGGAAAGCCAAACTTAAACAAGTAGCAAACAAACAACCAGTTACAATTTCAACTGCAGAAACACATAACTCTTTATACACAGTCACTGCAAGAGCCTTGAGAAAGCAAAACAAACAAAACCTTCATACAACACAAGCCCAAAGATGCTCCACAAAGTTGCAACATACAGCAATACACACCTCTAGATCTACTCAAAACACAAACATGCATAAATTGACCTATACCCAAATTGAACAATTAGAATGGGAGGCAAAGACAGGAATATCAAACATCCTGATAGCAGCAAAACACGGGACTGAACTACAATCCACCTTGACTGCCTTAACTGACGCCATCCAAAAAGCAGGTCTGCAGCTTGCCCCAGAAAAAATTCAACGCACCCAACCTTGGACCTACCTCGGATGGAGGATCACTCAACAGGAAATCATGCCACAACCAGTGACTTTCAAAGTAACGGACACTATGACCCTGAATGATTTGCAACGGCTTTTAGGAGCCATTAACTGGCTGAGGCCTGTCTTGGGCATCACAACAGAGGAATTGCACCCCCTCTTCGAGCTACTTAAAGGTGACCCAACTCTCACATCTATTCGATCCCTAACCCCAGAAGCAAAACAAGCTCTGGAAGTATGCTCCCAAGCTGTCGAAAACAGGCAAAGCAGACGACAACCCCCTGACCTGCACATTCGCCTCGCCATCATATCCAGCAAGTTCCAACCTTTTGCTGTCCTTTTCCAATGGGATCAGGCAGAATCTGACCCTTTGAGAATTCTAGAATGGTTATTTCTTCCCCACTCTCCACCTAAGACTGTTTGGACCGTTAATGACATGCTTGCTAAGCTCATTATGAAAGGTAGAGGACATCTGCAGGAGATGGATGGAAGGGATCCTGAGACGATCTACATTCCAGCCACAAAAGACAACTTAGACTGGCTTCTTGCAGAGGACGCTGGGTTTCAGACTGCATTAGCGGACTTCCACGGTAATATTTCCATTCACTTCCCGAAACATAAACTCTGGGCGGAAATAGGAAATCTACCCCTGATGGCCACGCGTCGCTGCAAACTACGACCAGTAAATGGAGTCACAGTCTTCACTGATGCATCTGGACGATCGAAAAAAGCCATCGTGACATGGAAGAACCCTGCCACAGGACAATGGGACAATAAGGTACAAACCTTGGACCAAGGTTCTGTACAGGTTTTAGAACTAGCAGCTATCCGCATGGCATTTGAATTGTTCCATGATCAACCTATGAATGTTGTCACAGATTCTCACTATGCAGCAGGGTTGGTCTCACGTCTCGAAGCCTCCTTCCTTCGAGATGTCACTAATCCTCACTTATTTACAGAAATTCGTACCATATGGTTTCTTATCAACCACAGAAAATTTGATTTTTACATAATGCACACTCGGTCACACACAGAACTTCCAGGACCCATAGCAGAGGGCAATCAAAAAGCTGATGCAACTGCTATGGCAACTACAGTTCCCAAAATTCTGGAACAGGCTAAAGTCTCACACCAGTTCTTCCACCAAAATGCACGTTCATTAAAGAGACAATTCCAAATTACAATAAACCAGACCAGAGACATAATTATGTCATGCTCTGACTGCCAGCGAATTACCCCCATGCCAGCTAAGGAAGGGGTTAATCCCAGGGGCATAACAGCCAATGAAATCTGGCAGACAGACCTTACACATATAGCTGAATTCGGTAAACTAAAATATGTCCATGTTACAGTAGACATGTATTCCAGATACATTAATGCAACAGCACACACGGGAGAAAAAGCCAAAGACGTTATCAGACACTGGCTCAGTTGTTTCGCAATCCTAGGAATTCCAAAAACCATAAAAACCGACAATGGCCCTGCTCATTGTTCTGAAAAAATCAAAACATTTCTCACAGATTGGGGAATACTCCATTCCATAGGTATACCGCATTCACCCACAGGACAAGCGATTGTAGAAAGAGCTCACCGTACACTAAAAGAAATGCTTCAAAGACAAAAAAGAGGGGAGTCGGTATATAGCCCCCAGGAACGCTTACGGAAAGCGTCATATGTTCTAAATTTCTTAAACTGTGATGATACAGACCATAGCAGGTATGAACGCCAACAGAAAACTCAAATACTTTCATCTTCCAAACCACCAGTTATGATCAAAGATCTAATATCTGGGCAATGGTCAGGACCAGTAGATCTCATAACATGGGGAAGGGGATATGCCTGTGTATCCAAGGGTACCAAATTACAATGGGTCCCTTCTAGATGTGTCAGGCCTTATATTAGCCCTCCACCACAACAGGAGCAACCACCAGAAGAAATAAGTGAAGGATTTGGATTAGAAGAAACACGACCAACAATAGTAAACACATCACACAGTGGGGAGAAAAAAAAAAAAAAAAAGGGGGAAAAGAGATATGGGTCTGTTCCCTATGTGTGTAAATCTACATTAACATTTCCTTAAAACAGGGAGAATCACAAAGAAGCAGTAAATGATACAACAGAACCAAAAGAAACATATAAACAGTAACCAAGGCAGAACCAAAAGAAACACATAAACAGTAACCAATACAGAACCAAAACTCCATGAGTCAAACACAATAAAGGGTTTAAGAGTGCATTGTAAGGAGAGAATGAAACGGTGGCCACCGGAGTATGAATGAGAAAGTTGAGTGGACGCATGTATATGTGTGTGAAAGCAAGTACACTTTATAGCAAGACATCTTAAACACTACTTCAGACAACACCACCTCAGACACAACATCTACAACCCAACACATTTCCCTTTTAAATAAAGATGATGCCATTACACAAAGTCACCCTCAGATAAAAGGTTATCCACACCTACAAACCCTGGGTAATTTGAGATTGCTTGAATATTGCACGAACCAATAAAGTTGTCAACAGTTCAATAAAGGCCTTGTGACGATAGGCCCTGTTTTTTATAATTAGTTGAAATAAGATTGGTTCTAATAAGAATGTTAAAAACATAGTGTTTCTCAACTTGTTAATAAAAAGAGGAGGGAGATGTGGCAGGAAGAATGTAGCAATGAACCATGGGAGTTGTGGTCTCCCGGGTTCTCAGACAATATTTGATTGTCATTGGTTAGAGGGTCACGTGACATGTTCAGGCGTGGTATTTAAACCTGGGCAGTTTGAATAAACGGTAATTCTGCTCTGGCACTTGTTCGTGTCAGAGTGGGGTTCGTGCCTTGAACAGCACCTCAGGGAAGCCCCAGCATTACTGCTGTCTCTATGACACAATGGGAGGCCCGACATTCCATCCCTGGAGACGCTCCAAGAGGAGCATCCAGACCTGTGTCCAGTCAACAGAAGCGACCGGCCACCGAGCGTGACTGACCATGGCCCTGTCAGCTCTGTGGCGCCGCTCTGTGAGCTGGAGATCAGCCCTGACCCGGCTCGTGCAGCTCTTCCGCTCCCCCCAAAGCTCCGGCACCAAAGGTGAGGACAGAGCCTGACCCCGAAAGCCCCGCAGTGCACGGTGGGGACATTCACAGCCCTTCCTCCTCTGCACCTCGCCCTCCTCCTCCTCCTCCTCCTCAGTCCTCTCAGCGCCTGATGGCCCCAGCTCGGGATGTGACTTCCAGGCTTTGCTCTTTCTCACAGGCTCAGCCAACCTGCCTCCACCAGCCCCACTGGCAAGCAGCCCTGGCGTTGCTGTAACATCCAACACTGCCCGGGGGGGGCCCCAGGGCAGAGGGAAGCCCCTGGCTGGGGCAGACCAACGTGCCCCCCAGGGTCAACTGCAGCCCTACCACCATCAGGGGAGAGCAGTGGCCCCGGTCCCAGCAGCGCGGCACAGCCAGCGCAGCCCTGCCAGCTCAGCCAACCCCTCCGGGACACCCCTGGGCAGTGGCAGCCCCCCAGACGGGAGCACCCCCATGGATGTGGACGTCACCCCGGCACTTAACATCAGCCTGGCCAGTGACGTCTCCATGGAGGAGGACGCCCCCCGCGGCTGCGACCTCTCGCTGGCCACCGACGTCCCCATGGAGGAGGACACCGCCCGCGGCTGCGACCTCTCGCTGGCCAGCGACGTCCCCATGGAGGAGGACGCCCCCCGAGGCTGCGACCTCTCGCTGGCCAGCGATGTCGCCATGGAGGAGGACACCTCCCCGCCCAGGCACACCACCGCCAGCCCCTCAGCCGCACCCCAGCTCCAAGCCACCAGGGAGCCTGGGGTGACTCCAACCAGCCGCGCTCTGCTGAGTGGGAAGGTCCTGCCGCAGGGGACTCAGGGGCACTTGGCTTCCTCCCCGGGGGCTGCAGGGACCAGCCAGGATGGTGGCAGCAGCGTCCCCGCGCCCACGGACCGCGGAGACACCAAGCTGGAAAGGCGCGGGGCGAAGAGGAAGGGGGGCTCTGAGCCAGGGCCTGCCATGAAGATCAAGGCTCCCGCAGCCGGGGCTGGGGCAGGAAGATTGGCTTAGGCCTGTTAAAGGGATAGGTCGTTTGGGGACCTATCCCTGTTTGAGGGATAGGTCGTTTGGGGACCTATCCCAGGTTGAGGCATAGATCGTTTGGGGATCTATGCCAGTTGGAGGGATAGATCGTTTGGGGATCTATCCCAGCGGGAGGGAGGGAGGGTGTTTATGTGGGGAAGATGTAGATAGAGATGTAGGGAAGATGTAGAGATAGATGTAGACGTAGATGTCGGTGGACAGAAATTGTGTGAACAATTTCAGTTGCATTTCTGAGACCTTCCCCTTGGCATGGCTGGGTGCAGAGAGTAAAAAATACTGCGCCACTTCTATGGCTGCAGGCCTTGTGGCAAGGTGAAGGAGGAGTTGTTCTGGCAGGAAAACAAGTCTTATGGACACCTGCTGATATCCAATTAGTACTGTACACCACAGTATGTTTGCCTTATGTATCCAATGTAACCTGGGGAAGAACCACATGTCTGTGTGTCATAGGCAGCATATAAGCTGTCTGTCCTCTAATAAAGCGGACATTTTTGCCAATCCTGTTGATTTGTGTGCATTTCTGTCTGACCCCCTCCGCCGTTCCGTAGATATAGTTAACAGTTTTCTTCTGGTTACGGAAGAAAAGATTTTATTCCAACACCTGCCTGTGTCTGCCTGGAATGGGGAGGGAGTGCAGGGTGGCCCCAGCAAATGGCAGCAAGCAGATCCAGCAAGGCCCAAAGGGCACCAAGGGCACCCAAAGGGCACCCCGGGCCTGAGTCACTGCCAGAGGTGCAGGCTCTCACGCAGGGTCACTCCCCTGTCCCCTTCGCCTGGGGAAGCAGCCCTTTGGCGTGGCAGCCAGGACACATGGGTCCCGTGCAGGACTCGCGCAGACGGCCCCACGCCCAAAGCAGCCCTGAGCAGAGCCTGGGCACCATCCTGCCGCTCTGGGGCTTTGGAAGGCTGCTCCCAGTGAGCCCACCGTGTCCCCGGTCACCCCAGCGCAGCCCCAGACAGGGCTCCTCCGGGCTGCCCTGGGGCTGCATTGGACAGGGCCCATAAGGGAGAGGGAAGAATGCGCTGGCAACCACATGCGGGGCCTCACAGGAGCCCAGGGAGACGACATCTGTAGATCTCGGGGAGGTGACACTCGGAAGGTCTCGACCTCTGTCTTGGGGGGGATGGCGAGCCACTCAGGAGTTGATGGGTCAGGATCAAAGGGCGGGCAGGCTGGGAATGGGCACACTGCTGTGGGGGTTTGCTCCAGGCCTCCTGAGCAGGAGCAAGATGGGGAGGAGACCTCTACAGGCAGCTTGAAGCAGCCTCCAGGTCACAGTCCCTGCTTCTCGTGGAGACTTCAACTGCCCTGGCGGCAGCTGGAGAAGCAACACAGCCAAGCACCAAGAGTCCAGCAGGTTCCCGGAAAGCGGTGACGACAACTTCCTGGCCCAGGGGGCTGGAGCCTCTGACAAGCCAAAGGAACGCTGTGCTGCTCCACCTCTTCCTAACACACAGCAAAGACCTTGTTGGAGACGGGAAGGTGCGGGACAGCCGGGGCTGTAGAGACCATGGGATTGTGGTCGTCTGAAATTCCAGCCAGTGGGAAACACAGAAATAGCCAGGAGATCGAGGAGCCGACGAAAAAAAATAAACTTTTATTGCAATAAAAGGGAGACTTCACTGGACAAACCGCAGTGAGGTGGCTCAGCTCAGTGCAGGTCGCAGCCCCCTTTTAGCCTGGTTTGCTGTGCTGCACCTAGTTTGCTGTGGAAACTGTAACCGTTTTGCCGTGGAAACTGCACATAAACTTGTTTGTGTATAAAAGCTGGATGAAGAGGGAGGGTCTTCGGAATCCTGACTAGGGGCGTTAGCCCGCAGGTTCCCGGGGCCCCGAATAAAGCACCGCATAAACCGGCACTCTGTTGGTTTGTGTTTCTTTTGGATTACGGGCAACACCCAAAGCAAGTGGAGCCTTCAAACAACTGAGATGAGAACTCATAAGGACTCCGGCGCTGGGTTTGCCTGACGTAACGAAGCCCTTTTGTTTGTTCTCGCATGAACGACAAGGAATGGCTCTGGGGGTCCTGGCTCAGCAACAAGGGCCATACAAAAGAACAGCAGCCTACTTCTCCAAGCAATTGGCTGAAGTAAGCAAATGATGGCCCACCTGCCTAAGGGCAGTAGCAACAATGATCATAAATATAGAAGAAGCCAGGAAATGTACAATGGGACAGAAAATGACTGTGTTAGTGTCCCACACAGCATCTACAGTACTGGAACAGAAAGGAAATCATTGGCTGTCACCCTCCCAATTTCTGAAATATCGGGTAATCCTGGCTGATGACATAACCGTTCAGGTGACTAACATTGTTAACCCAGCTTCATTCCTAGAAGGAAGAATCTCGGCTGCACCTGTCATGCAGGACTGCCTGGAAACCATTGAAGCAGTGCACTCCAGCTGCCTGGACCTTAAAGAAGAACCACCCCTGGATGCAGAAGACTGGTTTACCGATGGCAGCAGTTTCATAAGACAAGGTGTGAAGATGGCTGGGTATGCTGTGACCACCACTACTGAGGTAATCAAATCAAATCCTTTGCCTGCAGGAACCTCAGTCCAGAAAGCAGAACTGATGGCTCTCATTCGAGCTTTAGGATTGGCAGAAGGAAAACAAATTAACACCTGGACTGACTCCAAATATGCCTTTGGCATAGTTCACGCTCATGGAGCAATTTGGAAAGAAAGAAGACTTTTAACTCTTCAAGGAAAAGTTGTGAAGTATGCTGAAGAAACTCTATGATTATTAGAAGCTGTACAACTCCCCTCTCAGGTGGCAATTATGCACTGCCAAGGACACCTGAAAGGTAACACTGTCCTGGAAATAAGAAACAGAAAAGCTGCTGCAGAAGCTGAATTAGCTGCTGCAAGAAGTAAAGAACTATCAGTAGCAGCTTTAGTGCTAGAAGAACTAGACACAGATCAACAGGTAGAATATCAAGAAACAGATTATAAGTGGATACATGAAAATGAAGGTAAGGTGTTAGACAATAGATGAGGTTAACTAAAAACAGGTCAGTTAATACTGTTAGAAAAATTAGTGTGGCAATTTGTAAAAGTAAAACATGATAAAACTATTGGGGCTTAGACTCACTCTATTAGCATTTAAGGACTAGAGTAGCAGGACCAAATTTATTTACCACAATAGAGCAAGTCACAACCCAATGGGAACTTCGTCTGAAATACTGGAACAAAAATACACCAAAGGGCAATAAGTAAAGGGCAATAAGTAAAGGGCATTTCCCAGGTGAAATCTGGCAAATTAATTTCTCTGAGCTCCCAAGAAAAGGGGGGGGTCCTGTTATCTCTTAGTTTTGACTGACATTTTCTGGATGGCCTGAAGCTTTCCCATGTAGAAAAAAAATGAATCAAAAGGAGTGGTTAAAGTCTTGTTGAATGAGATTATACCATGGTTTGGAATGCCTAAGAGCATCTCTTCAGATAGAGGTTCACACTTTTGTGCATGAATTGTACAAGCAATAAGTAAAGCACTAAAAATCAACTGGCAACTGCATATGCCCTACAGACTCCAAGCAAATGGGCAAGTAGAAAAGATGAATCTAAAATATGTCAAGAAACAAATTTTCATTGGTATCAAGCTTTACCTATTGCTTTAATCAAGCTAAGGGTCAAGCCAAGATCCAAAGGGAAACTGAGTCCATTTGAAATTCTCTTGGGCAGACCCTACATGATGCAAACTGTGAATAGTGAAGCTGTAGATCAAACCAGTAATCAATATGTGTACGATCATGTTATGGTTGTAGGAAAACAATTGCAGAAAAATGCTACAGTGGTGTTAGAACACCAACCCAAGCAGCCTGATTGTAAGCTACATCCATCCAACCCTGGTGATCAGGTATATGTTAAGAATCTTTCAGGAGATCCACTACGGGAGAAGTGGGATGGACGCCAGCAGGTGCTGATGACCACCTCCACACGATCCGGGTGAAAGAGAAACCCACGTGGATCCACTACTCTCGAGTCAAGAGAGTTCCAGAGGAAGCATGGACCTCGGGAGAGGAATCATCTACTATCAAGCCTCCTCAATGCTGATCCTTGGACTGATAAGTACATTAGTGTTAAATCAAACTCTTGCCCCAAAATTATTATGGTCTCAGGCCTATAATGGGAATTCTAGTCTATGATTTGCTATAAATACAGATATTCTGAATTCATCTGAACTGAACCAATACAATCCATCTGTTATAGTCCTCCAAGGAACAAGGGTACTGAATAATTGGTAAAATCCTGGTACCCCATACAATGCAAGTGTTTTAATAGGCACGGATTAGATGGTCACCCAGAACTGACGTTACTGTGAAATGTAATTAGTGGCTGATCAATGTTGGCACACCTTCACTCTAGATAAATCAGTTTCTGTGATGTGTCAGTGGACATTCAGGGAAGGAAATATAACAATGAGATTACCAACCAGCAAATCTCCTACCACCCCATTGACTAAGACCACCACCAGTTTTACAACTCCTTCTTTAGCCTGTGAGAGTGTCCACAATTTAACTTATGCTGGACCATATGTAATTAAGCACTCAAATGAGCAGAAGCTGTTGTTAGATCCCATATATTCACTGAAAAGGGTTCCAATACACCTTTAAGTAAACATATCAAACATACAAAAAGATTGTCAGCCCTGTATTCAACAAAGCCTTAAAGACTGGCATGTATAGATGATGGCCAGATCCCCTTGTACCAGAATTCAAAGAGATGTAACGGGATGGTTTGGCACAGGATTAAGTGTATTAAACACCATAGATCAAGAAGTATTAGTGAATAAACTAAGTGCTGTCACATCTGATCTAGGAAAATTCAAAGTCCCTTTAAGATCATCTTTGCTCACTTTGGCAGAAACACAATCATTGGCAGTTAAATTGTTAACATTAGTAGCTAACCACTGCAAAAGATTTCACCAAGATTATTGACTATGCTGGTGTCATCCATAAAAGATTTGCACTTGCAATACAATGTCTCCAAACTCAACAGTGGGTGCAATCTGTAGCTGCAGGAATATTAAGAGAAGGAACTTCAGGAATATTACCACAGGAAGTAAGAGAAATAATAGCTAGAAACAGTTCTACTACACACTTTGAGAAAAATTACCAAGCGTGGTGGCAGTTAGGAAACTTCACTTACAATCCTCAACATGAACAAATTGAAGCTTATGTGCTCACTATCAGTGCAGCTAAAGAAAAGACCATCTTTCCTAGCCTGACATTAAGAGCCATACACCAAAATGTAATTGTCAGACCCATAGACCATAATGTTTGGGCAAGTTAGGATCACACCAAGAAAAAGTGGCAGCCAGTCAGTACTGAGGCATGTATTCCTAAAGGACAATTAGGATATATCTGTGAAAATGCTGGAGTAGAAAATGAAGATTTATGCTTAGATGCTGACAATAGTGTGTGTACCTTTGAAATGCTTCCCCATACTAAAACCCAATCACAAGTCTATTATGTAGGAAATGGTTGTGCATGTGTTAGAATCTTTTGTGTTAATTTTACCATAGGTATTTGTCATGAAGTAGTGAGTGGTATTAATTTTTTTGTTTTGCTAAAATAATAGGCTGTGACTTTGGTTATATCATTCTAGTGACTACTAGACAACTGATTGAAGCTGATTATACAATGTATCATGATGTGCCGAAATTGCAGAGAGGAATGAACATTAATCTTTTTAAAGCAATGCTTAAACATCCTGATATAGAAAAACTGGTCCAGGAAGTAAACAGAACGACTAGACGAATGCTCTGGCAAGTAGAACATGACACTGAGAGCATAAAAACTGTTCTAACCAAAGTGGAAAAAGTGGGAGAACATCACTGGTGGGATATCTTTACAGGATACTCCCCTACAGCATCACAAGTGTTTCACTATTTGATACATCCAATATTGGTATTAGGAGCTGGCATTATTCTACTACTTGTCCTAATTGTTTGGCTATGGTGCAAATCAAGCATCATGGTTAGAAGGATGCAGATAATGAGGGCTGTGATGAATACCTATCAAAATCCATTAGAACTTGACGAAGGAATTCGTAAATTCTAAACAAAAAGGGGGGAATGATATAGGAAGCTAGGCCCAAAAGAGTTAACTAAGAGATTTGGGCCTGCTAACAAGCTCCCAACATCCAAGACGATCTGTGCTCGTTCTGTTCTACTTACTGGACCAAAGCTTAAGAGAATAGTACAGGAACAGGTAATAGGCCTAGAGGTGATAAATTAGAAATACAACAGGATCAGGTAGACATTTAAATAGGAGAAATAGGCCTGGAGCCAGGGTTTTTTCCAAGCTTCAGTGAGCGGGTCAAGAACAATGGAAAAGAAGAAGGGTCAAGCTGAGGAAGATGAGTTGAAGCCCCCTGCCCCATGGAGGAAGATGGGAACTACCCTCCGAAATGGGGAGCCAAGAGAAGCACCTCCCCAAGCTCCGCCTATACTCCACCTATTTTTAATATGTATTGATAGATGTTGTAATCACTTGCATATGCACTTAATCACATCTGAAGATTGTATAAAAACGCTGATTTTGTGTGAAGCCTTTGAGCAAGTTTGTCCAGCGCGAGCTGGCTTGCTCCCAACGTTGAATAAACAAATACCTTGCTGCTTAAAGATAAAAATTCTCTGAGCAGTTTCTTGGACCGATTTTTCGGATTCAGTATGCCTGAGAGCGTTGTCCAAACGCTCCTTGAGCTCTGGCAGCCTTGGGGCCGTGACCACTGCCCTGGGCAGCCCGTTCCAGTGCCCGACCACCCTCCGGGGAAAGCACCTTTTCCTAATGTCCAACCTAAGCCTCCGCTGACACAGCTCCGGCCGTTCCCTCGGCTCCTGTCCCTGGTCCCACAGAGCAGAAATGGCCGCTGCCCCTTGGCAGGAAGCTGCAGCCCCCCAGGAGATCTGACCTCAGTCTCCTCTTCTCCAGGCTCAACAGCCCCAGTGACCTCAGACCTCAAGTGCAAGGTCCTGCACCTGGCTCAGGGCTTGGCTGGTGCCACCTGGCACAACATCAGCTTGCAAATTTTGCAACACAACAGGGAGGACCAAGAAGGCTTTGGCTAAGAGAGACTGTTTACAAGGGACTGGAGCGACAGACCAAGGGGCAATGGCTTGGCGCTGGCAGAGGGCAGGCTTAGATGGCATATGGGAAAGAAAGCCTTCGCGGGGAGAGTGGTGGGGCCCTGGCACAGGTTGTCCAGAGAAGCTGTGGCTGCCCCATCCCTGCAAGTGTTCAGGGCCAGGTTGGACGCGGCTTGGAGCAAGCTGGTCTAGCGGAAGGTGTCCCTGCCCGTGGCAGAGGGGTGGTTGGAAGCAGATGAGCTTTCAGGTCCCTTCCTTCCAACACCAACTGCTCTAGGAGTCTAGGAGTCTTGAAAAACAGGAGACTTCTGCAGAAGCCAGGAGGTGAATAAAAACATTTGCCACTTAAACACAAAGTCTTGTTACCAAGGGGCATCACCCGATTCTGGGGACTACTCTCATGACTTCTCACCACTGGAAGCTGACATTGCTGAAAGCCATAGAAATTGACCTAAAATTGACCAAACAATCCGACAAAAGTTCCCTGATGGAAGGATCCTGGAGCAAGCATATCATCCTGGAGGCAATGACAGGGCAATTTCTGCGCCTCTGCCGTAAACCTGTCAGTTCTGGCCCTGCCCTGGGGAGGTTTTTTTCGGCTCTCCATTCCATGGGAAGACAAGTGCGGACAAGAAGAACGGGGTTCTGTCCGCTCAGGGTCAAAAGTGCTTTAGGTCTGTGCTGTGATCTGTTGGAGTTGAGCTCCTGTCTAGAAAACGAGGGCTTTCGGGACTGCTCAGCATCTGGCTCCTCCCGTGGAATCAGATGTTCCAAGCAGGGAAGGGGATGTCCAAGAGGGGTTCTGCCCACTTGAACTTCTGAACTTGTGGAGCTCTCCTGGCGCTTCTGGGCGTAGTGATTCCGTGGATGTCAATTGGCTGTTCTGGAGAAAAGCTGGGGATTAAAAGAAGTAGTGAGAGAACCAGACTGAAAATGGGTGAAGGTGTTGCAGGAAGTGAGGCTGGGCAGCAAGAGCAGTGAGTGAGGGGAAAAAAGGATTTCAGGCAAGAAGGAAAAAGATCCCTGAAGAGGCTCAAGGCAGCTCTCCTCAGCTCCACGCTTCTAGTCTTACAGGCTGCCTTGCTTCCTCCTCCCGCCATCCCGAGCTCCACTCTTAGCACTAGGAAGGTGCTCTTGCAAAGGGTGTAGTGCAGTCACGGTTGGCAGTGAGAAGCAACAAGTCACTGGTTGCTCAGTTGTCAGTTCCCAAGAGGTGCCGTTTGCCCGGAGACAGGGGGCCCAGTCAGCAGCACAGAAGGTCTCAGGTGGCCACGTCCTCCCTTTTGAAGCGGCCTCCACTTTGAAAAATGGCAGTGGCCTTCCGAGCCACCTCATCGGGACGTAGTGGGGGGCACAGAGCAGGCGTGTCGGGAAGCCTGTAAGCCCAGAGTATCTCAGCCAGTGGAGAAACGGGCAGGGAGCAGCGCTGCGGGCAAAGGGGCTAAAAGGGGGCTGCGACCTCCACTGAGCTGAGCCACCTCACTGCGGTTTGTCCAGTGAAGTCTCCCTTTTATTGCAATAAAAGTTTATTTTTTTTCGTCGGCTCCTCAATCTCCTGGCTATTTCTGTGTTTCCCACTGGCTGGAATTTCAGACGACCACAATCCCATGGTCTCTACAGCCCCGGCTGTCCCGGACCTTCCCGTCTCCAACAATGTCGGTGGACAGAAATTGTGTGAACAATTTCAGTTGCATTTCTGAGACCTTCACCTTGGCATGGCTGGGTGCAGAGAGTAAAAAAATACTGCGCCACTAATATGGCTGCAGGCCTTGTGCCAAGGTGAAGGAGGAGTTGTTCTGGCAGGAAAACAAGTCTTATGGACACCTGCTGATATCCAATTAGTACTGTACACCACAGTATGTTTGCCTTATGTATCCAATGTAAGCTGGGGAAGAATCACATGTCTGTGTGTCACAGGCAGCATATGAGCTGTCTGTGCTCTAATAAAGCGGACATTTTTGCCAATCCTATTGATTTGAGTGCATTTCTGTCTGACCCCCTCCGTCGTTATCTGGCGCCCATTTAACAGGGAGTCCTACTTCGTCGAGTTCTGCAGGGACGCAAGGCGAACGGAAGGAGCTGAGGGAAGCGGTCGTGGGAGGTGATGCTGTCCCCGGCATCACGGAACAAAACCATGCGCATGGTACAGAGGAATCTCACCCTGGCCCGGTGAGTCGACCGAGGGAGAGAGCATGGGGCCCGCGGCATCCAAAGAGGATGAGGCCGCGGAAACGCTCCCCCGATATATATTCTCTCTAGGAGAGCCTGTTTCTGATGGAACCGCCCCTAAGGGGTTGATGGCATGGGTGAGAGCGAGGACTCTACTTCCCGCTGCTCGAACCGCCTTTCAGGTGTCCACAAGGGACGCTATAAAGGAATTCTTTTGGGACGAGATCTCTACGGGGTCAGGAGCCCCTAGAACGTGTACTCTGCTTTGGCGTCTGGCAGTTGGGTCGCTACAAGAGTTAAGTTCTGAGCGACGGGAACTCATAAAGGTTCGAACAGCTCTGTCGGGAGATGGCGGGACTACGGCCGGTCCCCGCCCCGTTCGGTCTGCTGTAGGGGGGATCCCCGTGCCTGCGGCTGCGAAGTTGCGAATGCTAGGACCCTTAGGAGCAGCGGGATCACCTCCGTTTAGCGCCGTGCATGTAGCAGCAGGATGTGTAGGGGCTGCAGGAACATCACTAGCGGCAGAGAATGAAGCTGGAGCCGAGCCCGCGGCACCGCTCTCTCTTGCGGCTGCGCAGTCGGCACTGTCGCTCCTCACTGTGCCTGCTACTGCGCATGTGTCAACTGGACCGACACTGCTGGGAGCCTCCGCGTCCCTAGATGGCGCTGCATCGCTGGCGCCTGAAGCCACCATGCAACCCGGAAGAAAGCCACTGTGGATCGCTGCCATGGCAACAGACGCTGTTTTCGGAAAAAAAAAAAAAAATAAAAAGCAGAACCAGGTACGATACATATGAAAGAAAGTAGCAGCTATTGTGCCTTGCATTAGAAGATGCTATATTAGCACAACGAGCAACACCGAAAAAGTGCCACTTCTCGTTGACAGGAGAGGCAGGCTAGAGAACTGCCTTTCCGTATTTTTGTTAACTCTCGTGTTAGTGTTGTGTGTCCAACGTTGTTGTGAGCTCACTGTATTGTTAACGGTACCGTGCTTGTGTGTGTGTGGAGAAGCGGCCATACGTTTGTTAGTAACTGTTAAAAGCCAGAGGTGAGAGTCCGGGAGAATTTCCTCCCGTTAGAGTGTCTCGGGTACACATAACAGCATAAAAATTCCCTTTAGGATTACTCAAACAGCTGCCAGAGTCCGGCGTGCGGGTGCTGAGGCCGCGCTCCAGGGCTGGGGGCTGCGCGCTGGGGCTGCCGCTGCGCCGGCTCGGCCGTGGGGGAGGCGGCGCTGGCAGCCACGGCAAAAGGCGGCAGGGGCACCTCGGCGGCAGAGGCACCTCAGCGACAGAGGCAACGCCGACAGCTACTTCTGCAGAGCCAGCCAGACTTCTGCGGGCATCCCCGGGAGCTGCACGGCGCACGGAGCAGCCCGGGGAACAGCAGCTCGGCGGTGACTGACTTGCGGGGGAGTTGCCCCGCAGAATCCAGGCATGTCGGTAACTGAGAACAGAAAGCAGAATCTCTCTCTCTTTAGTCCTTCTACTCACTTGTGGATAACTTAAAACTAAAAGATTGTGTTTTACTAAAAGTTAGCATGCAAGAAATTTTAAGAGTTTCCCAGAGAATGAATCTTTATATAAAAGCTTTAGTGAGTTGCCTTGGTTTTAGTCACATTTTACCCCTGTAAAGAACTTCTGCCCAAATTTCGTGTTCAGTCTTAGCAGGAGGAGACATAAGGTTCACACAATAGAGATCATTTGTTGCTTAGCAACTGGGTGGGACTCAAACCACCTCCAGCAGTTTCTCAGAACTAGGGAGAGAGTAGAACTTATACACCAAAAACTACAAATCTGCAAATAAGATAAATGGAAAGCTGGCAGGCTGAGGATTTCCTTGATTCTTAGGTAAAACATCTCTCTATCTTCCTGTTATAAACTGAGAAGTTATTGTGACAGTGGAAATCACATCTTTAGAATTGTATTTAAAAAGGTTTACTCAGCTGATTTTAACATTTGGATGTTAATTTACATTCCTGTCTGATATTATTTCTTTTCCTTGGTCAAGTTTAGTGAATTCATTATTTTTTCCTTTTTTTTTTCTTCTGTGTTTATGACAGAGTTGCAACTTTGAGTTGCATTTCATGTACTGTTTAAGCAATTGTTAATATTCTATTTATAACATAGCAGCAAGTACATTTTTTTTCAGATTTTAATATATATCTTCTGTCGTGGATTCGTACAGTATGTACAGAGCAGTTTGGTCAAACAAAACGTATTATATGTTTTTAAATGTTTTATAACTGCTGATATAGCATACAGCCTCATTGCTTTTCTAAAAACACTACTCAGGCACACACTATGCTGTGAAGTTTGACTTATCTCTCTTGGCACTGATGTTATGTCAACAGTTATACTACATGAATTTCAGATTATTTTTAAAATAACCTAACAAGATGCAAAATGTGTGTGTTTACTTTATACCAATAAAAAAGCAGATTGCTAAATTACACTTTTCCAAAACTATTGATGCGCGAATTAGAACTTTTTATGCCCATTTGATTTATAAAGCAGAAATGTCTGGAGACCACATGATAATCTGTCAGGAAATCAGTAGAGATTGCAATAAAGCTGAGTTACTAGAGTCAGGTTGAATTTAGTAAAATTTTTCTAGTTTGCCTCCCAATATAACGATCTCAAAGCTAGATTTAGTTAGCTTTACATTCGGGAAATTAATTAAAACCTGTGAGTGATTTAGGATTTTAATATAACGGGTGTGGGTTTTACCTGTTCTGTGCTGTTGTTCCACAATTATGGAGTTACATGTTCTTACAACTAGTTATTTGTTTTCCTTTGTGCTGCTTATGTTGTGAATTTTGTTCTCTTACCGAAATTTCATAGATAAAAGAACTAAAAACATGAGGAGATGATGTAGATCACATCTAAGGAACTGGCTGCAAGCTGGAATCTGGCCTTCTATATCCTTCTGAACTGCACATGTAGCTTAAGGCTGAGTATTAAACAGAATGATCAAACAGTATTTTTTCACTGTCATAGACTTAAATGCGAACTTTTTCAAAAGATGAGCTTGACAATGACTATAATAACTTGATGGCACAATCAAGTGTGACAGATTCAGGCAGGGGAAGTGCATCTGTCAGTGCATCTACTGCTGAATCTTCTATGGGACTTGCTCATAATATGACCTCAACACAGACATCTGCAGTAAAACACATCCAATTTGGAAACCATGGGCAGCTTTTGCCAATACAAAAAAATACCAACACCTGATGAGGGTTTCTTTCTCAGTGACTTAGCAAATAAGAACTGCTCTCTAGTAAGCAGCTATGAGTTTCAGACACTGGCTGGACATGGAGCAGAATCAACTGTTACAGAATGTCTCCTCAGGTCTGGGGAGAGTAATTTGGAAACAATGCAAGAAACGGATTATGACCAAATATCTGCAGAAGGCATAACAACAGAGACAGATTTTTCCTCACAGGAGACAACATATCGATGTCACCCTTTAGCTGTTGCTGCCAGTGCAAGTTACAGCCAATCTGCAACACCAGTAGAGATGTCTGAAAAAGAGATAATCTGTATGGAAACAAGCACAGATAGTTTGGCAGAGGTTATGCCAGAGGTGCTTTCATTCATATCTCACAAAGAATATGAATCCAAGGATGAAGACTTGTCTTCACTGAAGCATTATGAATTCAAACATACAGTGATGCAGAAATAATTAACCAATTAACCAGTAGTGCAATCAACTTAGAAAAAAAAAATATATTGGAAATTAAACATGGACAGATTGAAAGTTTACCTGACAATCCAGAAGCCAAAGTCCAAAGTGTAACTGAAGACAGCAGTGGAAAGGATTTTAAAGACATTAGTGTATCTCAGAATCCAAAGAAACCTACTAATATTGTAGCTTGTGAAGTTCAATGTGAGTTTAATACAAATCTGTGCCTGATGCATGAAGAAGTGGACAAAGATGAACTGCAGGAAGCCAGCACTGAGGTAGAACATACTCAGGAATCAAAAGCGCTCCTGCATTCTGGCAGCCAACTTGAACCAAACAGCCTTTGCCAAGGAGAAAAAAGTGAGAAAACAGAAATAGGTCTACCACTGAATGTACACAAACATTCAGCTGTTTGGAAAGCAGCTCCACTGCAGACTGCTTGTCACTGGTATCTAGGAAAGAGGAGGATTCTCTCCCCACAACTCATCCAGAGCTGCCAAAAGATCACACTCTGCGAAAAACCCCTTTTTTCTCCGTGTTGCCTGTGCAAATTGTGGAGCAGAGGAATGTCTGTTTAGATGCGGATTTAGAAGATGATTTCTTGACTGAGATAGGGCAGACGTGTCACTAAGGGGAAAGGAAGACAATGGAAAACTATAGAACTTTTAACATCCTGAGGCCTAAGGGTTGTCACTGTATACAACGATCTGTTTCTGTGCTGCTCATGTCACATCAGTGATGTTTGTGAAGATCAGGCAGACTGGTGTGGTTTGGGAACTCTACATCAGACATTAACTATTTTGTAGTGCTTGTATTTTTCTGTGTTTCATCTCAGTAGTGTTACAGTGGGTAGCAAGATTTATTTGGAATCATCATATGACAGAAACCTTTTGGCTTACGAGTCTTCCCAAAATTATATGTGGCTGTGCAATAACAATTTTTGAGGTAAAATTCTATATCATATCCAAACTAGAAAAACTTTGAAAGGGTGAATTGCTTGTCCACTTTGAAAACTACTACCAAGTTGCCAGACAATGCTATGTATTTGGTATAGGGGTCAGTGATTTAAGAATTTGTAAAACACTTTTGCAAGACAGAAACGGGGAGAGAACAGGTGACAACCCCCTCAGTTCATTTGCAAAAGTTGTTTCATGTGTTAAGGTCTTTTTTGTACACAGGTGTTTGTAGCTGCCTGCATGATGAATGAAACCTTGGAAAGAAAGAACAAGGTTGATGCTGTTTTCTGCAGGTAACAATGGTAACATCAGGAGCTGTTGTGGCTAACAGTTTCCTCAATATTGTTAGAACACAGTTTTTGGAGCACAATTCTTTTTGGTATTATAAGCATAGTTTTTCTTAGTCATATACACCTTTTTAGTGTTTTTTTAAGCACATGAAATTAAGGATTTAAGAGAGTGTACGAACTTTAAAGTAAGTATTACAGGAGCACAATTTGTCAGCATTATGAGCACATTTTAGTGTTGTTAAGGCACAATATTTTTAGTTTTGTTGGAGCACAATTTTTTAGTATCTTTAAGCATATGATTATAGAAGGTTAAGATCTTAGATTATTCACTGGGTACTGGTGGAGGAAAGTTTACCTGTTTGGTGGAGAAGCTTTAACACCATAAGGTACTAGAGAATTAGTATGGTTTCATTACTCATGAGACACAGTGAAATGAGATTCAAAAATATGTTTGTGTGATGTGTGTTTGAATGATGGTGGCCACCGTGTGAAAGAGAATGAATGAAAATGTATGCATGTATATGTGTGAATATTCACTTACACAAACACTTTTGGATAAACAAATACACCAATACCTTTCCATAAAATGGCAAGAAATCCTGAACAAACTCTCCGGGCTGCAATAGAATGGTATGCAAAGAGTGCAATAGAAACGGAAGATCCAGTGTTAATATACGATCATGTCATTGTGTTATTCAAGGGCCAAGGTGTGAAAAAGAATAACAGAAGACATATGGCCCAGAGTTTAATGGAGTTCCATTTCCAAGGATGTTCTGGACAGAGTGGAAGTTTTAAGAATAAACCCTATATTTAAAGAAGCACTTTTAGGCACACTTTGAGAGCACACATCTTAGGGTCAATAGGTTGTTGAGTTTATTGGTGATGGTGGTGGTGTTGTATGTTTGCGCTTATTGAGATGTTATGGATACAATAAGGAATGTTACAGAAATGCAATTTAAATTGTTCAAACATCAACGGGGGATTTGTCGGTGGACAGAAATTGTGTGAACAATTTCAGTTGCATTTCTGAGACCTTCCCCTTGGCATGGCTGGGTGCAGAGAGTAAAAAATACTGCGTCACTAATATGGCTACAGGCCTTGTGCCAAGGTGAAGGAGGAGTTGTTCTGGCAGGAAAACAAGGCTTATGGACACCTGCTGATATCCAACTAGTACTGTACACCACAGTATGTTTGCCTTATGTATCCAATGTAACCTGGGGAAGAACCACATGTCTGTGTGTCGCAGGCAGCATATAAGCTGTCTGTCCTCTAATAAAGCGGACATTTTTGCCAATCCTGTTGATTTGTGTGCATTTCTGTCTGACCCCCTCCGCCGTTCCGTAGATATAGTTAACAGTTTCCTTCTGGTTACGGAAGAAAAGATTTTATTCCAACACCTGCCTGTGTCTGCCTGGAATGGGGAGGGAGTGCAGGGTGGCCCCAGCAAATGGCAGCAAGCAGATCCAGCAAGGCCCAAAGGGCACCAAGGGCACCCAAAGGGCACCCCGGGCCTGAGTCACTGCCAGAGGTGCAGGCTCTCACGCAGGGTCACTCCCCTGTCCCCTTCGCCTGGGGAAGCAGCCCTTTGGCGTGGCAGCCAGGACACATGGGTCCCGTGCAGGACTCGCGCAGACGGCCCCACGCCCAAAGCAGCCCTGAGCAGAGCCTGGGCACCATCCTGCCGCTCTGGGGCTTTGGAAGGCTGCTCCCAGTGAGCCCACCGTGTCCCCGGTCACCCCAGCGCAGCCCCAGACAGGGCTCCTCCGGGCTGCCCTGGGGCTGCATTGGACAGGGCCCATAAGGGAGAGGGAAGAATGCACTGGCAACCACATGCGGGGCCTCACAGGAGCCCAGGGAGACGACATCCGTAGATCTCGGGGAGGTGACACTCGGAAGGTCTCGACCTCTGTCTTGGGGGGGATGGCGAGCCACTCAGGAGTTGATGGGTCAGGATCAAAGGGCGGGCAGGCTGGGAATGGGCACACTGCTGTGGGGGTTTGCTCCAGGCCTCCTGAGCAGGAGCAAGATGGGGAGGAGACCTCTACAGGCAGCTTGAAGCAGCCTCCAGGTCACAGTCCCTGCTTCTCGTGGAGACTTCAACTGCCCTGGCGGCAGCTGGAGAAGCAACACAGCCAAGCACCAAGAGTCCAGCAAGTTCCCGGAAAGCGGTGACGACAACTTCCTGGCCCAGGGGGCTGTAGCCTCTGACAAGCCAAAGGAATGCTGTGCTGCTCCACCTCTTCCTAGCACACCGCAAAGACCTTGTTGGAGACGGGAAGGTGCGGGACAGCCGGGGCTGTAGAGACCATGGGATTGTGGTCGTCTGAAATTCCAGCCAGTGGGAAACACAGAAATAGCCAGGAGATCGAGGAGCCGACGAAAAAAAATAAACTTTTATTGCAATAAAAGGGAGACTTCACTGGACAAACCGCAGTGAGGTGGCTCAGCTCAGTGCAGGTCGCAGCCCCCTTTTAGCCCCTTTGAGTGGCGGTCTGAAAAATAAAAGCTAGACACGATCCCAGTATGGGGAACTGGAATAGTTTATTGAACACGAGAACACTATTTGAAAGGCATCTGGGGCTGTATGTTAATGAAGGGGCCAACCTATGTTAATTGGGGAGTTACACAAATTTTTACTGCAATTTCCAAATAGTTAATTTTTCTTCTAGTAGGATTACATGGGGGACAGAGGGATTACAGGGGTTTAGACATGGTTTGATACAATCATCTCAAAAGTCCTTTCTGATTTCTGCTGGAGCCAAGCTTGATCCATGAGTTAGAACTTTAACAGGTCTTCTGAGAAGGGTCCAGCTCCTTCAGATCATGAGGTTTTTGTCAGCCCTTGTTTTCCTTTGCTGAAAGCTGGGTTTGGGTTCCCACACCTTTGCCCCTTTTTTTTTTATTTTTCTAAAAAACAAAAAACTTGGAAAAAACTTTGATCAAACGTTTGCTAATGCAAGGCAAAATACAAGGGAATACAAATATTACCATAAATGTTTTCTTTAACTAGAGTATTAAATTTATCATGCTAACTAAACATGTAATCTAAGTTTTGATTACTATTTTTTTCTGCAACTATCAATGCTTTGATGTATCGGTTCAGAGTGAGGTAATAACAAATTCTATAGCTGCATTTTAGAAGCAAATGTATTCTTAAATGGATCTAACATGAAATATTGCAGTCTTACTTTTAATACCACAAGTGAAATTAATTTTAACATGGAAGCTCCTTTTTCAAGGCAATGTACAGCCTTTTATATACCTGAGATGGAAAGTATGATTATGTAAAGGCATTGTGTGTCGGAATAGTTTGGGCCACAAGGTTTGGCATTATAAAGGCATGTGAAGGAATCATAGCTGTTTTAAGGCATTCTGCATATTGCTACATAAATTATTTTCTTAAACTTAGCACTAACATTAAAAGCATTAAACCAATCAAAAAGACTATTAGATACTTTTGGATATAGAAAAGTAAACAAGGAACAAAATGCAAGAAGGAAGAATTCCCAACAATGCTAAACTAAATAACTCTGGATTAATATAAAACTTGTTTAAACAACTTATTTCTATTATTTCTTATTAGAAATTACTCTTATAAAATCTTTTTTAAGCTATTCTCTAAAGATTCTGTTGACTTATAAGCGATTGATTTTGAACCAAACTTAATAACTTCATGACTTCAGGGTTCGTGTGCTCCTGACTTTTACCTGAAAGTGTTTTTTAGTGTTTGTTTTTGAAAACTTTTATTTAACCTAAAACATTTCTGCAAATGAAATTCTATTCAACTCAGGATGATATGTTTTCTGTTCTTTATCTAAGGGTGTTTGTGCATGTGTGAGGTAATGTGCATTTGTGTATAAATCAGAACATATTAATTATTGTATTTTCGCACGCATGCATACATTCACACATTCATACTCGATGGCCATCGAACACACATCATACAAACATACTTTTGGGTTTCATTTTACAGTGTCTTTTGGTTATGAACTGAGAAATTGGCGTTTTTTGTTTCTCACCCTTAGATTAGTAATATATGTTTTCTGTTTTTTATGATAGTATAACCTGTAAAAACATAAGCATATTTTACTTCATGTTTAATTTAAATTTCAAATACATATGAACATTCCTATAGTTCAAGGATAAAATATATACTTCTTCTATTTTTAAGGCAAATATATGTCTTTCTGCGTTAATTTGGCTTTTGGACTTAAGGAAAATTGTTATTGTGAGAACTTTAAAATTTTCAAAAATACAGCTATGCATACATTTAAAAACAATTTTGGCTATTAGCTATGGAAGGGTATCTTCATTCAGCAAAGGGTCTTTGCTTTCCTTCGCTTTTCCCTTTTTTTTTTTCTTTCTTTGTTTTTGCGCAGGGGGACAATCTCTCCATTGGTAGCGTTTTGTTCGCCTTACTCACACTGTTAAACTGAAACAGTTAGATTAATAAACAAAAGGGTTTCTAAAAAAAGACCAGTTCTTAGTTTAGGCTGCAAAGAAAAAGGAAAAAAGTCAAGGAAGGGGGTTTTTGCTGCCTCGACTACTGCTGAAGTCGGCAGCTTTGTGTCTGCCCCACTCCGTTTGTCTCTCGGGTCCCTCTGTTCCTGGGTTTCTCTCGTGCTGCTGCCGCTGGGCTTCCGCTCGCTCCCTCCTTCGCCGACGGTCCCGCTTGGGCTCTTTCCTCCCTCGGACCTTTCCCGGAGCCCCCCAGGGATTCTGTGGGATCCTCTTCTCCGCTCACGCTCCATAGCCCCGGTTTTTGCATACCTCCTGCTCTGCTTGTCTTTGTTTTTCCCGGTGCCTCTTTCGATTCCGGGTCCTTCCTGCCTTCTGAGTGGTTCCCGCTGGGGTCCCGCTGCTGCTTCCGCCGGCGCGGGTCTCTCGATCTCGTTGTTTGCTGGGGCGCCGGAGGTGGTGGTCCTTCCTCAGGGACCTGCTCCTGGGTGTTGACCTCGCGCCTCTGGCCGCTGCTTGGCTGCTGCTGCTGAGCGCGGTAGCGGGCGGCGATACAGGAACTTGCCGAGGCAGCGCGGCAGTTCGCTGGCGCTGGCTTCCACCCTGACCCTGCCCGGGGTGGCTGCAGCGGCGGTGGCCATGGTTCTGTCTCACACGGCTCTCTCCGGGCAGCGTGTGTCGGGCTGCAGTGTGCTTGTGCGCTCCGCTCAGGGGCTGGGGCCCGTCCCGGGGAGCAGCTGCTGAGGTTTGTTGGAGACGGGAAGGTCCGGGACAGCCGGGGCTGTAGGGACCATGGGATTGTGGTCGTCTGAAATTCCAGCCAGTGGGAAACACAGAAATAGCCAGGAGATTGAGGAGCCGACGAAAAAAAATAAACTTTTATTGCAATAAAAGGGAGACTTCACTGGACAAACCGCAGTGAGGTGGCTCAGCTCAGTGCAGGTCGCAGCCCCCTTTTAGCCCCTTTGAGTGGCGGTCTGAAAAATAAAAGCTAGACACGATCCCAGTATGGGGAACTGGAATAGTTTATTGAACACGAGAACACTATTTTAAAGGCATCTGGGGTTGTATGTTAATGAAGGGGACAACCTATGTTAATTGGGGAGTTACACAAATTTTTACTGCAATTTCCAAACAGTTAATTTTTCTTCTAGTAGGATTACATGGGGGACAGAGGGATTACAGGGGTTTAGACATGGTTTGATACAATCATCTGAAACGTCCTTTCTGATTTCTGCTGGAGCCAAGCTTGATCCATGAGGTAGAACTTTAACAGGTCTTCTGAGAAGGGTCCAGCTCCTTCAGATCACGAGGTTTTTGTCAGCCCTTGTTTTCCTTTGCTGAAAGCTGGGTTTGGGTTCCCACACCTTTGCCCGCAGCGCTGCTCCCTGCCCGTTTCTCCACTGGCTGAGATACTCTGGGCTTACAGGCTTCCCGACACGCCTGCTCTGTGCCCCCCACTACGTCCCGATGAGGTGGCTCGGAAGGCCACTGCCATTTTTCAAAGTGGAGGCCGCTTCAAAAGGGAGGACGTGGCCACCTGAGACCTTCTGTGCTGCTGACTGGGCCCCCTGTCTCCGGGCAAACGGCACCTCTTGGGAACTGACAACTGAGCAACCAGTGACTTGTCGCTTCTCACTGCCAACCGTGACTGCACTACACCCTTTGCAAGAGCACCTTCCTAGTGCTAAGAGTGGAGCTCGGGACGGCGGGAGGAGGAAGCAAGGCAGCCTGTAAGACTAGAAGCGTGGAGCTGAGGAGAGCTGCCTTGAGCCTCTTCAGGGATCTTCTTCCTTCTTGCCTGAAATCCTTTTTTCCCCTCACTCACTGCTCTTGCTGCCCAGCCTCACTTCCTGCAACACCTTCACCCATTTTCAGTCTGGTTCTCTCACTACTTCTTTTAATCCCCAGCTTTTCTCCAGAACAGCCAATTGACATCCACGGAATCACTACGCCCAGAAGCGCCAGGAGAGCTCCACAAGTTCAGAAGTTCAAGTGGGCAGAACCCCTCTTGGACATCCCCTTCCCTGCTTGGAACATCTCATTCCACGGGAGGAGCCAGATGCTGAGCAGTCCCGAAAGCCCTCGTTTTCTAGACAGGAGCTCAACTCCAACAGATCACAGCACAGACCTATAAAGCGCCTTTGACCCCGAGCGGACAGAACCCTGTTCTTCTTGTCCACACTTGTCTTCCCATGGAATGGAGAGCCGAAAAAAACCTCCCCAGGGCAGGGCCAGAACTGACAGGTTTACGGCAGAGGCGCAGAAATTGCCCTGTCATTGCCTCCAGGATGATATGCTTGCTCCAGGATCCTTCCATCAGGGAGCTTTTGTCGGATTGTTTGGTCAATTTTAGGTCAATTTCTATGGCTTTCAGCAATGTCAGCTTCCAGTGGTGAGAAGTCATGAGAGTAGTCCCCAGAATCGGGTGATGCCCCTTGGTAACAAGACTTTGTGTTTAAGTGGCAAATGTTTTTATTCACCTCCTGGCTTCTGCAGAAGTCTCCTGTTTTTCAAGACTCCTAGACTCCTAGAGCAGTTGGTGTTGGAAGGAAGGGACCTGAAAGCTCATCTGCTTCCAACCACCCCTCTGCCACGGGCAGGGACACCTTCCGCTAGACCAGCTTGCTCCAAGCCGCGTCCAACCTGGCCCTGAACACTTGCAGGGATGGGGCAGCCACAGCTTCTCTGGACAACCTGTGCCAGGGCCCCACCACTCTCCCCGCGAAGGCTTTCTTTCCCATATGCCATCTAAGCCTGCCCTCTGCCAGCGCCAAGCCATTGCCCCTTGGTCTGTCGCTCCAGTCCCTTGTAAACAGTCTCTCTTAGCCAAAGCCTTCTTGGTCCTCCCTGTTGTGTTGCAAAATTTGCAAGCTGATGTTGTGCCAGGTGGCACCAGCCAAGCCCTGAGCCAGGTGCAGGACCTTGCACTTGAGGTCTGAGGTCACTGGGGCTGTTGAGCCTGGAGAAGAGGAGACTGAGGTCAGATCTCCTGGGGGGCTGCAGCTTCCTGCCAAGGGGCAGCGGCCATTTCTGCTCTGTGGGACCAGGGACAGGAGCCGAGGGAACGGCCGGAGCTGTGTCAGCGGAGGCTTAGGTTGGACATTAGGAAAAGGTGCTTTCCCCGGAGGGTGGTCGGGCACTGGAACGGGCTGCCCAGGGCAGTGGTCACGGCCCCAAGGCTGCCAGAGCTCAAGGAGCGTTTGGACAACGCTCTCAGGCACACTGAATCCGAAAAATCGGTCCAAGAAACTGCTCAGAGATTTTTTATCTTTAAGCAGCAAGGTATTTGTTTATTCAACGTTGGGAGCAAGCCAGCTCGCGCTGGACAAACTTGCTCAAAGGCTTCACACAAAATCAGCATTTTTATACAGTCTTCAGATGTGATTAAGTGCATATTCAAGTGATTACAACATCTATCAATACATATTAAAAATAGGTGGAGTATAGGCGGAGCTTGGGGAGGTGCTTCTCTTGGCTCCCCATTTCGGAGGGTAGTTCCCATCTTCCTCCATGGGGCAGGGGGCTTCAACTCATCTTCCTCAGCTTGACCCTTCTTCTTTTCCATTGTTCTTGACCCGCTCACTGAAGCTTGGAAAAAACCCTGGCTCCAGGCCTATTTCTCCTATTTAAATGTCTACCTGATCCTGTTGTATTTCTAATTTATCACCTCTAGGCCTATTACCTGTTCCTGTACTATTCTCTTAAGCTTTGGTCCAGTAAGTAGAACAGAACGAGCACAGATCGTCTTGGATGTTGGGAGCTTGTTAGCAGGCCCAAATCTCTTAGTTAACTCTTTTGGGCCTAGCTTCCTATATCATTCCCCCCTTTTTGTTTAGAATTTACGAATTCCTTCGTCAAGTTCTAATGGATTTTGATAGGTATTCATCACAGCCCTCATTATCTGCATCCTTCTAACCATGATGCTTGATTTACACCATAGCCAAACAATTAGGACAAGTAGTAGAATAATGCCAGCTCCTAATACCAATATTGGATGTATCAAATAGTGAAACACTTGTGATGCTGTAGGGGAGTATCCTGTAAAGATATCCCACCAGTGATGTTCTCCCACTTTTTCCACTTTGGTTAGAACAGTTTTTATGCTCTCAGTGTCATGTTCTACTTGCCAGAGCATTCGTCTAGTCGTTCTGTTTACTTCCTGGACCAGTTTTTCTATATCAGGATGTTTAAGCATTGCTTTAAAAAGATTAATGTTCATTCCTCTCTGCAATTTCGGCACATCATGATACATTGTATAATCAGCTTCAATCAGTTGTCTAGTAGTCACTAGAATGATATAACCAAAGTCACAGCCTATTATTTTAGCAAAACAAAAAAATTAATACCACTCACTACTTCATGACAAATACCTATGGTAAAATTAACACAAAAGATTCTAACACATGCACAACCATTTCCTACATAATAGACTTGTGATTGGGTTTTAGTATGGGGAAGCATTTCAAAGGTACACACACTATTGTCAGCATCTAAGCATAAATCTTCATTTTCTACTCCAGCATTTTCACAGATATATCCTAATTGTCCTTTAGGAATACATGCCTCAGTACTGACTGGCTGCCACTTTTTCTTGGTGTGATCCTAACTTGCCCAAACATTATGGTCTATGGGTCTGACAATTACATTTTGGTGTATGGCTCTTAATGTCAGGCTAGGAAAGATGGTCTTTTCTTTAGCTGCACTGATAGTGAGCACATAAGCTTCAATTTGTTCATGTTGAGGATTGTAAGTGAAGTTTCCTAACTGCCACCACGCTTGGTAATTTTTCTCAAAGTGTGTAGTAGAACTGTTTCTAGCTATTATTTCTCTTACTTCCTGTGGTAATATTCCTGAAGTTCCTTCTCTTAATATTCCTGCAGCTACAGATTGCACCCACTGTTGAGTTTGGAGACATTGTATTGCAAGTGCAAATCTTTTATGGATGACACCAGCATAGTCAATAATCTTGGTGAAATCTTTTGCAGTGGTTAGCTACTAATGTTAACAATTTAACTGCCAATGATTGTGTTTCTGCCAAAGTGAGCAAAGATGATCTTAAAGGGACTTTGAATTTTCCTAGATCAGATGTGACAGCACTTAGTTTATTCACTAATACTTCTTGATCTATGGTGTTTAATACACTTAATCCTGTGCCAAACCATCCCGTTACATCTCTTTGAATTCTGGTACAAGGGGATCTGGCCATCATCTATACATGCCAGTCTTTAAGGCTTTGTTGAATACAGGGCTGACAATCTTTTTGTATGTTTGATATGTTTACTTAAAGGTGTATTGGAACCCTTTTCAGTGAATATATGGGATCTAACAACAGCTTCTGCTCATTTGAGTGCTTAATTACATATGGTCCAGCATAAGTTAAATTGTGGACACTCTCACAGGCTAAAGAAGGAGTTGTAGAACTGGTGGTGGTCTTAGTCAATGGGGTGGTAGGAGATTTGCTGGTTGGTAATCTCATTGTTATATTTCCTTCCCTGAATGTCCACTGACACATCACAGAAACTGATTTATCTAGAGTGAAGGTGTGCCAACATTGATCAGCCACTAATTACATTTCACAGTAACGTCAGTTCTGGGTGACCATCTAATCCGTGCCTATTAAAACACTTGCATTGTATGGGGTACCAGGATTTTACCAATTATTCAGTACCCTTGTTCCTTGGAGGACTATAACAGATGGATTGTATTGGTTCAGTTCAGATGAATTCAGAATATCTGTATTTATAGCAAATCATAGACTAGAATTCCCATTATAGGCCTGAGACCATAATAATTTTGGGGCAAGAGTTTGATTTAACACTAATGTACTTATCAGTCCAAGGATCAGCATTGAGGAGGCTTGATAGTAGATGATTCCTCTCCCGAGGTCCATGCTTCCTCTGGAACTCTCTTGATTCGAGAGTAGTGGATCCACGTGGGTTTCTCTTTCACCCGGATCGTGTGGAGGTGGTCATCAGCACCTGCTGGGGTCCATCCCACTTCTCCCGTAGTGGATCTCCTGAAAGATTCTTAACATATACCTGATCACCAGGGTTGGATGGATGTAGCTTACAATCAGGCTGCTTGGGTTGGTGTTCTAACACCACTGTAGCATTTTTCTGCAATTGTTTTCCTACAACCATAACATGATCGTACACATATTGATTACTGGTTTGATCTACAGCTTCACTATTCACAGTTTGCATCATGTAGGGTCTGCCCAAGAGAATTTCAAATGGACTCAGTTTCCCTTTGGATCTTGGCTTGACCCTTAGCTTGATTAAAGCAATAGGTAAAGCTTGATACCAATGAAAATTTGTTTCTTGACATATTTTAGATTCATCTTTTCTACTTGCCCATTTGCTTGGAGTCTGTAGGGCATATGCAGTTGCCAGTTGATTTTTAGTGCTTTACTTATTGCTTGTACAATTCATGCACAAAAGTGTGAACCTCTATCTGAAGAGATGCTCTTAGGCATTCCAAACCATGGTATAATCTCATTCAACAAGACTTTAACCACTCCTTTTGATTCATTTTTTTTCTACATGGGAAAGCTTCAGGCCATCCAGAAAATGTCAGTCAAAACTAAGAGATAACAGGACCCCCCCCTTTTCTTGGGAGCTCAGAGAAATTAATTTGCCAGATTTCACCTGGGAAATGCCCTTTACTTATTGCCCTTTACTTATTGCCCTTTGGTGTATTTTTGTTCCAGTATTTCAGACGAAGTTCCCATTGGGTTGTGACTTGCTCTATTGTGGTAAATAAATTTGGTCCTGCTACTCTAGTCCTTAAATGCTAATAGAGTGAGTCTAAGCCCCAATAGTTTTATCATGTTTTACTTTTACAAATTGCCACGCTAATTTTTCTAACAGTATTAACTGACCTGTTTTTAGTTAACCTCATCTATTGTCTAACACCTTACCTTCATTTTCATGTATCCACTTATAATCTGTTTCTTGATATTCTACCTGTTGATCTGTGTCTAGTTCTTCTAGCACTAAAGCTGCTACTGATAGTTCTTTACTTCTTGCAGCAGCTAATTCAGCTTCTGCAGCAGCTAATTCAGCTTCTGCATCAGCTTTTCTGTTTCTTATTTCCAGGACAGTGTTACCTTTCAGGTGTCCTTGGCAGTGCATAATTGCCACCTGAGAGGGGAGTTGTACAGCTTCTAATAATCATAGAGTTTCTTCAGCATATTTCACAACTTTTCCTTGAAGAGTTAAAAGTCTTCTTTCTTTCCAAATTGCTCCATGAGCGTGAACTATGCCAAAGGCATATTTGGAGTCAGTCCAGGTGTTAATTTGTTTTCCTTCTGCCAATCCTAAAGCTCGAATGAGAGCTATCAGTTCTGCTTTCTGGACTGAGGTTCCTGCAGGCAAAGGATTTGATTTGATTACCTCAGTAGTGGTGGTCGCAGCATACCCAGCCATCTTCACACCTTGTCTTAGGAAACTGCTGCCATCGGTAAACCAGTCTTCTGCATCCAGGGGTGGTTCTTCTTTAAGGTCCAGGCAGCTGGAGTGCACTGCTTCAATGGTTTCCAGGCAGTCCTGCATGACAGGTGCAGCCGAGATTCTTCCTTCTAGGAATGAAGCTGGGTTAACAATGTTAGTCACCCGAACGGTTATGTCATCAGCCAGGATTACCCGATATTTCAGAAATTGGGAGGGTGACAGCCAATGATTTCCTTTCTGTTCCAGTACTGTAGATGCTGTGTGGGACACTAACACAGTCATTTTCTGTCCCATTGTACATTTCCTGGCTTCTTCTATATTTATGATCATTGTTGCTACTGCCCTTAGGCAGGTGGGCCATCATTTGCTTACTTCAGCCAATTGCTTGGAGAAGTAGGCTGCTGTTCTTTTGTATGGCCCTTGTTGCTGAGCCAGGACCCCCAGAGCCATTCCTTGTCGTTCATGCGAGAACAAACAAAAGGGCTTCGTTACGTCAGGCAAACCCAACGCCGGAGTCCTTATGAGTTCTCATCTCAGTTGTTTGAAGGCTCCACTTGCTTTGGGGGTCCAGATGAGGTTGCCCTTAGTCATTTTCAGCAGGTCATATAAAGGCTTTGCAATTAGCCCATACTGATATATCTATAAACAACACCAACCTGTCATTCCTAGAAAGGCTTGAAGGTTTCTCACCATCTGTGGTTTCAGTGTCTGGCAGTTTCCTTTCTTGTTGTCCCCAGTGATCATTGTCCTTCAGATACTTTGTAATCCAGGTACACCACTTGTTTCTGCACTGGAAGTGCTTTCTGTTGAGAGACTCGATACTCA
Organism: Pseudopipra pipra; assembly: GCF_036250125.1. NCBI lineage: Eukaryota > Metazoa > Chordata > Aves > Passeriformes > Pipridae > Pseudopipra > Pseudopipra pipra. Next base: position 19,302,324 of record NC_087580.1, on the reverse strand, counting down.
TTTAAGTCCATAAAGTTTAAGAGGTTTACTGTCCATTGGGCACATTCTTCTTGTTTTTCAGTAACAATCAATAGATCATTCACATATTATAAAAGTACACCCTTTCCCGGTGGTGACTGCCATTGTTCTAATTCTTTTGCTAATTAATTCCCAAAATTGTGGGAATATTTTTGAACCCTTAAGGTAACACTGTCCAAATGAGCTGAGTTTTCCTTCCTGTGGTGGGATTTTCCCACTTGAAGGCAAATATCCTTTGACTTTGCTGTGTTTAGGGAAGGCAGAAAAAGGCATCTCTTAAGTCTAATACTGTGAACCAAATTACACTTTCTTTTAATATTGTTAATAAGGTATATAGGTTTGCAACAGCTGCATGTATGTTTTAGCTATTTTATTTACTGCTCTTAAATCCTGAGCCAACCTATGTGTTCCATTTGTCTTTTTGACTGGTAAAATTGGGGTGTTGCAATCTGATTCACACTCTACAAAACCTTAATTTCAAAAAGTTGTCTATTATTGGCTCAATTCCTCTTCTATCTTCCAGCCTCAGTGCATATTGCTTCCTAACTACTGGGTTTGCTCCTGGCCATAATTCTATTTCAATGGGAGCTGCCCTTTTTGGCTTTCCTGGTGTTTCAATAGCTCAAACTCCTGGGTATACCTGATCTAAAATTTGATTGACATTTGAATTACCCTGGCTTGGCTCCACATAGCTCATTGCTAAACTCAGAACTGCTATTAATTGTTCTTCCTTTACCTTAAGTTCAATTTTACCTTGTTTGAATTCTATTACAGCTCCCAGATTTTCTAGTAAGTCTCTGCCCAATACGAGTTTGGATAAATTTGGTAAATACAAAACCTGATGCACACCCATTTGTTTTCCAATTTTGAACTTTAGGGGTTTCAAAAGAAAGCTTTTCTGATTGGCCAGTGGCACCCACAACTTAAACATATTTATCACTTTTAGGTATTAATTCAAAACAGAAAATGTAGCCCCGGTATCAATTAGAAAATCTAATTCTTCTTTTTCTTCCCCTAGCTTGATTTTTACCAGCAGGTCCCCTAGCACTGGCCTGCTGGCCCCCCCCTTCACTCAATACTCTGTAAGCAACAACAGCCTCTCCTGTGCCTGTATTTCCACCTGTTAATTCAGGGCATTCTTGCTTCCAGTGTCCCTCTTTTCTGCAATATGCATACTGGTTCTACCCAACCTTGTCTGTCGGGGAGGCAAACCTTACATCTGTTACACAAGGCTCATACATATAACTAACAGTTGCAAAATTGACAAATCTTAATTCTAGGTCTTATCCAAAGTGATGTGCTTATAGTTAATTCTTCAGCACTACCTCTCATATAGCAACTCTTAGCATGATAATACCTTTAACTATGTGCTCCTGGATGTTTCAAGGTAAGCAAGATATATCAGGTACACAATAACAATACTTGGCCAAATACAAACAAAACCAGACCAGAAGACCAGACCAGACCAGAGGGGATATTCCCCTGGGAGAGCGTCCTGCCTCGACTTACAGGTATCCAGAAACCAGATACAAATACCTTTTATCAATAGGCAGTGTTCTTGTCCAGCCCCCGCAAGAAGCCACCGAAGAAGGGAGCCCCTTCGGGTAAAAAGACTTACCCGAGGGCGCCCAAGGGGGTCCCGCCCTCCAGGAGATTCCGCAGCCAGATGGAGAAGGCGTCCTGCCGCGGTCGCCAAGTGATTACAACATCTATCAATATATATTAAAAATAGGTGGAGTATAGGCGGAGCTTGGGGCGCTGCTTCTCTTGGCTCCCCATTTCGGAGGGTAGTTCCCATCTTCCTCCATGGGGCAGGGGGCTTCAACTCATCTTCCTCAGCTTGACCCTTCTTCTTTTCCATTGTTCTTGACCCGCTCACTGAAGCTTGGAAAAAACCCTGGCTCCAGGCCTATTTCTCCTATTTAAATGTCTACCTGATCCTGTTGTATTTCTAATTTAAAACCTCTAGGCCTATTACCTGTTCCTGTACTATTCTCCTAAGCTTTGGTCCAGTAAATAGAACAGAACGAGCACAGATCGTCTTGGATGTTGGTAGCTTGTTAGCAGGCCCAAATCTCTTAGTTAACTCTTTTGGGCCCAGCTTCCTATATCAACCCCAGGTCCAAGCCACCAGGGAGCCTGGGGTGACTCCAACCAGCCGCGCTCTGCTGAGTGGGAAGGTCCTGCCGCAGGGGACTCAGGGGCACTTGGCTTCCTCCCCGGGGGCTGCAGGGACCAGCCAGGATGGTGGCAGCAGCGTCCCCGCGCCCACGGACCGCAGAGACACCAAGCTGGAAAGGCGCGGGGCGAAGAGGAAGGGGGGCTCTGAGCCAGGGCCTGCCATGAAGATCAAGGCTCCCGCAGCCGGGGCTGGGGCAGGAAGATTGGCTTAGGCCTGTTAAAGGGATAGGTCGTTTGGGGACCTATCCCTGTTTGAGGGATAGGTCGTTTGGGGACCTATCCCAGGTTGAGGCATAGATCGTTTGGGGATCTATGCCAGTTGGAGGGATAGATCGTTTGGGGATCTATCCCAGCGGGAGGGAGGGAGGGTGTTTATGTGGGGAAGATGTAGATAGAGATGTAGGGAAGATGTAGAGATAGATGTAGACGTAGATGTCGGTGGACAGAAATTGTGTGAACAATTTCAGCTGCATTTCTGAGACCTTCCCCTTGGCATGGCTGGGTGCAGAGAGTAAAAAATACTGCGCCACTTCTATGGCGCAGGCCTTGTGCCAAGGTGAAGGAGGAGTTGTTCTGGCAGGAAAACAAGGCTTATGGACACCTGCTGATATCCAATTAGTACTGTACACCACAGTATGTTTGCCTTATGTATCCAATGTAACCTGGGGAAGAACCACATGTCTGTGTGTCGCAGGCAGCATATGAGCTGTCTGTCCTCTAATAAAGCGGACATTTTTGCCAATCCTGTTGATTTGTGTGCATTTCTGTCTGACCCCCTCCGCCGTTCCGTAGATATAGTTAACAGTTTCCTTCTGGTTACGGAAGAAAAGATTTTATTCCAACACCTGCCTGTGTCTGCCTGGAATGGGGAGGGAGTGCAGGGTGGCCCCAGCAAATGGCAGCAAGCAGATCCAGCAAGGCCCAAAGGGCACCAAGGGCACCCAAAGGGCACCCCGGGCCTGAGTCACTGCCAGAGGTGCAGGCTCTCACGCAGGGTCACTCCCCTGTCCCCTTCGCCTGGGGAAGCAGCCCTTTGGCGTGGCAGCCAGGACACATGGGTCCCGTGCAGGACTCGTGCAGACGGCCCCACGCCCAAAGCAGCCCTGAGCAGAGCCTGGGCACCATCCTGCCGCTCTGGGGCTTTGGAAGGCTGCTCCCAGTGAGCCCACCGTGTCCCCGGTCACCCCAGCGCAGCCCCAGACAGGGCTCCTCCGGGCTGCCCTGGGGCTGCATTGGACAGGGCCCATAAGGGAGAGGGAAGAATGCGCTGGCAACCACATGCGGGGCCTCACAGGAGCCCAGGGAGACGACATCCGTAGATCTCGGGGAGGTGACACTCGGAAGGTCTCGACCTCTGTCTTGGGGGGGATGGCGAGCCACTCAGGAGTTGATGGGTCAGGATCAAAGGGCGGGCAGGCTGGGAATGGGCACACTGCTGGGGGGGTTTGCTCCAGGCCTCCTGAGCAGGAGCAAGATGGGGAGGAGACCTCTACAGGCAGCTTGAAGCAGCCTCCAGGTCACAGTCCCTGCTTCTCGTGGAGACTTCAACTGCCCTGGTGCTTTCCCCGGAGGGTGGTCGGGCACTGGAACGGGCTGCCCAGGGCAGTGGTCACGGCCCCAAGGCTGCCAGAGCTCAAGGAGCGTTTGGACAACGCTCTCAGGCACACGGTGGGATGGCTGTGCTGTCCTGCACAGGGCCAGGAGTTGGACTGGGCGACCCTTGTGGGTCCCTTCCAAGGCAGGATGTTATGTGATTCGAGCTCTTTGGTTAAGCCTTCCTCTGGCCAGGAAGAGCTGGCAAAGCTGTTGGGGGTGGGGCAGAAGAAGGGAAGTGTGGCAGGAAGAATGTAGCAATGAACCATGGGAGTTGTGGTCTCCCGGGTTCTCAGACAATATTTGATTGTCATTGGTTAGAGGGTCACGTGACATGTTCAGGCGTGGTATTTAAACCTAGGCAGTTTGAATAAATGGTATTTCTGCTCTGGCACTTGTTCGTGTCAGAGTGGGGTTCGTGCCTTGAACAGCACCTCAAATGGAGCCCGAACAGGGTCTTCAGCAGGTTACCGGCAACCAGGAGCAGAAGCTCTGGGGAACCTGTCCGGGGGTGTCCATATCGCCAAAACCAAAAGGAAGAAAGAAAAGAATTCAGCGCACTGGGTTACCTCTGCAAAAAGGAACAAAAAAGGAAGAAAAAAGGACCAGAAGAAAGGACAACAGAGCTTCCGCACAGAGGTAACCAAAAATTGGCGAATATGGGAGGGTGGTTTACCCGTCAGGAGGGAATTACTCCAAAAATCAAACAAACAGCAGAAGCTGTCTCTCAACTTTTACAAGAACAACCATAGAAGAAAGTAAGTTATGGGACTTGTTATATTGGATTTCGTTGCCTGAACCTGCATTCCCTCTGACTGGACCTTGTCAAGTGTCATCTTGGAGGAAAATAGGGAACAAAATTATTGAAAAAGCCAGTGAGGGAAAAACAGACGCCCTCAAGAATTTGGCTACATGGAAAGACATTATGATAGCCTTGAATAAGCACTACAGAAAGGCAAATGCACCCGGGAGAGCGGACTTCCCCCCCCTTCACTCCTTTCCCCTCAACCCCCCCCCTTCAACCCCAGCCCCCCCACCGACCGAGTGGGGCAGGGGGGGAATGCACGTTGGTCAGGGGGGATGAGGGGGAGGGGGAGCCCTTGGGGGGAACAGTGCAGTGGCAGCGTGTGGTGTGAAGGAGCATGGCTTGGGGGCTGGCAGCATGAGCATGGCAGCCGGGGGGGATGCTGGCTTTATGCCAGCACCCATGGCTGCAGCTGAGACCATGCCATACAGAGCAGCAAGCAGTGCTGCTGGAGCCGAGGACCATTACAGAGCAGCGCCGACCCCTGGACCGTTACGGGGCGACCGTGACACGGTGGTTGCACAGTCAACGTGCAGAAGGAGAGTGGCACCGGAGGCACCGCCATGTTGCCCCTGCCGTGTGCCGGAAGTGAAGCCGCCACCCCCAGGTTCAGGCATTTCGCCGGGAAGGGGGGAGGATGACTGTGACGGACAAATAGACAGCGAGTCTATAGAGGACACAGAAGAGAATCTGCTAGCTCCCTTTAGCCAGGGCGCTCCACTAACACCCTTTGGCTGCGCAGCGGCCATGAGACCGCTGCAGAACAACCACGCAGCAACATGGACGCAGCAAGCTTACTCCGGCCGTGAGGCGGAAGTGAAAGTGCCTCTTCCGTCACCACCAGTTCAACCAACTCACAACAAATGCACAACAGTTAAAGCATCACTGTGGCTCTCCTACCCAGAAACCAACCCACAACCCTCACCAGCCTCAGAACAGCTTCTATGCCGAAGATGGCCTGATGGAGGAGGAAGAAGAGATATTGACTCCCTAGAAAGCTTAGCTGAGCTGTGGCAAACTGAATTCAGTGAGACAAGAGAACCAGAAAAAGGACAAGCAGTTTTGAATCCTGCAAAAGAGGAAGAACAGCAAACATGGCTACAGCTACTACTTCAGCTCGAGGAAGAAGATGTAGACTGGGAAAGCACACAGAACATCTGCCTACCCAAGCCCAGACCATCAGCAAAGTCAAAGCTACCAACGTTGAAGTGGACAGCACGTGTACTGACTGCGTTGCTGGCAATGACAGTTGTTGGTTTTGTACTGCGAGAATTTCAGCTGGGACAACACCATCCACCTCCTGACAGAACCAACAACCTAGAGGTAGCATTGCAAAACCCAGCAGACATACAGCTATCAACTACCATGTTTAATTTTCTAAGTCACAGAAGGGCAACTTTACTAATTGACAGATGATCTGCTATTATAAAAAGTTCTTTTGTGTTACAGAGGGTAAGAATAATAATAAGAGGGGCCCCAAATCAAGTATTTACTTCTCACTATTTTAAAATGCTGTTAGACAATATGCCATACACAACATGGAAAGCCAAACTTAAACAAGTAGCAAGCAAACAACCAGTTACAATTTCAACTGCAGAAACACATAACTCTTTATACACAGTCACTGCAAGAGCCTTGAGAAAGCAAAACAAACAAAACCTTCATACAACACAAGCCCAAAGATGCTCCACAAAGTTGCAACATACAGCAATACACACCTCTAGATCTACTCAAAACACAAACATGCATAAATTGACCTATACCCAAATTGAACAATTAGAATGGGAGGCAAAGACAGGAATATCAAACATCCTGATAGCAGCAAAACACGGGACTGAACTACAATCCACCTTGACTGCCTTAACTGACGCCATCCAAAAAGCAGGTCTGCAGCTTGCCCCAGAAAAAATTCAACGCACCCAACCTTGGACCTACCTCGGATGGAGGATCACTCAACAGGAAATCATGCCACAACCAGTGACTTTCAAAGTAACGGACACTATGACCCTGAATGATTTGCAAGGGCTTTTAGGAGCCATTAACTGGCTGAGGCCTGTCTTGGGCATCACAACAGAGGAATTGCACCCCCTCTTCGAGCTACTTAAAGGTGACCCAACTCTCACATCTATTCGATCCCTAACCCCAGAAGCAAAACAAGCTCTGGAAGTATGCTCCCAAGCTGTCGAAAACAGGCAAAGCAGACGACAACCCCCTGACCTGCACATTCGCCTCGCCATCATATCCAGCAAGTTCCAACCTTTTGCTGTCCTTTTCCAATGGGATCAGGCAGAATCTGACCCTTTGAGAATTCTAGAATGGTTATTTCTTCCCCACTCTCCACCTAAGACTGTTTGGACCGTTAATGACATGCTTGCTAAGCTCATTATGAAAGGTAGAGGACATCTGCAGGAGATGGATGGAAGGGATCCTGAGACGATCTACATTCCAGCCACAAAAGACAACTTAGACTGGCTTCTTGCAGAGGACGCTGGGTTTCAGACTGCATTAGCGGACTTCCACGGTAATATTTCCATTCACTTCCCGAAACATAAACTCTGGGCGGAAATAGGAAATCTACCCCTGATGGCCACGCGTCGCTGCAAACTACGACCAGTAAATGGAGTCACAGTCTTCACTGATGCATCTGGACGATCGAAAAAAGCCATCGTGACATGGAAGAACCCTGCCACAGGACAACGGGACAATAAGGTACAAACCTTGGACCAAGGTTCTGTACAGGTTTTAGAACTAGCAGCTATCCGCATGGCATTTGAATTGTTCCATGATCAACCTATGAATGTTGTCACAGATTCTCACTATGCAGCAGGGTTGGTCTCACGTCTCGAAGCCCCCTTCCTTCGAGATGTCACTAATCCTCACTTATTTACAGAAATTCGTACCATATGGTTTCTTATCAACCACAGAAAATTTGATTTTTACATAATGCACACTCGGTCACACACAGAACTTCCAGGACCCATAGCAGAGGGCAATCAAAAAGCTGATGCAACTGCTATGGCAACTACAGTTCCCAAAATTCTGGAACAGGCTAAAGTCTCACACCAGTTCTTCCACCAAAATGCATGTTCATTAAAGAGACAATTCCAAATTACAATAAACCAGACCAGAGACATAATTATGTCATGCTCTGACTGCCAGCGAATTACCCCCATGCCAGCTAAGGAAGGGGTTAATCCCAGGGGCATAACAGCCAATGAAATCTGGCAGACAGACCTTACACATATAGCTGAATTCGGTAAACTAAAATATGTCCATGTTACAGTAGACATGTATTCCAGATACATTAATGCAACAGCACACACGGGAGAAAAAGCCAAAGACGTTATCAGACACTGGCTCAGTTGTTTCGCAATCCTAGGAATTCCAAAAACCATAAAAACCGGCAATGGCCCTGCTTATTGTTCTGAAAAAATCAAAACATTTCTCACAGATTGGGGAATACTCCATTCCATAGGTATACCGCATTCACCCACAGGACAAGCGATTGTAGAAAGAGCTCACCGTACACTAAAAGAAATGCTTCAAAGACAAAAAAGAGGGGAGTCGGTATATAGCCCCCAGGAACGCTTACGGAAAGCGTCATATGTTCTAAATTTCTTAAACTGTGATGATACAGACCATAGCAGGTATGAACGCCAACAGAAAACTCAAATACTTTCATCTTCCAAACCACCAGTTATGATCAAAGATCTAATATCTGGGCAATGGTCAGGACCAGTAGATCTCATAACATGGGGAAGGGGATATGCCTGTGTATCCAAGGGTACCAAATTACAATGGGTCCCTTCTAGATGTGTCAGGCCTTATATTAGTCCTCCACCACAACAGGAGCAACCACCAGAAGAAATAAGTGAAGGATTTGGATTAGAAGAAACACGACCAACAATAGTAAACACATCACACAGTGGGGAGAAAAAAAAAAAAAAAAAGGGGGAAAAGAGATATGGGTCTGTTCCCTATGTGTGTAAATCTACATTAACATTTCCTTAAAACAGGGAGAATCACAAAGAAGCAGTAAATGATACAACAGAACCAAAAGAAACATATAAACAGTAACCAAGGCAGAACCAAAAGAAACACATAAACAGTAACCAATACAGAACCAAAACTCCATGAGTCAAACACAATAAAGGGTTTAAGAGTGCATGTGTAAGGAGAGAATGAAACGGTGGCCACCGGAGTATGAATGAGAAAGTTGAGTGGAAGCATGTATGTGTGTGTGAAAGCAAGTACACTTTATAGCAAAACATCTTAAACACTACTTCAGACAACACCACCTCAGACACAACATCTACAACCCAACACATTTCCCTTTAAAATAAAGATGATGCCATTACACAAAGTCACCCTCAGATAAAAGGTTATCCACACCTACAAACCCTGGGTAATTTGAGATTGCTTGAATATTGCACGAACCAATAAAGTTGTCAACAGTTCAATAAAGGCCTTGTGACGATAGGCCCTGTTTTTTATAATTAGTTGAAATAAGATTGGTTCTAATAAGAATGTTAAAAACATAGTGTTTCTCAACTTGTTAATAAAAAGAGGAGGGAGATGTGGCAGGAAGAATGTAGCAATGAACCATGGGAGTTGTGGTCTCCCGGGTTCTCAGACAATATTTGATTGTCATTGGTTAGAGGGTCACGTGACATGTTCAGGCGTGGTATTTAAACCTGGGCAGTTTGAATAAACGGTAATTCTGCTCTGGCACTTGTTCGTGTCAGAGTGGGGTTCGTGCCTTGAACAGCACCTCAGGGAAGCCCCAGCATTACTGCTGTCTCTATGACACAATGGGAGGCCCGACATTCCATCCCTGGAGACGCTCCAAGAGGAGCATCCAGACCTGTGTCCAGTCAACAGAAGCGACCGGCCACCGAGCGTGACGGACCATGGCCCTGTCAGCTCTGTGGCGCCGCTCTGTGAGCTGGAGATCAGCCCTGACCCGGCTCGTGCAGCTCTTCCGCTCCCCCCAAAGCTCCGGCACCAAAGGTGAGGACAGAGCCTGACCCCGAAAGCCCCGCAGTGCACGGTGGGGACATTCACAGCCCTTCCTCCCCTGCACCTCGCCCTCCTCCTCCTCCTCCTCCTCAGTCCTCCAAGCGCCTGACGGCCCCAGCTCGGGATGTGACTTCCAGGCTTTGCTCTTTCTCACAGGCTCAGCCAACCTGCCTCCACCAGCCCCACTGGCAAGCAGCCCTGGCGTTGCTGTAACATCCAACACTGCCCGGGGGGGGCCCCAGGGCAGTGGGAAGCCCCTGGCTGGGGCAGACCAACGTGCCCCCCAGGGTCAACTGCAGCCCTACCACCATCAGGGGAGAGCAGTGGCCCCGGTCCCAGCAGCGCGGCACAGCCAGCGCAGCCCTGCCAGCTCAGCCAACCCCTCCGGGACACCCCTGGGCAGTGGCAGCCCCCCAGACGGGAACACCCCCATGGATGTGGACGTCACCCCGGCACTTAACATCAGCCTGGCCAGTGACGTCTCCATGGAGGAGGACGCCCCCCGCGGCTGCGACCTCTCACTGGCCACCGACGTCCCCATGGAGGAGGACACCGCCCGCGGCTGCGACCTCTCGCTGGCCAGCGACGTCTCCATGGAGGAGGACGCCCCCCGAGGCTGCGACCTCTCGCTGGCCAGCGATGTCGCCATGGAGGAGGACACCTCCCCGCCCAGGCACACCACCGCCAGCCCCTCAGCCGCACCCCAGCTCCAAGCCACCAGGGAGCCTGGGGTGACTCCAACCAGCCACGCTCTGCTGAGTGGGAAGGTCCTGCCGCAGGGGACTCAGGGGCACTTGGCTTCCTCCCCGGGGGCTGCAGGGACCAGCCAGGATGGTGGCAGCAGCGTCCCCGCGCCCACGGACCGCGGAGACGCCAAGCTGGAAAGGCGCGGGGCGAAGAGGAAGGGGGGCTCTGAGCCAGGGCCTGCCATGAAGATCAAGGCTCCCGCAGCCGGGGCTGGGGCAGGAAGATTGGCTTAGGCCTGTTAAAGGGATAGGTCGTTTGGGGACCTATCCCTGTTTGAGGGATAGGTCGTTTGGGGACCTATCCCAGGTTGAGGCATAGATCGTTTGGGGATCTATGCCAGTTGGAGGGATAGATCGTTTGGGGATCTATCCCAGCGGGAGGGAGGGAGGGTGTTTATGTGGGGAAGATGTAGATAGAGATGTAGGGAAGATGTAGAGATAGATGTAGACGTAGATGTCGGTGGACAGAAATTGTGTGAACAATTTCAGTTGCATTTCTGAGACCTTCCCCTTGACATGGCTGGGTGCAGAGAGTAAAAAATACTGCGCCACTTCTATGGCGCAGGCCTTGTGCCAAGGTGAAGGAGGAGTTGTTCTGGCAGGAAAACAAGTCTTATGGACACCTACTGATATCCAATTAGTACTGTACACCACAGTATGTTTGCCTTATGTATCCAATGTAACCTGGGGAAGAACCACATGTCTGTGTGTCGCAGGCAGCATATGAGCTGTCTGTCCTCTAATAAAGCGGACATTTTTGCCAATCCTGTTGATTTGTGTGCATTTCTGTCTGACCCCCTCCGCCGTTCCATAGATATAGTTAACAGTTTTCTTCTGGTTACGGAAGAAAAGATTTTATTCCAACACCTGCCTGTGTCTGCCTGGAATGGGGAGGGAGTGCAGGGTGGCCCCAGCAAATGGCAGCAAGCAGATCCAGCAAGGCCCAAAGGGCACCAAGGGCACCCAAAGGGCACCCCGGGCCTGAGTCACTGCCAGAGGTGCAGGCTCTCACGCAGGGTCACTCCCCTGTCCCCTTCGCCTGGGGAAGCAGCCCTTTGGCGTGGCAGCCAGGACACATGGGTCCCGTGCAGGACTCGCGCAGACGGCCCCACGCCCAAAGCAGCCCTGAGCAGAGCCTGGGCACCATCCTGCCGCTCTGGGGCTTTGGAAGGCTGCTCCCAGTGAGCCCACCGTGTCCCCGGTCACCCCAGCGCAGCCCCAGACAGGGCTCCTCCGGGCTGCCCTGGGGCTGCATTGGACAGGGCCCATAAGGGAGAGGGAAGAATGCGCTGGCAACCACATGCGGGGCCTCACAGGAGCCCAGGGAGACGACATCCGTAGATCTCGGGGAGGTGACACTCGGAAGGTCTCGACCTCTGTCTTGGGGGGGATGGCGAGCCACTCAGGAGTTGATGGGTCAGGATCAAAGGGCGGGCAGGCTGGGAATGGGCACACTGCTGTGGGGGTTTGCTCCAGGCCTCCTGAGCAGGAGCAAGATGGGGAGGAGACCTCTACAGGCAGCTTGAAGCAGCCTCCAGGTCACAGTCCCTGCTTCTCGTGGAGACTTCAACTGCCCTGGCGGCAGCTGGAGAAGCAACACAGCCAAGCACCAAGAGTCCAGCAAGTTCCCGGAAAGCGGTGACGACAACTTCCTGGCCCAGGGGGCTGGAGCCTCTGACAAGCCAAAGGAACGCTGTGCTGCTCCACCTCTTCCTAACACACAGCAAAGACCTTGTTGGAGATGGGAAGGTGCGGGACAGCCGGGGCTGTAGAGACCATGGGATTGTGGTCGTCTGAAATTCCAGCCAGTGGGAAACACAGAAATAGCCAGGAGATCGAGGAGCCGACGAAAAAAAATAAACTTTTATTGCAATAAAAGGGAGACTTCACTGGACAAACCGCAGTGAGGTGGCTCAGCTCAGTGGAGGTCGCAGCCCCCTTTTAGCCCCTTTGAGTGGCGGTCTGAAAAATAAAAGCTAGACACAATCCCAGTATGGGGAACTGGAATAGTTTATTGAACACGAGAACACTATTGTAAAGGCATCTGGGGCTGTATGTTAATGAAGGGGACAACCTATGTTAATTGGGGAGTTACACAAATTTTTACTGCAATTTCCAAATAGTTAATTTTTCTTCTAGTAGGATTACATGGGGGACAGAGGGATTACAGGGGTTTAGACATGGTTTGATACAATCATCTGAAACGTCCTTTCTGATTTCTGCTGGAGCCAAGCTTGATCCATGAGGTAGAACTTTAACAGGTCTTCTGAGAAGGGTCCAGCTCCTTCAGATCACGAGGTTTTTGTCAGCCCTTGTTTTCCTTTGCTGAAAGCTGGGTTTGGGTTCCCACACCTTTGCCCCTTTTTTTTTTATTTTTCTAAAAAAATAAATGCCATCCCGGGACACGGCTTTGATGGCCACCTGCAAGCCAAGGGGAAGGGCGGGTTGAGCTCGCCGCCCGTCCCGCCCTCCTCCTCCTCCTCCTTCTCCTCCTCCTGCTGCACTCACCGGGGCTCCGTCCGCCAGGTAGGTCCCCGCGTAGACGCGGCCGAAGCCGCCGCTGCCCAGCAGCGAATGCAGCCGGTAGCGCTCGTGCAGCGGCTCCTTGGCCTTCGGTGCGGGCGAGACGTGGCCGTCAGCGTTGGGGCCGGGGCCCGGCACGGCCCCCGAGCGCCCCTCAAGCGGCCCGGGCCGGGCTTCCCCAGCCGCAGCGGGCAGCGGCGGCTCGCTGCCGGCGGCCGGGCTGGCGAGCGGCGGAGCTCTGGCCGGGGAAGCCGCCGAGGAGGCGGCAGCGGCCGCGGCGCCCGCGGCCCCCGCCGGCCCCGGCAGGCGCCGGGCTCGAGCCAGGCGGAGCCAAGGGGCGGCGAGGCCGAGCCCGTCCCACAGCCAGCCCCACAGGAGCGCCCAGCAGCGCCACAGCCGGCGCGCCGGGAGCCGGGCGAGGGCGAGACCGCGCCGGGCCGCCCAGGGCCGGGGACGGGGCGGCCCCGCCCGGCACAGGGGAACGGCCGGGGCCATGGCCCGGGCCGGCAAGGGGAGGGGGGACCGGGAACGGGACAGGGACAGCGGGAGTGGGACACTGGCACAGGGACACCGGCACAGGGACACCAGCACAGGGACACTGGGACAGCGGGACACCGGGAGAGGGAGAGGAGGACGAAGAGCTCGAGCAAGGAGAGCACGAACAAGAGTCACAGCGAGAGCGCGTCGCTACAGTCGCTGCTGCCGCCGCTGCTGCTGCCGAAGCGCAGGGGCCGTTGGTCCGTTGGTCCGTTGGTCCGTTTGTCCGTTCCCCGTTGGCCCCCGCGAGCCCCTGGGGCAGCCCCGGCCGCTCCGCTCCCAACCAGCCCCGGCCGCAGTCACGGAGCTCCCCTTCCTCCCGCCCCCACGCCAAGACCACGGCCTTTTGGAGCTGCTTCACTTTAGTTCAACTTCTTGGCTGCCAAGTTTGCAACTTCCCGCCGCTGCTCGGACCCCATCCTGCCCGCTCGGCCCGCGCTGCTGTCGCTTCCTCCCAGGCCAGCCGGGCTCGGCACTTGCCCCTCAACTTTGGCAAGGGCTTTGCTCAGTGAGGAGCCCCGGCACGTCCGGCCAGGCCAGGCAGAGCCAGCCCCAGGGGAGGGCAGAGCAGGACGATCGGCAGGGGAAATGCAGCCCTTTGGGGTCAGCGCTGCTCCCCGACCACACCAGGGCTCTTCTTGTTTTCCCGCCTGGTTTGAGGGAAAATCGGCGGCTGCAGAGAGGATCAAGCAGAAGAGAATTAGAAGACTCTTCTTGATGCCCTTTGGATGCCAGTCCCTCCTAAGAAATGCAGGCTTAATTTGGAATGGACACGATGGAGCAGCTTTTTCAGCACCCAATACTTAACAGCTGCCTTTCAGGGGACAATGGGAAAAGGGGGGAGAACGGGAGAAAAGGGGGACTGGGACCTCCAAAGTGAGCGAGGAGGGGGCTGAGACTGTGAAACTGAGCAGGGCAGGGGGAAGAAACACCCCCAAACCGAGCTGGGGGGGAGCTGGGGACGGTGGGGATGATGGGAAAGGGGTGGGAGAGGGGAGAAAAGGGGTGTTGGACAGTGGGCAGGGGGACAGAGGGCAGGGAGTTCCCACATGGGTCTCCCCTGCCCCCCATCACTTGAGCCCTGGAGCGGTTCCCTGGGGCTCTGGGAGGGGGTAGATCCGCCCTGGGAATGTCCACTGCTTCTGTAACCCTTTGTGTGCTTGCTCTGGTGACAATTGTCCACAGAGGCCCAAGCCCCCTGTCCGTCCCTGGGGGGCTGATGGGGGGACTCCCCCACTCAGTAACTGGTGCTGCAGCAGCTGTGGGGCAGAGGGGGGTGGGAAAGGGGGGTCCAGGGTGGCCCCCTGAGCTCCCAACCTGCTGGGGGGGCTGAGGGCTGCTGGGGGGGCACCCCCTGACCTGTGTCCCTGCACACCCAGGGCTGTTCCAGGTCCTGGGAAAAGCTGAGTGAACGGCCCCGACCGGGAGAGGTTCCTGCCCGGGTACATCTCCAACTGGGAGCAGCTCAGGCACTTCAGCAGAGATTTGGGCACCTGGGGGGACACCCCGTGTGGGGAGACCCAGGCCAGGCACTGGAACAGCCAAGGGGAGTTCCTGGAGAACAGACAGGATCAGGGGACATGAACTGCTGGCACAACTACGAGAATGTGGCCCTGTTTGCCCGGCCTGGGAACCCCCATTTTTGGGGTAATCTCCCCCACATCCCACCAGAAACTCCACATCCTCCCAAATATTCCCCTGGATCTCCAAATGACCCCAAATGCCAGTAAAATGGTGGGGCTTTAGATGTCTTTGTTGAATGTCTTTGTTTTAAATTCAACAAATCAGCTCTTCCCACTGAATTTTCCAGGTCAGTTTGTGACCCCATGGATGTTTCTCCCACTGTGTTCACCCAGGTGCCTGTGGGGAACCAGGAGGATGTGGAGACCACCAGCCAGGTGTCTTCCCAATGTGGGAAGACATCACTCCTCCAGTGGGTGATGGAGTTGGAGCAGCAGACAAAGCTCTTCCCACAGTCGAGGCACCTTTAGGGCTTCCCTTACTGGTGGGTCCGTTGGTGTGAGGTCAAGGCAGAGCTCTGGCTGAAGCTCTTCCCACACTCCCCACACTTGTAGGGCCTCTCCCCGCTGTGGATGTGCCGGTGGGTGACGAGGTGGGAGTTCTGGATGAAGCCCTTCCCACAGTGGGTGCAGAGGAAGGGCCTCTCCCCTGTGTGTGTCCTTTCATGCAGGAGGAGATTCCCGCTGGTCTGAAACCTCTTCTTGCATTCCAAGCACTTGTAGGGCCGTTCTCCAGTGTGGGTGCGCTGGTGGCAGATCAGGTTGGAGCTGCAGATGAAGCTCTTCCCACATTCCCCACACATGTAGGGCCGTTCCCCGGTGTGGGTGCGCTGGTGGCAGATCAGGTGGGAGCTCTGGCTGAAGCTCTTCCAACAGTCCAAGCACTTGAAGGGCTTTTTCCTGGTGTGAGGCTGCTCATGGACATCCAGGTCAGGGCTCTGGCTCAAGCTCTCGTTGCCTTCCTGGCACAGGGTGGGTCTTTCCTCCTCAGAGCACCCTGGGCTGGCTTTGGAGACCCTCCTCCTGGGGCACCTTCGTGGCTTTCCCTCCCCGCTGCCTTCCTGCGCCGTGGAGCCCTTCAAAACGGCCTCTCCCACCAGGCTCTGCCGGGGGGATTTTTCCTCCGGGCTCTCCGTCCTCAGCTCGGGGCCTGGGGCAGGAGGGAAGAAGGACAGGGAGGGGATTTGCCTCCGGCCCAGAGGGAAGGCCAAGGACATCCCCCCAACTCCGGCCCCGGCAGGACGGTGGCGGCAGCGGGGTTGTCCTGCAGCCGGGGGCGATGCTCAGCTGGGAGATACAGGACAAGACAGGGGGAAAAGGGGCACTGACTTCCTCCTCAACTGCCTGGGGGTCCTGGGGCATCTTCCTCTTCCTCGCAGCCTCCTCCTCTATTCGGCCAAGCTTTGGGAAGGAGAAATCCTGCTGTGTGGGGAAAAACAAAGGATGAGTGCTTTGGCTGGGGGTTCCTCCTGCCCAAGGCCATCTCTAGATGTTACTGGGCGGCTTCTGGCCAAGAAAACCTCCAAACCACCAAGATTCAGCCCAAAACAACCCTCTCAGCAGTGGAGTTCCCCCTCGCTGGTCCATCCACTTTGGGGTTCTGGGGTCCCTCCTGGGTGGGCTGCTGGAGGTCTCACATGCATTGGGGAACCCCCTCTCCAGGGTTCCCGCCCTCTCTGGGCTGCCGGAGATCCCGGGAATCCCAGGGGTCCTTCCTTTATGGGCTCCTCACTTTGCCATTCTGGGGATCCCCCTTCTCTGGGCTGCTGGGGGTCCCGGGGGTCCCGGGGGCTCCCCTCTCCGGGGTCCCTTTTAGGGTGGTCGGGGGGTTTCGGGGTCCCAGGGTCCCTTCTCCCCTGACTCTCGCCTTCGGGGTGCTGGCGATCCCAAGGTGTCCAGCCCTCTCTCCAGGCTGCCGGGGGTCCCGGCTCCCCCCACAGCCCTCGCTGCTCCCCCCTCCTCTCCAGACTGCCGGGAGCTCCCCCTCTCCGGGCCCCAGTTTCAGATTCCAACCCCCGCCTGTCCCAGGGGTCCCCAAAGCCGGTGGGTTTGTCCCGTGTCCCCCCCACTCCCCGCCGGTATCCGGCGATCGCCACGTGGCTCCGGGGACCCAACATCCCCCTGCTCATCGTCGGGGCTGTGCCGGGAACCCACCCCGGGACCCCAAAAAACACCTCCCGGGGATCCCTAATATCCCCCCAAGGGGCATTTGCGGCTCAGCTTTGGGGTCCTGCAAGATCCAAACATCCCCCCGCCCCCCCAAAAAAAAATGCCAGAGTGCCTCAAGATATTTGGGGCGAGCTCCCCCTCCCCGGTCACCTGCGGGATGCGGGGGGCGATGCTCCCGGGACGCGGGGGCTGCGGATACAGCGGGCCGTGCATCCACGTGCGTTCTTTCTCCTCCTCCTCCTTCCCCTCCTCCCCCTCTCCCTCCTCCTCTCCCTCCTTCTCTTTCTCCTCCCCTCCTATTCCCACTCCTCCCATTCCCGTGGGAGCTGGAGCAGGTCGGGATGGGGCAGCGCTGGGCTCTTGGCCGCTCCCGCCCGCACTCGGCCCCCGCCGCAGCCGCCACGGCCGGGACGGCGCGGGGGGGCCCGGCCTGGGCACCCCCCACCTCCCCTTTGCCCAAATTCCCGTCCCGGGGGGCGCTGGGGCCGAGGGGGGACCTTGGGGGAGTCCGGGGGGAGCACTGGGCGCTGCGGGTCTGGCTGGCAACTGATGAGTCATCAGCGCTGCGCGCTCGGATTGGCTGAGCACTGCTTTGGGGGTGGGGCTGCAGGAAAGGGGGTTCTTTGCAGGGGAAGATATTTGGAGCTGGAAGGACTCCAAAGCTGAGCCGCAAATGCCCCTGGGGGGGATCGGGGGGGGTCCGCGGGAGGTGATTTGGTTTTGGGGGTGTCCCGGTGGCGGTTCCCGGCAGAGCCCCGGCGGTGGGCGGGGGGATGCGGGGTCCCCCCCGCGGTGGGGGTTGGTCTTGTTGGAAATGATCCAACTTGCCCAAAATTTTCGTCAGTGGCAGCAGCTGACCGGGTTTCTTTTCACGGGCTCTTGTCGCTTTGATCTTTAAAGCACCCAAACTTGGAGTTTCTCTGCACTGGCTCTGATGAGCTTCCATAAACAAAGCCCGAGGGAGCTGAAGATTGGACATCTGGGATCTTAAATTCCTGGTCCTTCAAGGACCTGTTGGAGGAACCAGAAGGTCCAAAGGGGATTAACAAAGACATTGCAGCCTGAGAGTTGGAGACTCTGTGTCTGAGGAGGAGTGCTAAGAGGACCAAAGAAGGTGGACCAAATTAGCCAGTTAAGGATAGACTACTAATTAGAGTCTTAATTAATGAAGAGAATTCATTAGTTCATTAATTGGGGTAAATTAGAAGCAATGAACATGAATTTGTTTGTTTGTTCAAATGTAGAAATGTGTGAAAAGTCTGGAAAGGGACAGGTGGGGCTGGAATGATTGGCTCCCTGTCTCTGGGAGCCAGAACAAAGCAGTGCCTGGCTCACCAACACTTCCCAGGGGCGTTGGAGGGTTTCATTTCTTCCCAACGATTTTCAGGGACAATTCTTGGTGAGCCAGGTGGGACAATGCTGTCGACCCTCCAGGGATTCCAGGACCCTGAGGACTCCAGCGAGCAGTGAAAATATTCTTCTGGGAGATCTCAGTCCCTGGATCTGGTGAGTTCAAAGCAAGATCCCTGGAATTTTATTAAGGCATTGCTGAGCATAGAAAAGGTATACCTAAGCATCCTAGAAATGGAGCTCTAGAACAGAATAGAATAGAATTGGGTTGGGAAAGTGATGCTAGAACTGTAAAAGAAGGAGTGTGATATTTGGCTTATGAGAAGAAATCCCTACTGACTGAGTGAAAGGGGTGGGTTCCAGGCCCCAGGTGTGGGTCAGGGGGTGGGTTCCAGGCCCCAGGTGTGGTTCAGGGGGTGGGTTCCAGGCCCCAGGTGTGGTTCAGGGGGTGGGTTCCAGGCCCCAGGTGTGGGTCAGGGGGTGGGTTCCAGGCCCCAGGTGTGGTTCAGGGGGTGGGTTCCAGGCCCCAGGTGTGGGTCAGGGGGTGGGTTCCAGGTTCCAGGTGTGGTTCAGGGGGTGGGTTCCAGGCCCCCCGTGTGCTTTGCCCACAGATCAGTCACACACAGAGCTCTTGCCCATAGAGCTGCTTTGGGGAGGGCTTTGCTCAGGGAACTGTGTTTGTCAAACCCAATGGTCAGTGCTGGAGAAAGTGAAGTGTTTGGGGAGTGTGTGTTACTGGGAGTGTGTGTTATAGTATTAGAATCCTGTCTGACTCGGGGATGCCCATAATAGATATAAAAAAGGAAAATTCACTTGCTGTAAGTGTTAAATGCAGTAGTTTGTTCTTGTGTGCATTTTAAAGCATTTGATGCACATTAAATATTTGAAGGAAGGTAAATTGCCACAGCAGCTGTTAAGCTGGGATTGTGTGTTCAGAGCATTCTTTAGTGTCAGCTTTAGTGTTTGCAGGGGTTGGATTTGTGTTAATTGTGCCAATATTCAATTAGTGATTAGTGAATTAGAGATTCAGTTTGTGGATTATAATACGGTTTTTCAGTTGCTGTTGTTTTGTCAGAGAAAAGAGAAGTGAACTGAAATCTCTAGATTTGTTCTTTGAACTGAGCAATAGTCAGGGTTTGGGAAGGTGTGGTTTGATGCCAGGGAGCAGCAGCAGCTGGGGAGGTTCCTCCAGCTGCAGGGGAAGGAGGCAGAAATGGTCCCAGTGAGAGAGGAGCAGAGGAAAGGATTTGGGTTTGGAAAGCTTTGGAGAGTTTAGTGTGAGAGCAGGGATTTGGAATGTGCGTGGGGAAGGGACAAACAGGAGCTGCCACAGCCTGGACTCCCCCCAGGGCTCCCGGCCAGGCAGGAAGGCTCCTGCCCTTGGAAGGTGTGTGGGGGCCCAGAGGTGTCATCCCCAGCTGAACCTCTGCTCCATGGACACTGGGGAGGGAGAACATGGATTTCTTGGGAGATCCTGGAGTGGCGTGTTGGGTTTGAAATAAGAGGAAAGGACAATTTAGTCAGAAACGATTCCTGTTGTTGGTGGCACAGGGCAAAAGGAAAATGGGCCTTTCTTTCAACCATTAAAATTTGGAATTGGTAAATGGGTGTTGGCCCTTCAAATTCTTTATGTGCCTGACTGTGCTGTACCATTCCTAGGCAAGAGATGGATTTAGTGAGTTAAATGACATTTGAAAAAGGGAAAATCCAAGTTAGTGGGTGCAGCTGCTCTGTCATTCCTGGGTTTTGGTGTCATTGTGTCACTCAGGGATCCTGAGGAGGGTGAAGCCCTTCTGTGCAGGACATGGAGATGGTCCCTGGCCTGTTCAAATGCATTAAATGCTGCTGCTGAAGGAGCCCCCCCAGTGATTTTATCTGCATTGACCCCCTGGAGCCCACGGGCACCTGCTCCTGCCTGGACAGAAACCAGGAGTTTCCTTGGACTGGTGTCCCCCAGGAAGGATGTTTTCCCCCCTGTTTCTGAGGCTTTTAATAGTCTTTGATCAATAAATATTTCTCCATGGGATTTCTCCTTGTGGTGTCTTCTTGAAGCCTGAAGCAAGCAGAGGAGGGGATGCCAAAGATCCGCCCTCCCCTCTCTATTGTCACTCTGCACCCCCCAGGCCCTTCCTCTGCAGTGTCCTGTCTCCCTGGACATCCCCCCTGGAACTTGTGCCCTTCCCTGCTGGCACGGGTGGGCACACCCCCCATCCCAGTCATGTTCCCAAGCACTGCCAGGGCCACCTGGGTGACCAGCAGGACATGAGTGGGGGTGGCTTGTGAGGGAGTCCCCAAAGGCTCCCTGTCCCCAGAGAGCAGAGCCACGGGGACCAGGGCAGGTCCCCCAGCAGGTCCCACTGCAAATGGCCCGGTTTGTGCTCCAGGGAGGAGGTTTTATCACAAGCAGGGGTTTCCAGGGCTGCCTCGTGCGCAGACACTTGGGGGCCATTTTGTTTGGAAAGCTGAGGAGCCATTTTGTGGTCAGGGACTGGTGGGCTGCTTGTGGTTCTGCTTAAAGTTCCTGATTGCTGCTGCTTACAGTCCTGCCTACCTGCTGCTCCACACAGCTCTGTTGGGGTTGCCCATTGCTGCTCATTGTTGCCTACTGCTCCTGACAGTTCTGCTTCCTCACTGCTGCAGTGCCAAGGTGAGCCGGGAAGAACGTGAGGTGGTGGGAGCAGCCTGGGCTCACTGCCAAGGGACCGTGCGGCCGGGGCAGGGAAACAACCTGACAGGGGGATGGGGACAACCAAGGGACTGCAGCAGCAAGCAAAGATGGCCTGTGAAGGAAGAAAAGAGCGAGGCCTGGCATGGGAGGAGCGAGGGAGTGGTTCTGCAAATCGAAGGCTCTTAAAAGGGCTCGTCCCTCCCATCCTGGGGGTGCTGGAACCTGGTCACGAGTTGGGTGCACCCAACGCTGTTAATAAAGTTCTTTGTTTCACTTATTTGGCCATCTCCGAAATTTTAATGAGAGCTATTTGTCCCAGGGCAGGAGAACACACCTTAGTGCCCCCTCACATACATGTGGTGTGAGTGAGAACAGCCCAGGGCAGAAACACCCACCTGCCCGGGGGCCCCAGCAGTGGGTCAGCACCAGGCTGCAAACAGGGCAGGGCAAAACTTGGCCCTGCAGACCCCACAACCGAGGCCAAAGAGAGACCAGCCAGGCCACCACCCCCAGCCCAGCCTGTTGCACCTCCGGCCACAAGAGTGGGGACCAAAGCTGTGCTTCTCCTTCCTCCTCTGCACCCAGGAGCCACAGCCCGGGGCATGATCCTGCCCCCAGCAGCACAGACTGCCAGGTCCCTGAGCCCCTGGGGCAGGAGCTCCTCGGGGTGCAGCCCCTGGGCCCTGCAGCACCACAACCTCCTGTAGGGCTGCCCCTGCCTGGGCTCCAACTGCCCAGCACGAGGGAAACCAGGAGCCAGAGAGCAGAGCTGGGGGCCTGCAGAACATCAGCATTCCCTGCCCTGCACAGCCAGGACAGTTTTCCAGAGCTCACTTAAAACAGCCCCTCCGGAACTTTCAGGGTGTTCCACAGGGCCCAGTCAGTCCCAGCCTGTTCCCAGTCAGTCCCAGGATGATCCCAGTCAGTCCCAGGATGATCCCAGTCACTCCTGGTCTCTCCCAGTATATCCCAGTTGCCCCCAGCTGCCCCCCCACCCCGAGCTGCCGTCGGACGCCGCCCCCCAAGATGCTGACGGGGGTCGGGGGCTCCGTGCTGGGGTTCCTCTGCCTGGGCCTGCATGGAATGAAGGGGCCAAGGTGACACTGCAGGGCCTCCTGGAACCAAAGAACCCTGAGACATTTGGGAACCTCCTGCAATCAAGGGACAATTGGGAGCCTGCAGGGCCTCCTGGAAAAAAGGGACCCTGAGACACTGTGGAAACTCCTGGAATCCAGGGGCCTTTGTGACATGGGGGCCTCATGGAACCAAAGGAACCTGGAAACATTTGGGAAGTTGTGGAATCAAGGGACCATTGTGACACTGCAGGGCCTGATGGAATTACAGGCACACTGGGACACTGTGGCAGGACATTCCCCCCTGGAATGGGACCAAGACAATGCCCTATTTGCAAATGTATCAGTGCTGGGCTGAGAGGGGCCCAGGCCAGGCCAGGAGATGTTGGAACCAGTCTGGGTTCAACCCTGAATTAACATCCTGATGGTGAGGCAACCCCTGGAGTCCAAGGGCTGTCAGTCCATCACTTTATACTGTAAAGTTCCAGTCCCCTTTCCCAGGGGCAGGTTCTTCCAACATAACCCCTCTTGGGGTGTATGGTTGGAGATTCCCCCCTTGGCTGGGGAACCCCCCCAAGGTCAGTCCTCGAGGGTGAGCAAAAGAGATCTCCCCAGGAGCCTTGGCCTGCGGGAATTATCAAATGTCTACTTAATAGTTATTAATTTTTTGCCAGTTTTAGTATAATTCCTTCAATTATATTGTACTTATCCTGTACTACTGATTGTTTTAGTGTTTTATTGTGTAGTAAATAATTCTGATTAAAATTTTTTGTCTGTTCATCTGTGATAATGATGAGTTCATTTTATATCAATATATCTGATTTTCCATCATTAAAACCTGCAGGACAAAAGTGGTTCAATCACAGCTCTGTAATTCCTTAAATTCCAACCCTTGGCATAATCCAGGACTGAGATTGGATCCAGCCGCCCCCAGGCTCCTCTCTGAGCAGGAGTTTAGAAAGCCAGGGAGTCCTTTCTGCACCTTGGGACTCAAGGGCAGGACTTCTTTAATGAACTTTGTCTAAGCCTTCCACTGCCACCGGCAACAGGGGATGACAGGGAAAAGGGAGGGGAAAGGGGAGAAAAGGTGGGAAAAGGGGGTGAGACCCCTTCAGCTGAGCGGTTGAGGGGGTGGGACCCCCAGAGCAGAGCACGGGGAAGCTGTGGTTTGATGGGATGATCAGAAAGGGGTGGGAGAGAAGGGAAAAGGGGTGGGATCCCCAAAACTGAGTGTGAGGGGGGTTGCGACCCCCAGCCTAAGTGTGAGGGGTTGGGAGCCCCTGGCTGAGCACGGAGGGGGTCTGGAAACTGGGGGGACGTTGGGAAAGAGGAGGGAGAGGGGGGAAGAGGGAGGTGGGACAGAAGGTCGAGGGGTCCCTTTGTGTCCCCCATCACATGAGGCTTGGAGGGATTCCCTGGAGCTCAGGGGGGTTGGATCCACACTGGGGGAGTCCCTGTCCATCCCTGGGGGTCTGATGGGACACGTCACAAGACCCTGCCCTTAAAAGCTGGGGCTTTTCTCGTATAAAGTGCTGGACTGTCAGTCAGGTGTGTCCAGGCTGTGCCAGCCCAGCAGCCTTGGAGAAGTTCTCAGGGGTGTCACCTGTTTGTTCCTTTGCCCGGGGATTTTCCCAGCTCTGCCACATCTTCCCCTCCCTCTCAGGATGTTTCCCTTTGGAATTGAGGAGTCAGGCTGGTTTCAGCATTATTCAACCCAAAAGCAGCGTGACTCCCCTTCTTCATTTCCTGCCGGGGGTTTTGCAAACAGGGCCTTGTTGGAGTTGTTTTACCCCATTCCAGGCAAAGCATCCTGCTACAGGACCCCCATGGGACCCCCTACGCCCTGTCTCACCCTTTCCCTCACTGTCCCACCCGTTTCTCACCCTCCCTGCAATCCCCTGCTCCCCCCACAGCTCGGTTTCGGGGTGGCCCCCTCCCCCCCCCTGCTCAGTTCAAGGTCTCAGCCCCTTCTCACTCACTTTGACGATGCAAAGCGTCCCTTTTCCCCCCTCTCCCACCCCTTTCCCGTCAGACCCCCAAACTCCAGCTGCCCCAGTTGCTCCCACTAAATCTGGGAGTCCTATCTCCCCCTTTCTCTCAGTTTTGTGGGTCCCACCCCCCTCCTTCTCCATTTGGGGACCCCAGCTGTTCCGATCCGCTTCGATACAGAGGGGAACCAGGTTCTAAAACACTCCCATAAGCCAGGTTAAGGCACAAACAAGGCCAGATGCTGGATCCCAAAACGAGAATTCAACTTTGTTTTGGAACACAAAAGAGCAGAGAGAAAGAAGGGAGATAGGGCAGTGGGACAAGCTAAGGGGAACTGTTAAAAGCACAGGACAGGAGTTAGCAGCACCAGGAAGTGCCGCTGCCTTGCAAGCTGGTAGATCTCTGCTGGGCTTCTGCCCTGGTCGCCTTGTAGCCTCCGAGGAACGAACCCAACCCGCAGGGGAAGGGGGTGGCAGCAGCTCCCGCAGCAGTCCTGCAACAGCTCCCCACAGTCCCCGGGCACGGCCTTAAATCCCCTCGCCGTGGGACCCCTGGATTCCCCCTGGCCCGTTCACCAGGATCCAAGCAAAGGTCTCCTGGCACCGAGATGGGCCCCGAGTGTCCCTTGGCTGGTTCCCCGGTCTCCAAGCGAGATCCGCCGGGCACACCTTCTCCCATTTTTTGATTGTCACAAGTTTTTCTCTTGTTTGCTCCTCTGCCTGCCTCTGCTGGCCTGCTGGGTGCCTCCTGGGGCTTTTGCAAGGAGCTCGGCTCCTGCAGCAGCCCGGCTGTGGCACCATGGCTTTGGAACTCTGCTAAGGGAAAAGGTGAAGTTGCTGTTGGGCCAATGTTCCACTGCTATTGCTAAGGGAAAATGTGAAGCTGCGGTGGATGGGGAGGATGTGGAGTTGCCCTGGAACTGGCCCAGTTGAATTAAAGTGCAGGTTGAAGGGTCGGTGCTGTTGCTAAGAGAGCAGCCCTGTTGCCGGGGAGCAGCCAATGGGGAGCTGCCCAGAGGCAGCCAATGGGGAAGCTGCGTGGTGGCGCGAAGGGCCAGCCAATGGGAGAGTGCGATGGAGCCAAGTGTAGCCAATAGCCAGCCAATGGGACCCCGAGCGGACGGGCAGCCAATGAGGAGCTGTGGCCGGGAAGGTGCTGAGGGACTGCGCATGCTCTGGGCCAGTCCCCATGGGGGGCTTTTCCCAATTGTCCCCTGTTCAACTCCCTTCAACCTCCAACCCTGATAATTCCTGGCATCCCCCTGTCACTGCAGAGATCCACGTGGGTTCTGCACTTGACCGCCCTGGGGGAGGGGGTGAGCAGGGCATAACCAAGCTCAGGTGTGGACACCTGACATTTCTGGGGGTACCTAGAAGAGAAGCTTTGGGCAAGGTGACTGTGGTTAAACCTGTCTGGCCATCCAGGGACAGCCAAGTTGCTCTCTCCCTTCCCCTCCTCAGTCAGACAAGAGGAGAAAAGCAGGTGAAGAAATCCTTGGTCAACAGAAAGGGAGATTAACTGGAGAGAGGAAAGCAAAAAGCAAAGGCCACGTGCAGAAACCAAGAAAACCCCTGGGAGGCAAGAATTCAGTCCATGGAGAGGTTTCTTTGGAAGACAAATGTATTAATGAAGGACATCCCCGTCTGCCCCCTGCCCACCTTCCTTTCTGCCTTCCTTTCTCTCAGTGTATTGCTGATCATGCCATCCCATGGAATGGAATATCCCTTGGGTCAGTCCAGCCCAGCTGTCCCAGCCATGTCCCCTGTGAAACACTTGCCCAGCAGAGCCCATTGGGTGGGGGTGGTTGCAGAGACGCTCCCTGCGGGGCCAGCACTGCCCAGGGACAGCCAAAGCCTTGGGCTGGGACCAACAGCGCTGCAGCCACGAGCACCAACCCAGCAGGACAGGGGCTGCTCTGGGCAAAGGGAACTGCAGCCCAGCCACAGCCAGGGCAGGGCTGCTCAGGGGGCTCTGCCAGCCTCTGGTATTCTGGGACTCAATGAAGCTTTTCCTTGGAGAGCTCTTTGAAGGCCCAAGTGAGAGAGAGGCAGAAGTGCAGCTGTCAAATGCAGCAGGATAAACACAGCAGTTCCTGTGAGGAACATTTCTGCCCTCAAGCTGGGCAAGGGCCTGTGAGGTCCCTTCTCTCTGCAGGAGCTGATGGCTCAGCCCGTGACTCAGGGCTGGGCCAGGGGCTCTCCAGCTGCCCCTGCCCTGGCCTGTGACAGCCCAGCACAAGGCCCCTGGCTGGCACAGGCCCTGGGAGATCCCCTGTGCCTGAGGGCCTGGGCTCCCTCCAGCAACGGGGCTTCTCTTTGGGCTGCCCCGTCCCTCGTGCTGAGCGCAGGATGGGACAGCAGCAGGCACAGCTGGGCCCTGTCTGTGCCCGCAGCTGAAAGGAGCAGCCTGGGCACAGCACGGGGAGGCTGCTGCTGGCAGGGCACAGCAAAGGGCCCGGGCAGGCTGGGCACTGGCACCCCCTTGTCCTTCCCTCAGTGTCACCCCCCCAAGGCAGTGCCCCCGGCAGAGCCCTGAGCCAGGCGGGAGGGACAGGATCTGCCTTCCCCGGGCTGGGGGTCAGGGCTGGGCCTTTCTGCTGCCTCCAACCAAGCCAGGCTGTGCTCAACATCTCAGCTGCCTGCACAGAGCCTTTGCCTCCCTGCACTCACGGCCCCCAAGGATCTGCTGGAGAGTCCCTGGGGAGGCTTTGTCAGGAATGGCCCTTGGGGGGCTCCTGAAGGCTTCAAGGGACTGCAGGGTTTTCCAAGGCCTTTGGCTTTTGCTTTGGAATCTCGCAGAAGTTTGTGCAACCCTGACCTCCAGTTCTCTGCTCTAATGAGTCCCTGAAGAGGCTTGGTCAGGAAGGGCCCTCAATGGGGCTCGTTAATGCTTGAAGGGACTAAAGGTTTATTCAGGTCCTTTGCCTTTCCTTTTGACTCTGAGTCTAGGAGAGGTTTGATCAATCATGGTCTCCAATTCTCTGCTTTAATTAGTCCCTGGAGAGG
Organism: Pseudopipra pipra; assembly: GCF_036250125.1. Lineage (NCBI taxonomy): Eukaryota > Metazoa > Chordata > Aves > Passeriformes > Pipridae > Pseudopipra > Pseudopipra pipra. The sequence continues at coordinate 19,275,128 of NC_087580.1, read as the reverse complement.
CTTTGTCAGTAGGTCCTCCAGGGTTTTTAAGGAGCTTTGGGATTTCCTTTGGAAACTGAGCCTTTGAGAGCTTTGTGCAATCATGGCCTCCAATCCTCTCCTCCAACCAGTCCATGAGGAGCCTGTCTTGGGAATGGCCCTCAGTGGGATCCATTAATGCTCTGAGATACTTTGGGTTCTCCTTCTGACTTTCACTTCTGGACAGGTTTGTGCAATCTCCCCTCAGTACCTGAGGTTCAAGGACTCAGCACCAAAAGCCCCCCGGGGCTCATTCAGATAAAGCAAGTCCTAACAAACCACGGCTCTTCCTGGGATTTTCCTCCAGTCTAGACAGTGAATTAGGAATGTTGTCCCATGGAATCAGGGGACCATTGTGACACTGCAGGGCCCCAGGGAACTCTTTTGCCCGCGACGAGGGTCAGCACAAGAGACACCGACACCAACTTTGGAGAACAAGTGTGTAATTTTCCTGCAGTGCAAAGCAGCAAAGAATGACAAAAGGCTGAGCTCAGTAACGCACCTCATCGTTCCTACCAAGAGTGCCTGGAGTGAGTAGAAAAGCTCCCTGCCCAGTTGCCCTCATCTGTTCCCCTCAGCCAGGCCCGCCCGGCAGCGGGGGAGCCCCGGTCGCAGCCAAGGGTTGGAGAACCCCTCCCGGGCACGGGAAATCCCACCCAGGGCGTCCACTCGTAGGGGAGGGCTCCATCTGTGCTGGGAGGGGGTCCAGCTTTTCTGGCCTTGCAGAAACAAGCTCACAGAGCTACGAGTGTGCAAAACCATCTGGCTCCCTTCTCCTCCTGGGTTCCACCCACAGCCTGGCCAGGGCTTAAGGGGAAAACCCAGGCAGTCAACCTGCCCCATCTGCTGCCAAACAAGGCCACACATCCACTGCCAGGGCCTTGACCACTCTCTAAAGACAGGAAGATAAAGATCACATTTTGCTCACAATCAGACATAAGATTTGATTAAGGAACACATTCAAATATCATTCACTAATGAGCTGAGACTCACAGATCTCACTAATAAGCACATTTATTTTGTTCAGGGGCAGGTACACGGGGAGTCTTTCCACACTGCATCTTTGACCAACAAACATACACAGTTTTAGCTAAGGAGCAAATACAGGGATAAACAGACTGTTAGGTTGGAAGGTTCATCTAGAGCTCAGCTTTGGCTCAGGGGCTGTTGTTCAGCCTCAGCACTTCAGTGACAGCCACACAGGGCTTTACATGACACACACAGTTTCCAGATTCATTAGATATTCTCCCTTACTTAAGACATAGATGTTACTTTGCTTTACACAGTCAGCCCCCCTATTGCAAGTCCTTAGTTGGTCCTTTGGGGTCTCCTTCAGGGCTCTCTGGTGGGTTTTTTGGTATCTGGTGCCCCCCAAAGTTGAGGTGTCCACTTCTTGCCCTCGGTTCTGAGCAGACACAGTGTCATTACCTTTCACCACAAAGACTGGAACGTTTGGGTTTGATCTTCTCTGGGCCCACAGAGCTCAGCTTCCATCCTGTTTGCTTAGTTACATCCCTGATCCAGTTCTCCAGGACCTCTCCAAGATTGGCCATAGAGAAATGTTGGGAGCAGTCTTCTATATCCCACATCAAATCCCCCTTTTTTCAGACTAAGCTCCTGAAGGGATAGAGTGTCTTAGGAGCTTTATTTCATTTTACAGCTCAAGGCATTAGAACAGCTACAGCACTGAATCCTGATGCAAGCTGAAATACAAATGCCCTTCCAGCTTTGGGGCAACCCTTCCCAGGTGTTATTTCCACACACCAATCCCACCCCGTTCCTTTGGGGACCGGCCAAGGATCAGTCATTTCCCCAGCAGGAAGGGTTTGAGGACATTGGGGGTGATTTCCCACAAACGGGCCCCTCTCATTAACACAATCCACTTGTCCTGTTCCTTTAGTGGGGGTCACAGCTTTGGACACAGGCAGGATTGTCAGAGGTGGTGGGGGGTACTTGCACACTGACTGCTGGGTCTACTTTTTGGGGAACACAAGTGCTCACCCAGTGACCAGGAATCATTTCTGCCAGAACAGGGAAGGCAGAAATGGTGAATGGCTTCCTTGTCTTTTCAGGTAAAGGAGTGCACACCCAGCAATCCCTTGGAGGCAACACTTGGGTCACGTTTGAGACTGAAAGGAGATGTAAATTTTGCTCCCAAGTCAAGACCCAATTAACTATTGTCAGGAGAGCCAAAGCAGACTTAAGCATTTGGTTTCTTCTCAGACAACCTCTCAATTACCCAAGGGGCTCTGGCCTTTGGAATTCTGCAATAATGCATCCCTGATTTGACTTGTTGTACCACTTCTACAATCAAGTGGGCACCTCTGTCTGATGACATTCCCAAATGTACCTCGAATCCAGGGATTCTTGGATTCAACAGTATTCCACTCACTTCCCCAGCCCGGTTGGTGTGACAAGGAACAGCCTCTGGCCACCCAGAGAAGGTATCCCCCAAGACTAGGAGATCTTTACACCCTCCTTTTCTGGGCAATTCAGTCACATCCATCTGCCAACATTCACCTGCAGCATTTCTACATTTTCCATCACCTGTTCCCACTCCAGTGGCAGGGTTTGGATTATTTCTCTACCACACACCACACTGCTGACTCACTGCTTGTACAGCTGGGGTCAGTTTTGGACCAAGAACCCACTTGGACAAATGTTACAGTGCAGAAACAAATACAAACACAAAACAAGGATCAGTGGAGAAAACAAAGCCAGAGACCAAATGGGGGAACACCAAATAACCCACTCAAAGAGCTGGAAGATCCACACGTCTTAGAGGGACAGGATTCCCCAAAAGAATGCCTTATTAGCCAGTGGGATCTTCCCCCATCCCAGACCAGTCCGGGGATCTGTGGTCTTCTCCAGGAAAGTCCTGGGGTCGGCGTGAAGATCCAGAGATCCCTCGGATCCACGGGAGATCAGGCAGAGGGTCCCATCTGGGGCCAGAAATGGTGCCCCAAAGCAGCAGAAAGCAAGTCCTTAACCCCAGCTGGGAGGTGTTAAGAAGCAGGCATTCTTTAGGGCAGCGTGCTGGACGCCTGCAGGAGAGTTCTTCTAATCCAGCCTGCTCAGGGACACAGGCAGGGCTTGGGATTACACCCACTGATTCCAGAGGCATTGGATATTCCCCCTTACTGAACACATGTCCATTACTGTGCTTTACACAGTCACACCCCTATTGCAAGTCCCTACTTGGTCATTTGGGGTCTTCTCTGGGGGTCTCTGGTGGGTTTTTTGGCATCTGGTGCCCCCCAAAGTTCAGGTGTCTGCTTCTTGACCTCGGTTCTCAGCATCACTGCTTTTCCCCACAGAGACCGTCATGTTTGGTTTGATCTTCTCTGGGTCCCCAGAGCTCAGCTCACATCCTGTGAGCTTGAGCTTGAGTTCCAGCCCTGATCCAATTCTCCAGGACTTCTCTAAGATTCTGTTGTTCCTTATTTGGCCAGAGCAGAATCTTGGGAGCAATGTTCTACTTCTCTCAAACCAAGGCTCCCCCTGCACCAGCCACTGCCAAACAAGGCCAGACATCGACTGCCATGGCCTCCACCACTCTCCAGATACAGAAAGAGAAAGATCAGATTTTGCTCACAATCAGACATCTTTTGTTAAGGAACAGATACAAACAGGATTCACTGATGAGCCCAGACTAACAGATCTTCCTAAGAAGCACACCTGTTTGGTTCAGGAGCAGATACACAGGTGGAGTCCCATCCCACCACATTTGTACCAACAAATAGACCCAGTTTTAGCTCAGGAGCAGATACATGGAGACACAGCCCATTAGGTTGGAAGGTTCATCTAGAGCTCAGCTTTGGCTCAGGGGCTGTTGTTCAGCCTCAGCACTTCAGTGACAGCCACACAGGGCTTTACATTACACACACAGTTTCCAGATTCCTTACAGAGTCTTGCTTACTTAATACAGACACTTGTGGGCAACACTTGGATCACCTTTGGCACTAAAAAGACATGTAAATTTTCCTCCCACGTCAACAGTGTTTGAACTGTTGTCAGAAGAGCAAAACAAGAGTGAAGCATTTTGTTTCTGCAGTCAAGTGGGAACCTCTGTCTGATGACATTCCCAAAGGCATCCCAAATACAGGGAGGATTGCACTGAACAGGATTGCAGTCTCTTTCCCAACCTGCTTAGTGCAACAAGGAACAGCCTCTGGCCACCCAGAGAAGGTATCCCCCAAGACCAGGAGATCTTTACACCCCCCTTTTCTGGGCAATTCAGTCACATCCATCTGCCAACATTCACCTGCAGCATTTCTGCATTTTCCATCACCTGTTCCCACTCCAGTGGCAGGGTTTGGATTATTTCTCTTCCACACACCACACTGCTGACTCACTGCTTGTACAACTGGGGTCAGTTTTGGACCAAGAACCCACTTGGGCAAATGTTTCAATAATTTGCTTCACTCCAAGGAATCCCCTCATGTTCCCCATCCACCAGGTCACAGGAGATTGGCTCAGGGACTATTATTTGCCCACTTGGGGGAACTGCCCAGCCTCCTGGAGCAAAGTTTGCTCTAAGGTTTCAAGGAGTTGACAATCCTTAGCACTAGACTCATTTTCTTCTACTGGGAGAAGGATCTCTGTCAGGATCTCTGCCCTGGTGGTGGGGAGTTCTGTGCATCCAGAGAATTGTTTTCCATGCCGGACAAAGCTGCCCCCACTGGGAAACAATTCCCAACCAGGACTTTCCAAGGGGCTGTCTCCTAAGTCAGCTCTGCCAATACACTTCTCCTCTAGTCTGGAAGCAATCCCGCTCTGGGCTTCCTTTGCTGGGGCTGGGGCAGTTGACAGGTTGCTTCTTTCCTTCCTGGCCCAGCCTCCCTTGTCCTTGGAGAATTCCAAAGCCCACGGAGGCTCCTGGGCTCTGGACTACTTGCACTTTGTGTTTGGGATACCCCATATCCACTCAGCCCAAGGAAATTCCACAGGGCCACAGTCTGACCCCAACGTTGCTGCTCAGCATCAGTGGCATCAAAAGATCATCCCCACACTGCAATAAGGCTCCAAGAGGGTGGGTTTGGACTTCTCCATTCCTCCAGTCCCTTTGCCAATTGAGTTCCAGATATTGGGGGGCTATTTTTAAACCCCTGCAAGAGGACCACCAAAGTCAGATGGGTTTTCCTCCCCAGCTTTGCATTTTCCCATTGGAAAGCAAAAAGCTCTTGACTTTCCCAACTCAAAGGGAGACACAAAAAGGCAGCTTTCAAACCTAATGCTGTGAAACATATTAAACCCTCATTTAGGGGAGTTAGCAAAGTGTAAGGATTCACTATGACTGCTTGTATATCTTCTACTCTGTTCTTTACAGCTCTAAGGTCTTGGACTAACTGGCATAGCCTTCCATTTGCCTGCTTGACTGGCAAAACTGGAGCATTCCATTTAGATTCACATTCTTTTCACAAGCAAAATTTCATCAATTGTTCTACAAAGGGTGAGAATCCCTTACAACTTTCTATTTGCAAAGGACATTGCTTTGGCCTCACCAACCCCACTCCAGGTTTCTCTGGAATTCTCACGGGTTCTGCTCTCTTGGATCATGGAGGCACCTCTCCAGCCCATCCTGTTGGAACCACTGCATCCCCAAGTGATGGTGGCAGATGGATTACTTCTGCTTTGGGAGACTCTCATGCAAAACTAGAAACTTCCACAGAATTAGGCTCTGCAATAATAACCTATATTGGACCATTTTTCAATTGGATTGTGGCATTTCATTTTGCCAAGAGATCTCTCCCAAGCAGAGGCTTTGGGGAATTGGGGAAATACAAAAACTGGGGAGCCAACCACTGTTTTCCCAATTTCAAAGCCACAGCATTAAAAATGGCCCAGTTTCCCAATTCCCTGGCACACCAGACAATTGTTCTAGAATTGTCCCTTGAGTTTCATTTCCCTGGATTTAACACAGAGGAACAAGTTCCCACAGCCACAAACAATTGTGCTTAGCTTGGCTGGAACCAGATGTTCTGATGGGGAAGAATCCTCTGGTGCCCCCTCAGTCGTCTTCAGTGATGCCACGAGAGGGTTCGGAGGGTTCTGAAGTTTCAGTTGCGGACAATCCCATTTCCAGTGTCCATCTTTCTTACAGGATGCACAGGGACTGATCCCAAGTCTCCTGGGGGGATGTTTGAAGCAGGCTGCCCACGCTCTCATCCTCTTCCTCTCCCCGGGGCACCATTTCCTCAGGGATTTCTTCCAGAACTGCAACTCCAACCTCCAACAATGTCCCCAAATTAGACTGATCTTGTCCCTCAGCTTGATTTTCCTTTCCGGGCTCACACCAAGGGCTCTGAGGGCGCTGCATTCACACCACAATCTTTCTGCCCTTTCACACGTTCTGCAAAGGGAAAAACACAGCACCAGACATAACCTCCTTCCACTTCTGTTCCCCTTCTCAAACAGCATCAACTGCAACAATGGATTCTAATTCAGTGTTCCAGAACAGCCACCCATTGATTCCAACACTCCATTAAATTCTCCCTGGGAGAATTTACAAGTACAGAACAATAGTGATTGATAAAACAAAGCCAAAGACCAAATTCCAGAATTCCAAAGAACCCACCCAAAGGGCTGGAAGATCCACAGGTCTCAGATGAGCAGGATTCCCAAAATACCAAAGAACCCCCAGTGCACTGAAAGATCCATACGTTTGACATGGGCAGGATTCCCCAAAAGAATGCCTTGTTATCCACTGGGATCTTACCTGTGTCCCAGACTGGGCTGGGGATCTGTGCTCTTCTGCAGCAAAGTCCTGGTGCTGGCGTGAAGATCCAGAGATCCCTCGGATCCGCGGGAGATCAGGCAGAGGTGTCCTGTCTGGGGGCCAAAAATGATACCCAAAAGCTGCTGAGATACAGCTCGAGCAAGCTGAAAACTAAACTGTCATTTGGGGTCATCCCAGATCGATTGGATTTCAGCAATTACTCAACACAGGTGCCACCTCCTCCAGCCAAGCCCAGGAGATCAACCTCCTCAGCAGCTGCAAGAGCGGGATGTTCATGTGCCTGCTGCCATCTCCCCAAAGCCATTATCCCACTGCTGCTGACAAGATGGGCAAGAGGAGCATCTACCTCCCAAGATCTGCTGCCGCAAGAAGAGCGTGTCCCAAAGGATGTCCTCAGCCTTCTCAGAGGGGACGTCAGATCCTCTCCAGGGATGGTCCCAGCCCTTCCCAACCCGGACTGGGCACCAGCTCCAACTCTTCCCTGGAAAACAAACAACAAATTCATGAACAGAGATTACAAACCAAAAGTGGAAACAAGAAAAAAAGGTAAAATGTTAACCTTCTGTCAGGGTTCTGAGGAAGGCCCAAGCCCTGCAGGCCAAAGGAAAACCCCCCCTCCTCCAGCTGAGGAAAACCCAGGCCTTCTCCCTGCCCTGCTGCACTGGCCCAAAGAAAGGCTCCTAAGCCAAGGCAGCCCAAGCCTTTCCTGGCCTGCAGCCCAAAGCAGCTGGTGTTCTGCAGCCCCGCCTTTGCTCCCCCCACGGGGGTTTGTTTTTGGCAGGCTGGCTGCCCCTGCCCCAGCCCCGCCCAGCAAAGGGGCAGTGGCAGAGGCTGGGGGCAGAGCCGGGCTCCCATTTCACACCCAGCCCAGAGCACCCGCCCGCCCTCCTGCCAAGAAGCAGCTTGGCAGCCGGCTGAAGAATTCCTCAGGTTCCCCATCAGCAAAGGGGGAACCTTCGGTGCCCAGCCAGGCTGAGCAATGCCCGTGTCCGGGAGCACCCCCTGGGTGTGGACTCATCTGCAAACGGCGTGTGGAGCACGGCTTGGAGGAAGGGGCCAGAATCAAAGGCCATCCTCTTCAGCTCGCCGGCGTCCAGGTCAGCTGAGAGCTTGTCATCCTCGACGTCGTCCTCGATGTCTCCAGCAGCAGGCCCACCCGGCACAGCTTCTGCAGAGGCCCCTTCTCCTTCCCTGGGGGCCAGACCAGGCTGTCAGCGTTCTGCCAAGGGCCCAGCTGTCTGTGAAGCGGGACGAGCAAAACCAGGTTGGATGGTGGCCACCAGCACTTGGGAGACCGGGTCTGCAGCCCAGCTCCAGCACAAAGAGGGGCGTGTTCCCGTGGGATGACCCCCCCTCAGTGCTACAGGCTGACAAAAAAGTCTGATTTCCTTTGGTTCTTATTGCCAAGAGATGTGTGGAGGTGTTACCTGCCAGGCCCCTGGATCAAAGGGAGCACGTGGATCTCTCCCGTCTTCTAGGGCAGGGGAATGTCCTGCACCCAAGGATGGCACAACAGGTCTTCCAGTGCTGGCCTGTCCGAGGGGCGGATGGACAAACACCACCTGATAAGATGCTGGCAGCCTGGGGGGAAAATGGCCAGTCAGTTGGAGAAGGATCCTGTCCCCTCTGTCCCACTGTCCACGTGCCCAGGCTGTGCTGGCTGTGCTCAGAGCTGTGCCCAAACTTCTCCATCGATTCTCCCTTTTGGAGGAGAGCAGGATGGCAGGACACAGGCCACCTCCTCCAGCCACCCATGGGACACAAACAGCTTCAAGAGCGGCGTCCTCGTGAGCCCGCTGCCCTCTCCCAACACCGTTATTCCCCCCGTGCCACAAAGATTGGTATCCACCTGGAGAGACCCGTGCTGGGAACGGGAGCTGGGCCCAGATGGTGTTGGGGCCTTTGCGGAAAGGGTGCTTCCCGCAGACCATCTGGTAGAGCAGGATGCCCAGGGACCAGATGGTCGCCTCCTTGCCGTGGTAGCGCTTGAGGTAGATCCACTCTGGCGGGCTGTATGACAGTGTTCCTACGGAATACAGACGCAGTTCAGCAGGTGGATGCTGCCTGCTCCCAGAGCCTCACCCCAGCATCCCTGGCAATGTGGGGCCTGCCCCAGTGGCACACGCTGTGACCCACTGCCTTCTCGCCGGCCCCTGACTCTTGGTTACAAACTCTGGGTTGGAGAAGAAGCCGCTGGTGTCCAAGAGGGCAGCGGAAGCCCTGGCAAGGCCCAACCATTTCATGCAAGGGAAAAACCCACCCAGTGGTGGGGAAAAGCCGTGCCTTCTCCCCGCCCCACTGCACTGCCCCCAACAATTCATCATAAGCCAAGGCAAACAAGGCGAGCGGAGCAGCCCAAGCCCTTCCTCGCCTGCACACCAAGCCAGCTGGTGCACAGTTCTGACCCCCTTCTCTGCTACCCTCACGGGGGTTTTGGTCAGGCTGGCTCCCCCCTGCCCCAGACCCAGCCCGGGACAGGGTGGGTGGCACAGGCTGTCGGCAAGGCCGGGGCCTGTCTCACAGTAACCCCCAGCCCCATCCAAAAGCAACTTGGCTGAAGAACTAATCCTGTTCCCCCTCGGCCAAAGGGGCAATCTCCACTGCCACACCCGGGCATGGCCATGCGATGCCCGGCACCAGGAGCATCCCCCGGCTGTGGGCTCACCTGCAAACTGGGTGTAGACCGTGTCCTTAAGGAAGGTGCCACATCCAAAGTCGAGGAGCTTGGCCTCGCCGCTGGCCAGGTGGAGGAGGATGTTCTGGGGCTTGATGTCCCGGTGCAGGACGCCGCAGCTGGTGCAGTGCCGCACGGCCTGCAGCACCTGGCGGAACAGCCCCCACGCCATCTCCTCCGGCAGGAACCCCCACGCCCTCAGTAAGCGAGAGAGGTCCTGAGACGGCTCCGGATGCTCCATCACCAACAGGAACCCGTTGGGGAGCTCGAACCACTCCAGGAGCTGGATGACACCAGGGAAGCCATTGGACACCTTGTCCAGCAGCACGATCTCCAGGGGGGCCCGGGTGCCGTCAGGCTGCGGGGGGACCACGGGGTCGTCAGTGGGGCTGATGCCGTGCCTGTCTGCCTGCTCCCCCTCGGCCAGCCCTGGATGCTCCCCGTCCCCCACCGAGCCCACGGCCACTCTCCCTCCAGGTGTCCCGGCGGCTTCCACCCTGCCGGGCCTCGGCTCGTCCCCGCCCGTCCCGCCCCGCTTTCTGCCGCTGGCCCCGCTCGCTCACCAGCTCGCCCCAGCGCCGGATGCCATCCCGGGACACGGCTTTGATGGCCACCTGCAAGCCGAGGGGAAGGGCGGGTTGAGCTCGCCGCCCGTCCCGCCCTCCTCCTCCTCCTCCTCCTCCTCCTCCTGCTGCACTCACCGGGGCTCCGTCCGCCAGGCAGGTCCCCGCGTAGACGCGGCCGAAGCCGCCGCTGCCCAGCAGCGAATGCAGCCGGTAGCGCTCGTGCAGCGGCTCCTTGGCCTTCGGTGCGGGCGAGACGTGGCCGTCAGCGTTGGGGCCGGGGCCCGGCACGGCCCCCGAGCGCCCCTCAAGCGGCCCGGGCCGGGCTTCCCCAGCCGCAGCGGGCAGCGGCGGCTCGCTGCTGGCGGCCGGGCTGGCGAGCGGCGGAGCTCTGGCCGGGGAAGCCGCCGAGGAGGCGGCAGCGGCCGCGGCGCCCGTGGCCCCCGCCGGCCCCGGCAGGCGCCGGGCTCGAGCCAGGCGGAGCCAAGGGGCGGCGAGGCCGAGCCCGTCCCACAGCCAGCCCCACAGGAGCGCCCAGCAGCGCCACAGCCGGCGCGCCGGGAGCCGGGCGAGGGCGAGACCGCGCCGGGCCGCCCAGGGCCGGGGACGGGGCGGCCCCGCCCGGCACAGGGGAACGGCCGGGGCCATGGCCCGGGCCGGCAAGGGGAGGGGGGACCGGGAACGGGACAGGGACAGCGGGAGTGGGACACTGGCACAGGGACACCGGCAATGGGACACCGGCACAGGGACACTGGGACAGCGGGACACCGGGAGAGGGAGAGGAGGACGAAGAGCTCGAGCAAGGAGAGCCCGAACAAGAGTCAGAGCGAGAACGCGTCGCTACAGTCGCTGCTGCTGCCGCTGCTGCTGCCGAAGCGCAGGGGCCGTTGGTCCGTTGGTCCGTTTGTCCGTTCCCCGTTGGCCCCCGCGAGCCCCGGGGGCGGCCCCGGCCGCTCCGCTCCCAACCAGCCCCGGCCGCAGTCACGGAGCTCCCCTTCCTCCCGCCCCCACGCCAAGACCACGGCCTTTTGGAGCTGCTTCACTTTAGTTCAACTTCTTGGCTGCCAAGTTTGCAACTTCCCGCCGCTGCTCGGACCCCATCTCGCCCGCTCGGCCCGCGCTGCTGTCGCTTCCTCCCAGGCCAGCCGGGCTCGGCACTTGCCCCTCAACTTTGGCAAGGGCTTTGCTCAGTGAGGAGCCCCGGCACGTCCGGCCAGCGCCAGGCAGAGCCAGCCCCGGGGGAGGGCAGAGCAGGACGATCGGCAGGGGAAATGCAGCCCTTTGGGGTCAGCGCTGCTCCCCGACCACACCAGGGCTGGTCCTGTTTTCCCGCCTGGTTTGAGGGAAAATCGGCGGCTGCAGAGAGGATCAAGCAGAAGAGAATTAGAAGACCCTTCTTGCTGCCGTTTGGATGCCAGTCCCTCCTAAGAAATGCAGGCTTAATTTGGAATGGACACGATGGAGCAGCTTTTTCAGCACCCAATATTTAACAGCTGCCTTTCAGGGGACAATGGGAAAAAGGGGGGAGAACGGGAGAAAAGGGGGGCTGGGACCTCCAAAGTGAGCGAGGAGGGGGCTGAGACTGTGAAACCGAGCAGGGCAGGGGGAAGAAACACCCCCAAACCGAGCTGGGGGGGAGCTGGGGACGGTGGGGATGGTGGGAAAGGGGTGAGAGAGGGGAGAAAAGGGGTGTTGGACAGTGGGCAGGGGGACAGAGGGCAGGGGGTTCCCACATGGGTCTCCCCTGCCCCCCATCACTTGAGCCCTGGAGCGGTTCCCTGGGGCTCTGGGAGGGGGCAGATCCGCCCTGGGAATGTCCACTGCATCTGTAACCCTTTGTGTGCTTGCTCTGGTGACGATTGCCCACAGGTGCCCAAGCCCCCTGTCCGTCCCTGGGGGGCTGATGGGGGGACTCCCCCACCCAGTAACTGGTGCTGCAGCAGCTGTGGGGCAGAGGGGGGTGGGAAAGGGGGCTCCGGGGTGGCCCCCTGAGCTCCCAACCTGCTGGGGGGGCTGAGGGCTGCTGGGGGGGCACCCCCTGACCTGTGTCCCTGCACACCCAGGGCTGTTCCAGGTCCTGGGAAAAGCCGAGTGAACGGCCCCGACCGGGAGAGGTTCCTGCCCGGGTACATCTCCAACTGGGAGCAGCTCAGGTACTTCAGCAGAGATTTGGGCACCTGAGGGGGACACCCCGTGTGGGGAGACCCAGGCCAGGCCCTGGAACAGCCAAGGGGAGTTCCTGGAGAACAGACAGGATCAGGGGACATGAACTGCTGGCACAACTACGACAATGTGGCCCTGTTTGCCCGGCCTGGGAACCCCCATTTTTGGGGTAATCTCCCCCACATCCCACCAGAAACTCCAAATCCTCCCAAATATTCCCCTGGATCTCCAAATGACCCCAAATGCCAGTAAAATGGTGGGGCTTTAGATGTCTTTGTTGAATGTCTTTGTTTTAAATTCAACAAATCAGCTCTTCCCACTGAATTTCCCAGGTCAGTTTGTGACCCCATGGATGTTTCTCCCACTGTGTTCACCCAGGTGCCTGAGGGGAACCAGGAGGATGTGGAGACCACCAGCCAGGTGTCTTCCCAATGTGGGAAGACATCACTCCTCCAGTGGGTGATGGAGTTGGAGCAGCAGACAAAGCTCTTCCCACAGTCAAGGCACCTTTAGGGCTTCCCTTACTGGTGGGTCCGTTGGTGTGAGGTCAAGGCAGAGCTCTGGCTGAAGCTCTTCCCACACTCCCCACACTTGTAGGGCCTCTCCCCGCTGTGGATGTGCCGGTGGCTGACGAGGTGGGAGTTCTGGATGAAGCCCTTCCCACAGTGGGTGCAGAGGAAGGGCCTCTCCCCTGTGTGTGTCCTTTCATGCAGGAGGAGATTCCCGCTGGTCTGAAACCTCTTCTTGCATTCCAAGCACTTGTAGGGCCGTTCTCCAGTGTGGGTGCGCTGGTGGCAGATCAGGTTGGAGCTGCAGATGAAGCTCTTCCCACATTCCCCACACATGTAGGGCTGTTCCCCAGTGTGGGTGCGCTGGTGGCAGATCAGGTGGGAGCTCTGGCTGAAGCTCTTCCAACAGTCCAAGCACTTGAAGGGCTTTTTCCTGGTGTGAGGCTGCTCATGGACATCCAGGTCAGGGCTCTGGCTCAAGCCCTCGTCGCCTTCCTGGCGCAGGGTGGGTCTTTCCTCCTCAGAGCACTCTGGGCTGCCTTTGGAGACCCTCCTCCTGGGGTACCTTCGTGGCTTTCCCTCCCCGCTGCCTTCCTGCGCCGTGGAGCCCTTCAAAACTGCCTCTCCCACCAGGCTCTGCCGGGGGGATTTGTCCTCCGGGCTCTCCGTCCTCAGCTCGGGGCCTGGGGCAGGAGGGAAGAAGGACAGGGAGGGGATTTGCCTCCGGCCCAGAGGGAAGGCCAAGGACATCCCCCCAACTCCGGCCCCGGCAGGACGGTGGCGGCAGCGGGGTTGTCCTGCAGCTGGGGGCGATGCTCAGCTGGGAGATACAGGACAAGACAGGGCAAAGGGGCACTGACTTCCTCCTCACCTGCCTGGGGGTCCTGGGGCATCTTCCTCTTCCTCGCAGCCTCCTCCTCCATCTGGCCAAGCTTTGGGAAGGAATTATTCTATATAAACTCATTCCCTTCTGCCCAGAGTAACTCAAACTAATACACATATATCAGACTTACAGGCTCATGCCATGGAGTTTAGAGACAGACTTCCCAAAGGGATGAATTTTTCCTGGTTTAGGAGGGAAAACAAGGTGTGGGTGCATTGGGTTGGCGGTCCCTCTGTTACAACCCACCCCAGGAAAAGAGGGGGGGTAACCCAGGTTTTATCAATAATTCCTTTGGGGTGGATTAAAGCAAAACGACACTAAATAATCGGTGTCTGAAAACATATATTGACAAGATTTATTTTCACAATTTTGTATCAATAGGGATGTTAACATTTTGGGTGCTGTCATAACCTTTCAGGGGAGGAGGAAAACAAATGCATAGGGGAGAGAAAGACAGGGTAAGAGTAAGGGAGAGCAAGAGAAAAAAAAGGAAAGGTGAGAGTGGTATAATCACCACCCACTGGATCCAGCGACGTCTTGATCCGCAGGCGGTGGGGGAGAAGAAGAAGAAAAACCCCGCCAAAACCCCCAAAGTCACCAGTCAGTATCTATATCCTTTGCAGCTCCCCCAAGGCGGGGAGTTGTTTCCATAGGGTGCTGTCTCCCTTTTTGGCGCGGAGTTCGTGGTCTCTTCCCACCTTTTCTTTTCGGGGCTTGACATCTTCTGCACTGGAGGAGGGAGGATGGGCCCAGTTGCCCATCAGAAAGTCAAAAGCCTGCAGAAGTCTCTTAGAATGCAGAAATCCTTAACTATTCCAGTCTCTGACACCCTCCTGCCCAGCTCCGTCTCTAGAAGTCACCTGGAATCACCAGGAATCACCTCCAAACCACCAAGATTCAGCCCAAAACAACCCTCTCAGCAGTGGAGTTCCCCCTCGCTGGTCCATCCACTTTGGGGTTCTGGGGTCCCTGCTGTGTGGGCTGCTGGAGGTCTCACATGTATTGGGGAACCCCCTCTCCAGGGTTCCCGCCCTCTCTGGGCTGCCGGAGATCCCGGGAATCCCAGGGGTCCTTCCTTTATGGGCTCCTCACTTTGCCATTCTGGGGATCCCCCTTCTCTGGGCTGCTGGGGGTCCCGGGGGTCCCGGGGGCTCCCCTCTCCGGGGTCCCTTTTAGGGTGGTCGGGGGCTTTCGGGGTCCCAGGGTCCCTTCTCCCCTGACTCTCGCCTTCGGGGTGCTGGCGATCCCAAGGTGTCCAGCCCTCTCTCCAGGCTGCCGGGGGTCCCGGCTCCCCCTACAGCCCTCGCTGCTCCCCCCTCCTCTCCAGACTGCCGGGAGCTCCCCCTCTCCGGGCCCCCGTTTCAGATTCCAACCCCCGCCTGTTTCAGGGGTCCCCAAAGCCGGTGTGTTTGTCCCGTGTCCCCCCCACTCCCCGCCGGTATCCGGCGATCGCCACGTGGCTCCGGGGACCCAACATCCCCCTGCTAATCGTCGGGGCTGTGCCAGGAACCCACCCCGGGACCCCCAAAAAACACCTCCCGGGGATCCCCAATATCCCCCCAAGGGGCATTTGCGGCTCAGCTTTGGGGTCCTGCAAGATCCAAACATCCCCCCGCCCCCCCAAAAAAAAATGCCAGAGTGCCTCAAGATATTTGGGGCGAGCTCCCCCTCCCCGGTCACCTGCGGGATGCGGGGGGCGATGCTCCCGGGACGCGGGGGCTGCGGATACAGCGGGCCGTGCATCCACGTGCGTTCTTTCTCCTCCTCCTCCTTCCCCTCCTCCCCCTCTCCCTCCTCCTCTCCCTCCTTCTCTTTCTCCTCCCCTCCTATTCCCACTCCTCTCATTCCCGTGGGAGCTGGGGCAGGTCGGGATGGGGCAGCGCTGGGCTCTTGGCCGCTCCCGCCCGCACTCGGCCCCCACCGCAGCCGCCACGGCCGGGACGGCGCGGGGGGGCCCGGCCTGGGCACCCCCCACCTCCCCTTTGCCCAAATTCCCGTCCCGGGGGGCGCTGGGGCCGAGGGGGGACCCTGGGGGGGTCCGGGGAGCGCTGGGCGCTGCGGGTCTGGCTGGCAACTGATGAGTCATCAGCGCTGCGCGCTCGGATTGGCTGAGCACTGCTTTGGGGGTGGGGCTGCAGGAAAGGGGGTTCTTTGCAGGGGAAGACATTTGGAGCTGGAAGGACTCCAAAGCTGACTCTGTGTCTGAGGAGGAGTGCTAACAGGACCAAAGAACGTGGACCAAATTAGCCAGTTAAGGATAGACTACTAATTAGAGTCTTAATTAATGAAGAGAATTCATTAGTTCATTAATTGGGGTAAATTAGAAGCAATGAACATGAATTTGTTTGTTTGTTCAAATGTAGAAATATGTGAAAAGTCTGGAAAGGGACAGGTGGGGCTGGAATGATTGGCTCCCTGTCTCTGGGAGCCAGAACAAAGCAGTGCCTGGCTCACCAACACTTCCCAGGGGCGTTGGAGGGTTTCATTTCTTCCCAACGCTTTTCAGGGACAATTCTTGGTGAGCCAGGTGGGACAATGCTGTCGACCCTCCAGGGATTCCGGGACCCTGAGGACTCCAGCAAGCAGTGAAAATATTCTTCTGGGAGATCTCAGTCCCTGGATCTGGTGAGTTCAAAGCAAGATCCCTGGAATTTTATTAAGGCATTGCTGAGCATAGAAAAGGTATACCTAAGCATCCTAGAAATGGAGCTCTAGAAGAGAATAGAATAGAATTGGGTTGTGAAAGTGATGATAGAGCTGTAAAAGGAGGAGTGTGATATTTGGCTTATGAGAAGAAATCCCTACTGACTGAGTGAAAGGGGTGGGTTCCAGGCTCCAGGTGTGGTTCAGGGGGTGGGTTCCAGGCCCCAGGTGTGGTTCAGTGGGTGGGTTCCAGGCCCCAGGTGTGGTTCAGGGGGTGGCTTCCAGGCCCCAGGTGTGGTTCAGGGGGTGGCTTCCAGGCCCAGGTGTGGTTCAGGGGGTGGGTTCCAGGCCCCAGGTGTGGTTCAGGGGGTGGCTTCCAGGCCCCAGGTGTTGGTCAGGGGGTGGGTTCCAGGCCCCAGGTGTGGGTCAGGGGGTGGGTTCCAGGCCCCAGGTGTGGTTCAGGGGGTGGGTTCCAGGCCCCAGGTGTGGGTCAGGGGGTGGGTTCCAGGCCCCAGGTGTGGTTCAGGGGGTGGGTTCCAGGCCCCAGGTGTGGGTCAGGGGGTGGGTTCCAGGCCCCAGGTGTGGGTCAGGGGGTGGGTTCCAGGCCCCAGGTGTGCTTTGCCCACAGATCAGTCACACACAGAGCTCTTGCCCATAGAGCTGCTTTGGGGAGGGCTTTGCTCAGGGAACTGTGTTTGTCAAAGCCAATGGTCAGTGCTGGAGAAAGTGAAGTGTTTGGGGAGTGTGTGTTACTGGGAGTGTGTGTTATAGTATTAGAATCCTGTCTGACTCGGGGATGCCCATAATAGATATAAAAAAGAAAAAATTCACTTGTTGTAGAGTGTTAAATGCAGTAGTTTGTTCTTGGGTGCATTTTAAAGCATTTGGTGCACATTAAATATTTGAAGGAAGGTAAATTGCCACAGCAGCTGTTAAGCTGGGATTGTGTGTTCAGAGCATTCTTTAGTGTCAGCTTTAGTGTTTGCAGGGGTTGGATTTGTGTTAATTGTGCCAATATTCAATTAGTGATTAGTGAATTAGAGATTCAGTTTGTGGATTATAATACGGTTTTTCAGTTGCTGTTGTTTTGTCAGAGAAAAGAGAAGTGAACTGAAATCTCTAGATTTGTTCTTTGAACTGAGCAATAGTCAGGGTTTGGGAAGGTGTGGTTTGATGCCAGGGAGCAGCAGCAGCTGGGGAGGTTCCTCCAGCTGCAGGGGAAGGAGGCAGAAATGGTCCCAGTGAGAGAGGAGCAGAAGAAAGGATTTGGGTTTGGAAAGCTTTGGAGGGTTTAGTGTGAGAGCAGGGATTTGGAATGTGCGTGGGGAAGGGACAAACAGGAGCTGCCACAGCCTGGACTCCCCCCAGGGCTCCCGGCCAGGCAGGAAGGCTCCTGCCCTTGGAAGGTGTGTGGGGGCCCAGAGGTGTCATCCCCAGCTGAACCTCTGCTCCATGGACACTGGGGAGGGAGAACATGGATTTCTTGGGAGATCCTGGAGTGGCGTGTTGGGTTTGAAATAAGAGGAAAGGACAATTTAGTCAGAAACGATTCCTGTTGTTGGTGGCACAGGGCAAAAGGAAAATGGGCCTTTCTTTCAACCATTAAAATTTGGAATTGGTAAATGGGTGTTGGCCCTTCAATTTCTTTATGTGCCTGACTGTGCTGTACCATTCCTAGGCAAGAGATGTATTTAGTGAGTTAAATGACATTTGAAGAAGGGAAAATCCAAGTTAGTGGGTGCAGCTGCTCTGTCATTCCTGGGTTTTGGTGTCATTGTGTCACTCAGGGATCCTGAGGAGGGTGAAGCCCTTCTGTGCAGGACATGGAGATGGTCCCTGGCCTGTCCAAATGCATTAAATGCTGCTGCTGAAGGAGCCCCCCCAGTGATTTTATCTGCATTGACCCCCTGGAGCCCACGGGCGCCTGCTCCTGCCTGGACAGAGACCAGGAGTTTCCTTGGACTGGTGTCCCCCAGGAAGGACGTTTTCCCCCCTGTTTCTGAGGCTTTTAATAGTCTTTGATCAATAAATATTTCTCCATGGGATTTCTCCTTGTGGTGTCTTCTTGAAGCCTGAAGCAAGCAGAGGAGGGGATGCCAAAGATCCGCCCTCCCCTCTCTATTGTCACTCTGCACCCCCCAGGCCCTTCCTCTGCAGTGTCCTGTCTCCCTGGACATCCCCCCTGGAACTTGTGCCCTTCCCTGCTGGCACGGGTGGGCACACCCCCCATCCCAGTCATGTTCCCAAGCACTGCCAGGGCCACCTGGGTGACCAGCGGGACATGAGTGGGGGTGGCTTGTGAGGGAGTCCCCAAAGGCTCCCTGTCCCCAGAGAGCAGAGCCACGGGGACCAGGGCAGGTCCCCCAGCAGGTCCCACTGCAAATGGCCCAGTTTGTGCTCCAGGGAGGAGGTTTTATCACAAGCAGGGGTTTCCAGGGCTGCCTCATGCGCAGACACCTGGGGGCCATTTTGTTTGGAAAGCTGAGGAGCCATTTTGTGGTCAGGGACTGGTGGGCTGCTTGTGGTTCTGCTTAAAGTTCCTGATTGCTGCTGCTTACAGTCCTGCCTACCTGCTGCTCCACACAGCTCTGTTGGGGTTGCCCATTGCTGCTCATTGTTGCCTACTGCTCCTGACAGTTCTGCTTCCTCACTGCTGCAGTGCCAAGGTGAGCCGGGAAGAACGTGAGGTGGTGGGAGCAGCCTGGGCTCACTGCCAAGGGACCGTGCGGCCGGGGCAGGGAAACAACCTGACAGGGGGATGGGGACAACCAAGGGACTGCAGCAGAAAGCAAAGATGGCCTGTGAAGGAAGAAAAGAGCGAGGCCTGGCATGGGAGGAGCGAGGGAGTGGTTCTGCAAATCGAAGGCTCTTAAAAGGGCTCGTCCCTCCCATCCTGGGGGTGCTGGAACCTGGTCACGAGTTGGGTGCACCCAACGCTGTTAATAAAGTTCTTTGTTTCACTTATTTGGCCATCTCCGAAATTTTAATGAGAGCTATTTGTCCCAGGGCAGGAGAACACACCTTAGTGCCCCCTCACATACATGTGGTGTGAGTGAGAACAGCCCAGGGCAGAAACACCCACCTGCCCGGGGGCCCCAGCAGTGGGTCAGCACCAGGCTGCAAACAGGGCAGGGCAAAACTTGGCCCTGCAGACCCCACAACCGAGGCCAAAGAGAGACCAGCCAGGCCACCACCCCCAGCCCAGCCTATTGCACCTCCGGCCACAAGAGTGGGGACCAAAGCTGTGCTTCTCCTTCCTCCTCTGCACCCAGGAGCCACAGCCCGGGGCACGATCCTGCCCCCAGCAGCACAGACTGCCAGGTCCCTGAGCCCCTGGGGCAGGAGCTCCTCGGGGCGCAGCCCCTGGGCCCTGCAGCACCACAACCTCCTGTAGGGCTGCCCCTGCCTGGGCTCCAACTGCCCAGCACGAGGGAAACCAGGAGCCAGAGAGCAGAGCTGGGGGCCTGCAGAACATCAGCATTTCCTGCCCTGCACAGCCAGGACAGTTTTCCAGAGCTCACTTAAAACAGCCCCTCCAGAACTTTCAGGGTGTTCCACAGGGCCCAGTCAGTCCCAGGATGATCCCAGTCAGTCCCAGGATGATCCCAGTCAGTCCCAGGATGAGCCCAGTCAGCCCTGGTCTCTCCCAGTATATCCCAGTTGCCCCCAGCTGCCCCCCCACCCTGAGCTGCCGTCGGACGCCGCCCCCCAAGATGCTGACGGGGGTCGGGGGCTCCGTGCTGGGGTTCCTCTGCCTGGGCCTGCATGGAATGAAGGGGCCAAGGTGACACTGCAGGGCCTCCTGGAACCAAAGAACCCTGAGACATTTGGGAACCTCCTGCAATCAAGGGACAATTGGGAGCCTGCAGGGCCTCCTGGAAAAAAGGGACCCTGAGACACTGTGGAAACTCCTGGAATCCAGGGGCCTTTGTGACATGGGGGCCTCATGGAACCAAAGGAACCTGGAAACATTTGGGAAGTTGTGGAATCAAGGGACCATTGTGACACTGCAGGGCCTGATGGAATTACAGGCACACTGGGACACTGTGGCAGGACATTCCCCCCTGGAATGGGACCAAGACAATGCCCTATTTGCAAATGTATCAGTGCTGGGCTGAGAGGGGCCCAGGCCAGGCCAGGAGATGTTGGAACCAGTCTGGGTTCAACCCTGAATTAACATCCTGATGGTGAGGCAACCCCTGGAGTCCAAGGGCTGTCAGTCCATCACTTTATACTGTAAAGTTCCAGTCCCCTTTCCCAGGGGCAGGTTCTTCCAACATAACCCTTCTTGGGGTGTATGGTTGGAGATTCCCCCCTTGGCTGGGGAACCCCCCCCAAGGTCAGTCCTCGAGGGTGAGCAAAAGAGATCTCCCCAGGAGCCTTGGTCTGGGGGAGTTACATCAAATGTCAACTTAATAGTTATTCATTTTTTGCCAGCTTTAGTATAATTCCTTCAATTATGTTGTACTTATCCTGTACTACTGGTAGTTTTAGTGTTTAGATTGTGTAGTAAATAATTCTGATTAAAATCTTTTGTCTGTTCATCTGTGATAATGAATAGTTCATTTTATATCAGTATATCTGATTTTCCATCATTAAAACCTGCAGGACAAAAGTGGTTCAATCACAGCTCTGTAATTCCTTAAATTCCAACCCTTGGCATAATCCGGGGCTGAGATTGGATCCAGCTGCCCCCAGGCTCCTCTCTGAGCAGGAGTTTAGAAAGCCAGGGAGTCCTTTCTGCACCTTGGGACTCAAGGGCAGGACTTCTTTAATGAACTTTGTCTAAGCCTTCCACTGCCACCGGCAACAGGGGGTGACAGGGAAAAGGGAGGGGAAAGGGGAGAAAAGGTGGGAAAAGGGGGTGAGACCCCTTCAGCTGAGCGGTTGAGGGGGTGGGACCCCCAGAGCAGAGCACGGGGAAACTGTGGTTTGACGGGATGATCAGAAAGGGGTGGGAGAGAAGGGAAAAGGGGTGGGATCCCCAAAACTGAGTGTGAGGGGGGTTGCGACCCCCAGCCTAAGTGGGAGGGGTTGGGAGCCCCCGGTTGAGCACGGAGGGTCTGGAGATTGGGGGGACGTTGGGAAAGAGGAGGGAGAGGGGGGAAGAGGGAGGTGGGACAGAAGGTCGAGGGGTCCCTTTGTGTCCCCCATCACATGAGGCTTGGAGGGATTCCCTGGAGCTCAGGGGGGTTGGATCCACACTGGGGGAGTCCCTGTCCATCCCTGGGGGTCTGATGGGACACGTCACAAGACCCTGCCCTTAAAATGTGGGGCTTTTCTCGTATAAAGTGCTGGACTGTCAGTCAGGTGTGTCCAGGCTGTGCCAGCCCAGCAGCCTTGGAGAAGTTCTCAGGGGTGTCACCTGTTTGTTCCTTTGCCCAGGGATTTTCCCAGCTCTGCCACATCTTCCCCTCTCTCTCAGGATGTTTCCCTTTGGAATTGAGGAGTCAGGCTGGTTTCAGCATTATTCAACCCAAAAGCAGCGTGACTCCCCTTCTTCATTTCCTGCCGGGGGTTTTGCAAACAGGGCCTTGTTGGAGTTGTTTTACCCCGTTCCAGGCAGAGCATCCTGCTACAGGACCCCCATGGGACCCCCTATGCCCTTTCTCGCCCTTTCTCACCCTTTCCCTCACTGTCCCACCTGTTTCCCACCCTCCCTGCAATCCCCTGCTCCCCCCACAGCTCGGTTTGGGGGTGGCCCCCTCCCCCCCCCTGCTCAGTTCAAGGTCTCAGCCCCTTCTCACTCACTTTGACGATGCAAAGCTCGTCCCTTTTCCCCCCTCTCCCACCCCTTTCCCATCAGACCCCCAAACTCCAGCTGCCCCAGTTGCTCCCACTAAATCTGGGAGTCCTACCTCCCCCTTTCTCTCAGTTTTGTGGGTCCCACCCCCCTCCTTCTCCATTTGGGGACCCCAGCTGTTCCGATCCGCTTCGATGCAGAGGGGAACCAGGTTCTAAAACACTCCCATAAGCCAGGTTAAGGCACAAACGAGGCCAGATGCTGGATCCCAAAACGAGAATTCCACTTTGTTTTGGAACACAAAAGAGCAGAGAGAAAGAAGGGAGATAGGGCAGTGGGACAAGCTAAGGGGAACTGTTAAAAGCACAGGACAGGAGTTAGCAGCACCAGGAAGTGCCGCTGCCTTGCAAGCTGGTAGATCTCTGCTGGGCTTCTGCCCTGGTCGCCTTGTAGCCTCCGAGGAACGAACCCAACCCGCAGGGGAAGGGGGTGGCAGCAGCTCCCACAGCAGTCCTGCAACAGCTCCCCACAGTCCCCGGGCACGGCCTTAAATCCCCTCGCTGTGGGACCCCTGGATGCCTCCTGGCCCGTTCACCAGGATCCAAGCAAAGGTCTCCTGGCACCGAGATGGGCCCCGAGTGTCCCTTGGCTGGTTCCCCGGTCTCCAAGCGAGATCCGCCTGGTACACCTTCTCCCATTTTTTGATTGTAACAAGTTTTTCTCTTGTTTGCTCCTCTGCCTGCCTCTGCTGGCTTGATGGGTGCCTCCTGGAGCTTTTGCAAGGAGCTCGGCTCCTGCAGCAGCCCGGCTGTGGCACCAAGGCTTTGGAACTCTGCTAAGGGAAAAGGTGAAGTTGCTGTTGGGCCAATGTTCCACTGCTATTGCTAAGGGAAAATGTGAAGCTGCGGTGGATGGGGAGGATGTGGAGTTGCCCTGGAACTGGTCCAGTTGAATTAAAGTGCAGGTTGAAGGGTCGGTGCTGTTGCTAAGAGAGCAGCCCTGTTGCCGGGGAGCAGCCAATGGGGAGCTGCCCAGAGGCAGCCAATGGGGAAGCTGCGTGGTGGCGCGAAGGGCCAGCCAATGGGAGAGTGCGATGGAGCCAAGTGTCGCCAATAGCCAGCCAATGGGACCCCGAGCGGACGGGCAGCCAATGAGGAGCTGTGGCCGGGAAGGTGCTGAGGGACTGCGCATGCTCTGGGCCAGTCCCCATGGGGGGCTTTTCCCAATTGTCCCCTGTTCAACTCCCTTCAGCCTCCAACCCTGATAATTCCTGGCATCCCCCTGTCACTGCAGAGATCCACGTGGGTTCTGCACTTGACCGCCCTGGGGGAGGGGGTGAGCAGGGCATAACCAAGCTCAGGTGTGGACACCTGACATTTCTGGGGGTGCCTAGAAGAGAAGCTTTGGGCAAGGTGACTGTGGTTAAACCTGTCTGGCCATCCAGGGACAGCCAAGTTGCTCTCTCCCTTCCCCTCCTCAGTCAGACAAGAGGAGAAAAGCAGGTGAAGAAATCCTTGGTCAACAGAAAGGGAGATTAACTGGAGAGAGGAAAGCAAAAAGCAAAGGCCACATGCAGAAACCAAGAAAACCCCTGGGAGGCAAGAATTCAGTCCATGGAGAGGTTTCTTTGGAAGACAAATGTATTAATGAAGGACATCCCCGTCTGCCCCCTGCCCACCTTCCTTTCTGCCTTCCTTTCTCTCAGTTTATTGCTGATCATGCCATCCCATGGAATGGAATATCCCTTGGGTCAGTCCAGCCCAGCCGTCCCAGCCATGTCCCCTGTGAAACACTTGCCCAGCAGAGCCCATTGGGTGGGGGTGGTTGCAGAGACGCTTCCTGCGGGGCCAGCACTGCCCAGGGACAGCCAAAACCTTGGGTTGGGACCAACAGCGCTGCAGCCACGAGCACCAACCCAGCAGGACAGGGGCTGCTCTGGGCAAAGGGAACTGCAGCCCAGCCACAGCCAGGGCAGGGCTGCTCAGGGGGCTCTGCCAGCCTCTGGTATTCTGGGACTCAATGAAGCTTTTCCTTGGAGAGCTCTTTGAAGGCCCAAGTGAGAGAGAGGCAGAAGTGCAGCTGTCAAATGCAGCAGGATAAACACAGCAGTTCCTGTGAGGAACATTTCTGCCCTCAAGCTGGGGAAGGGCCTGTGAGGTCCCTTCTCTCTGCAGGAGCTGATGGCTCAGCCCGTGACTCAGGGCTGGGCCAGGGGCTCTCCAGCTGCCCCTGCCCTGGCCTGTGACAGCCCAGCACAAGGCCCCTGGCTGGCACAGGCCCTGGGAGATCCCCTGTGCCTGAGGGCCTGGGCTCCCTCCAGCAACGGGGCTTCTCTTTGGGCTGCCCCGTCCCTCGTGCTGAGCGCAGGATGGGACAGCAGCAGGCACAGCTGGGCCCTGTCTGTGCCCGCAGCTGAAAGGAGCAGCCTGGGCACAGCACGGGGAGGCTGCTGCTGGCAGGGCACAGCAAAGGGCCCGGGCAGGCTGGGCACTGGCACCCCCTTGAAGGAGAGTGGCACCGGAGGCACCGCCATGTTGCCCCTGCCGTGTGCCGGAAGTGAAGCCGCCACCCCCAGGTTCAGGCATTTCGCCGGGAAGGGGGGAGGATGACTGTGACGGACAAATAGACAGCGAGTCTATAGAGGACACAGAAGAGAATCTGCTAGCTCCCTTTAGCCAGGGCGCTCCACTAACACCCTTTGGCTGCGCAGCGGCCATGAGACCGCTGCAGAACAACCACGCAGCAACATGGACGCAGCAAGCTTACTCCGACCGTGAGGCGGAAGTGAAAGTGCCTCTTCCGTCACCACCAGTTCAACCAACTCACAACAAATGCACAACAGTTAAAGCATCACTGTGGCTCTCCTACCCAGAAACCAACCCACAGCCCTCACCAGCCTCAGAACAGCTTCTATGCCGAAGATGGCCTGATGGAGGAGGAAGAAGAGATATTGACTCCCTAGAAAGCTTAGCTGAGCTGTGGCAAACTGAATTCAGTGAGACAAGAGAACCAGAAAAAGGACAAGCAGTTTTGAATCCTGCAAAAGAGGAAGAACAGCAAACATGGCTACAGCTACTACTTCAGCTCGAGGAAGAAGATGTAGACTGGGAAAGCACACAGAACATCTGCCTACCCAAGCCCAGACCATCAGCAAAGTCAAAGCTACCAACGTTGAAGTGGACAGCACGTGTACTGACGGCGTTGCTGGCAATGACAGTGGTTGGTTTTGTACTGCGAGAATTTCAGCTGGGACAACACCATCCACCTCCTGACAGAACCAACAACCTAGAGGTAGCATTGCAAAACACAGCAGACATACAGCTATCAACTACCATGTTTAATTTTCTAAGTCACAGAAGGGCAACTTTACTAATTGACAGATGATCTGCTATTATAAAAAGTTCTTTTGTGTTACAGAGGGTAAGAATAATAATAAGAGGGGCCCCAAATCAAGTATTTACTTCTCACTATTTTAAAATGCTGTTAGACAAGATGCCATACACAACATGGAAAGCCAAACTTAAACAAGTAGCAAACAAACAACCAGTTACAATTTCAACTGCAGAAACACATAACTCTTTATACACAGTCACTGCAAGAGCCTTGAGAAAGCAAAACAAACAAAACCTTCATACAACACAAGCCCAAAGATGCTCCACAAAGTTGCAACATACAGCAATACACACCTCTAGATCTACTCAAAACACAAACATGCATAAATTGACCTATACCCAAATTGAACAATTAGAATGGGAGGCAAAGACAGGAATATCAAACATCCTGATAGCAGCAAAACACGGGACTGAACTACAATCCACCTTGACTGCCTTAACTGACGCCATCCAAAAAGCAGGTCTGCAGCTTGCCCCAGAAAAAATTCAACGCACCCAACCTTGGACCTACCTCGGATGGAGGATCACTCAACAGGAAATCATGCCACAACCAGTGACTTTCAAAGTAACGGACACTATGACCCTGAATGATTTGCAAGGGCTTTTAGGAGCCATTAACTGGCTGAGGCCTGTCTTGGGGATCACAACAGAGGAATTGCACCCCCTCTTCGAGCTACTTAAAGGTGACCCAACTCTCACATCTATTCGATCCCTAACCCCAGAAGCAAAACAAGCTCTGGAAGTATGCTCCCAAGCTGTCGAAAACAGGCAAAGCAGACGACAACCCCCTGACCTGCACATTCGCCTCGCCATCATATCCAGCAAGTTCCAACCTTTTGCTGTCCTTTTCCAATGGGATCAGGCAGAATCTGACCCTTTGAGAATTCTAGAATGGTTATTTCTTCCCCACTCTCCACCTAAGACTGTTTGGACCGTTAATGACATGCTTGCTAAGCTCATTATGAAAGGTAGAGGACATCTGCAGGAGATGGATGGAAGGGATCCTGAGACGATCTACATTCCAGCCACAAAAGACAACTTAGACTGGCTTCTTGCAGAGGACGCTGGGTTTCAGACTGCATTAGCGGACTTCCACGGTAATATTTCCATTCACTTCCCGAAACATAAACTCTGGGCGGAAATAGGAAATCTACCCCTGATGGCCACGCGTCGCTGCAAACTACGACCAGTAAATGGAGTCACAGTCTTCACTGATGCATCTGGACGATCGAAAAAAGCCATCGTGACATGGAAGAACCCTGCCACAGGACAATGGGACAATAAGGTACAAACCTTGGACCAAGGTTCTGTACAGGTTTTAGAACTAGCAGCTATCCGCATGGCATTTGAATTGTTCCATGATCAACCTATGAATGTTGTCACAGATTCTCACTATGCAGCAGGGTTGGTCTCACGTCTCGAAGCCTCCTTCCTTCGAGATGTCACTAATCCTCACTTATTTACAGAAATTCGTACCATATGGTTTCTTATCAACCACAGAAAATTTGATTTTTACATAATGCACACTCGGTCACACACAGAACTTCCAGGACCCATAGCAGAGGGCAATCAAAAAGCTGATGCAACTGCTATGGCAACTACAGTTCCCAAAATTCTGGAACAGGCTAAAGTCTCACACCAGTTCTTCCACCAAAATGCACGTTCATTAAAGAGACAATTCCAAATTACAATAAACCAGACCAGAGACATAATTATGTCATGCTCTGACTGCCAGCGAATTACCCCCATGCCAGCTAAGGAAGGGGTTAATCCCAGGGGCATAACAGCCAATGAAATCTGGCAGACAGACCTTACACATATAGCTGAATTCGGTAAACTAAAATATGTCCATGTTACAGTAGACATGTATTCCAGATACATTAATGCAACAGCACACACGGGAGAAAAAGCCAAAGACGTTATCAGACACTGGTTCAGTTGTTTCGCAATCCTAGGAATTCCAAAAACCATAAAAACCGACAATGGCCCTGCTTATTGTTCTGAAAAAATCAAAACATTTCTCACAGATTGGGGAATACTCCATTCCATAGGTATACCGCATTCACCCACAGGACAAGCGATTGTAGAAAGAGCTCACCGTACACTAAAAGAAATGCTTCAAAGACAAAAAAGAGGGGAGTCGGTATATAGCCCCCAGGAACGCTTACGGAAAGCGTCATATGTTCTAAATTTCTTAAACTGTGATGATACAGACCATAGCAGGTATGAACGCCAACAGAAAACTCAAATACTTTCATCTTCCAAACCACCAGTTATGATCAAAGATCTAATATCTGGGCAATGGTCAGGACCAGTAGATCTCATAACATGGGGAAGGGGATATGCCTGTGTATCCAAGGGTACCAAATTACAATGGGTCCCTTCTAGATGTGTCAGGCCTTATATTAGCCCTCCACCACAACAGGAGCAACCACCAGAAGAAATAAGTGAAGGATTTGGATTAGAAGAAACACGACCAACAATAGTAAACACATCACACAGTGGGGAGAAAAAAGAAAAAAAAAAAAAAGGGGGAAAAGAGATATGGGTCTGTTCCCTATGTGTGTAAATCTACATTAACATTTCCTTAAAACAGGGAGAATCACAAAGAAGCAGTAAATGATACAACAGAACCAAAAGAAACATATAAACAGTAACCAAGGCAGAACCAAAAGAAACACATAAACAGTAACCAATACAGAACCAAAACTCCATGAGTCAAACACAATAAAGGGTTTAAGAGTGCATGTGTAAGGAGAGAATGAAACGGTGGCCACCGGAGTATGAATGAGAAAGTTGAGTGGAAGCATGTATGTGTGTGTGAAAGCAAGTACACTTTATAGCAAGACATCTTAAACACTACTTCAGACAACACCACCTCAGACACAACATCTACAACCCAACACATTTCCCTTTTAAATAAAGATGATGCCATTACACAAAGTCACCCTCAGATAAAAGGTTATCCACACCTACAAACCCTGGGTAATTTGAGATTGCTTGAATATTGCACGAACCAATAAAGTTGTCAACAGTTCAATAAAGGCCTTGTGACGATAGGCCCTGTTTTTTATAATTAGTTGAAATAAGATTGGTTCTAATAAGAATGTTAAAAACATAGTGTTTCTCAACTTGTTAATAAAAAGAGGAGGGAGATGTGGCAGGAAGAATGTAGCAATGAACCATGGGAGTTGTGGTCTCCCGGGTTCTCAGACAATATTTGATTGTCATTGGTTAGAGGGTCACGTGACATGTTCAGGCGTGGTATTTAAACCTGGGCAGTTTGAATAAACGGTAATTCTGCTCTGGCACTTGTTCGTGTCAGAGTGGGGTTCGTGCCTTGAACAGCACCTCAGGGAAGCCCCAGCATTACTGCTGTCTCTATGACACAATGGGAGGCCCGACATTCCATCCCTGGAGACGCTCCAAGAGGAGCATCCAGACCTGTGTCCAGTCAACAGAAGCGACCGGCCACCGAGCGTGACTGACCATGGCCCTGTCAGCTCTGTGGCGCCGCTCTGTGAGCTGGAGATCAGCCCTGACCCGGCTCGTGCAGCTCTTCCGCTCCCCCCAAAGCTCCGGCACCAAAGGTGAGGACAGAGCCTGACCCCGAAAGCCCCGCAGTGCACGGTGGGGACATTCACAGCCCTTCCTCCCCTGCACCTCGCCCTCCTCCTCCTCCTCCTCCTCAGTCCTCCAAGCGCCTGACGGCCCCAGCTCGGGATGTGACTTCCAGGCTTTGCTCTTTCTCACAGGCTCAGCCAACCTGCCTCCACCAGCCCCACTGGCAAGCAGCCCTGGCGTTGCTGTTCCATCCAACACTGCCCGGGGGGGGCCCCAGGGCAGTGGGAAGCCCCTGGCTGGGGCAGACCAACGTGCCCCCCAGGGTCAACTGCAGCCCTACCACCATCAGGGGAGAGCAGTGGCCCCGGTCCCAGCAGCGCGGCACAGCCAGCGCAGCCCTGCCAGTTCAGCCAACCCCTCCGGGACACCCCTGGGCAGTGGCAGCCCCCCAGACGGGAGCACCCCCATGGATGTGGACGTCACCCCGGCACTTAACATCAGCCTGGCCAGTGACGTCTCCATGGAGGAGGACGCCCCCCGCGGCTGCGACCTCTCGCTGGCCAGCGACGTCCCCATGGAGGAGGACGCCCCCCGAGGCTGCGACCTCTCACTGGCCAGCGACGTCTCCATGGAGGAGGACACCTCCCCGCCCAGGCACACCACCGCCAGCCCCTCAGCCGCACCCCAGCTCCAAGCCACCAGGGAGCCTGGGGTGACTCCAACCAGCCGCGCTCTGCTGAGTGGGAAGGTCCTGCCGCAGGGGACTCAGGGGCACTTGGCTTCCTCCCCGGGGGCTGCAGGGACCAGCCAGGATGGTGGCAGCAGCGTCCCCGCGCCCACGGACCGCGGAGACACCAAGCTGGAAAGGCGCAGGGCGAAGAGGAAGGGGGGCTCTGAGCCAGGGCCTGCCATCAAGATCAAGGCTCCCGCAGCCGGGGCTGGGGCAGGAAGATTGGTTTAGGCCTGTTAAAGGGATAGGTCGTTTGGGGACCTATCCCTGTTTGAGGGATAGGTCGTTTGGGGACCTATCCCAGGTTGAGGCATAGATCGTTTGGGGATCTATGCCAGTTGGAGGGATAGATCGTTTGGGGATCTATCCCAGCGGGAGGGAGGGAGGGTGTTTATGTGGGGAAGATGTAGATAGAGATGTAGGGAAGATGTAGAGATAGATGTAGACGTAGATGTCGGTGGACAGAAATTGTGTGAACAATTTCAGCTGCATTTCTGAGACCTTCCCCTTGGCATGGCTGGGTGCAGAGAGTAAAAAATACTGCGCCACTTCTATGGCGCAGGCCTTGTGCCAAGGTGAAGGAGGAGTTGTTCTGGCAGGAAAACAAGGCTTATGGACACCTGCTGATATCCAATTAGTACTGTACACGACAGTATGTTTGCCTTATGTATCCAATGTAACCTGGGGAAGAACCACATGTCTGTGTGTCGCAGGCAGCATATGAGCTGTCTGTCCTCTAATAAAGCGGACATTTTTGCCAATCCTGTTGATTTGTGTGCATTTCTGTCTGACCCCCTCCGCCGTTCCGTAGATATAGTTAACAGTTTTCTTCTGGTTACGGAAGAAAAGATTTTATTCCAACACCTGCCTGTGTCTGCCTGGAATGGGGAGGGAGTGCAGGGTGGCCCCAGCAAATGGCAGCAAGCAGATCCAGCAAGGCCCAAAGGGCACCAAGGGCACCCAAAGGGCACCCCGGGCCTGAGTCACTGCCAGAGGTGCAGGCTCTCACGCAGGGTCACTCCCCTGTCCCCTTCGCCTGGGGAAGCAGCCCTTTGGCGTGGCAGCCAGGACACATGGGTCCCGTGCAGGACTCGCGCAGACGGCCCCACGCCCAAAGCAGCCCTGAGCAGAGCCTGGGCACCATCCTGCCGCTCTGGGGCTTTGGAAGGCTGCTCCCAGTGAGCCCACCGTGTCCCCGGTCACCCCAGCGCAGCCCCAGACAGGGCTC